>NC_086285.1:62103877-62765377 GCF_963924245.1 Chroicocephalus ridibundus | reverse complement strand
AATTCGCCCTTCTATTTTTTTGACTGCTATTTCCCATACCCTCCATCCCTTCTCCAGAAGGAAGGGATAAAAAAAAAAAATTGAAAAAAAATTTCTATATATACACAGACACATGGAGCGGGAGGGAGGTACAAGCATCAGCAGCATTTGAAAGAAAGGGAGGTATCAAGAAAATACCATAAATTGGATATGAGGAAGCATGCAGGCTCATAGAGCAAGAGTGAATGGAATAAGGGCCATGCTGCAGCAGCCACAACGCTCTAAGCATCTGAGCATAGCAGAGTTAATGGAGAGAAGTATCACACTGCCTTTCCAGGTACATCCTTTTACAATGCAATTCATATGGTTTTCTCCACTGTATCTGCTGACATCACGAACAGTGAGAGATCCCTTCACCAACACTATCAAATTAACCACTCACCCACACAGAAAAATCAATTTGCTTGATATTTCCTTACTTAGAATTCATTTTGCCACGGCTAATGCTACTACCTCACAGAACTATCCTGCCTGGGTGGTTGTACCAAGGCTGGTTTTGTCTCAGCCCAAGCATTTACAGTACTTGCAAAGAGATGGATTACCTCAATCATTAGATTGCCAGAGAGAGTGAATCACATTTCTATACACTAGCTGTTTTTAAGGAAAGCCTGGAATAGTAGAGAAATGCACTTTCAGAAAATTTTAAAGGCCAAAAAAAGCAGTATGATACCACAATCATGCAATGCCTTTTCAGCGCAATAAACATGCAATGCAAAAACCTATGAAAAATTGAGCACACTCACATACATGCAACTTACAGTTAAAAGATCTCAACAAGCAGCTTTGACCGAATGCTAGCATTCTTCAGGAAAAGCTTACGACTAAGATAGCACTCAGCTCTTTTCAGGACTACAGCCCAAGTGTATTTGAATTTAATTGTGCCTCAAACAGTCCGGAGGACTTAATGTCACACCCAGCAAGGCTACTTCAGTTCTTCAACCGAACAGCTGAATGTCTGCATCCCACACATCAGCTCTCATCAAATACCAGACTTTCCAAATTCGTGTTTAAGGATTCTGGCATCAGTTCCAAGAACAACTGTCCCAAGCTGTCTGGCAATGAAACGGAGGCCAAGCCATATTTAGTCAATTTACTACACTTCAAAACAGTTCCTAAACAATAGCTCTGAGAATCTATTTTTTTTAAAAGGAGGAGAAAGGGGGGAAAAAATAATTTCTTTGCATCAAAATGAAGATGTGCTAACTCCTGCAAGTTAGCAATACTGCTGACAGGGTAAAGACTGAAGAATAAGCATTGTGAATCGTATTTTTCATACTTGAGCTCCAAAATTTGTATGAAATGGAAGTTCTGCTTCTTACATTCATGCATTTTTAGATGCTCTTTGAAAACCAGTAGCAATGTACTTACAAAGTAAGAGAGTACTGCTATAAACTAACTGCAGAATTATTTATGGTTACCAGGACAAAGAGCTTAAGTTGTTCTCTGTGTGGTAAGGGCTAATCACCTTGTCACATTTTAGCATTTAACGGACATACAGTATGGCAATATATTCCATACAAATATTCTGTCACACCACACATGCAGCGAATATTAAAACATGACTAGTTCATAACAACAACCTCACGCTTAACCACAGCTTTTATCAAGTGACTCTCCACAGTGGTTTTTTGTGTGTTTGTTTTTAAACAACTATGTATGGCAAGAGTACAAACAACATCATTCAGAAATCCTCTTGGGGCAGAAACTTGTGTATAAGTAGAGAATCTAAGAGATGTAACTCAGTTTAATACCTCACTAATGCCTAAGAAAGATCACTTTCCCCAAAAGCATATACTATATAAACTCCTGATACTCCTTTTTAAATTCCCGGTGACAAATAATAAATTCAGACACTGAATCACAGGCCTAGCTGCTTGAAAGATGCTTTCTGTCTTTTCCTCAGCATCTCCAGCTCAGCTTCCCCAAAACAGACACATGCTATTACAGCTGTATTTTGACAATAATGGAAGACTCCTTGGTGATCTGCAACAAAACGTAATCTAAACCAAGCATATAAAATGATTTGTGTAATCAAGACTTAGTTTTTAGAGTTCCCAATTCCAATCTTCTCTTTCAATACCGTGGTAAGATGGGTGTCAGAGTGTCGCAGGACTGGTGAACCCTACCCATTTTAGTAGCTAGGCTAGTGTTACCACTACTGAACAACAACTCCCTCCTGGGGGAAGTGTTTTGCACAAAATCCCATGTCTATCATTGGTTCTAAAGAAAAGAAGTTTTCCTTGTTTTTTTCAGAAACCAAATCAAGGTGTTTTAACAAATGCATAGCAAGGCCACCACGACAGGGTCTTCTCCAGACAGAGCTTGGTACAGAAAGGCATCTATGTCCCAAATGGAGAGAACTGTGCAACTTGCTGGCCATTTATGTTTTGACAAGGGTTAAATAAAATTGTGATCAGATTATTAGAAAAAACTGTCAACACCACACTCACACTTTTCTGCTGACCTGTTACTACCAGCTCTGCAACAATTCAACTCAAGATTCAAAATGAAAGCAGTATGAAAAAACAGACACATGGAAGCTATTAACTGCTGTGTTAAAAATAAGATGGCATGCAGTTTTGCGTTGGGCAGATACCCTTGTGTGGAGTGTGGGGGAAGAGATGAAAATATTGGGCTTTAGCTGCAAAAGTAAACGCTCCTATGTTTAAGAAGTTATCAGAGTCACATGCCAAAGATGGAGCACGTCTAACAGACACACTACAGCAACAACATCTGCTGGTGCATTTCCTGTGCCTCAAACAATTTCCTAGATTTTCTATTGTTCTTTTTTCATATTCAGCCAACTATTGTCTCTTCATCTGAATATTGCTCCCAGCACTTCATGACAGGGACTGCAGACATTGTTTTTGAAGATGAAGGCTAAAAGACGGTTATGGGAAACTTGTGCAAAGCTTCAGCATTTTTTAATTTGGGTGGCTATACAAATAAAGAGTGTTGTGAATGAGCTTTCCCGCAGATGAAATATTCCACTTTCTGTTGCTGACAACAGCAGTGGAAAATCTTTACTAAGAGAAATGTATTTTGGCACTACTGCTCCAATAGTATGTCTGTTCTTTTCCTTTACTCCCATCTTCTTTCTCTCTTGGAGGAAGAATCACGACCACCAAGGTTTTTGGGGGGTTATTTTTGGTAGGTTTTTTTTTTTGTCTGTTTGTTTGTTTTTTCCCCTGTGGAATTTGTAGTCTACCATTTTAGCTGCAACTGAGATGCACCTGAGAACTGGGTGAGTTTTGTTTGTTTTTTGTTTAATTTGCCAGAGATGGTGGTACAAGGCCAGAACAATAGCACAGCGAAATTGTTTTCACATTTTTAAAAATAAATTACTTATACAGAAACTTTTTCTCAGCTTTTTAAGCTACACTTGCAAGTCAGGTAGGAAAAGATTAAACCTTAATCCGCAAGTTATTTTTAGACTTCCCCCTCCAGCTGTACAGACAAGCCAATGTTGCAACATTCCATCCACCAAACCATTTCAACCAGACTATGGTTTACTGTAGCCAGCAACCCACATGAAGCCAAAAAAATTGCTGGACTGTCTCCGGGTTTTTCTCACAGCTGCAAACAGTGCAAGAACTGTAAGATCTCAAAAGCTTGCATGCCTATGATGGATCTTGAAAACATACCCTGCACAAATTATGCTAAGAGCAAGGATCACAGAAAAATAAGGGACTGGCTTAAAATGGATGATCTTCAAAATAAGAAAGCCAATGTTGTTAAAAACTTGTTTATTATGCGGATAAGACCTAATGGGCCTGGTAGATTTTCATTCACAGCTGTTCTTAAGCTCCTACAGAAAACATAAGTGACAAAGACCTTCACCAGAAGGGAAAACAATATAGCCTACGCAAAGGAGTCATCAACACGATCCTTCAAGTACTTATACAGTTGTAGGCATGCTTTCCAAGGGTATTTTTTAAATCTGATTAATGACAATAGATGAGGACTCTGCATAAAATCAGCTAACAAATCCCCCTCTTGGCTATTTACGGGGTTCAGATCCTGAATGCATCTAAACGGAATTACGTTGGTAGCCCAGCTTTGTTTCTTGAACCTTTCTTCATGTTCCAGAACAAACTCTTCAGCACTACTTACAACAGATTTCTTCACCTCTCTCTTCTTTATTTAAACTTTATCTTTCCATACATTCTGTCTGTCTCCCACGGTAGTTCCCCCTCCCCACCCCCCTTGTTTTGAAGCCAATTGGAAGTGTGACAGCTGCATAAAGATTTACTTCGATGTTCCTTTCCCCACATGGCATATCGAGTTCATCACACTCAAATTATACACTCTAATGATGGTAGCATTTCATTTCAGATTTTTGGGTTAGACGAGAAAATTCTAACTTCAATTTACCATCAGGAATTTTGGATTCTCTTCAAGTGGGCTAAGTTTATAAAATTGCAGGTATACCAGATGACATAGGAGTCATTAGTTTTCCTGGAAAAATATGCAGAGGGGGACACATGGGATGACATTGACTTTGTGCCTTTTTTTTTTCCTTTTTAATTTATTAGCTGTAATGAACAGAACCTGTAGCTTTTTAGAAACCTTACTTGTTGGAACTTTAACTTTAAAATAAATTTTGTAACTACAGATCAAATTCTGCCATGATTAAGTTGGCCCTTATGAAATAAATAGGGTACTCATCTTTTCACTACAGACAACTTTCTGAAACGTTGTCTACTATCTGTGATGCAGTTCGGCTGCTATGAACATTAAACATTCCACTAGAGGTTTTTGCCTGGTGTATTTTTTATTTTTAAATTAGTAGGAACTTACCTTAGTGATTTCTGCCAAAATTCCTCCTCCCTCCCCCAGTTTCCTCTAGGAGTAACAACATGTCATCAAAGGATGTCAATTTTACAGCTTCTCTCAGCTCCAGAGAGGGCTGTGTTCAGTCAGGATGTTTATGTACCACTTGTGTAATGCCTACTAATTACAGTCTTCCTCTGTATCTCTGTATGCTCCAGTAAGCCTTTATTCATCCTTCCCTTTCATGTCTTTGCTGTTGTTATGCACATAGCTTCCATGTTTGGCTTCCTAAGCTCTGCACTGAAATATGAATGCGTAGCTTGTACAGCTGTGTTAATTAGAGTACATTTTCCTAATCTGGTGGAAGTTGCTATTTACTGTGTGCACCTTTTGTCTAGAGAAGAGGGTCCGACCTTCCCAGGCTTCTGGTGTCACAGATGGGCTACAGTCCACATTTCTTTCATCAGCCTCCTCCTCCCCAGAACAGTAGTACACTCTGTGTCACTCATGTCCATGTCAACATCCACCCATTTCTAAGGGGTTCCCAAAAAGGCTTCTCCAATGCCACTAGATCGATTCATGCAGCCTCCCTTGGACATCCTCCCAGATGCCTTTCACAAACAAGTCCGACAGTCAAATGAGGTTTCATAGCAAGAGCCTGGGTCCCTACCTAACCCAGCATTGCTTGGGCATTCCATGATCCCTCTTCCTCGGAGTTCACAGCAGCTACAAGCTATTAATCTGCTCTAGGCACAGCAACAGACCACGGTCCTTGGTCCTACAGCCTGCATAGCCTGGTTTACATGCAGCTGTCTGTCTGTCGTATTATCAAATCTTGGTTATAACTGAAGACATACAGTGCTAGCAAAAAAATTCTAGATCTCATTTTCTCACAAGTCCATATATCTTTTAAATTTGGAGGTAATTAGCAGTTAATTGCTTAAAAGAAATAGTAATATTTTCTGGCTTGTTTTTTTCATGCTGTTTCTTGACAAGCCTGAGCCATACATAGAAGATCATTACATCATTATAAGTCTTAAAAGTGTTAACTGAAGCAGTTATCTTAACCATCTTAAAACAGTCCCACAGAAGGCAATACAATTTGCTGGACTGGTGCTCAAGAAAACACGTACGCGTATAAACATCAGGCAGAAAGCAAGAGTGATATGATGAAAAACCCTTTTAATCTGATAATAGTCTTTCTATTCTCTGAAAGATCTCCCGTACTATAATATTAACATAACTACATGGCTATGCCTATTGCCATAATTAACCATAAGATGGTTATGCTTAGTTATGTTGAAGTAACCGTTAATATATATCTTATATATAACGTATTATAAGATCGATAGATGGATAGATCTCATAATACACCCAATATATGTGCCTAGTAATACAGGATCTTATTTCATGAGGATCACTCCATGGAAACCAGGGTGACACAAACATTCACACGCCACAAATACACACTACATTCTTTGCCATATAGAGTCAACTGTATCGCCACTGGCCAAAGCAGGACACGACACAAATTCCTTTGGCATTTCTAGCTTTCTAGTTTGTCAGCCAGAACTGTAACCACAGACATGCTTTGCACATTATTAAGCTACTAATATGTTATTGCTGAACTTAGCACTTACCAAAAGGTAGAGTATACAAAACCACCTGATATCAAAGATTACATATGCATATATTTACATACACAGTATGCACAAACAAGCCTTAAGAACGGTTTGTCAGCTCCAAATGAGTCTCAGTATAAGCTAACTACACAATGAGATTAAGTGGATCGCTAGCCCTGAACAGAAGCACAATCACAACCAAACTGGTGAATTTCAAAGGAAAATAGCAAACCTCATTAAGAAGAAAGAGAGCTCCAATTTTCTTCAAATCCTGATCTATCATCTCTAAGCAGCTGGAAGCTCTTGATTAAACACAGATAATGTAAACTGATGAGGAAATGTACTTTCCACTATCACTTCATGTTACATGCTCAAGGAAACAGTCCAGGACTTACAGTAAGCCAATCAACACTTGTGAGACCATGTGTTAACATGACTTACAAGACAGAAGTTGTTATACAGATTAATTTTAAGTAAAGAAGGTGCACTGTATATTCTTTGTTACATTCAGCTTGCATACAATACCATGTTAAGCATTTCTCTGCTGATGATTAGTACATGCTAATGTAATTTAACACCTCTTTGGCTAGCATTTACACATGATTCAAAACTCATATGTAGTCAAACCATCACGGAAAAAAAGCTTTCCAGAAAAATAAAAAAAACAAACAATGAGGAACTAAAATTCTACAAGCGCTCCTACTGGGACTGCTCAAACACATATTCCCAAAACCAACACATTCATGGCTAAATTAGATTAACAAAAAGATACTCAGTTCATTCAAAAACTATTAATTGCTTTCAAGTTCAAAATCTAGTTCATGGAATGCTTTGCATTGCATGTAAAGCCTCACTAGCAGCACCTATACATGTTAACTTAATTGTCAACTAGAGGGAAGGGGAGTTTCAGCAACACAAGTGTGTAATGTGTTTCAATTCTTCATACTTATTTCACCCATCAATGCCCTAGTAACTAGGAAATAATACCGCATTATTTAAAGTTACTCCAATTTCCCAAATCTGGTCTCCGTTTTTTAAATTGCCAGAAAAATAGGTTCTAGAGATTGGGAAGATTCAGAGCATCTAAAAAGCTCTCTGTTCTACACTAACAGTCATTTGATCACAACACAATAAAGATAAATCATAATTTTAAAAAGGAGCTTCCCCTTCTTCAAATCTGCCTTTCCCTTTTGCCACTGTTTTTTGTGGAGCTCGTTAAAAATAAATTCACTGTAACTGAGTATGCTTTACTGAGGTGAATTGGGACAGGGGACAGTTCAGGGACAAAGGGACATCATCATTCAAGCATACCTTTCAGTCAATCATTCATTTTTCAAAGAAAGCTTTTAGGCACTGCATTCAGACCTGACTACTAGCAAAGGACATGTTTTGCAAGACAGGTCTAAACAACATCCTCCCCCCAAAATGACTGCCACATACTAATGAAAACTTATCTAACCAACACAACACCCAGTTATGGCTTTTCCCCCCCCCTCTTACAAGAAGTAGATGATTCATTGCTAGATAAACAGCAAATACTATACAGTGACCAATCTGGAGCCTCTCCCCTCCCCTCATTTCTCTTGACATGTAACTTTCCTTTAACTGATAAAATATTATGGTCTGAAAGGAACCTGCAGTCTGTACAAAGAGCTATTATTTTCTGAGGAGAAACTGCTAAAAAGCAAGATTTTCTCACTAATACACAAGGGAACTTTATTTCCTCTTAACGAAAGGCTCTTCTTCTCCCTCCCTGCCCCCAGTGACAACTTGCTCACTTTCATATAGTAACATCAGTGAGAATTTACCAGAAGCAGCAGTACCAGGATTTGGCTCTGAAACAGCTGGTTTATTTTTCTTCGTATTAATAGAGTTTCACAGTACCAGGGTACATTTCAAGTACTGCAGTGTTGGCAAGGGAACAGACAACTTTTAGTTCTATCTTTTCCAAAACTCCGCTTTATAAAGCCCATGCTGTAAGTTAAAATACAAATGGGTTCTTATTAAATTGAAACTACTTGGAGTCATTCACTCTGTGCAACTCTTATTGCTTCCGTCACCCACGTAAGTATCAAGCAACTAACAATCAAAATGTACCAGCAGCAAAGAAGGATGGTGGGTCTGCCTGGTGCTCACATCAACAAAAGGAGCTATGTGATCCTATCAAGGGATTTCTTCTGAAAATTGCACCCAGAAACCTAGAGAAAATTATTCCCAGACTTTGATACAGACACAGATGCATCATAGCCACGCATGTATTGGTTTGGGGAGTGCGATGGAAGGAACCCAATAGGAGTGCTTGTAGAATTTTAGTTCCTCGGGTTTTTTTGTTTTTTCTTGAAAGCTTTTCTTCCTTGATGGTTTGAATACATGTGAATTTCGCTTTCTTCCTGATATTTTGAATCATGTATATAAACACTAGCCAAAGAGGCATTAAATTACATGGCATGTACTGTTAGTTTCTGTATTTGAACCAAAGCTATTACACATTTGGGCAAAAGGAAAACTTGCTCAGACTCAAACTAACATCTGACCTGTTTACAAGACATATGGCAAACCTCTTAGCACCTAGGTAAGCACGCTGACACAGCTTTTGCGAATGTGAGACTTCCACCTCTGGGCTGTGACAACTCAAATCCAGAGCAAACCGGCAAACATTTTTTCTGTTCCCATCCGCAAGGCCTTTCCCTTCAAAGTACTGATTCTGATCCTGGCTTTTTACACTGAACCTGATCAAGAGGGTCTTCAGGGAATTCCTTCACTAATCAGGCTTCCTCCCAGAAATACTATTTCTGCTAAGTTGAAAACAACTAAATCCTAAGAATTTTGGAACCAACCTCCAGAAGGGCAGACAGAAGAAATATGTTAAAGAAATACGTTAAAGAAATGCATACATAACTACCGTTCCAATGTTGATAGCTGAAAAAGTGAGGTATTTTACATTTAGCTGTTCATCCACAAAGTCCGCATCTTAGCTCAGGAAATAGCCACATTCCTTCCACATCCAAACCTCTCACCTCCCTCTTAAACCCTCAGTGGGTTCCAAAGGTGTCTGAAGAATATCAGAGGGAAGAGGAGGGAGAAAGAGATTCATCTAGAACTGGGAAGTGGTGCAAACACCTCTAAGTGAAAACCAGCAACTACACTTCAGATGAAGAGACAATAGCATTCTCTTACTTGGAGGTAAACCACGCATGCGGCAAGTAAAGAGACTGTTTTTATTAACATGAATAACAGGAGTTGAACATTAACCAGGCTAAACCAGTACAGGGGACTGAAACCCTTATGCCTGGGCAACTTTAAAAAAAAAAAAAAAAAAAAACCTATTGAGCTTTCCCAAGATTTAATTCCACCACAGGTATCCCATGGAGAAGAGGTAAGTACTCTCAATTCTAGACAGCAAGGGAAAAGAGTGAGGGAAAAGAGCAGCAAAGAGTAGGCGGCAATGTCGACAGGCAGCTCAGTTGCTGTGATCTGCACATTCAGGAGGATGATCTCTATTGTTTCTGTGAGTGATTAGACTGAAGGATTAAGGATTAGACAGAGCATAGTGCAACTGGAAAAGTTAAATAAAGAAATGGCTGCTCTTGTGATTTTTTGCAAATTAATGCAGAGAAAACCTTCATGCCTCAGTGAGTAAGGGTCACAGACTCCCTCATTTAGAGGCTGCATTCCAGAGACATCTTTCACCTGCTGTGCACACATCACTCACATGCTCCTCGGAGAGCCTCCACAGACATTGCCTTATTCTGGAACCTGCCTGAATAGCACAGTAATAAAAGCACATCGTTACACAAGTCCAATTACCTATAACAGCACCCCACTCCCCAACAAGAGCAGGGAAAATTATTGCACAAAGGAACGAAATAAACCGAGGTAACATTTATACTTAGTCCAGGGGGAATTCCAGAAACACGGATTCCTTGAAACTTTAACATTAATATAAAATTTATTTCCTTTATGCAGCAAGAAAGTAAACAGCACATCACTCACCTCTGCAGGAAATGCCTTGGCTATCAATTACTTGTTTGCAGATTCCACAAATTTTGGATTTCTTAAAAGACTTGCATTTGAAGGTGTGAGACCTTGAAGCTGTTTCTTGAGTCTGGAAATAAGGGGAATAACATCAGACCTTCCCTCAGCTTTTGAGCCATTCCTTTTAAGTGAAATATAGGTAATTTTAAATTAAACATAACAGTAGCGTGTCAACAGTATAACAGCAGTAAGTCAAAGTGCTCTTGCTCACTCCCTCATCCTCACTCTTATTCAATAACACGAGTTTTCCACTCTTAAGTGTGGGAAGCAACAGCGCGAGGAACCTCTCACAGACACTGCAAGACATTTTATATCATGACTTCAGAATCCACTCCATCACTTATCTTTTAAGAGGAACTAGAGAATAATCTCTATGATACGAATCAACAACCTCCTGATCTAAGGTCTTACCTACATAAAAGCTTGTGTTGGTTCAGCTTAAACTGGTTAAAAATAACTTAAGTAATGCTCTCAGTAGCCAGTTTAACTCATCTGGTGCAGAAGGCAGCTTGGGCTTTTCATTTAATAAATTAAAAGCATCCATGCAAACTGACTTTGGCACAGATTACTAACTTCAAAATCACTTTTGCTTCTTTCCTGGTTCCGGCGGGGACAGGGTTAATTCTCCCCAGGCTCCGGCAGGGGCAAAGGTATCCCATGCGGTGCGAGCCATGCCCAGTCTGGAGCCGGGAGCTGCCGGGGGAGGGGGCGGGAAGTCGCCGCTGGGAGCGGGCGGGGGCGCCCCGGCTGCGGCCGGTGAGCGGTGGTACCTCACCGTGTTTGTACCTTCCTCTGCCAGTGGCGTTGGTGGTGTTTTCTTCTGCCCTTTGCTGTGCTGCTAAACTGCCTTTGTCTCAGCCCACGAGTTTTGCCTTTTTCTTCCCATTCTTCCCCGGGGGGGGTGGGGTGTGAGAGAGCAGCAGGTGGTTCTTTGTTGCCGTCGGAGGCTGAACCACGACACCTGCGTCAGTACCCCAGGTTAATGTTTTTTCCACAGTGTGTCACAGTAACTGAAATATCATGTTAAAATATAATGCAATCTTGAAATTTCTAATTGGGGACAGAACTGCAAAAGTCAATACCATATATGTGATGGATACTATATGGCTTCTATAACTTAGGAAGCATTTAAGTAACAAACACAGCAGGTACCGCAAGCCTACGACAGAGTCAGCATCTCCTTTGGAAGGGTAAAACAACCTTCAGTTTCATTGGCAGACTTTTTTGGAAATATCAGTTACCTATTCAAAAACAAAGACCATATTCGCCAGACCATGGAAATCCCCAAATGATTCTTCATGTTCCTCATTGTCATTTCACGTTTTCACCTCACTGTCCCCTTAAACTCAGTACTGCAAACTGGCTTGCATTCAACGCTTCAACACCTGTGCAGAGCTTTAGCTGTCCAGAGGCAGAAAGCTATGCTTCCACACGCAGTCAGGCCAGGCCACCGCAGCACCAGGCTTCCGCCCATACCTCTGATGAGACGGTTTCCCAGCGTGGTGCAAAGCACAAGCCTATGGCAATAAGGTAACACGGGATTTCTTTGTGGCTTTGAGCAATTCACTATGCGGCTCCAGGCAAAATGCTTACTGTCCCCAAAAACACCTACAACACAGATGCTTTGCATGCACAAGAACGGTCATGAAAAGTTGATGTCACCTTCCAAGTACTGCTTCTACATGAGCCTACTCAAAACTCCAGAGGAGCCCCGAGGAACACAAAGGGCAGCGACTGACCACCCTGAGCAGCCCTGGCTGCCCTGAGGCTATGCTCACCAGTGGGGATGCACAGGCAGGCTGATCTTAGAACAGCTTCAGGAAACATTGTTCGTCTTACCCGCAGGGTAAAGCCAAGATAATTAACACACTTCCATAAACACTGTGGTAGAAATTACTTAGACTGAAGGAACAAAACTCACACTGGACTCTCAAGAAAATCTTTCCACCAGTATAGTGTATTAATCGGGAGAAATTAGTGAGAGGAATAGTAGAATAGCCCATGTCCTTGAAAGGCTGGAGCAGGGAAGGAAACACAGTTCACATTTATTTCTCAAGTAACTACAGTGCTTCATTAGACACTTTGATCCCTCACTGTAGAAGCTGAAGTCACAGATTCCCCTGTATCCCCCACTGCTGACATTTGCATCATGTTACTTCAGGTTAAATTGAAAGATGTTGTCAGAATTATGATTCATATTAAAAATAAAGCAAAAAGAAAAAATACAGCTGAACTCCAATGTTATGTAGGATCATACTTGACGGCAAATGGATCAAATTTATTACTTTCAAAAAAAACTCTGTCATGATTGGGTTTTTTGCATTTGAAAGTATGGGAGATGTTTTGTAAGAGACAGAGGTCCAGGAGGGAGGGAAAACATCATTACAGCCAGGTAATTCACCAATCTGATGTGAGCAGGTTCTACAACACAATGGGTTCGGGCATCGTGCCCAAATAGCTGAGAGTCCCTAATCTCCACAGCCTCTTCTGTGTAAAAAAAAATAAAAAAATAAAAAAAAACTCAGCAATGCCATCATCTTCATCAGTTGCTGCGGTTTCTCGGCTTTGTAGATACATAGGCAGAACACAGAATTCTCATTTTAGATTTTATCCACTCCTCTTCCCTGTAGAGTTCTACTTCTGGGTAAAGTTTATTGGACGCATCTGTGACTGTCTCTGAAAAGTAAAGTATCGCAGAGCTTGTAGTTTTGAAGAAATTCATGGATAAACTTCACAGAAAACTTATTCTGTATCTAGGCCTGCTTCTCCTTATTTCCTACCTCCCAAACAATTCTCTGCAAGCTTTGACACTTGCACTGTTCCAAAGCAAGATAACTGTCCCAAGAACTCACTGGAGTTTAGTGTAAGTATGTCTTGACATTAATTAATGAAGGAGTCAAACCTTCCATTTCATTTGTAATGTAAACATAAAGTAATTTTCCTCCGTGGAATTTTTGAAATATTCTGCAATGCAGCCTTTGCATCTGAATTTTAAAAAATGTGCAATTGTTGTTCGTTTTAAGTACATTCCACTGTGGGCTCTCCAAAGTAATTCAGTTAAACAGTTTGTTTAGTAGATTCAGTACTCATATCCATTTATACAAGAACCCTGCATGATCTACTGTGAAACCTAGAGGAGCCCAGACCAAGGTTTCTTTGTTGTCACCTGGTACAGCTCTTGTGGTTCTCCACTAAGGAAGATGCCAAGGAAAAATAAAAAAAAAAACAGAAAAAAAAATACGAAAGCAACCATGGCAGGCAACAAGCAATGCTACTTTCATGAGGCTCAAAACTGGAATCTAAACTGCATGTAATTGTTAGGAACAAAAACTGGAAGAAAACAATGCAGAACCACAGGTTACAGACTGATTTTTTTGCCCGAGGAAGAGGCTGTAATTATGTCTGGTCGCAGTTGCTAGCATTATGAAACTCTCTTTCGTTTACCACACAAGGAAATATTTTTGGCCATGCTCTGCTTTCTAAGGCACACAGAAATCTAATGAAGCTGAAACTTTATCCACGACTCACATCAATGTAACACAGCAGACTGTGTAAAGATTTACATAGGCATCCTCATCTATGATGAATTTCAAATACTACTTCATCACTGAGCACTTTCATTATGTATCAACATGCCACTCATCATCAGATAAAAAATTCACAGCAACTCTGCCAAAGACCTTTGCAACACATAACGTTTTGAGAAGAGAAAAGCAGTTTACACAAAAAAAACCAACCAGATTTCAATTAAGCCAGACTAAAGCACTCAAGATACGCAACCTGGTTTTTGGCAACACTGAAACAGCAGTTAAGTCTCCTTGGCAGAGACTTAACACTGGTTCATTACACCTACCGAAGAAGTATTCACAATGCTATTCCAAAATACCATATTACATCATAACAGTTAATTATTCAACAAACAACAGAACCAAGCAACATTTTTTTTTATTTCAACTCCATGTTTCCAACATGTGAACTGCAATTGTGATAATGGTTCTTCTTTAAAAAGACAGTCACAGGGCTTAGATCTTTTATCAAAGAATCAAGCAAATATTGTAAAATTAAACCTGTTCATATAATCTTCAAGAAAAGTGTATAACTATATTCACATACTTAAATGCCCAGTTAAAAAAAAAATATCAAACTTAGTCAATTATTTATTGCTTCTACGAAGTCATCCAGGCAGTGACTAAATTACGAGGAAATACAAGTCTCAACAAAAATAATTAAGACTTTTTAAATAAAATAGTTAATTCCAGATGTTACCCTATCTGGAGGGGAAAAAAAGCCAAAACCTGTTGGTACATTATTTCTGTACCTCCGAAATGTGCAACAATCCATGTCGGATATTCCAGAGAAGAGAAAGTTATAAACACACGTGCAAAGGCCCCATAAACTTTCTCTATGTCAGACTCTAGTCCTGCTGAATTATACATGGGCCATAGAAACCCTCTTAGCACAGCAGCAAAATCATATAAAGATATGTTTTGTTCACTTCCCGTCCACGTTCATGCACATATAATCCCTCTTCCCTATCCTCTCTCTAAATACAATACTGCAATTTCCTGGGGCTCTCTTTGTGCATTCTTCTACTATCCAAGTTAGCTTTAAATCCACTGGCTGTTATAATGGTTTTGACTATTATTTTAAATATATGGGAGGGAGAGGGTAGCAGCGTATTAGCAGAATAGGTATTTCACCACCTTTTATGGACTAGGGAAATGCCCACAGGGAATGTCCGAAAGAAAGCTCATACAAGGGATGACTGAAAGCAATCTTCATGAAAAGTCTAAGCCCCAGCTAAAAAATCCCTTCCAAAATTAAGCCATATATCTATTTCTGTAGGATTGCTCCAAAAATAAGTCACATGACTAAGGAAAAAACAGCACAGCTAGCTGAGGGGAATGCCAGGCAATTCACATCCTTTCAGCCCTATCTGAGACACAGCAATATCAGCTTTCTTTGAAAGATGGTTTCCACAGGATGCAGAGGTAACATAAGAGTAGAGCATTGGAACAAAAAACCTTATCGTCAGATAAATCTCTCTCCCCACTTTACAGTTTGAGGTTGGCCACCTCAAACTTTAAATAACAGACAGGAACTTTGTCATATTTGTTGTTTTGCCAGACAGTTTCAAGTCCTTCCCCTTATAATCTGGCTGAGATTTCAGTTCAGGAAACAATAGGTCCGGGTCTGCCTGGAGGTGGGTGACACTCACTGAAGAAAAACAGTGCCCAAGGGGGTCTGAATGCACGCCCATCAGCAGGCTCGACACTCCTTCCAGCAGGATGCAGGGACAGCAGCACACCTTCTGGAGAAAGGCAAGAAGGCTGCCTTTCTCTGGCCAAATCCTCACTGCTCTCCTTCGTCCCAATATCCCTAGGAATCAGTGGCCTGTAAAGAGCAGTGATTCATCCCCTCTCCTCCCAGCAGGGACAAACAGGGGAGCTTGTGCTAACTCCTGATTTGTAATGTAAAATAGCAGCAGATCTCACATTTTTCCATTTCATCAGTTCTTTGCATTATTATTTTTTTTTTTTCAACACCTTCATTTCTCCACTGCACATGAATCTGTATTGGTCTAAAAGCAATTAGGAGACAGATGGAAAGTCCATTAAGACAATCATTACTCCAGACACTGGGAAACTTGTCTTTTTCATCCTCATCTCATTGGCAAACCAACACTTTGTTCTGTGTGGGAAAATACTGTACAAAGGAAAATGCCTGAAAGCAGCAAAGGGCTATGTGCATCATGAAAGCTCAGTGTTTGTCAATGGCTTTTTTTTCTTTTTTTTTTTTTTGTTAAATGAACTGCCTTGACATCTCTGAGACTACAACACTGCTTTTATTACACGAAGATTGGAACTCCCACACATTCAGAGCTAGACATCTGAAGATTAGAATTCACGTCTTTAAATAACAGGGTGAAAAAAAGCTATTTCTGAATATACCTGGTTTGTCTTCAGCTCACAGAAAAAAAGCTGAAGGGCATAACAAAAGTAAAAATTCAGAGACATCAGGTATCTACCTTTGAAATGCTGACAGTTAAATTTTATTTCTTTTTGAAATCATCTTCACCTAGAATCTCTCATCAAATCTCTTCCCACTGCAGATGAATTCTTGCAGGTACACAAAAACATCAAGCAAAGTACATGGTTCTATGCAGATTTCCTCCCTCTGTCTTGATAGTCCCTAATGAACCTGTTTACAAAAGCAGCAAATGCACAAACCACTGCAGCAACGTACAACCTAATCCTCCTATGACATGACGCAGCTACGTACAAGGCCAAATACCAAAGAGCTACCCCAAGAGTTATGTCTCGTAATCAAAAAAAAAAAAAAAGACACCACACAAAAAACACACCACAACACACATACACAAAAAACCCCCACCAAACACACACACCAAAGAAACAACCATGAAAGTTACCAAAAATCTCCAAAGCAAGTGGAGAAAGGGAGAGCAGAAGTGAAAGAAGAGGTCAGACCCAGGCTAGAACAAGGACAGACAGCAGCAGCAGTGTGCCAGAACACTGACCAGGAAAAACAGCTGAGAGGGATGAAGATGCATGTCATTAAATCAGTCACTGAGAAATGGAAGAAATATTATTAATATTAACGCAGTGAAAAATGTTAGCAGTTTCACATAGAATATTTTACTACACAGCTTGAGCTTTCCCTCTGACCCTCACAATCCTGCTTTGAGGCAGGTGTGCCACACTAATACATAATCACTGTGGCACTGAGTTCATACAGGTATTCTGTTGCCAGCACTGCTACCTCACAGATATATCTTTTGTTCCCCCCTATCCTCCAGAGAAAGCCAACATCCGGGCTAGAAATACACAGAAGTAAGCAAGTTGATAGTTGCACACTTCATAAACTTGCATTTAGCAGCTGAAAGCGCATATATCACGGTGTCATGGTTTAACTCCAGCCAGCAGCTAGGACCACGCAGCTGCTCTCTCACTGCCCCCAGCTGGGATGGAGGAGAGAATCAGAAGAGTAAAAGTGAGAAAAAAAACCTCATGGGTTGAGATAAAGACAGTTTAATAGATAGAGCAAAAGCTATGCATGCAAGCAAAGCAAAAAAAGGAATTCATTCACTACTTCCCATCAGCAGGCAGGTGTTCAGCTATCACCTTTCCGCAGGGCTCCATCATGCATATCGATTACTTGGGAAGACAAACACCCATCCCTCCAAACACCCTCCCCTTCCTCTTCTTTTTATATGTCATATAGTATGGAATAGCCCTTTGGTCAGCTGGAGTCAGCTGTCCCGGCTGCGTCTCCACCCAACTTTTTGTGCACTCCCAGTCTACTCACTGGTGGCACGGCATGAGGAGCAGAAAAGGCCTTGACTGCTTAGCAACAACCAAAAACATCAGCGTGCTATCAACACCGCTCTCATCCTGAACCCAAAACATAGCCCCACACCAACTGCCAGCAAGAAAGTTAACTCCATCCCAGCTGAAGCCATGACTGTCGATCAGGATCTGCCTTCTGTAACATCACTATGTTACATCTTCAAGAAGTAAAAAAATAACACGCTTTCAAGTCTGAAGTAAAATCTCATGAAAGGTCATTCACAATAGGATGGGAAAATGGCAACCTCAGCTCAGTTTCCTCCTCTCCCCACACGCATCCTTATTTAACTACTTTATTTCAACCCAGGCTAACAACACTGTGGGCTTACTGATACAGACAGTATTAATGACTGCATGAAGTCTACCTGGCCACTATACTTTGAAAGCTAGAGTTACACTGAGCAGGGAACAGAGTGCAGACCAGCATCTGTGGCCAATACATCTTCACTCAACACCTATGCTCCCCGCCCAAAGTACATACTTCAATTTATTCTCCCAGGCTAGAAGCAATGGTATTACAAACACTCCTGGTTCAATACGTAAACAGCACCATCTTAACTTGCAATCCCATCCAGATTACCATCTGCACTAATGATAGTAATTCATCTAGAAAACAGCACTCTGCATGTGTGGAATTATGTCCTTAACTATTTCCTCGTTTTATGAGGTTATCTTACTTCATATAGTCAAGACTGTTCCAATGAGTAATCTAAAACAGTATCTTCCATATAACAACTTAAAATAGGCACATTTTCTGCACTTTATTAAACCTGAGGATCCAAAAAATTTGGCTTACAAAATTTTGGATTCAGGAATTTAAGAAGTGGGGGAGAACCCAATGTGGAATATGAAAATCTTCACTGTGCATTTTTGGGTAGAACTTCATTTCTTTCGTAACATCTAGTTTCACTATTTTGCTGCTATTTTACTGAAGCTTTGCCATTTTTTTACCATCAAGTTATAACAAAGCTTTTTCAGGAAACAGAACCAAACTAGTATTACACAGATTTCTACAAAAATTTTTTATAGGATAATGTTAAGTGCCACTCCAAAAAAACAGAAATGTTTACTCAACAATCCTGCTCCAGGATGTAATTTCATTACTTAATCAGACAGCAGACAACTTGTGGTTAGCCATTTATTTTGTATTTTTCCCCGGTGTTTCTGTGTGGTCTTGTCAGATGAGTCTATGGGAACACAAGCTGATGAAAAACACTCTACTTGCAACTGTAGATTTTGCACTCCTTCTCTATTTATTTTCCTCTGTATTACAAGATTAGTTGTACCAAACACTCTGAACACATCCCTCTAAGCGTTCATCATGCAATAACAGTATACTAAATCAAAAAGTCTCAATCATATTCCCTTAATGCTACTAACCACAGATTATATTGTGCAAAGTCTGCGCTCACCTAAGCCCTAACAGGCAAATCAGAGGAAACTGAGGGAGAGCAGAGGCTAGTACTAAGTAAGTTTGTATTTTTCCTGAAGAACATGAACAGCACACAATAAGCAAAAAAACCACCCCCAGCAACAGTGTCTAAACTTCCTGCTTAAAACTATCATTCATACTGCAACAACACTTTCATTATGCACAACTATTTTTAAAACGCTAAGGAGAAATCAGAGTTAGGCTGATGACAAGAGGTACACTGCTTGCTGTGGCAAACAGCAAAATAAGGCTCCTCTTCTGATCTTCGCACTGCTTCCAACTCTAACCATCCTTCCCACTCTGGTACCAAAATCAGTACTATGGAAAACAGGCTCTTCAGGCTCTGGCAGACGTTCCTAGCACAAAATGCTGTCACATTTTGCCATACAGAAAGAGAAAGCACTCGCCATGTCAGATTCACGCTTTGTCTTTATTTGAAAGAGGAACTCACAGTAAACTATATAATGTTCAGTTCACATATACATGCTGATCTCTGAGAATAAGAAAAATTCAATAGCAAAGCATACCATGTTACAGTAAAACAACGTGTCTGTAGCAAGCTAATCATTACAATTATACCTACTTCTGCTGAACAGCAAATTTTCATACCTAAGAAAAATTTGAATTAAGTTACCTTTACCTCCACCTTATTATTGCAACCATTTTCAAAGTTGCTTCAGTTACAGCGTGGCGATAGGATAACACCCTTGCCTGCCGATCCAAATGGTCTCTACCTTTCCGATTAGCTATTCTCATTCAAACATTAACCTCTAGTAGGAATACAACAAAACAGCCACCTTGACAAATGACATCAATTGTGGTCACTGACTAGCGCAGGCTGCTACTAACTGTGAGCCCTGTGTGCTCCCACCCAGCCAGGAAAAGATTTGCTGCTACTGGCCTGAGGCTTGGAACTTCAGTTCCTCTCCTCTGCCATGCGAATCAATCGGGATAATGTAAAATAGCTTAAGCACAAGGATCGCATTCAGCTACAAGAACGAAAGGGCTTGTGGAAATGGATATCAAACACAATAGACGTTTATGAAGTTATTATACAGCGCCTGCTCTGTAGCTGATTAACTTGCTCCCTCACCCAAGGACAAATATTTAAACTATTACGTTGAGAAAAACAATTACATAAAACACAACTGTTACTTAACTCAATTGACCTGCTCCTTCCTTGTAGCTCAAACAACTAGTCACTTTAAATTTCCACATAACTATCCTAGATATTTCACTGGCACTCAAATCAGGATCTTTTATCACAGCGAGTAAAGAAAAACTCACTAAAACGTATGTTGAACTTGACTTTCATGATTCTTTTTAAGGGCCCAAAGAATCCACTTTAAACCCTGAATTCTTCCTCTAATGACTAGAAAACTCCACAAACCCTCACTGCTCTTACCGAATACTCCCCAATCTCATCAGTATCACTTCATCAGGATTCTTCAGTTTCCATTTTCTTGACTGTTGCACCAAGGGTACTTTCATATTAGTGTACTGGAAGAGCACTCCATTCTCTCCCCTTTCTCTCAGAATGATGACAGTTTCCTTCAAAGCATTCGTAATTTTTATTCTACTGTAGCTTAGATTTCTTTTCTTGCACTTTCAGAGGATCTAATTCGTTATCACAACAGTTATGCTCCCTCTGCCACACAAAAAAAAAGAAAACAGATTCTTCAAACAAAGCCATTTTCTAGATCACAGAAATTTACAAAAGGAACAGTCCCATGTTGTACTTGGCAAAACCTGAAATAATTTCATAGGAATGTACAACAAAATACAAGTGACACTAGAGAACACTCATTTCAAAGGCTCATCCTGGTTCTGATATCCAATTGTTCCACTACGTTTTTCATTGCGCAGCATGTAGTGTATCGATATCGCTACTGAAATCAAATAAAACTTCTGAAGTATCTTCACTGCCTGGACATGTATGTTTGCATATCTGCTGACAAGGAAAATCTACAGGCTCATATTTTTGTAGGTGTCATGAAGAGAAAACAGAAATACTGTTTTTTCAAGACTTGAGGTGTACCTCTGAACGTCTATTAAACAAGAAGAGGTAGTCTTTCAAAAGAAAGCTACCAAGTCTCAGTCTAGCCCAAAAGTATTAGTCAGCAGCTACGCATCACTCAACAGATTTCACTCAAAATGCCAGGACAATCAGAAGTTTTACTCTTTCAGGATCTTTAATCTGGCTAAGTAGGCTTCTTTACAAGCAGCAAGCCATTTGACAAAACCAAGCAGCAAGCCATTTGACAAAACCAAGCAGCAAGCCATTTGACAAAACCAAGCAGCAAGCCATTTGACAAAACCAAGCAGCAATGAGCAACCAGTGATACCACAGCACCAGGCAAAGACAATCCGCAAGCATACAGTTAGCTATTCAAGATTTGTATGTAGGCTTTTTAGTATTATGTGGCTTTTTTCACATAATGCAGTTCAGGGCAGGAAAATCTGTAAAATTTTCAGTCTGTTTTTGTTATTCAACCTGATACTATAGATCAATGTAGCCCTTTCCCTCTCCTTTACAGCAAATGTACAATTTCCGAAGGAAAACACACTTTTCCACAAACACATAAAACCTTATTGGCCAAACCACAGCCAGAACATACACTGTTCTCCTGAGCAAGAGCATACACAAGAAAAACGGAACAAGAGAAAGAAAGAACTGCCTCTTACTAACATTCTTTCAGAAAAAATTTATAATCCCTTAATTTTGCCATTCAAACAAACCTGATGCCTACAGCCATAAACTAGTGCCTGTGTGCTTGTTTTATTTGCTAATTTTCATTACACACAAGGCTTAAGGCAGTAAAATTGTTTATAGGCTGCAACCCTCAGCAGCAGAGAAACCACAAGGAATTCACAGATGCGATTACTTTCTTAAAAGTTAAAAGCATTACTTCGGAAACATCAGCATACAAAATGGGTGGAATTGCTGAGGAATGAACATACCTCGGTTTGTCCACCAGCCAACTCTCCAGATGAACTGTTGTCAGCCTGGTTTAAACAAAGGGTTGCTTTAATTAGTGAAATGTTACTAACTGACAGGGCAAATTCCAAAAATACTTCACTACAATTAGAAACCTTTTTCCCCCCATTAAAATAAATTTTAAATAGCTTTTAACCCCTACACGGCCACATGGGTGTGCTCTAAGTATATACATTTCTCCTCTGTACATCAAACAACACTTAAGTAAGCTACAAAAATGTTTCCCAAAGCACCTGAAAAGGCTTCCCAGCATTATTACCAGAGGATCAAGGCAACATTTCACTTCAGTCCTGTTTCGGATACCACTAGAACTAAAGTTTTTCCAGTCTAGCTCTACACCGAATTTAACAGGGAGAGGAAATGCATAAAGGAAAGCAAAATGCCAGATAACTGTTCAAACCAGTTTTCAGTTCAGGTTAAGTTCAATTCACAGCTTATTACTATACTGACTGTAGTTGTCACGCTCCCCTCGCTGCGATTAATTTTCCATCTTTTCACTTTCTAGAAACTGTTCAATTATTCTACCACCATGCATTCATGAGACTCCAACCCTTCCCCATGCAGCCCCCAGCATGTTGTGTTTACACATGATAACAACGTGAACCGTGAAAATCAAAATCAAAATCCACTGCTGACAGAACAGGTAGTAAGACATCAATACCAGTGCAGATCTTTTTAAACAAAAAAAAAAAAAAAAAAAAAATCAGTTTGCAAGCAGTAAAGGGTGGAGCTTAGTATTTTTTTCTTAGAACAAGTAATAAAATCCTTTAAAGTTAAGACAAACCAAACCCTGGGATTTAGTAACCTGAACTACCGTACTCTCTAAACTTAAGCATGACAAATGAACCTTTTATATGCAAAACATGCACACACACACACAAGATATCGATTGTATAATACCTGTAGAACAACATGTAGATGCCCTTTTTGCTCTTATTGGTTGCATGTGCTGCATGTACAGACAGATGCCTTCAGACTAAATGAAATGTCTTGTCAAAGTGACATTTTGCACAAAATTTAAGATCTTTCAATTACTCAGCCTCTTTGGAGTATGGCTGTGTTTAACCGTCTCCTGTGACTGAATGTGGTTAACAGGAGCGTCCCCCGTGAAAAGGGAGAGGACTACTTATAGACTTCTTGGTTTATGCGAGGTATTCCCCAAACATAAGGCTCCCTGAACTGAGATTTGATTCATGCAACTCAGTGCTCCAGTGACCCCAGTTCCCAAGCAGGAAAGGTGATCCTGCAAGGTCATTGAAGTGAAAATTTCTAGCAGAATCAGACTACCTGGAATTTAGATTTACATTTACAGTTGTCCAACTCATGCTATTACTTATAGCAGCCAGATTTTCCAAGTATTACAGACAACATGAGCTTGTTGTAGTACCTTCTTATAATGAGTACCTTGTAACCTACAGCAGTGCTTGCTTACACCATGACCTTATGCTATGACTTCCCCTTCATTGTTGGCTGATTTATCTAAATCTAGAAGCAAATATTTCCACAGAGACAGCAACATGCAATCATCTTCTAAGGACCTTCAAAGATCCTCGTGTAATAAGTCTCGATATCTAACACAGTTCTCAAAAAACTAATTTCTGCAGCTATTACACAGTTAATTTTCTTTCACTCACTCAACTTGCTTTAGTCATTGGCTTCTTTTGTTCAAGAGACATTTGTTAAGAAAGGAATTCAATTATTAGGAACCACTTAATGCTCCTGTAAAATGATGGGATTTGTAGATTTTTTTTTTTTTTTAAACACACAAACATATCACCTATGAAGGTAAAATGCAAGACCTCTCAGACCTTAAAAAAAACCAACCCAAAACACAAAACCCCAAACATGCTTTGCTTGGTTTACTCAAATTCAACCTCAAATACAAAAACTCCTGCTAGCAGAGGCCCAGCCACCAGTGCATGACAAAAAATTACTTTGAGTTTAGGGGGATTAAATCACCCCCAGAGTTTCTTTTAAAAAGGCCTCTGTGAGGTGGGTGAGAAGACTCCTTGTATTCTTTCCTTAGGACCCCAAAGCAGCCAAATTGAGCCACCAACTGCAAAAGCAGAGAGATAAGGGAATAGTGTTGCATCTAATCAAAACTGAGGATAGACTGCAATTATTCATCCTGGAACACAACCAGGACCCTCGGTCAATCACGTTTATGAACAAAATTCTGTGAAACCTTAAAATAACCAAAGAACTAACTGCAATACTCTTAAGCCGAAGCAAGCCCCTAAAATCTTTAAATGTAGATGTATAAACAATGCAGGGAAAAATTCCAGTAAATAAATACTATAAGCTTATGCCAGGACTCTGGTTGTTATGTGCTGCTATTTTGTATCTTGAACAAGAAATAAGATTGTCACTTGTGGCACGATATACCCTCACAGAGAGAAATGACACATGCACGCACACAAAGATTTCCAAAGCACCTTCTGGGGTGGGGGAAGAGGTAGGATATAAAATCACGCTGTAACCTGCTATCTGACCTGCAGGATAAGCACCCAAGCAGAATACTGAGAAAATCAGTGTGAATAAAATCCTGATACTTTTAGAAAATCTTGACTTAAAAGAGCAAGTTGAGTATACAACTTCAACAGAACACAAGTTCAACAATCTTTAAGAAGCATGGTTGAGAAACAGAGCATAATATTTGATATCACCTAACCCTTGTCTACTTTTAGGTCACTTCGATACATATAATAATTCCCTCTTGTATTTAAGATGTCTGAAATTGAAAGAAACACAAAAACCTGATGATGTTCATGAGAGAGTTTAACTACTGCAGATTATCAATAAAGAAGACTTCCCTAAACTCACTGAGGTTTCTATGTAGTATCCATGTCCTACAGACAACCGCATCACTATACAGGGAGGCACAAGAGCGCTACTGAGCAATTCTACTTCCCTCATCCTGCAGAATACATGGTGTTCGGCATGCAAACGCAGATGGATTAGTGGTCATTTCTTCAAAAATCATAGCTTAAATAAGAGTTGTGTAGCCCTTCTATGCATCTGCATTTTTCTTGCATCCCCTCTATCTAGTTTGTAGCTCCAGCTCAGCAGACAGAGAAATGTTTTCCTGCAGGCAAGAATGAACAATCTCTCCCCAATTACAGAGCCATGTGTGGGCTATGAGCAATTTTCCAAACATAAAAGGAAGGAGGGAATTTGCTATCCATATATTAACAAGCTAAAACAAGCCAACCTGCAGATGGAAAGGATCAAAGTGTCTGTTTGAGTCACCTCAAAATTAATCCCCTCCAGGAATGTTCACCACCTTCCCCCCACCCCCAACACTACGTCCCCCCACTCCCTCCCAGAGCAAGAAGCTTAAAGAATGTATCTAGCTCTTTTAGATTAATATGATACTCCCCAGAATACACACACCCTTCTTTTTCTCTTTGAAAGATGTTCTTCACCCTTCCCCCTTCATCCCCAGATGTGCACATGCAGATAGCCAAGAGACAATTTTATCCCCATTGTCTATCAAACGTGATACTATTCTTCATCAAAAATATTCACTGAAGGTTCAGGATGGAAATGGCACCTGCATCACACAGAAATATGACTCTCTTCCAAACGCTAAAACAGCAAAAGTAGTTTTTATCATCTATACAGATTCTTTGAAGCAAATTTGCTTTATAAACAGGAAAAAGTTAGTGTGAGAAGCTAAAGATACTGGTAAAAGCAAATATACACATTATGATGGATAGTTTTTTTAGTATTTCCAAGATGTTATTCACATTTGATCTGCCATTGCTCAACTGTATTTTACACAGTATCTTCGTTAGATGTCAAAACGGTATCTGTGATGTCAAACTCTTCTACACTTGTCTCTTCAGCAAGCTGAAAACTATCATGATTGGGAGAGGGCCTGAAAAAAGATTCTTGTTCTGCTAAACTATGGACAAAAAAAAAAAAAAGCTACATTCTCCCCAAAAAAGCCTAAAGAAGTTAAAAAAAGTTCAACTGAAGAAGTTAGAGTTAACATAAATAGCCCAGTTTTATTCCTACAGAAGCATCAAAATTCCCATTTTTCATAAAAAGTGTTAGAAACAGGAAATCTAGTAGCTGATGGCGTTAGTAAGAGCTACAAGAGTAACATTAATTCATCGAGTTCTTGCCACCCCAGAATACTGGCCAGATTAAGGAGGCAATGGGAGTTGGCTATTGGGCCACAAAGCTACTGGGAGTTTACAAGCAAATCTATCCTGCTATCACCCATGTTACATCCATCAGCGCCACTATACTGAAGAGTGGGTAATTTGGGAAACTGCCACGTACAGAGTGATGTGGCTCGCTGACAAGCAACATCAGTTGTTCCAACAACTTATGAAACAACGTGAGCTGTGCTAGGCACCATTAATAGGAAGGAAATGACGCACTGGGAACAGGGGCTTAACTTTCAAATTCCACCTGTTAAATCCATCCCTGGGCTTTGAAGTTCTCTCATTTCATTACTGCTCACAAGTTTGCCACCGCCTCTTTTGCAGAGAGGCTATACACAAAATTAGATAAAAAGAGAGATAAGACACAAACCATTTCAGGTACCAACCCACCAACTGGATCTTGGAAGTGTCAAAAGCTCCCTGCCTCACCACAGACCTCTGGGAAACATGGACAAATGGTTTAGTTTTTCCATGCAGCTGTGCACCATCTCTAAAATTTAGATACCTTTTTTTTTTTTTTTAAGATTGGGATGACATGCAGCTAAGTAACTTTGAGAAGGATCACAAACTGCCCAGATACCACAGCAACATATAATGTAACAGAGAGGAAGGAAGGTAAATATATTTGTGCATGAACATACTTGAAATGTCAGCAGCAATCCAGTTTCACTACACCTGTAAAAGTAAGCTAGCAATAAAGGAGGAGGTACTCAGAGGACTGGTTTCTAAAATTACATCACATTTTTGGGAGCACTGCTGCGTATATGAACACCAGAATTAATAAAAGAAAAGCTTTGGGTTTTTCTTTAGTGAGCTAGCATATTTCTCTTTCCCCTTAGAAAGTTTCGGTCATTTGGTTGGGAAACAAATTTGTATACAGCTATTCAGGATTAATCAATAATCTCGTTGCTACAACATAGGGAACTAAGAGAATACAGCACACCTTAAAAAATTATTCAGCTACAAATAATGAAGAGAAATACAAAAGGCATCCTGAAGTACTTCATCACCTGGTATACATCTTATAGCCAAGTAATGTATTATTCTTCGGAGTATCTTGCTGAAGTTGGTATGTGTAAAGTTCATCTGTCATTACCCCCCCCCCCAATTTTTTCATTACAAATACATCACCCTAAAAATAAAATCTTGATTCTTAGCAAAAGACAAATAACCAAAAGAGCCAAAACACAATCAAGAAATGATATTTTTACTCCTGAAGTACAGAACAGTCTGGGTAAAACAACACATAACTCAGGTCTGCCAGTTCCTAATCTCGATCAACACAAAGGCATAACAGCATACATAGGCTCTGTGGCCCCAAAGTGATCACAACTATTGCATTTCCCAGGAACTCTATATTCAAAGACCTATGCAGGTCAAAAACACCACCCCAGAAACACTCTTTCCTTTTTTCTCCAGGCCTTTTCATACCACTTTTAAGCAGGAGTATTTTCATTATTCTCCTTTCCCACTGACCGTGTCTCTCCTGAATACCTTTTCTCTTGCTGAATTCTGCTCAGCAATAATTACAATAGCTAGGAAATTGCCTGTGACTCTAGGCAACATCCCTAAATCTGTGAAATCCTCAGTTTGTATTCTTGTAACCTCACTCAGGTGAGTTCACACTTCTCCAAATAATTAAATTTCTTCCTTAACTAATGTATCCAGCTACACCTGAAATACTTCATTATATCAGCCATACAACACTGAAGTTGCACTCAATCTTCGCGTGAGCATAACACTTTTCTTTCAGAAAGTGCAGAACTTCAGTTCTGAATACAGTAAGTCAGAGTTACTTGAACTGAAACTCCCAAATCTATTAGCACATACAGGAAATTTCATGGTCATGGTAAACAAATAAAACTGGTGCACAATTTCATGTCATTAAGAAATAAATGGAGCAAGCTCACCACTCTTCTGAGAGCTGTCAAAAGATAGTTAATGACTCATAGGAAAACCTTTATTTGCTCTGCACACATGCTTCATTTCCCTCACCACTTCAAGTACAACAAAGAGAAAAATTCTGCCTGCTTGAACACTCCTA
This sequence comes from Chroicocephalus ridibundus, assembly GCF_963924245.1. NCBI lineage: Eukaryota > Metazoa > Chordata > Aves > Charadriiformes > Laridae > Chroicocephalus > Chroicocephalus ridibundus. The sequence continues at coordinate 62,736,892 of NC_086285.1, read as the reverse complement.
CTCTATTTTGAAGTGTTTTTCCCTTCTCAGCTTTACAGGTCTTCATTAGGGAATAACTACATGTAACTGTAACAGCACCCACATGGGTAAGCCAAAGCAAGTAAACTGAACGACCCAAAAACGTTAATGCAGGCAACGTTCCCTCTAGAAACAAACTGTAAAAGAAGCATCCATTTCCTTGAAAGACTTGAAGGAGAAAGAAATTGTTCCAGGATGTAATGTATCTCCCCAACTGTCCCAAATGTATGTCCAAAAAATATGTAATGTAAATCCCCAACTAGGGATGACACAGTGCTTTCCCCTCCTCAAAAGAGCCCAAACCATTAAAAAAACAATTCTTAAAGATACTTTGATTATTTATCAGTTCCTTCTGGCAACATGGAAACACGTTTCTTTAGCCACACGATCACTGACTATTTTGATACTATTATCTTAAACTGGACTATGAATCAGGTTTTCCCCAGAAGTACTGTTCTGTACTTGCAGATTCCAGATGTCACAGCTGAACACAGCCACTCTTTCCCAATTAGCTCCCAAATTTTGTTTCCTGGGGAGTAGCACACTATCTCCTGCAGGCCATAATCAAATCTGGTCTGCCTCACAACCTAGTCTCTAGCTTTCAGGAAAGGTCTGCTTGTTGACACACTTTATGCCCCTAAAATGCAAAAAGAATGGCTATTATCTCTTCAGGACAGAATAAGCATCCATTTCAAAATAAAACTGAGAGTAACAACATGCATACACATGGGAAACAGCTAAAGCGTTTCAGCTACACAGAAATAAAAAGCCAAAAACTGCATTTTAAAAAATTACTCTTTTCTTCAAAATACCTTTGCAGAGCAGAGAAAGCAGGTATTTGACAAAAGAATACTCACAGCAAAAGCTACTCTTGTGCTTCCTGGGGGCTGGAGTTCTAGCTGGCTTCTGGCATGAGTCCTCTAGATTAGTTTCTTTAAAGAGAACTACAAATCCCATGATGCACTTCATCAATGCTAACAATAAAAAACTTGTGCTTCAGGAAAGCCACTACTTGGAGACAAGTCCAAGTTTACCAAGGGGTGGGGGGGAATCACAAATGAACCAAATCCCATGAAGCAGCACAGAAGTAAAACCACAATATTGAACAGAAAATGCAAAATTTTTAAGCCTCAAAAGCAAGAACTCTACAGAAGAAAATTGAGTTTCCAGCCAGACTTAAACCTATTTCTTCCCCTGCCCCATCATTAAGCATCTTGAAACACATACGTAATTTAATACAGACAGACAAATCTTAACACTCAAGACTACACACTTAAGTATGCTTTTGTACAGCAGACAAAGGAGTGACAGGATAGCTCCAAAATATTTTAAGTAACCACAGCATATAAGACAGAAAAAAGCAAGACAAGTAAAGGAATACTGGCCCCCATAAAAATACTGCAGAACATGAAAAGCTCTCCAAATAATGCAGGACAGCTGGATTCAAGCTGCAGCGAGGTCACTGCTCAGTATCTGCTGAAATGGAACACCTGCAAGATTACAAAAAGCACAAAACATGGAACTCTTTTGAAAACGACTACAGAATTATTGTCAGTCACTTCTTTCCAGAGTAGTAACTTCTAAAGAAAGTGTATGAGACTTGCCAATATTTACTTATTATATTTTACTTACAGACTGAAGATGCATTTCTAAAACAGGTCTATTGCTGATAGTTAAAAACCACAATTTTGCTTTCAAACCATAGCCAAAGAGCAAGAGCAGCTTAAATAGAATAGTAGGTTTTTTAGATGCTTAAAAAAAATTCAGTATTTGGACTAGACAGGAGAAAGCAGAGAGGAAATTTAAGAAACAGACTAATAACAAGCCCAGAGTTTTGACTGAAATCTACTAATCTAAAAATTTATCGCTTAAAATCCAGTCTACTACTAAAAACGTACACCCTCCCCAGAGTTTGATCTTAAATCCCTAACCTATCGAAACTATCACTGGCAATGCCAGGTTTCCCAAAAGCTGCAATAATAGGTTATAAGTTGTACTTGACTTTTCATCTTCCAAATCAAATCTGTCTCAACTGAAAATAAAAATAATTCTGAAGGCTGAGAGTTGCTGACAGTTGCAAGAATAAGTGAATGACTGCAAAAAAAAAAAAAAGACAGCACACTTTAGGAAAGGCTTATTAAAAATAAGTGAGATACCTTGTGATCATAAGGAAGTGTTTTCAGAGTTTTTTCAAACACAAATTAAATTGATTACATACTAAAATCAACAGCAATGATTTTAACCACAGAACTAGTCAGGTTCCAGGCTCTCACTTCTTGACCATAGCAACAGGCTGTTTGTTTATGAACTAGAAATCAGCCAATAACTGCTTCATCAAACCCAAAGGGAACAGTTTGTTACTGAAATTCAGGCAGCTGAAATTTCTTCATGTATGAATATAATTTTAAAAAGGCAAACTAGCCATAACCTGGCAAAAGTACAACGCCAACAATTTGTTAAATTTGGATTGCAAACACTATAGAAAGGCTCAGACAGACCAAGTAAACAAAACCTAACACATATGTTCAGGAAATAACCTGTTCCCAGACACACAAGCACACAATACCCACAGAGATATTCTTTGCTCTCATAGTTACTATTTTCAGGACACTAACTTCCAGGAAAGTATCTTGTAACAAGCCACTGTCGCCTATTAATCATTAAAGCTAGAAAAAATAAAAGCCTGGACGCACACAAGTTGTGTTTCCACGACTAATTCCTTTATTACTTGGGGAAAAATCATGTAAGGCTGCACAACACAGATCATGTCTCCCTCTTCACTAGCCCCAGGAAGGGCAAAAGGGTGCCCATGATGTGGTACAGAGCCTAACACTGATAGAGCTACATGTTACAAACCACCCCATCTTCAGAAGAAACCTCTAATTGAGTAATCCATTAGCTTGTGGTTGGTATCAAACAGCCAGGAATGCTCGAGCTGTGCCTGGCCAGAGCATCTCTCAGTCTCTCCTGGTAGTTCATATTAAAGTACCAAAGTGGGAAGGGGAGAGTCTGCATTCACAGCATACAAAGAGGGAAGACCATAGGACCTCTAAGCCAGTACGCTCTCCTGTGATGTGGAAGGCTCAGGCTGAAGTTCCTGCCCTCCTTTGCTTCCACATTGCAGATAAGCACCCCAAACACAGTGCTACAGTATCTGTCTCGGCTCCATGAATACTGGATTATTTACTACAATAGCCCAGCCTCAGATCTGAAAACCAACTTTTCCCCTCTCCCTCCTTCCCAGTGGGATGCCCTCAATTGCCCCCACCCCCACAACTACCAACTTGACAGCATCAACTCATCTCCATTGGCCACTACAAATCCAGCTGCTGCCCTGAAACAGGAGGATTTATGCTAGCCAGCACAGAGGACTTAGCTACTGACATTGTAGCTACCAGAGGAGAGAAGGAAGAGGAGACAGACACTTCTGCAAGGACAAGAAGCAGTATCGGCAACCTGACACTGACCAGCAGGCTGGAAGGAGCTGCAGAACGTACCACACGGCTGTCTGGGCCCTCCTCATCCCCTCCAGAGAAAAGGTGGCAAGCCAGATGGAAGTGTCCCCTGGGCTACTTTCAACTGCAGCCACCTGCTGAACCACTAAAACAGAAACATGACACCAGAAAAAAGCCTCAAAATGTATTAATGGGGATGAACATGGGTGATCAGGACACAAAAGTGTCCGAATTTGGCAACCAAGAAGCCTTGCAAAAACCTGAAGTTTTTGTCTGCGAAAGACAGAAGGTGCAACATGCTTAGGTTTTTTTTTATTGGTGCAAAAAAAAAAAACAACCCACAAACACTGCTAGAGGAAGTATTTCTGCAGAGACCCTCATATCCAACAAGACAATTTTATACAAATATAAACAGCCCTCACTGAATTACACCCTAGTGGCTTCTTTTTTCACCTTACCTTCTCAAATGAATTTTAGTAGTACTAGCTGCAGAAAAAGGGCAAGTATAGAAAGACCTATGGGAAAAGGAAGCCAACCCATTTAACTAAAAAGACAGCAATAAATACACTCCTATTGATCAGTGGGAAAGAGCTTACCAAATATACAGATTGAGAATGGTAGGCAAGGGACAAGAGGGCAGGATGGCATGTTTGAAGTTTTATATATGGTCTAATGATTTTTTTCAACGCAAGGAAGAACTACAAATTCATTTGCACTGCAGGATTACACAGTTTACCCAACTAAAATTACCTCCTTCAAGAACAGCATTTTAATTGCAAGTAAAAACTTAAGTCTGCAGGTTGAATTCATGATCACTTACTTTTTCACTCCGTCCACAGGCATACAGCTTTCAACAAACTGTGAAGAAAAAAGATTACCTCAACTTTACATTTTTTTTTTGTTAATTTCTGTGGTTTAGGCTTAAAAGGTATCAGCACCACTTTTGTCATTCAGTAAGTCAATGCAAGAATGATAGATAAATAAAAAAGCTAACCTCCAGAAGTGCCTCCTGAACATGTAAACCTAATAGAGCGCTCTCCATACACCACCATTCTCTTTCTCATTCCCCAAAATTAAATATATGCATTCCTAAATGGATTAAGATCCTCTTTCTCCCATCCCCAAAGCTAAGAGAGTGTCTATATAGCTTAAGGAGCTACAAAGACATAACAGCAGCTTCCCTTCCTCTGTCTCTGAGGCTGCTTAATTTCCTCAGGTCTTTTCCAGTGGAGGTGCACTGGAAGCAGGCTGTATCACCACACCTGTCCATCAGATTACTGCAAATCAACCTGTCACTTTATGCCTCAAGCAATTAATTATCTCAATTCTGTTATCACACAGGTCTGTACCCGCAGGGTAATTAGATAGTAGCATGGGCAGGAAAAAAAAAAAAAAAAGAAAAAAGAAAAAAAGAAAGAAAGGTGAACACCTAGTCCCTGTGAAGCAAGGCAATGTTAATTTCCTATCACTGGCAGATCACTACAACAGACCCTGCAGGCTATGGAAATTCTGCCTTTAATACATGAAGCACAGAACAGCTACACACCCTTCCTGAATTTAAGAAATCCTGAGTGTGCAAGTCCAGTTATATTCTTAAACTATGCAAAAAAAAAGGCAACTTTAAAAGCACAGTTACATGGTTAAGTATATTAATACAGGAGACTACCAAATCAAGTGGGGAAAAAAGGGAGCGGGGGGCACTTAACATGCATGAAGTGCAATACCATTATCAGTGCAGACTCTCACACACTGCCATAAAGACAGCAAGAAAACCCCCTCACTCTCTCATTTATCAGATGTAGCTCATTATGTTTATTCTGCCATTCCAAGCACTGCACTAAAGGATTAATTTTAAAAGCCAAAAGCAATACAATGAAGTACGTTCCTGTCAGAGTGCTAGGGGTGTTGCAAGCAGCAGGGTAGCAGATTGCTCTATCCCCAGCTGCAAAATACCATCTTCCACACTGTTTTTCTGAAACTCAGTTTTCCTTCATCATCAAACAGCAGGCCTCACTTTGGGGACATTGGCCTGACAAAACTTTAATAGCGTTGACATTTCCAGGATGCGTGCTTCCCCCAACCTTATCTTCTACCTCTCACTAAAATAATTTGCTGCGAAACACCTGTAAATACTTACATGCAAATCCTTATTATAGGCCTACAGTATAAGAAACAATTAACTGACTATCAGAGAGGCTGTACAGTCACCTGGCTTGCTTCTAGCCTTCCAGCCACAAAGGTACTAAGGCAAAAAAAAAACAAAACCAAAAAACCCACACCATCAAAAAACCACCCAAGAACAACAAAAAAAGCCTGAAGCGCTAACTCACTCCTGCCCCCCCACCTCTCCTATCACACACATCATCTTTCATGGTTGGAGAGTCTCCATCAAGAGGGATTTTCCAAGAGAAGGTTCTTCAGCAACAGCTCAGGCGTGTAGTTTTTAAGATGTGGTAACTCCTGGTTACTTTCAGTCCTGTATTTGAGTCCTCTGTGTGGAAGGCACATGAGCTGAGTTTAACCTCACCTGCAAAGGTGGTTCTTTTCTAGGCTTCACTTCCTTGTTGCTGGTCAGTCTTAGCCTATCAATCAATGGCAGTGATAAAAAGGCCTAATATTTCTGAATAATAAACAACAGGAATTGCTCCGTAGTGCTATTTCACTTAAGCAATTAATTTTAATTCTTAAACCATCAACATGAGGTACGTAAGTGAGTAAGTACCTTAGCATCTCAATAAATGTTTCCACTGTTATCTTCCCAACTTTACTCAATGACTCAGTATCAGGGGGGAGTCATAGAATCATAGAATAGAATCACTCAGGGGAATCACAGAATTTGTTGGGTTGGAAGGGACATTTAAAGGTCATCTAGTCCAACCCCCCTGCAGGAAGCAGGGACACCAGGTTGCTCAGAGCCTCATCAAGCCTGGCCTTGAATGTCTCCAGGGATGGGGCCTCCGCCATCTCTTTGGGCAACCTCTTCCAGTGTCTCACCACCCTCATTGTAAAGAACTGCCTCCTAATGTCTAATCTAAACCTACCCTGCTCTAGTTTAAAACCATTGCCCCTCGTCCTGTTGCTACATGCCCTTGCAAACAGCCCCTCCCCAGCTTTCTTGTAGGCCCCCTTCAGGTACTGCAAGGCCACTATAAGGTCCCCCCAAAGCCTTCTCTTCTCCAGGCTGAACAACCAGAACTCTTCTCAGCCTGTCTTCATAGGAGAGGTGCTACAGCCCTCGGATCATCCTCGTGGCCCTCCTCTGGACCCACTCCAACAGGTCCACGTCCCTCTTGTGCTGAGGGCTACAGAGCTGGATACAGTACTCCAGGTGGGGTCTCAGGAGAGCAGAGTAGAAAGGCAGAATCACCTCTCTCAATCTGCTGGCCACAGTTCTTTTGATGCAACCCAGGATGCGATTTGCCTTCTGGGCGGCGAGTGCACGTTGTTGGCTCACGTCCAGCTTTTCATCCACCAGTACCCCCAAGTCCTTTTCCACAGGGCTGCTCTCTATCACATCATCCCCCAGCCTGTATTGATAATGAGGATTGTCCTGACCAAAGTGCAGGACCTTGCACTTGGCCTTGTTGACCTTCATGAGGTTTGCATGGGCCCACCTCTCTAGCTTGTCAAGGTCCCTCTGGATGACATCCCATCCCTCTGGCATGTCGACCGCACCACTCAGCTTGGTGTCATCTGCAAACTTGCTGAGGGTGCACTTGATCCCACTGTCTATGTCATTGATGAAGATGTTTAACAGCACTGGTCCCAGTACGGGTCCCTGAGGGACACCACTTGTCACCCTTCTCCATCTGGACATTGAGCCATTGACTATACCATCCAGATGTGACCATCCAGCCAGTTCCTTATCCACCAAACAGTCCACTGATCGAATCTGTATCTCTCCAACTTAGAGAGAAGGATGTTGTGGGGGACCATGTCAAAGGCCTTGCAGAAGTCCAGATAGGTGACATCCGTAGCTCTCCCTTTGTCCGCTGATGCAGTCACTCCATTGTAGAAAGCCACTAGGTTGGTCAGGCGGGATTTGTCCTTAGTAAAGCCATGCTGGCTGCCTCGAGTCACCTCCCTGTCCTCCATGTGCCTTAGCATAGCTTCTAGGAGGATCTGTTCCATGATCTTCCCGGGCACAGAGGTGAGGCTGACAGGGCAGTAGTTCCCAGGGTCCTCCTTTCTACCCTTTTTAAAAATGGGTGCGATGTTTCCCTTTTTCCAGTCACCAGGGACTTCACCTGTCTGCCATGCCTTTTGAAATATCATGGAGAGTGGCTTGGCAACTACGTCAGCCAATTCCCTCAGGACTCTGGGGCGCATCTCGTCGGGTCCCATGGACTTGTGTATATTCACATTCCTCAGGTGGTCACGAACCTTGTCTTCACTTACAGTGGGAGGGACTTTGTCCTCCAGGACCCCGACTTGCAGTCCTTCAACTCAGGAGGTGTGAGGAGAGAGGCTGGCAGTGAAGATCGAGGCAAAAAAGTTGTTGAGAACCTCAGCCTTCTCCTTGTCTGTTGTTAGCAGTTTGCCATTCTTGCTCATCGTGGAGGGCGTACACTTTCTTTAACCTTCCTTTTCTGGTTGACATACCTGTAGAAGCCCTTCTTATTATTCTCAGCATCTCAGGGAGTTCACCTGTTGCCCCAACCATGAACTTACCTCCATTCACTCTTTTCATTTAGGCTTCTGCCTGACAGGGGCAGGACCCCTTGATCCTGGTTACTTTCTGATAGGTGCCCCCATTTCTGTTTCAAGAGAAGCAGAAGACTATCTCCACCAATCTATTTCATGTTCAGCCTCCCTAATGCACCTTAACCATTCAGCTTCCTCTCCACAGCTCTGCCACTAGGCCGAGCAGATCGTTCACCTGTTCACAACGCCACAGCACTTCTCACAGCTGCCACCTGTTACCAGTGAAAGGCTCCAGCACTCCCTTGCAGCCTGTGACCTGGACGGCTGTATGTTTCTGTGGCAGCTCTATCTGGGTTCCCACATCCATTGTGGCTGGGGTTGAAAACATGACCTTCTGCCAGGTGGAGACCATAGCTAAGCTCCTTCCAAGAGGGTGATGACCACCAAGAGGACTCACCAGCCGAGCTGGCAGAGCTTCAGTTCCTTCCTGCGTGCCCTTCCCCACACCCGGCTGACGCCCACGTGCTGTTTGCCCTGACTCGTGTCGTGTCGCACTGCGTTTGCCGTGTCCGTTCGCCCACCCAGGGAGCCTGCCCTTGTCGTGGTGCTCCCAGGTGATGCCCTGGGTGACGCCCACTCGCTGCTTCCTCCCTCAGTGTCCAGCGACCTGGCCGCTGCGCTTCTGAAAGGCTTTTTTTGGAGGGGGGCGGTTGGCGCCAGCGAGTATGCCTTGCTTAGGTCTGCCGCCGGCTCCTCAGCAGCCCACCCACAAGCTGCCGGTTCCCAGCACAGACTAGCCGCTTTTCCCAGCTTCAAAAAGCCCCCAAAGGAGCCCCCTGCCGGCCCTTTTTGCCGCGAAGCCCTTCCCCAGTGCGGACTTGGCTGCACTGGCGCCATGCAATATTTTAGGTTGCACTTAAAAGGGCGAAAGTATGACAAAGCTTTACTTATAGAAATACACAGGATTTTTCATATCACAAGAACGCAATGACAAGCAGTAATGTGCAAGCTGGTTTAGTACTTTTTTTTTTTTCCTCTATCCCCCAAAAAAACCCAACCCCACTATAAATTTCTGACAAGTTTCGTGAAGCTGATGGACAAGGTACATTCAGCCTTCATTAGTATGGTAGGCATTGTGCATTCTCAATAGGTACTCAGTAACAATCAAGAGATTCTTCTGGCATGCGAGTTAACAGTTTGATTCTTCAACTGGCAGCCAGAAAAAGTACACTAGAAATTCTCACTAGGAATGAAACAGAACTCTAAGCCCTAAAATTAAGTGCCTAACCAACCACTACGCTTCTTTTAGTATGTTTAGTGACTTCTATATCAATTTCCTTGTATTGCAAATGTCTGACCACATTTGGTTTTCCTTCGTTACACTTGTTCTGCAATTTTAGCACTGCTTTCTATGTCAGTTACCATCTTTGTTTTTGTTAAAACATGTTTAGGAGACACACAAGTAATTATACTAATCATGTTTTATTCAAATAAGCCTCACAGATCTCTCCAAAATACCACCTCATTCTCTGTCGTTTTGAGAGAAGGAAAGTCAGACACAAAAGTGATGAAGAAACTCTCTATCACCTTTGTCAGATGCAAAAGAAATTGCTGTATTCTTCTAATCTTCTGCATTATTATATCACTATCTCAGTGATATCACATCTTCTGCCAGCCGTAGATCTTATGGTCAAAGAGAGAGATAAGCCTGAGGGATGGACTCACATGCCACTCTGCAAGCAGCAGAGCCAGAGAAAGAACACACAACAGGGATCTTTTTCTGTGTTCCAGCTATAAATATTTTCTGCATGACCAGGAAACATGAGCAGGCCAAAGAAGGTAACAACAATGGTAACGGTATCCTAAAATATCACAGTTGTTCAGTAAAATGAAGTGTGAACTGCAGAAAAGTAATTTGGATTAAGTCACAGATTGCAAGGAACACTTGATTAAACCACTTGTGGCCACTGCCTTCTCTAAATAACCATTCCCCGTGGTACGTACACATCTACACTGAAATGAAATGGATTGTTTTAATTTAACTCATGAAAAACTCTTGACAATGCAGCACTGATTCATGAGCACCTGTACTTCCAACAAATTAAGTAACTCATTAAGCCTTCCAATAAACATTAGTTATTAGAAGTAATCAATTTAATTACAACAAACAAAAGCACCCTTTTGGCTACATAGGATGAAAAAGCTACTACTTCCAGTACTTCAGAGGTTCTATTTCACAGCTTCAAAGTCATCAAGAACCTCATTAGTTTCAGCAAAAGCCCCACTTGGCCTTCTATGAACTTGACTAACTAACTGCAGCAGTTTCTTTTAAAAATTAGCCAGCTTAAGACATCTGTAATCAGCCATGGTGTTGAACGGTACCCAGAAGTCTCCTATCAAACATCACATAAAATAGACCCAAAGTCTCATTTGTACAGTTACAGCCCTTGTGGCTCTTGCCACTGTTTCATACCTAGTAAAGTGTAAACACTGCTGTTACAAATGTAATGACTATCACCAGGCACTCCTCAACACACACGCAAAAAATACACCGTTTAACATGTAAAAAACATCCCAAAAAAAAGGGCATTTCAAATTACACAAAATACCGTAATTATCACCTAATCCTAGGCTTGGAAACGACACACTTCGTTGAGGCACAACTCCTTACTGCTCAGGAGACCATTCCAACTTGGAGGATCACAGCGCTGCAGCCTGAGCCATCCGGCCTGCGCTCCTGCTCAGTGCCAATGCCAAAAGCTGTATATGCCCTAGACAGTTACCAGAAGACACAAAAACATCCTGAACCTCAATTCCTCATATGGATAATTTATGCAAGAAAAGCACCAGTAAGCAACTAGAGATTTTGCTCTTTCTCGTAAGACGGCCGGCAGTTTTAGCCAGTGATGGCAAGCCACTGCCATCGGCTAGAAGTTGAGCGTCAGGAGGTATTTACGTGCGTACGAAAGACACCACCGTTTACCACAGACACCAAACAGATGCGGGGCAGCGGCTGAGGGCAGCCCCCGCAAGGACTGGCAGCAGACGGCGACGCGAGAAGCCGAGCGTGGGGGCGGCTCCGCGCTGCCGGAGTCGCCTCAGCCCCGCACCGAGGGTTCCCCCTGCTTGATAAACGCGCAGGTTTAAGTAACTTTCCAGGAGTGAAACGCCTGCCTGCCGCTAAGCTGCTCGGCATGAAGAGACCCAGCCTAGCTACCCAGATAGGAGAGCGCCTTCCTGGCCCCTCGGCCGGACCCTGCCTGCGGACGGCGCGGCCCCCCGGCCCACCGCCGCCATCCCGCCCTCCCCGTGGCGGCACTCCGCCACCTTTGCACTCCCCGTAGAGACGAACCCTTGAACCTCAGCGCACGGCTTCCCCTGTTCCCCTCGCCTGCTGGCCCGGCCCCCGCCTGGCCTGCACCGCCGGGGGCAGACAGCCAGGCATAGGGGGGCGCTCCGGCCCGCCGCTGGGAACAACGCCCCCCCGCCACCCACCCTAACGGGCCCCGAGGGCGAACGCACGGCCCCTCCGCCCGCCAGCGGCTGGCCCCACAGCCGCCTCCTCTCCTCAGCCCCCCACCGCGAAGGCGCCGCGGCCCGCCGAGGGCTCCCCCCGCGCCGCCGGACCTCCTCCGCCCCACCAGGAACAAAGCCCCGCACCGGCCCCGCGCGCGCTCCCACTCCCGTGGGTTCCCGACGGCCGCCCAAGTTTACCTCGCTTCCCCGGCTCCGCGGCAGGGCAGGGCGGCGCGGCTGGAGAGCGGGAGCAGCGATTCCCCCTCCCCCAGCGCCGCAAACACTTGTTTTTATTTCCTACGGTCCCTCCCGCCGGGGAGAAACCTCCAGCGCCTCGATCAAGGCTGAAGAGGAGGCGGGGAAGAGGCGCGTAGCACAGCTCCCGGCCGGGGAGGGGGGGGGGGGGGGCGCGCGGGGCAGCCCCGCCAGGCCCCGGGCCGCTGTGCTCAACCCTGCGGCAGCGACACCCCGCCACCGCCACGGACACCCCCGACCTGTCGCGATCCCCCCCGTGGCCGCGGGACAGGCCTGCGCCCCCCCCCCCCCAGCCTAGGAGGCTTGTCGCTTGGGGGTGGAGGGGTCTCTGGAACGACGGAAGCGCCGCCACGCCGTAGGGCCCTGCAAGGCTGGGCTCTCCCGGCCTGTGCCCCTGCGGCTTTCAACTTAAGCGCACGGCTGGGAACCGCAACTCTTGGAACGCGAACACTTACCTCTCTCCGGGACGGCCAGCCATGGCTGCCGGCAGAGGAGTGAGCTTAACAGCCCTGGGCAGCCACGTGCGAAGCGGCCACGGTAACCAGTTTGGTGCAGCGGGGCCTGCACCGGCCCAAGTTTCACGGCGCAGCATCTGAGGAGCCAGGATGATCCCCAGAATCACAGCTCGGCCACTGCCTAAGGCTACAGATTCGCTGCACACACGTGTTTGTGCAAGTACAGTTCTTTACCGCGCTGACATTTATGCTGTTTACACACCAAGAATTACCTCTCCCTTGAGGTTGCTCAAGAAAGGGCAGCCCCGCACCTGGAGTTCCTGTAGGATCCATCAACCAGGCACTGTCCTCTGTACCTGCTGGGTCACAGCAGCTGCCGCTTGCAGAATGGGGTAAGGCATGACATCAAAAACAGCCAAAGAGCAGGGCAGTGAGGAAACAGAGGTACCGCTGTCCTTTTGCTCAGCATTTCAGAAAGCACAGGTCACACCCCAGATGCAAGAAATGAGAGTTCATGTCCTTCCTATGGTGAAGGATTTCATCCCCAAAGTTACCCTGAAACTTTGCTGAACGAGGCATAACCTGAGGCTCGTTCTTTGCATCAAAAAAAAAAAAATAAAAATCAAATAATCACTGAAGCAAAGTGGAATTAATAGGATTGAGAAACTTAACCCAGATCATACTGGGGCCTCATCTGAGAGGTAGATGCATATCACTGGAGACAAAGGAAAGGATTTGAACATCCCTCTTATGACTGGAGCCCCATGTAAATGTCCATAACGGTGTGACCTCTTTGTAGCTTGATCCAGGCAAGCTCGTGGAAGGCAAATCCTAAGCAGGAATAGCTATTACTCTTACAGGCAAGATTTACAGCCAGCCCATTCTAGCACTAGGCACTTCCCCTGGCTGATTCAGGCAACACATTGGTTAATATTTGTAAATCCTTTGCATTCAGGAGGAAAGAGCCCCAAGAAACAGAGATCTGTAGAGATCCCAGAGCTGGGCTTCAAAATTCAAATCTAAGGCTGTTATTTGCAATGCTTCGTATTATGAGAATAGGCAGACAGACAGCCACATGGAAGGCAAAGACATTCAAATACAGATAGAGAGAGAGCAATATAACACTGAGTGAACAGATGACAAAGTAGATCCCAGACATGCTTAGTGTCTCAATTAGACAAGACTATATTGTATCGCTAGGAAAGCTCCAGCATATTTAGAAGCCAGACATAATCAAAATCCTTTACTCATCATCACTTCTTAAATCTCTTCTCTCCCTTTGTGCCAAGCAGAGAAAGAGCACATGTGTTACAAACCTTTTAAGACACGTGCATCCCTCTGTTCTCTGAGGCACAACTTCTCTTAAACTTCCTCCTGGATCAATACCATCTGCATAATCCCACTGTATGGCTCACATTTAAATAATACTTAATGTGTCCCTAAATCAAGCCAAGAGACTTTGGGAACAGGATCAAGCTCGTAATCATCCGTGCACAGGTGCACACAATCAGCACCTTCAAAGCCTCACAACATTTGGTGTTTTTCTTAAAGCCCCGTGACATGTGTCACGTGATTACCTGAAAATTTCATTAACAAAACAAAAAAGAATTACAATTAGCTTCTAGCTTTTAAACAAAAGTTTCAAAACTTGAACCCCAAGGAAAGAAGGCAGAAATTATTATATTTTTAAAAATTTAAACTATCGTGTTATTTAGCGCTCTAACACATGATTTTCAGCTTGCGCTTTCGCAATACTTCATATATATGCAGGTATCCACTCGCAGATGCATGTATTTTTACACATAAATGATACTAGACAAAGGAAAAAAGTATTTATTTTTGCATACCACTGGCAATACAATGTGAAGACTCAACATCAGGAAGTTCAGCAGGCAGGGTTTCTGCCACAGTGTTAGCTTAACTGCACATTCTTTAAATTTTATAACACGTAGCTTTGACAAACAATATCTTCTTATATGTTTACATCCCTAATTATCACCTCTGTATGCCGAATTCCTCCCCTCCTCACTTTTCGTAGGAATGGGGAAGAATAGGAAGGGAGAAAGAAAATCTGTGCCTGTGTTTTAAAGAGCTTTAAGTGTATTTGAACCTGCCTAGAGGTGTACTTAATGGTCAAGTTAAACATTCATCTCAGATACACACTTGCTGAATCAAGGAATCTGCTGTGTGAAAAGAGTTGCTAAGCTAACCTGCTAATCAAAGTAGTCTTGCTTTCTACTTTAATGACACCACAAACACTTTTAAAAATACCAAAGATTGGAGTAAGGGGAGTGATGGTAGTGACTCATACCTTTTACACGCTAGGGGTCACTTGCCCCTGATTTTGCGTGGTGCTTTATTCTTACTGGTTTCTAGAGAAGCACCCAAATTTGAGTAAAGTATCAGGTAAACAAATAAAGCTTTTTAATCAAAATGAAGAGGGACTGCTTATTTGATCGTCACTGAGCTGAAACTAACCATCCACACCTGTCAGCAGCCAAGAAATTTGAGAGCGAGTTATGCAGAAATCAGGACACAGAAAAATGGTTTTCAGTACTATCTACCTGTTGCTATTTTGCTTAAATAATGCAAATCCAAACCAAAACAGTATTATTTCATCTGCATAAAATATATGTAGCGATGGTGTATGCTATGTGTATAACCATTCATAAGGCATATAGATACACATGACATTTGTGTCAAGAGTACTTGAGAGATACCAAGTTTTCCTTGAGGAAGGCTCCTGAAACTTGGTGCACTCTTTCAATGCAAGCCACTTAATACAAATTTGTAATCTGACTGCAGTGTCGGAGATCGCAAAATAATACTTTCTTTGGAACTACTTAAAGCTATGTAACATAAACAGTAGCATAAGAATTTACAGTGTCTGCCCAGCAGCTCTGTATTCTGGCATCAACAACAACCACCAAATCCCAGCCTGTACTACAGGCTCACTGTTCTTCACGCAAGGCTTATTTTGTTGCGATATGGTTTTACCTTTCACTGGTAAGGCCTCTTCCCAGGATAAGAAAGACAGCCAATAAAGTTTTACCTTTCTGCTAGAGTATTTTTAATGAAAGAGTTGTAAAATAAGTGAAGTACTTTATAGAAAAAAAACAATATAAAAAACCTACAGATGGTAATAGAAGAGAATATTCAATTGCTCGGCCCTGATTTTCTTAAATCTGATCTAAAGCAAAACGATCATTGCCCTCAGGACAAAAGAAAACGGTTCATGGATTACTCTGCTAATACAAAAATAAATTATAATCAGTACCTTAGAGTACTGCCAAACTGTGCATTAGTTTCCCACATACGCAGTTTACCAAGTATTCTTTCAGAAGCACTTCTCTATGTATCTGCAAGTTAGGCAATTCCCGGAACCTACTGCTGTGTTTTGGAGAAAATTGCTAGGAAACTATCTTACTCAGATGATAGCTTAATCTTAACAAAAGATAGTGAAAAACAATTTCAAACTTAGCCTGAACTTCAGATCTTAAAATTATTTCCATAAGGAGCCAGTGCCAAAAAGAAAAAAAAAAGTGCTTACATTTTTATTTGCAACAAGAAAAAAGCAGAACTCTCTGGTAACTAGGTTTTGTTTTCTTTCATTTTCAGTAAAACTAATCCTTATAGCTGCAGTGCTGTACACGTAATAATCATATAATTCAGGCACTGTTTACAGAACTGCCCCCTGCATATGTCAACTTTGGGCACTAAGCCACAATTTCATATATTTTCAAGCTACCACACCAACTGACCATACTTACCCCATGTTCTACGTTCCAGGAATCAACCCACACAACCTATTTTCCATCATTGACTTACTGGTACGGAACAAGCTCATCTTGAATCTGCTGACGGATCAAACACACCAGTGGTTGTGTTGCAGATACGTTAACCTTCTGAAACATTCAATTGGTACAAAACCAAAAGAGAAATACAAAATCTCTCTAAACTGTATGAATAACTTCAGTCCGTACCCACAGTATGCTGCAGAAAAATCTATCATTAATCTGATTCTCATTTGGTACTCTGATTCTTTATGAAGAAGGGACAAGAACAGGAGTCTTGCACAGTATTTGCAACATTTTGTCCTTGTACTAATTTAGCACATTTTCCTAATAAATGATTGCATTTTTGCAGGTTATCAGCTTGCAAGGCAGAAATAACGGCATGTCTACATCGCCCACTACAGGATAGTATAGGCATGCTGAAAATAACCATAAAAAGTAGGACTACGCAGTTTTAAGGTAGGCTCATTTATATTATGATACAATGAGCATTGTATGTGTAAATATTCATGTCATCCAGTACTTAATGCCCTGTGATATAATAAAAAGGTGCTTGTCACTTAACATTATCCGATAAGCATTTTGCTATTCTCCAGCTTCCTAGAACTGTTCCTCCATTTTGTTTTTCTTGAAAGAACAAAAAAGTATTAAGAAGAAACTAGGGAGAAACACTGCAATTGGCAAGTTTAAAAATGAAATTGTGAAGGCTGCAGAAAAGCCTCCAATGCATTGTATAATGGATGCTTTGTGTAACATATACTAGCACTACTATAGTCCAGAAAAAACTCCCAACTCCAGAAGATGGTTTCAACACAAGTCTGGTGGTACTGAGTGAGGGAAGTCAAGTGTTACTTGGTACAGAGAAAAGTGGTAGGAAAGAGAACTAAATGAAAAATAAAACAGTTGCTGCTTTTTATTCTCAGAACTTTATCAGTTCCTTTCATAGGCCTTGGTCAAAAGTTCCACACACAGGGATCAGCTGCATAATTCTTCAGCTCTTGTGATGGGAAAGCAAGGATGAATCAAATGCCATGTACCATATACTCAATGCAACGTGACTGGAAATTTTGTGTAGAGCATACACAAAATTGCTGCAACTGGCCAGGCAAAATTCAAGAAAACAGAACCAAGAGCATGATGTTGTAACACACCTTATCAAACCTCAGTGCATCGCTCCTTGTGTACCCTAAGCACTGGCGACTGCCATGGGTTTTTTTGGTGGCATGGGAGCTTCAAAATTATATACTCCTCCACCCCCACGTCCCTTCTTCACGCAATGAAACAGGGCCCAACTCAGAACAATGCATAGAGGACTTTTTATTTTTGAGATAACAGCTCTGAGACAGAATCTGCTGTATGTGTTGTGTGCCTACGAACAGCATTACTATGTATATGCACTAATTAGTGGAGATGGGTGGATTTCCTTAAACCAAACAAGAAAGAAAGCTTTCTCCAAGCCTGTGCATAGCATCCTACCTCCCAGTTACAATCCAGTAGTATCAGTTACCAATTATCAGTGAAGCCATATAATGCCTTGTAGACAAGTAGCCACGAGTTTACATGTCCATTTAGACCTTTCATGGACTGCAGGTTAGCCACCACTTTTTTCTAGAATATGGAGCCAGAGAATTGGGGGGTTAGTCATTAATTTAAAAATAAGATTCTTTAGAAAAGGGTAGATAGAGCCACACTCTTTAAATACTGTAAACAGGAAATTTATTTAACCAAGGGCTTCCTTATAATTATCCCTTCTTAAGCATAGTATGCTATGTTTCTGTAACACATAAAACCAGTGTCCTGTGCCCCAGGGAGCCTAAATCTTTGTCCAGGCACTCCACTATTGCCTTTCTCCTTTTTCAGCCCTACATACCATCGCCAGTTTAAGGAAGTTTCCTCAGCTTTCATGATAATGTCAGCTGCACAAAAGCATTAAGATTTGAATGGCTCATCTATCATTTACTTAGGTTATAGGGCTGGTAGTTGCTCTCCTCAGGGAATATGATGTCTTCTTTCTAACTGACAATGACATGATTCAAAGAAGAAGCCCCAAAGAGTGGAACCTAACCTGTAAATGTACATTATGAAAGGGAGATGCAACAAGACCAAATTTTTAATAAAATATCTTCCTATGAGTTGACATAGGTCTGCCTCCAGGGTCCAGGCACCAAATCCTGTTTCAAACTCCTGTATCCTTTCCCCTCCATGCTCCACAGTTTATAAATCAAAATATTCGTTTCCTCCCCTCTTTGAATGATAGGGCGAGGGGAAGAGACCAGTTTCAAGTCTGCTGTGGTCCAATGACTTCAGGAGAGTTGCAGTAACGTAACTGTAGTCCCAATGAATTATGAAAATATCTCCAATTAGCTATAACGAAATAGAACAGAGGAACAGCATTACTCTGTGTGAACAAGAGACACAAGAGGCCTGTTGTATCTTTCCAGGACTTCCATTCAACTCTGCAAGACAAACCAAAACTATGAGAGTGGAATGAGAAGGAGGAAAAGTTTTACCACAGCAGCAATTATAAAACACAGGGGAGGGATCACATTAGCTACTTGTGCATACCAAATCTCAGCGTAGTACCAGACAAGAAACATTTAGGATAGAAAACAAAAAATTCTCTCACTGAAACCTCTCGTAGGGATGGAGAATGTTTTAACAATTTCACTACATCTTTGGTACTCATAGTGTCTCATTGTACTCAATGAAGACAAAATACCCACCCTTTTACAGTTCAGCATTCCCAATAATAGTTTCTGAAAATTTGCCTTCTGCCTACCTGTTAGATTATGCCACTCTTACACAAGTAGAGACAAAGATGTTACTTATAGTAAGTGGCAGGAAGCACTGTCATGAGCTGTTTCTAGGTCTGTTCAGGCACCTGGGAAACCTCTTAACTTCTTGGGCAGAGCTTGGGAACCACTAGTTGGTGCTACCCCACATTTTTGGCCCGCACAGCTTCCTAGCACAGACTTAGTTTGTGCTGGCCTAAAGGGTCTCTTCTGCCACTACAGCCACCTATTCAAACAACATGATCCACACACAGAGAATTAGTCTTCTGCAAGGAGGACTCCATCTCTACGGAGGCTTTGTCAGCAGTGCTCCATGAGTTTAGAAAAGGAGATTTTCCCTAAAAGGACTCCCAGTTGACATGGCTGTGCCAGTCCAACTTTACAATGTAGAGCAAGTCAAAATTCTGAGACTAACTCCCCTTTCATCTATAATAACCTTCATTTTACTTCCTTTTCTTTGCCGTCTGTTTTGTAAGCCAGGAGAGTTCATATTTTCAAGCTTTTATCCAGAACCAGGAACTCTCCTCATAATAAAGAAAACTGAGATTAATGTATTATTTACTTACCTTCAGAACACAAACCTTATAAAAACACCAAACTATTGCAAGACTCGTGATGAATAGTACAGCCAAGCACATCCATTTTCTCAAAGCTGGCAGGACAAGACGTTGCCTAGAACTACAGAAAGTTGCTATGACAAGGCATATCTACTTGTTTGCCTATGTCAGCAAAATTCATGCAGAATAGCTGACGTACGTCAAATTTACAGACCACCGGATCTTCCTGATCTCGCTTTATTTCAAAAACAGCACCAATGAAATGAGCTATGTACAGTAGGAAGAATAGAACTAAGCCTAAAATAAGGGACGTTATCTCACACTGAAATTTCTTGTGCGATAAGGGAATTTCTCTCTTAAACTTCATCAAGCGTATGGCTATTTTGGATCATTCCTATGCCTACTGCCATAGCAGACAAATGTACAGTGGTAGCGTAAATGCATGACTCAGATTTTTGTGACTGCTCTTTCCAAGGCTTTTCCCCTTCCCTTTTAATGCTCACCGCCGCAATGCTTAATGTGTTTAGTGGAGGAGAGAGGGTCTAGAAAAGGCAGGTTGGTGGGCTTCTAGGGTTCTATTTTAAACAGCCCCCATAAAAAGGTACAAAACTGAAATAACTTGAAACACACCAAAAGCTGTGTTTTGAGATCACAGTGTTGTGTTTATAACTTCACAGAACATCTGAAGCCAAGTTATCAGGCCACCATGATGCATGCTAGGATTAAATTACAATATAAGCAGCAAACATGTCTTAAGATGTTAGTTAGCACCTTAACAAACTTCAAGAGGACTTTTCAGTCACATTCAGATAACTTATCTGAGTGAACATAGCTAAGAAAGCATAATTCTGTGGCTCATCAGAAGACAGCCTCTTACTACTGGCTCAGCAACACGGCAACTGTTGACCTTTAACAATTTATTCACATTTCTGCCTGGGGATAAATTGTGGGTATATATTTATACACACAGACACACACAGACACACACTTATAATCCTTGTACCATTTAAGCAGATTACACAAAAAATGTTCCCCAAGGGAAACAAGATAAAAACACAACATTTATTGTTTGCAAATGTGGCCACAGAAACCTCAAGTGTGCACACCATGCAGCCTTAACTCTTGTGCCCTGAGGAATTCTACTAACTACTGCTCTGTAATGTATAGGAGTGCAGAGGGGATTCCATGTTCAACATTTGGTAATGATATATCTGAAACTAAACTCAAGTGAAGAATGGGAATGCCCTTGTCCAGGGGAAGGCTACTGTCTTTTCCTTGGTTTAGATCCCAGGGCCAGGTTTAGTCACCAGTGTAAGTGCAAGTACCCTACTACTGTTCTGCCCAGATACTTCCAGCAGCAGAGGTTACTCAATAGAGGGGTTACATCAGAGTCTCAGCCCATTCAGCCTCATGTGACCATTTTGATGAAATAGCTGAAATGCCAAAAATAATAAATAAGCACCATTTCAGTTTGTGTTTTCAATAACCACTCAAACCAGACACTTGTTCAGTAAGAGCTGTATTAAGGTTATTTTGCATAGATCACAGAACAGCACTGATCAGATCACAGCATTTGCTTACAGTTAATCACAATACCAGTGACTTGAGGTAGAATGAAATCCATGTCTTTATTCTTATATCCAAAGCATCATGCCATTTTCCAGTGAGTTTTCACTCAAAGTGATATACAGTGAAGTAGACTGACTTTACAACTGCATACAACATTTTTTTCTAGCATAATATTAACCCATGCCAGGTCTTGTAAGCCCCATCCTGTCAGCCACTGCCTTTCTCCATACAAAGAGGAACTTCTCTACATATTAATTTTAGGATTAAAATACTTCCCAAAATTTTGGAGATAGGAGTTTTTGTCCCTTTTCCAGAACATCCTTGATATGGATAGAGACATCAGGGAATCATGTAAATAACTAGTCTGGAGTCACTGACTAATTGATCAATTTTGAAGAGTGCTATGGTTTGAAATAAGGTTTACCCAACAGTGACTCTTTCATTTCTAGTGGAATTCCCTGTTATGCTTTTTATCTTTTCCACCATGAGTACTCCTTGGAATCAATACTGGTTCTTATTTCTTCTGTATTTACTATGGTTCCTTTCTTTATGTCATGTTTTTATTATCTTTGATGTATTACTAGCTTTGATCGCCATGTATGTAGTTGCTTTTAGAGCTGATGTATATGGTGCCTGATTTACTTCTGCTGGTGTCCAACTTTTTGCCAATTACGAATGTGCCCATCCTTTAGTTGAGCGGCACAGTTCATCTTACCCGGAATCCACTCCTAGCTTCCTCCTGCCCTGCAAGGCCAGTATTCCTCAGAGCCTTTCTGCCACCAGAGTATTTGCACATAAACTCTGGGCAGTACATAAAGCAGAACTACATTAGTTTCTATCTATTTATTTTTGTTTTACATCTGCCCTTTTACTTAGCTCAAGCCTTTGTATTTGCATAAATGCCTGTATCTGCACAGTCATTTTAAATCATCCCCCCCTTGCTAAGTTTGTAATTTTCTTCTCTTCATCTCGCTCTTCTCTTCTTTTTGATCTTCATTCAGTTTTTAGCACTCTCTCCAGATTATCAGATTTCATATTTACTTCAGATTTATTTAAATTCATATTAAACGTCGATTAACCTTGATTTTTAGCAATAAGGCTAACTCCTGTTTAGTCTGGTGTGTTTTTTAGATAAATAATACTTTACAAAACCTTTTTGCCAGTGTTTAGAGGAAAGAATCTAGGAAAAGAAACAAACTAGCTAACAGAGTAGAAACTTCCCTGAACAATGGTCTTTACAATGGTTTAAGTAATTTGCGCACATTTTGGTGCTGAAGTATTTATGCCACCTCTCTTTGGACTTCAGCATCTACAGTGCTGCAGACAGACAGCTGTAACACTGCCAGCAGGGTCTGGGTGTTCCACAGAGAGTTTGTGACACCTTCTTCTGCAGCTCCATAGGCAGCTATGAAATGTGTACAACTTGTGTATCTTAAGATACGCCACTGCATGTCTTAAACCACCTGCTTCCATTCAGCTCATGCTATATAGCCTGACACACCCCACGTTCCTTTTAATTTCAGTCACCAAGGAAAGACATATTCAAGACCAATGTCCTTCACTGCACTATAGGACAAAAAAAAAATCGCTTTGAATAAAGACTGAGAGGAAGGAAAAGAATTTAAAATGACACAGAAAGGTAAAACATCATTCAGTTTTCTTATTCTATTCACACAAATAATCTTTCTCACCAAGAAAACCTGGAGACATAAATAACAAAATAAAGAAAGAAGTAGCAACTAGCAATAAAAAAAAAAACATACTTGCAATACAGATTTACCTGCTGACATCTGGAATACACCGTGCCCCTGACTAGGTGTGTCTCAGTTGATTACATGGGAAACTGGGAAAACATTGGAACTATACCAGTGACTGTAATGTGAAGGACACAACCAACAGTGTATTGTGTCAGTGTTCACTTTCTTAGTACAGTGGAAATGCAGATAATTATGGCTGACACTTGAGAAAAGAATGTCCTTGAAAAGATTAATTGGAGTGACTCTGGCCCTTCTCTTCCAGTGAGGCCATTCAGATGTATAACCAAATCATCCTAATTTCTGAGACTGTAGTGAGTATTTTGATGAGAGAGTTTTCAACTCCTGTCTCAGGCTTGCCAGTCAACAGCTTTCTTCTCACTGATGGATAGATGGGTCAAATGTCAGCTGCCTCCAAAGGTGAATCTTTTACTGTCTCTAATAATCAGCTTAGAGCAGTTAAAATCAAAGCAAAATTACTTGAAGTTTTACAATGAGATAAAGATTCCAATAGCATTTTTGCCTGTAACCTGGATATCCTTTATAAAAATGTTTAACAGCAATAAAGGTTTAATTATCATGAAAGAGGATGTAACTGTGTTGTATTTATATTTACTCCTCTTAAAAAGTACCTCTCAGTGGCAGTAGAACTGCCTGAGGTTTTTAAACATGCCTATTACAGAGCATCCTCATGCAAGTTTGCCATATTTTTCTGACTCAGCTTTTGCTGGAGGAGTTCATTTATTCCCAGAAGCCTTCCAGCTTATTATAAAACATGTGCTTGTTTAATGCTTATGACAAGCTGAAAGTTCACAGCAAGCTGTAGTGTCAGAAGTAGCAGATCCTAAATGTCTAAGTGCAAGAAAGCAGGCTGTGGTGGCCTTGCACAATGCATTTGTCTTTTTTTCTTCTATTTTTAGCTTGGTTTCATAACTATTTCTTCTGAGTACAAAAAAATCACCTTGCTTTAGATCTCTGTCTTTAGCGTCTTCTCTAGTAGTTTTTAAACTCAGCAACTTCAATCCTGGATGGTTCCTTCAGATTTCTTGAAAACAGTAGTTAGCTGGAGGATGCAAACTATAATCATGCCTCCATCAAAAGAACACCATCATGTGAGCACATCCTTGCTCATCAGAGAGTCCACTCAGGAGACTGACTTCAAGACATCAAGAGCTATTTATAGGCCTAAGATATTTGCCTTTGTTCTTGGTAGTGAGTTTGGGTTTTGGTTTTGCTATCCTTTGGGTTCTTTGCATGGGCATCCTTAATACTGCCATTTCCTGATTTACATAACCATTATCTTAAATATAGGTGGTTGGTACAGGATAAATAAAACAATACACAGTCACCCTGAAAAATAAGGATAAAAAGGAAAGTAAAAGCATATAGAGGGAAACAAGAGGCAGCGACGGTTAATTAAGGAGATTGAAAAGGACAGAGTAATAGCGAAAGGAGATCAAGTCACAAGCTGTTGATGGTAACCACTATGAAACCATATAAACACGTAGATACTGGCCTACAACTAAAAGGAGAGCCCCTTTAATTAGTCCTAGAATGAGGAGGAGCTACGGTTTTGATGTTTAAAATAAGTAAATAAATAAATAAATAAATGAATGAATGAAGAGGCGCTTCCTCCTGAAACTTCAAACGTCTTTCCCAGCAATGAGGCCGTGCCCGGTAATTGCCCGTGGCGCGGGATGAGCGCAGCGCCCTCCCGTGGCGGCAGCGCAGGCTCGCCGGCCGGGCAGGATGCTGCCGGCTGGGCTTTTCAGAGCCTCTCCTCTTTCCCCCTCTGCCGCAACAGCAGATGATAGCTGATACGCTAACCCTGCGAAAACCATCTGCTCTCTTCTATATATAAGTGTTTTTACTCCTGTCCTGGGTTGAGCAACACAGGACTAAAACACAGGACTAATTTCTCTTCTCATGCTTGGGGAAACTGCACTTTTAGAAGACTCTGGTGTCCAAATTCATGAAAATATTTACTTTATAGCCAGCTAGGCTACATGGCGTTCAAGATCTCAGTGTCTTCGAGCCTTGCCAGGTGCAGGGTGAGGAGGAGAGAGACCTGGGGCACTTGGCCCAAGCTGGCCAACACCATTATTTCATACCATGAACATCACATTCAATATAAATCAGAAACTTTGCTGTGTAGTTCTCTCTCTCCCTTGATGGCAGTGGTCCAGAGAACTTCTTGCCCTGGTGCCAGACCCGTGAGCCCTTCCCGTCCTCCTGAAGCCATAGCGCTGGCAGTGTCCAACATCTGCTGTCCAATGCTGGGAGCACACAGCTTCCTGATGATATAAGTGGTTGAGTAAAACCCTTGTCTACTTTATATTAGTATCAGGATCAATACTGGATTCTTTAGTATTATTGTTAATTATTTAGTCTTATCCTATTAAATCTATTTATATTTCAACCCTCGTGTTTCTTTGTTTTCCCCTATTATCCTTCACGGGTGGGGAGGGATGGATCATCGGGTGATAGAATAATTGTCTAAATAACAATAAATTGTTATGGGTTTCTCAAACCATAACAACTCCCCCCAGGATCAGGTCAGAGAGTTGGCACCTGATAGATGCTCATACAACAAGGTGATGCTGTTCTGAGCAACAAAAACCACCGCCACAGCTTCAGTCAGGATGAGGGTGCTGGCTGCATGAACGCAGCAAACAGGACAAGGGCTACGAGAGCGTGCTGCACAACTGGCCAGAGAACTGGTTATGCAAAGCTGCTATATGGAGGATCCAGCAAACATTAATGCATTTCACTTTTTACAGGCTTCATAATAAAAATCATCAAACGCAGGCCTGGAATCATACAGGAAAAGGTTTTCAGATAATCTGTGTCAGGATGGCTGCCAGGCTGTAATGTGCTATTTTCATTTGTGCAGTTCAGTCTTCAGAGATGTAGAGAGGAGTACGAAACATTTAATCCTGAGGCCATATATTCCAGTAAATATTCTTCTGTCCTATGTAAAATTTTGTTTGCCTACTTAATCCTTTCATTTCCCATGGAAATATTCTATATCCTACTTTTTTGGTGTTTTAATCTTTCACATACACAGTGACCACATTGCTTTTTTTGTGTCAGCACAGCCAAGGCAAACATCATCATATACTTCTGGCTTTCCAAGTAAGAAGGTACACAAATGGAGTCAGTTGAACCTAAACCTTGTGAGTGCCTAAGACTACTTGCGGCATTTTAGCAAGAAGACATTTTCTGGTGGGTCCCTACTCAGAGGCTCAAGACTTTTTCAGGGAATTGAAAAGAAAAGTTCCTAATACTTTACTTCGAAACAACAGGGACTGAGAAACACCTACACTAGAAGACACACATTTAAACATGGCAGAAGCAAACGTGCGTGTGAAAAATTCTTCATTTCTCCCCTGAAAAACAACTAGCAATGTTTTTTTCCATAAGCATCCCAGGTTAGCGCAACTGAATTCAAAGCAATGATTTCCCTTCTCAACTGGAAGATAAGCCCATAGTTTTCAGTGCTGCTAGATAAATAATTAGCAGTCAGATGACAAAGAAACATATTAAGATCCCTGAGTAAGAGTAACTAAGGTTTCTATTCTCAGTCATGGGAATTAGAGTTTTGGGAGATCATAATTGCAAGTGTGGAGACTGGGACAGCTTATTAACAGAATTAAGTTTCATATGTAATCACAATTATTATTTTTTTTTCATGCTCAGAGACCTTTCCTATATTTACACCCTCACAATTTGGCAAGATCTCCGAAAAGGAATTAGAGTTGATATGCAAAGCACACACACAAACCAAACATTGTTATATTCTTCACACGCAGGTGAAAAGAAAGTGTAAGCGTCAAGCTAGATTGTTTTGACCTAAACAATTTTTCCTTCCCACCAGTAAGGCTGCCGACCTACAGTTCCATTCTGATCCTACAAGAATGCCAACATCTCTTCTCTCTAAGAAAGCCACATCTTTTACAATTTTTAAAACAGAAATATCCAACTCTAATACACTAAGCAGAAATCATTTTACCAAACTTTTGCCAGCTAAAAGCTGGCCTTCAAGTTTAAACTGTCTCGGCTCCCTCTGTAGTCAGCAAACAGCAGTAGCTAATCTTAACATGGGTTGAATAAATCATCTTCTGGGATACTTAAGTAGGAAGCCTAGATTCTTTTAGATAAATATTAATGTAAGCCAATACATACATATTACAGAAATTTATACAGCTTCTGGTAAGTTATCTCGTCTCGGTTTCTCATCTTTTGCTCCCTCTCCTGGTATCTTCCCCACCCCATCTCTGATTTCCTCAGCTATTTTTCTGTTTCACTTCTCTACTTTTCTTTGCAGATCTTGCTTTCATATTCAACATCTCGTCCTTCCTGTTCAAGATCTCCTTTACTATCTCCCTTCCTTTTTGAATCTCCACATACAAATCCATGTACTCCTACTTCAGAGTCCCTGCTACTCTACCCTCTCTTTTTATTCCGCTCTCCCAGTCATAGAAGGCTTAAGGTCAAGAGAGCGATCAGGCAGCAGCTTTGTTACACAGATGGGGTAGGAAGAAAGCAAAAGGAA
This sequence comes from Chroicocephalus ridibundus, assembly GCF_963924245.1. Taxonomy (NCBI): domain Eukaryota; kingdom Metazoa; phylum Chordata; class Aves; order Charadriiformes; family Laridae; genus Chroicocephalus; species Chroicocephalus ridibundus. The sequence goes on along the minus strand of NC_086285.1, from coordinate 62,709,528 downwards.
CAGTAGTATCTGTTATAGATCAGTTTCTCCTTCTGTTGAGAGCCAAAAAGAGACTTAGGACTGAGCCTGCTTGCACAGCCACCAGCCAGTAATTTAATCAGTAAAATCTCTTGCTTGACAAAACGGTGATCCTTCACCAAATCTAATATAGGTGCAATTAAAGAAGGCATGTGGCTTTGGATGTGTTGTTTGTTCTCTAATTCCTGATGCAAAAAGATCCCGAGTAAACATAAAACGTCTGCTTCTCTGGCATCTTTAGATGTATAAACCTTGTTTACATAAATCCGGCATGGCTGGGTGGACCAGCAATCAAAACTGCGTGTTTCAGGAGGGCACCGGATATCAGCTTGCAGGCAGATCAGGAAGTCAGGAATAAGATACCCTTCCTGTAGTAACTCACAGAGTACAGTTACAACAGCTGAAAAGGAAGGAAATGATTAAATATTTTTTTTCACTGAAAATTCAAGTCTGCTGGAGCAGGATGTATTTTTAAAGCAAAAGAAAAAAAGAAGGTACAATAAAAAATAGAAATTAATTAGAAACAGAACAGAATCTGTTTATTCCTTCTAATTTGTGAATATATTGTAGTTCAGGGTCCTTCCGCCCCCCACCCCCCAATGCAAATTAAATTCTTAAAACAGGAACAGCCAACTTTTGGGTAAATGATCACAGTTTCAGTGAAACGTTTCTCAGGATCTCCAGAATCAGTTTCAGAGGGATATCTTCTGACTTCCCATAGCAACTCATTTGTACATCACAACAAGCAAACCCATAGCAAACACCGTGTGCATTGCTGGGGGTGGAGAGAAGAGAAAGGCTGAACAGGAGGAAGGCAGCGGCAATGGGACTCATTTTCCTTTGTTTTTCTCTGACAAAACTGTCATGGCCAGGTATTAGACCTAATTAAAGCATCCAGAAGACTTTCATATTTGTTTCCACGGCTATTTCCCTTGACCTACCACTGCCACAGGGTTTGGTTAGAGCAGACCACATCACATACAAACACTGTGGAACATTTCACTTCAGTGGCCCTATACCAGCGTAACTCTGATGTTCCCTTTTCTTCTTTTGGTAATTAGTCCTAATTATGATAGATTAATCACGAGCTGAAGTGTTAGAAAACATGTTGTTGAACTCTTCTTAGGATTCATTTGCCTTCATCCACTTCTCCAGGAGCCAGACTTCATTTGCTGTGTTCAGCTGACGCTTTCTATTATAACTAGATGGATGGCCATTGAACTGTCTCTCAGCCCACCACCCACCCTGCTACATCTATCTGGAATTTGAGGGGGGGGCAAGGGATGAAAAGAAATCAAAAATATCAATTCTGTATCACATAGCGAGAGGCCATGGCATTTACAAGAGTGTCCCAGGTGCAGGTATGCACGGTAATTCCAAATGGCCCCATGTGGCCCTGTTTGTTTGTGGGGCTTCACACTCTGTCCCAGTGCTGGACCCATGCCGGGCAGAATCACTGGCGGCTGCTGCTACCACCGCAACTCCTAGTTTTATAAGGAAAGCACAATGTTCTCAACCCACACCTCCCTCCCAGCACTGGAAAACTTTCACCACCAGCAACGCACGTTGCAAAAGGATACCACAGCTATTCAGGGATATCCAGATCAGTAACAGTGGCAACAATCAGAAGGGCAAGGACCAGTTACAGAGAGGCCTTTCCTAATGAAAGATCTGGGGTTGATGTTCTGGCTCTAGCAACGCTACACTCTATTAGATTCAACTGTGAGAACTAGGCTCACAGGTATCGCACAGCTCACGATGCTATGTCCCAGTTAAACATTTTCACGTGTTATTTAAAAGAAAAACAAAACAGGTTATAATCCCTACACTCTATTAGATCAATATTTAGTCTACAAGAGCATACATGAAAAATAGCTTACACAGAGCAAGCAAAAGTCATGTGGAGGGTGAAAATACACAGCCTTTTAAAAGTGTTAGAAATATTTATTTATTAAATATTTTTTTCAGCATGATTGTGTTTTCTTTTTAAGATGTAGCTTACAGCAAAATTATCCCCTTCAAATAAGAAAACAGTATTAATATTTGGATCAAGTGAGGTTTAACTATAAATTCCTCTGCATTCCAGAATCCAATTATCCCCTCAGCTAAAAGGACAGTATAAGGGGTGGAGCAGGGGTGGGAAACTGCCTCTGTAATAGGCTTTCTTAATTTTACCTTATATACTGAGGCAGTCAGATTTCTTCGCATTTCGGAGAATATGATCCATAGCTCAATGTCCAGCTTGCAAGTTTTTTAAAAATCAGCAAGTATTTCAGAAGAATGCTCTCAATGCACTCTGATCTTCATCGAGTTTAAGGCCACAATATGAAAGTAATTAGAATTGTAAGTCTTCCAGCACCAGTAATGTTTTTCAGCTTTCTATTTTCAGGATTTCTTGGCAAGGTTTCCTTTCTAATCCTGGCTCGCAGTTTCCGTATAATGGCCCAAACTGCCAACAGGATTTTAGAGGAGGAATGCCTTGTGGCAATTTTTTTCTGACTTATTACAGGAAGGGCAAAATGTGATTCTCCCCCCACCATTAGCCAAAAATGGAGGTTCAAAGAATTTTCAAGAATCCAGCAGCCAGCAGTCCATTCATCTGTGTCAAATCCCTGTGAATCGATGCTTACTCAAGTCACGATCCCAGCTTCATACCATAAACTCCCAACTCAAACCTTTCTTCTCAGGAAACATCGACTGAAAATGCACTTTTCATATTTGTCCTGTCCGCGTTTTATAAGTATAAGCCAGGTTTTAGTTTGCAGTCACATCCAAGATACAAAAGTGTTGAAGGCAATAATTTAACTAAGTGCATCTTTAGCTTTAAAAAGTTATGCTGATAATTGATCAAAACACTGAAGATAGCACTGAAATGCAACTGCAGTATAGAAGGATTCTTGCTATTTATTTATTCCTTGCTTTTATTTTTTGTGACAAAGTATAATACATAAATTTCTTAACGAAAATTCATACGGCATGTGGAAGCAACAGGGAGAATATGAATAGTTACAAGGAAATTATTAAATCCACAGTGTATTTCATAACAGCTACCACTTTAAAGTATGTTGTGCACAATCCTGTGGCAAGGTTAATCATTTTCATCCTATTTTCTCATTCTCACCATGTTTCAGCAAAAGGTTAAGATTATATTTTCAACGCTTGTGAGCCAGTCCTCTGCAACTAACTTGCTCTAAATTGGAATTAAAAGGAGTTTAAAGCAATTTAAGCTGAAAATACTGTTCTCTGGTGAGTTCCATGCAATTCATTTTTCCATCTAATGCCCTCCAACATTACTGAAACCAGTTCAGGTTTGCTAAGTTTTTGAATGACATTCCAATGCTGTTAACACTGACAACTTCAACAGAGCTGCAAAACCTAAGAATACACAAGCTCTGTCTCAGTCAGAGCTGCCTAAGGCTCAGCTTCCACCCTTCTAGAAGAGCCTCTGCCTCTAAAGATGGGGCCATCCACAACGAAACCAAGCACTTGGTTCTGGTCAATTAATTCTACATTTTATAATGAATATTTAGCATCAATGGCCTTTCAAGATGGACTGCAAGTGAGAAATAAGATGAATGAGGAAAACATCTTTTTGCTTTCAAAACAGTATTCTTCCACTTCTCCTTTTATGGATGTTCAGTGCATTCATTGATCCCAGCTGCTACATTAAAAACACACTCCTTTTTCTGTGGGGAAAACAGCAGTGTCATGGTTTGGTGACACAGATGCTGCCCCATCACTATTTTTGAGGGGTCTGTCACTGTTCCTTTTGTACAGACCCTCACATCATGAAAGTCTTCATGCTACGTGTGTAAACACGTTCCTAAATAGGAATTCCTTCCAAATGAAGGGTGAGGAGAGAAAAGCTATCCCCGTAGTGTTCTGGCATGGTTCCACAGTGAAGAACGCTACAGCTTTTGCCTTCAGATCCCTGGTTTTAAACACCACAAAGCCTAAAATCCAGCAGGTTTTGTTCACTTTCGGCCAACAGATTCTCTTCTTTTCCCAGGTGGGGACACACTTGATGCAACTAAAACTACCCAGAAGTCAACAGGATAAGTTAGGACTGACTCAGGGAAATGCTATGGATCAATTATCTTGTAAGCAGCTAACAGAAGACACGCTTTTGTGTCAAGAGTAACTGCGAACCTCAGCTTTCTCCTACTTAAGCAAGTTACAACCACAGGAGCTCGGGGCAAAAATTGGCCACCAGACTTCCTTCTGCATGACTTCAGCCCTCCTCAGGTTAGCACTGCCACTGGTGCCATGGCGCTGGAAGAGCTGAGTGAAGTGCTATACTCACAATCATTATTTTCACGTGAATATAGTTCTTCTTACGGTGCCCATCAAACACACTCAGGCACAAAGCAGCATTTTCCCCTGCTTAAGCACAAAGGCAAGGAACAAACTGTTCCAAATACCTTAAAGACAGGATAAAAATACAACCCTTTGATTAACTGCTCAGCAAAATTACAGCTGTATGAAATCCAGGTCAAAATCCCCAGGTTGAACTCACTCATCTCCTGTATCATCTCTCTCTCGCACCACGCGTGTGGGCACACACCCACAGCTAGGTCCCGGCGCCACTGTGCATATACTTAAATGAGGCCCTTGGACAACTGCATTCAAGTCCACGTGATCGGCCCGTCGCTGAAGCACCATCCTGAATACATGCACTGAAAACCCGTGAACCGAAGTTGCAATAAATCTACAGAGAGCCTTCATAAATCACATGGGGAGCCTTCATGGACAAAGACCCAAATGGTTTTAATTTCCCTCTAAGTGATAGCCATAGTTAATACCAGATTTGGCAGGAAGCAGGCGTTCCATGCCCTTTGGGCTTATATGGACATGAAAAAGAGTTTATATTTGACATTTGCTTTAAAAACATAATGAAAACCTTTTGCTCTTTCAAGTCCCAAACTTGCATTAGTTTCTGAGAGTCTATTACTTTAAAAAAAGCATCTGTTGGCTCTGATTGCTTGGATAACTGACAAAAAAAGCATTAGGAGTAGGCTCTTCGTTAGTGTTCTATAGCTGGATGACAGAGAACAAGGAGCAACAGAAACAAGATGCTGAACAGCACATCTGCCCCTCTTACAACTGTTTTTGATAAATAAGAAGTGGCTTATGACATCAAGCTCTGATTCATCCCTGGCAGTATTTCCACATATTGTCCCGGTTCTCTCCACATGTTTTCTCCCTGAATGTCACACACAGCCCTCTCCCTGGTGCCCTGGTGGCACGGCCAAACATTGTGGCAAGTATTGGTAACAGTGGTTATCCAAAAGCAACAGCCTATATTCCATCAGCTGTGCTCCACCTTCCAGCCAGACGTGTAATGGACGGTTAATGCCTCCACAGTGTTAGATGCACTGGGGGTAAGTCAGAGCTGGGAAAGTTTGTGGATGACAGTCTTCTCAGGGCAGAAGGTACGAAAGGACCACGGCCAGCTAGTTGTGAGAGCAGGAAATTTAATAGAACTCTTGCAAGTTTATTAAACAGCAGTTTAATACAGCTTTTGCAAGTCCCACAGTCAAAATATAACCAACCTGGTTCCTCCGTCCTGAAATCTGTACCGGAACCAAAAAGATATGTCTTGATCTATGTGTCACAGCTCCTGAAAAAATGGCTGACTTCACACCATGTGTAAGGCAGCGTATATAAAGGCATAACTCAACTGTTAAAAATCATGACCTAAGGAGAGGAACAGCTCTGCGTTGTGCCCTAGACCCATCATCATCATGATTTATTGCCTTATGTTGCATCACTTAAAATTAATACATTACCAGTTTAGCCATGTGGTCAAATACATTCTGGGGTTCACAAGTAACTTGAGATATGAATAACAACCAGTGTGGGCACGTGAATATGTTCACATATGTACTCTCACATGTAAATGTGCAGATTATGTGCTACGTTCTGTAAAAATATATGTATTAGGTTTTTTTAAAACCTAAACTTACGCTGCAGAAACTGCTCATATTCATACCCAGGGAGTAAAGGTGCAATTAGGATTATCATTATAACTTAAGTGTCCAAGAAGTGACAGAGAAGTCCTAGCTTTGGTGACTTCAAAGGGGATCTGGGACAAAACCAACTTTTCGTAAAGTCCACAGCGTCCAAAAGGGTTTTAGACAACAGTAAATCACCTCAAGATGACTCTTGTATTATCATCTCTCCTTATATTACCAGATGTTTGAGGTTGGAAGCCAGAAACAACTAAGATAGAACAGGGGTTGGCCCATCCCCAGAGAGGGAGTAACTTCCATGACCAGATGGACCAGGGCCAGTGGGAAGATCTATAAACCAAGTGCAGCGGCATGACAAATCTGTGGATTAACATCAGCATTGTCAGGGAGGAAGGCATCCTCAAAGCTGGTCATCACATGGGATTTTGGAATGAATTCTGTTTTCAAAAGCCAATTCAGAAATTCCAGACTGAACCACCACCCGACCATCATGATCTGAAGTGGTCATCCTGGCCTTCGCAAGCTCTTGAGGTTTGATGAGTCCTTACAAAAAAATGTACTGGATGGCTGATTATAAGTAGGAACCTCAAAGACTTTGAGATAAACTTCACTTTACCCTATCAGCCTGAAGACCTCTTCCTGTAGTTTTATGTATGTGTTATAAAACGAAACAGGCCAGAAACGAATGAGAGCACCTATTCACATCAGTTAGCTCTGGCTTCATTCAATTTTTTTCTCCCCAGACCTGGAACAGCTCTGATAAACAATAGTGGCAGTTGACTCTCTAAAACATTTCACATCTCTGCTATTTATGATAGCTGAAACAGCTATTTATGCCCTTAATCCAAAAGGGAGGACCCACAAAGCAGTGGTATTTGGCTTTAATTGCAAAGATTTTCTAAAAATAAATACCCAGGAACCCATTATTGGAGAAAGCTGTATTGACTGATGGTTAAAGCACAGATCCGTTAAAGAAGATCTGTTACAGACTGTGCTACCAAGTTTTTTTGGTTAAGCGTCTTTTCACCATTCCATTTATTTCATTACAGCCACAATGAAAAAGTGCTGTGTTGTGACAGAGACAATGGAAAATCTGCAAAATTGCAATCAAAGTGGTGACCTAAAAATTCCCATACTTATAAGTGACATCTGCTTAATTTGAAAAAGAACCTCTGGGACTTTACATACAAGTTTTATTTTGCGCGTGCTACTAATTTTGAACATGGAGGTATTTTCAGTGATCATCTGAACAGATTTCACACAGAACTTAAATTAAATAATTGTTTCAGACATAAAGCATAAAGGTGTACATATACATTTGAGGTGATTCTCATACTGATTCTTGCTGTGCTTCTATGGTGGTAAAATTTGCACTGTGCCATCTAGGTCAAATTTTCTTTCCCATTTGATCTTACAACTGGCAGGTCATTGAACAAGAAAACAAGAGTTTCATAAAAACACCCCACAGTGATTCCACAAGAAAAATGAGCTACCAGTTAAACAGAATAATAATTTCGGACTCAGAAATTGGTGAAATAGTAGGGCCAAGACTGCATAGAATGCTGGACAACTGCAAGAAATCCTGGACTATTTTAATGCTTTTTTTCTAAGGACAAAAACGTTATTCAAGTCCTAAATGGGTGAGCTGCCAAACAGCACCTCATAATGCCTTCAGTTGTTACGAAGCGCAAACTCCTCTCCCCACCATCTTGCAAGGAACTACAGAGGGCACAAACTAAGTCAAAAATAATCTCAACCCCTCGCACGCAGTGAGAAACACCTAACACACATTCAGCACTGGGCACGTGCTTACCTTTTACATTCCCGCTGTGTTAAATTGAGTTAGCGTGGCAAAATCATGTCTAGCTGGAAAATCTAAACCCGCTTATTTTAGCTCTTTATGTATTAAAAACAGAGCAGGCTGGAAGGAGAAAAGGAAAAAAAAAAATTAGTGCACTGCTGTCTTCTCTTCATCTTTTTTTTAAGAGACAGCCACTGCACATTTGAGGTTTAGGTTTTTTTTGTCATGTGGAGGGGAAAGGTTTTTCCCAGAAGTGATCAATTACAGAAAGCTGCAGGTCACGTAAAATGAATTCACAACATGAAGGTAGCTGCAACATCCAGTCACTGGGACTCAGTCTTGTCACGTACTGTGTACCATAGCCTCTCTTCTAATGGTCAAACCTAGGTAGTGGGAATTCACGTAAATAAAGCAGGAGTACAGGATATGAGCTTACAGAGTTTCTTGCAAACTGTCAGCTGGCTTCTAACTTAAATCTCCTTTTCCTCTCTTGGTCCCTCCCATATATACCTCCCCAACCCAGCGCATACATAAGAAGGTTAACATGAAGAATACTGTTAACTACCACCCATGCTAAAGACGAAAAAGCCCCCTGAAGTCTAAGTTTCATTTTCTGCAGGGCATTTGTATTTTAACTGCCAGGGCACTGTATCCTGTATAAATTATTTCCTGGGTAAGAGGTATCTTCATTTGCCTGGAGTTTTTAAGCAGTAACTTTCAGCTTTCAGAGACTGAATTAGGATTCTTAAACCTCTCTTATAACGCTGGAAGAAATTCACAAAGAGCTGGGTTCAGCATTGGAAGTTTTGTTGCTGTAAGAGCCATAGAATCAGACACCCATTCAGCAACTGCAGATATTTAAACCAGGGCCTGTGTTATACATAAACAACTAAGCATGTTAAATTATGACATATCAGGCTTAGTCAAGTGAAAATCTGTACCAGGATACATCACAGATACAGTTTCACACCCAAGCATCCTGTGACCTACGCACTCACATTAGGAGAAAAAAAGAGGGCAGTGGGCAAGAAAGCTGTTTTTGTAAGAGTATCTGAGAGGATGCAATAAAGCAAAAGGAAATATCAAGTAGTTATCTCTTCAGAGGAAATACAAGAGGGCATAATGATAATTGTTGTTATGTTTGGGGAAGAGGGGGAAATTTACCATGACCAGCTCCATACATAGTCACTAGGGGATTAAAAGTTCCTAAGCTTTAATTCTGTAAATATATGTCATCTTTAAAATCCTTTTTCAATTTCTAGACACGTCAAGATCACATAAGCCTGTAAGGATTCTATTGTATAGGAAAAGGCTTTAAAAATTGCTTAATGTTCAAGTGCTTTGTTGAATGAAGAACCCTGATACTGGAGCTAAGTACACATTCAACCACGGCAGACTCATGATGATTCCTCAACCTCTTACATGAGTAGAGCAGAGTGGAGGAGGAAGGAAAATGCTGCTAACATTTTACTTTTTCAGGAGAGAGGCCAGGACTGCCCAGGCACCAGTGCTACTCAAGCATTTATTAAAATCAGCAGGAGCTCCCTCTGACATTGAAGGGCCATGGGATCTGCATCAGCCCTTGAGGTCAGGAGGAAGGACCAGCTGGCATGAAGGACAAATAGGAAAAAGGAGCACGATTCTCATTGCGCGTATCATAAAAGGACTCACATGTTTTGAATAACAATTATGATAATTTAATCATTGGTTTGGATGATTAAACAATGTGTGTCAGTGACAGAATTGTGATCTGAACCATCTGTGCAAAGAAACAGCTTTATGAAATGGTGGGGTGACTGAAACTATGTAACCTCCTTGCTTTTAACCAGCTAGATTTGAAGCAGATTGTTCCTACTTGTATTCAATCAATGCATTTCGCCCTCATTGTTCTCTGAGACTTTTAGTCTATCAGTTTTCTGGATAACCAAGGCTGCCCAAGATCCAGGAAACTTCCCTATTCAGTTAAAAAAAAACAAAACAAAACACAAAACCACAACAAAAAACCAAACAGAACCAACAACTAATCATCTTTTACAATAATACAATTTAACATTCATAGTCTATGGGAAGAAACAATTCTGAAATTATAAAGCAACAGCACTGCTCAAAGTAAACCACAAACTCCAGAAAAAATTGTTTTCTATTATAAGTTTCATGGGAAAGTTGCTCATCTTACGGGACATCACTTGAGGGCAGTAACTGAGCTGTTTGGGGAACTTTGTCTTCCCTACTATTCACTTAATATTCTTCAGGAAGGAAAAAGTTGTTTAAATCCTTGGCTTATCAGTTCCTCTAAGAAATTGTATTTTTGTTAAGTTTTGAAGCTGCATTTATTTTTCTGAAAAAATCTTTACTTCCCTCTTGCTGAAAACCGCTACAAAACCGGATTAAAATAACTGAAAGCTATCCAGCCCATTTTCCACAGGATGTATCACAGTTGTCAGACAGAAGGCACGATACTGAAGCGTAGATGTAATTCTTTCCAGTAACAGCCATTATGTCTCAGTGTACTTCACCTTTCTGAGACCACTTGGAAATCTAAGTGATACAGCAGCTAAACTTGCTTGAGGTTTTTGAAAAGCTTTTTCCTTACTTTGGTCATTAAAAATATGATAGACAACTTGCACTTCAGGAAGGATTCTTGTTTTTATTCTGACTTTTCTGTTGCATAACACCATACAAGGAAACGATGCTAAAGACTTCTAAACTTGTGGGCTTTTGGGGTCAATGCTGCTATTTGCTTCATATTCAATCCAAAAACCCTTTAAAAACTTTCTTCCTGGAAAAATTACTTTTTTTTCTATTTTTTCCATCTGTACAAATAGGTCATTAGTAGCAGAAGCCCGAGTATTCCTACAGGGGGATTATGGACTGTGTAATATTGGTGACTACTCTCTGATGTAGAGTAACATCCTCACATTTGCACGTTTTAACCCAGAGTCAGAGAGACTAAGATATAACATGGAAGCCTGCTGTACAGAGAAAGACAGTACAGAGATGCATTTGGACTGTCCTTTTTGCTGGCTTTGCACAAGTGACAACTCATTGCTTAAAAAGTAATATGCTTCAGTGGAAAAGCATTACACTGAGGATCAGGAAACCTGAAGTTTTTTTATGTATTTGCTGAGCAACTCTGAAAAAAGTTATTTTATTTACCTTACTTTGCACTTTGGTTTTCCCTATTGCTTTTTTGCTTGCTGATATAAGACAGCAGGACTCATATACCGTTTGTCTTTTTCAAGAGAATATCAGCAATGCAAACCACAGGTGTTTTTTTATCATAAAATGTTATGAGCTGTGAATACACCAGTCCTTGAACTGAAATTATCAGAGACTATATGCAAACAGGTTCCTATCTCCCACACTCGATTTCCAAGGAAAAAAAAAAAAACATCCCAAGAAATGCTCCTGTAAGAAATCTGACCTCACTCACTAAAGATTGTTCAGGGACTCTGACCTCCCTTACAGTATTATACACAAAGAAAAAGAAATTTAAATACATGGTTAAAAAGTAAAGATTAAGACAATGAGTTTCCAGGTAACACTGGGATCTGCTCAGGAAGGATTGCCTACAGAAACTGAGCCAGGGCTGGTGTGTGCATTGCCTGACTCCAGTCCAAACTGAATGGGGAATTCAATAGTCACTGTCACAGCAGCCCCCCACAGAAAGCTGATAAACCACCCGAGGACAAGGCCTAACCAAAACCCATAATTGCAGACCTGTTGCATCAGTGACGATTTTTAAGTTAGCTTGATTCCATTGATTCCAAGACAAACATACTTGTCTAGTGTATTCACACGAGAAAAATCTATTCTTCCCCTTGAAAATACAAACCAAACAAACCCACTCACTCTTTAAAATACCTTCCTAGAGTCAAATTTATGCTATTTTCCCCTCAACTTCGTGTTAAGACCTTTTGCCACATTCTGAGGCAGGATGTCTAATATTACAATTATTTGAACCAGCCAGTGGTATAAATTCAGATGGCCTATTGTATAATTATATATCTTCCTGCTGGAAGAAAAAGATCAATAGCAATTCAGCAATATAGAAAGCTTATATTTTAAGCTGTTGCATGTTGCCTCCTTTTTCATGTTCCAGATGTAAAATAAAGCCACTGATGTTAATAAATCCTGCCCACGTTTTCTGTTCCATAACAGCAGCACAAATTGGAGCCTACGCCATCATTTGAACTCATTTTATAACCAATATTTTGAGAATTACCAGTCCAGCTTCCCCTATCACTCATACTAATTTAAAACTGATGAAATCCAAGTGGTTTCAGAGAAGAAACTCTTGATTTGTACTAATATATAATAAGAGAAAAATGTAGACCATCAATTTCATGGAACTTGGTATGAGGATGGTGAAGTTAGCCCCAGCAGTCCCTGCAGACTGGTGCTAAGGCAACTACCAGATTTCTTTATAGAATCAGAGAATCACAGAATGGTTCGGGTTGGAAGGGACCTTAAAGACCATCTAGTTCCAACCCCCCTGCCATGGGCAGGGAAACTTCCCACTAGACCAGGCGGCTCAAAGCCTCATCCAGCCTGGCCTTGAACACTTCCAGGGATGGGGCATCCACAACTTCCCTGGGCAACCTGTTCCAGTGTCTCACCACCCTCACAGGAAAGAACTTTTTCCTGATATCTAATCTAAATCTACCCTCTTTCAGCTTGAAACTGTTACCCTGTGTCCTATCATTACACTCCCGATGAAGAGTCCCTCCCTATCTTTCCTGTAGGCCCCCTTCAGGTACTGGAAGGCCTCTATAAGGTCTCCCTGGAGCCTTCTCTTCTCCAGGCTGAACAACCCCAACTCTCTCAGCCTGTCCTCATAGCAGAGGTGCTCCAGCCCTCAGATCATCTTTGTGGCCCTCCGCTTGAACCCGTTCCAACAGGTCCATGTCCTTCTTGTCATTATTGCTTGTTGCTTGGTATTATCCTCTGCCTGTCCTTTTAAGAGTTACAGAAAGAGGAGTTTAACATCATTAACTTGTTCTTTTGCTCCTGGGTTCAACGCTCAGGTTCACTTGACCCTTCAAGATATCTTAGCAAGGAAAGGAAGAATTAAGAACAAACTTAAAAGTAAACTCTAGCTTAAAAGGAGTTACTCTTAAGCAGTATTAATATCATTAATTAGCTGGAGAGCCTTCTGGGCACCAGCCTCTCAATTAGCAGCCCCAGGCAGCCACAAAGAAAAACAGGAACCTAAGTGTAGTGAGGCAGAAGTGTCATAATGAACAGGTACCACACCAGTGTGACACTTTCTAAGCAATAGGGTTACCCTTCCCTAACTAAAGCCTAGCTATATAAGTTCTAGCATGCAAATGAGAACAAGGCATGGCTTTTGCTCCCAAAGTCATATAGTGGGGAACATTTTCTTAATGTGTTTCAAGAGCATCCAGCAAAATTGGGGTCCTGGTGCCGACTGAGTCACTGTGCAATGACCAAGTCGTAATCTTCCCTCTAGTAAAGCATGCTCCATTAAGATTCTAAAATTGGAATCATGGTGCTGGAGCTAAGAGTTACTAGAAAATTAATATTTATCAATCTCTGAAAAAAACCAATTTGTTACAATAATTTTTCTTTCCGTTTAAAGAGATCACTGGAGATCATTGTATATGCTTTTAAATGGAATAAAGCTCCTTCTAATTCTGAGAGAAGGCAAAAATTTCAGCCTTTTAAATGACTCACTTGTCTACAACTGAATGCTGGACATCTTACATCTCAGAGGAAAGTAATTTTGGCAGGAAAACATAGACTCAGATATTCTCTTGGCAGCTTTTTATAATAAAATGGTTATTTGAAGCCACTTGGTTTGAAATGTTAGACACACAAGAGTGATGGCGATGGTTTCACAGACAGAGTGCACATGAGATAGTCAAAGGGAGCTTGAAACCAGTAAGGATTATTTAGTGCATATAACCACAGTTACCACTTGTGTGGTATATTATTCATTAATTTCTGGGAAACCAATCCTAAAAGGTTTCAACAGAAACCGTATGCTTTCAGAACAGATTTGAAATGAAAGAGGCTGCTCACTTGAGCATGCAATAGGAGAGGGCAACTGCTAAGACTGCTATAGTGTGCCAAACCGAGTCAGCAAAAACATTTAAACATATGCTAAAAATTAATTAAAAGCTGTTGTTGAATAAAGCTGTCAGAGGTAACCCCGAAGGAAGCGCATGAAACTGCAAAGGTCCAGAGGTTTGCTTAACAAACCAGATGCTTGAATGAGCCTCTGGAATGAGCTGCGTGGCTCTGAGCCTCTCAGCTAATGCTCTAGAGAGGTTTCTGGTACTTCCTATTTGCAGTTGTGCCGAGAGGCTGCTATTTTGGAAGTTTCTCTGTTTTTGTGCAGTCATAAAGGCAAAGGGAACCCATCACTGAGATCAAATGGGTTTAAAACCAGAATTATTTAAAGTCGATCAAACTTTCACACCCGTGAAAAGTTCCTATGTGTGCTTCAGGATTATCAACCCGCCCTCATTTTTGGACATTTCTGTTCCGTAGCTGCCCCAAAATGCGAGTCAGGTGCATATTCAAAAGTAACAAGGGAATATTTACAGGAGCAGGAAGGCGAACGCATACCGTGGCGTGTGCCAGCTGCGGCCGGTGTGGCAGGGCAGCAGCGCGCTGCTGACCCAGTGCCGCGGGCTCAGTCCCCCCTGACCGAGCCGGCGCAGCGGGGGAGCTGCCGCCTACGCGCTGGAGGCCAGCGGAGCGCTAGGAAGCCCCTGGCAAGGAGTTACGGAGGGCGCCGAGACGCCGCCTCGCGTACCCGCGCCTTTGCTTTCCTCGCTGCCGCGGAGAAAGGCGGGCGCGGCCGCTGCCACGCACACCCTCCGCCCCCCCCACCCGGCCCAGGCGATGCGGAGTTGCCGCCGGCGCCCAGCGGCCGAGCCCGGCGGGGCGAGGCGAGGCGAGGCGATGCTCTCGGCGCCGGACGCAGGCGCCTCCCCGCGGCCCGCCCTTCGGCGGCGGCGCCGCCGAGCCGGGCGGGGGTGGCCGCGGGCCGGCAGCGCCGAAACCCGCCCCGCCGCCCCTTCCGCGCCGGGGCTGGGGAGCACGTCCCTCGTACCTGAATCATCGTCTCAGCCTCTTCTCGCGCCCAGCGGCGACGGGGCAGGGGACGCAGCTCCCTCCCGCGGCACGCCAGACTCGCCCGGCCGCCCATGGGGCACTCCCGGCAGCTCTTTGCCTCCAGCGCAGCCCCAGGACTCTGCCCGCTCCTCACTCGCCGCCGGCGGCCATGACCCGCCCCCCTCCCCCCCGCCCCGGTGCGGCCGGTGCCGGGCTTCCCTGGCCGGTGTGAGCTCCTCTGGCTGTCGGCCGCCCTGCGAGCGCCTTCCCTCTCCGCTTCCCCTTTTGTTACTGGGCTCCCGAGCTGACCACACCGTGCCCCCTCCGGGGCCAGGACGACAAATCAGAGAGCCGGTGCCGCAAACTCTTGTCTGCAGCTGGGGAAACTTAGCCTTCCCTTGTCCTGGTGGGAGGGTTTTTGGATCACTGAGTGGTATGGATACAATAACATCGAAACTAATAACTCGCAAAACAGTCTGCTTCCGAGGGTGTGCTGCTTTTGTGCAGAAGTGAGCTTTCCAGCAATCCGTCACTAAAGCAAGCTGATGATAGTGCCCAAGTAACTTGAGAAAGAAAAATGGATATTTAAAGTTGACACCAAGAATGACTTGGAAAATAATTTCAGAAGGGGAGAACCTACAGGAATGTCCTGCTTCATTGTGTAATCTG
Organism: Chroicocephalus ridibundus; assembly: GCF_963924245.1. Lineage (NCBI taxonomy): Eukaryota > Metazoa > Chordata > Aves > Charadriiformes > Laridae > Chroicocephalus > Chroicocephalus ridibundus. The sequence continues at coordinate 62,693,982 of NC_086285.1, read as the reverse complement.
CGTGCCTGTGTACGTTAAATAATTCCCTTTAGCTTTTAACAGAACTTATTTTCCCTCCCTGCAAAAGGATGCATACTGCTAAGGGGCAGGAAGGCTGACGGTGTGATGGAAGCATGGTACTGTAAGCTTAGAGACAGGGGATGTGTTTACCTCTTTGCCAAAGACGTTTGCTATCCTGTGCAATTTAAGTTTGCAGAAACGTACGTAATTTTGCATGTTTTAATTCTTAGATCTCCAGCTTTAGCTGCTTTACCCACAGTGCTGAGAATCCCGCCAGGACCTAAGGGTGTAACACTGGATAACTCTTGCTACTATAATTAAGGGATCATAGGCAAAAAATTTCAGCTGTCTTCTCTTTGGGTTTCCAAGTTTCCTCCTCTGCAAAAAAAGACACGGTATAAATCAGTGCTTCCCTGCCTCTGATGTGTCCTGAGAAGTTCAAGGCACAATTACTTGACTGTCATGCTGTAAAAGATATCTGTAACTGAACAGCAAAGAGAGTTCATTACCTATTTCCAAGTATTTGAACTTCAGTGTTCTACCAGTGGCATCTTGAAATAGATTTGGAGGAACTGGGTCGATCAGTTTTGTTTTAATTCAAGGAACAGAAGAGATGGGAAATCATTTCTGAACATCTGTGTTGTGACAACATCTGGCACATTATGATTTAGGACAAAACAATATGTCTTTTATACAGGCAAAAAGGAAAAGCAATTAAATTGGTTTTAACACTGTTATTATTTGTTTGTACCATTTGGATGTTCTAATTGTGTGCTTTGCCCCCGTTATGCTAGGCACTTGGCTTCAAGATGGGTTTCAGCCTTCTCCCCAGCAAAACCAGAGGGAGGCTGGGGAGGGCCTAGGAGTGTGGGGAAAGAAATAACAAAAAACGCAGAGATATGTAGTGATTTCAAATTAACTGTGTCTAAGACATAGAGCACTTCCTAGAAAACAATGACCACAGCCTGAGGCAAAGCTAGGCATATTAGCATCGAGTCTGCCATTAACTCTCCAGGAAATGCACTGGAGTCTTTAATGAAATTATAGCCAGTTACTCGGTGGGAGAGGGATTAGTCAGCAAGAGGAACATTTTCCTTTTGGTGCCAATTTTTTTTTTTTACTGAGCAGCACAAAAATTATATTAATTTCATGACCCTGCATCTGTGTTGGAATATCTACAGAGAAAAAAATGAATTGCACAGAAGTTATTTGAAATTCTTTCAAAAGCTTGGTAAAGTTTTAGCATTGTTGCAGTGGGCACAGGAGCAGCTCCTAAATTTTGCACATATTGTCAGGGTTGTGCAATTCTCAGCCTTCTGTTCTTCAAATACTTAGCTTCCCTCTGTACTGAACAGTCGAACAGTTTTGTTATTCCTGCTAGTTATGACTGCCAAAAGACTCCCATTAGCCTTAGCAGTATGTGTTAACAGGCTGTTTCTTATTATTCAGATTATCTGGACAAAAAAAATAATAATGTTTTTAGAACAAAGATGGCAGCCAGCTCGTTCTTCTCGTCCTGACAAAAAATAAGTATTAAATAGGATAGATCAATCTATGCCAGTTTTGAACACAGCTCAATCAATAGTGTTTTGTGAGAGCAATAATACATGGCATTTAATGCATAGTGCTTTAATGACACGATCTAAAAAGCCAAGCAAAAATAAGAGGGAATGTGCTCTTCTGTAACACTTCACATTTTTCAAAGACTGCACAGACAGTACTGCTTTTCGGTAAGGAGTTTAGAGGTAGTATCCAGTTCTAAAGACTGACGAAACTAAATACTCTCTTCTGGAGGAGGTGAAATGGTAACTCAGCTATGCAGAGCAGTACCTAGACCCTCTGACACCAGTGGAATGACAGGGTGATGCACTGCTGTCAGTCACAAGCCCCGAGTCTGATAACTGTGCAAGAGCAGCAGTGCTGTTAATAATTTTTCCAAAACACTGTTTTTTTCCTGAGAAGGAACATGAGTATGCAGTGTTGAGGGAAAATTAGGTTTATCAAGTTTAATATTTCCAGAGCAAATTCCAGACTCAATATAATAAACATTGAATACTAACTTATCACAGAATCACAGATTGGTTGAGGTTGGAAGAACCTCTGGAGGTCATCTCGTCCAAACTCCTTGATCAATCAGGGTCACCTAGCACCAGTTGCCCAGGACCACATCCAGACAGCTTTTGAATATCTCCAAGGTCAGAGACTCCATCACCTCTCTGGACAACCTGTATCAGTGCTCAGTCACCTTCACAGTAAAAAAGTGTTCCATGATTTTCAGAGGGAACTTCCTGTGTTTCAGTTTGTGCCCATTGCCTCTGGGTCATGGAAAAGAGCCTGGTTCCATCCTCTTTGTACCCTCTCTTCAGGTATTTATACACCTTGCTGAGATCCCTCTGAGCTTTCTCTTTTCCAGACTGAACAGTCTCAACTCTCTCAGCCTTTCCTCAAATGGAGAGATGCTCCAGTCCCTTAATCATCATCATGGCTCTACACTGGACTCTCCTCAGTGTGTCCATGTCTCTCTTGTACTGGGGAGCCCAGAACTGGACACAGTGCTCCAGGTGTAGCCTCACCAGTTCTGGGTAGAGGGCAAGGATCACCTCACTTGGCCCGCTGGCAATACTTTGCCTAATGCAGCCCAGGATACTGGTGGCCTCCTCTGCTGCAAGCGCACATTGCTGGCACGTTTTCAACTTGGTGTCCACCAGGACCCCCAGGTCCTTTTCTCCCAAGTTGTTTTCCATCTGGGTGGCACCCAGCACATACTGGTGTGTGGGGTTGTTCCTCACTAGGTGCAGGACTTTGCATTTCTCCTTGATGAACTTCATGAGGTTTCTGTCAGCCCACTTCTCCAGCCTGTGAAGCTCGCGCTGGGTGGCAGCACGCTCCCCTGGCCTATATCAGCCAATCCTCCCAGCTTTGTGACATCGGCAAACTGACTGAGCATACACTCTGCCCCGCCATACAGATCACTAACAAAGATGTTAAACAGGATTGGACCCAGTATTGGCTCCTGGGGTACGCTGCTACTTACCAGCCTCCAACTGGACCCTCAGGGCCCAGCCATTCAGCCAGTTTTCAATCCACTTCACCGCTTAGCCAGCCCCTACAGCAGCAGCTTAAGGGGCTATTAGGCTGTTACAGGAGACGGTGTCAGAGGTCTTACTGAAGGCCCACTAGACGCTAGCCACTGCTCTCCCTTTATCTACTAGGTGCATCAGTTCATTGCAGAAGGTTATCAGGGTGGTCAAGCATAACTGCCCTGTGGTGAAGCCATGCTGACTGCTCCTGAGGAGTTTCTTGTCCTTCATGTGTCTGGAAACGGATTCCAGGATGAGCTGCTCCATCACCTTCCTAGGGATCAAGGTGAGACTGACCAGCTTGTAGTTCCCTGGCTCCTCCTTCTTGCCTGTCTTCAAGACAGGAGTGATATTTTCTTTCCTCCAGTCTTTGGGCACTTCTCCCAGCCACCATGATTGAGCAAAGATTATTGACAGTGGCCTTGCAATGATATCTCCCAGCTCCCTCAGCACTTGTAGGTCCTTCCCATCAGAGCCTGTGGATTTATCTCAACAAAAGTTACTTTACATTATACTGGTTGTCTCTGGTACCAGCACGACTTTATGCCAATAGCAGCAAAGAGTTTTGCCATGGTGGAGCTGGTACCCTGGCTATTCTGATCAGGTTCCATATGTGAATACAGCAGGAATATGAGGGAGGTGGAATCAAATAAGCCTGAATCTCATCTTGACACACATATAGGTGAATTGTACATTAGAAACAGAAATGGAAAGTTGCCCAAGACAAGCATAGCTTCTTTATGTTGTCAAAATTCCTCTAATTCCTCTGTTTCTCTAATAAGTAACATTATTATTGAGATACTTTTAAAAACTGTTCAAAGCTTCGTTTAGAAAAAAACTGTGTGAACATAGTTCCCATCAAGAACTAAGAACTGAATCTCCATGACCCACTTATCCAAGGCCTGTAACTACCCCGGGTCACAACCTGAGACCAGCATATGCAAATAAACTAATTCCTATGGATTATTTTGGAGAAAGAATTGAACAAACTTCACATGTCAAAAAGAAACACTCTGGCCATTCTCTTATCTCTATCCACAACCTCCATTAACCTCTCCTTTTGCTACCCCAAAAATAAAACCCTAACCAAAAGAATTTTCCTCTCAAAGGGGCCAGTGTTAAAAGCCTTCAGAAAAGATACCATTCCTCGTGCTCTGCTATTCAGCTGCAGAAACACCCCTTTCCTGCTCTGCCATCTGACTGTGGGGGAAACACTGCTTTTTCACCCCAAGCCAAAAATGTGGGAGGTCGAGAAAGGAGAGACAGATGTGGCAGACTTAACAACTTCACTATGTCTGGGAAGCATAATGAAAAGACGTCTGTTTTATAATCCCACTATATGTGCCTGGAAAGATTAGAAAGAAAAGGGGGTTATGCTAAAGCGTTTAAACTGCTCCCCGTATAGTTACGTCCTTAACTCTCCCACCCCAAATAAAGCCTCACCCTGAAATCGAGTAAGTTAAGAATATTGTCTTTAGTCAAAAGCCCCTTTACAGTGGGACTCACACAGCAGAAAGAAAAAGGCAAACCTCTGCATAAACGCAGATCTGAGTAAGAATTGTTCAGGTTTTGTGTTTGTCTTATATCGGCTTAGCTATTCATGAAAAGTAGGAACACATGCTTAAAACTTACTTTGTTACAATGATGAAAATATTAGCCAAAAGCTCTGGTGGTACCTTTAAAAGAAAGGAGAGTTTAAAAAGCCCAAACATGTTACATAACTGTGCTGGATTTCCAAGCAAAACACACAACCGTTCAACAGACAGTTAATGTCTGCAAAATTCCAGATTTTTTTTTCAAATGCCCTCTGGGGCCAATTTAATATTTTCCAGACCCTTCCCCCCTCCCACCTCCACTTGCTAAAAACCAGCAGTGAAATACCAGGAAATGGTCTTCAGCTGCAGTAATGTTTTCTTTTGCCTGCTGTCCAAGCTCTTGAATGGCTCCCCAGCCCCTCTGCCCTAGCTTTTTGGTGCCTTTGGCATTCCAGGAGCAGGCAGGTGACTTGGGCTCGCTCGCTGCCAGGCTTTTGTTACTCGCAGCCAAACTCGGCTCTGCAGGCTGCCTTCAGACAATAAAACGAACCACCAAAGCAATACATGCAAAGAGTGTCTCTGCAAGACTGGGGACAGTTTATGCAAGCTACTCCCTCAAAGCATCCAATAAGCTTTCCCCTTGCAAGGATGTCTCCCCCACTCCTAAACGTATCATCAAAACTACCCTTTCTTCTGAGCATATGATCAAAAACACCGTTTCCAAAGACATTTGCTTGCTTACACTGAAGGAAAAAAGAAAAGCTGTGTTTGATATGCTTATGCTGTTATTTTTAAAGAAAAAATATTTAGTTCTACTCAAAGGTATTTAGCTTTTAAGGTCTCCCAAGGGTTGTCAAACAGATGATAAGGCACACGGGTCCAGAGCCGCACGACTAATTAAGTCTTAAGAATGTAAGAGAATAAATATACAGGAGGAGGAAGGAGAGAAAAGTGAGATTTCAAAGTAAAACAAAAGTAGCTTTCAACAGATAAAGTATGTCCATTATACTGCAGGCCACAAACTGCACGCGCTTACACATGTGCGTAATGCTGTTCTAAGTAGGTTCCAGTGTGAGCAATTCTGGTAATTTAATTTGTGTGTGTATTCCTGTGTCTTGCAAAGCTGTGAGGCAGGCTCCTTGATGTGGAAGGCAGAAAAGCCGCAAACAATGGAGTCTGATTAACTGTGAAGGCTGCGGCCTCTGAAAGTCACTATTCCTCTCCTTTCAGTCACCTTGGACTATAGTAGCAAGTTTGTCTCTGTTACTCTTTCTTGCCACCAATCCCCTCTCAAGAGTGACAACTAAAGAGGGCAGGAAGAGTGTTGTCCTCTCCACACTTTGCCATCTTCAAGAGAATCTGAGCTTGATGCCACATCTTCACCTCTGTCTTTTACTTCCCCGGAAAGAGAGATGGAGGAAAGAGAGCCTGATCCATGCCAGACCAAAGGGTGCACACTCATCACCTCGGTCAGCTGAATGTACATATGCTGGCTCAAGGGACAAAACTTCTGCCCCCTCCAAATTTACCCTTGTCTCTTCCCATCTTTGTAGTTTTGCATCTAAGAGCCTTCAACTTACGCAAACCAATGCAGCTGTATTGCCTGTTCCTATAACTCTATGCTCTTGAATTCTCCCAGATCTCTTACCTGCCAAATGCAAGGTCAAAAGACTTTCATTGCAGACACAAAAAACTCAAAGTCGGTTGACACAAGGGCATCAAGAGAGACTATAGCAGGCTAGGTTAAGGTTGGATGCACCAAGCTGAAGGCAGTCTATGTCTTTTAGCTTCTTCGACTTTAATAAATTCCTAGTGCGGCTAATATGGTAGAAAAAATAAATTCCTAGTGCGGCTAATATGGTAGAAAACAAGTTTCGCAAAAAAATTAGGAAAACACATGGGGATATGCTTCAAAGGCATACAAACAAGCCCCCCATCCTCACCCCCCCCAAAACCTTAATGCTTCAAAAATCTCAGAACTGATCTGACTGTGTAACTGCGGCCTGGGGTGTTCACTTAGCACTACTAGAGCAGCAATGCCAACATTTCTTTAGTTACTTTATGCCCAACTATCCCATTGCAATTTCTAGGACATATTCATATTTCCATTTGATAAAAGTTAAGTGATTATTTCCTCTATTTGGACAATGTCAAAGAGCAAAATGTTTAGGCTTTTTGCACATGCTAAATGTATATGAATCAGGCGATGTGAAGAATGGGATTTCTATCTCATGCAGGCTATCCGTAATTTATAAATTTGGCTGAATTCCAAATTACTAACCCTACCATGTTCAAAAATTTCCATGAAAAAAAAAAGCACCACTTTTTAATATAAATCTTGGGGATGGGTCTCAAAGTATGTTTTCTTCATCAGAAACAAATACTGTCCTTTGGCTTCAGTCTTTGATCCCTAATGGTAAAGTCAATGAAAGCGAAAAGTCTCTCCAAAAATAAAAAGTTAAAATGCTGAACTAAAAAAAGTCAGAATTGTAGTTCCCAAATCAAAATTCCAAAGAAAATTACCTACTTCTATTAAACATTTAATTTAAAATGTAACCAGTTGTCCTCACACAGCAGGACTTTGTCCAAGTTTTACCTTCTAACTTCATACAGAATATTTTATCATCTTAAAATTTTAAGAGTAAAAAGCCTGATTATAAATCATTGATTATAGGGGAAACTAAAGTTTTGCAGCCAGGCTGTGTCTAGATCTAAACCAAAGAAATAAGATTTTGAAAGATTTAGGTTTTTCCCCCAGATGGTCTAAGAGATAAAGACTAATTTTGTTGAATGCCACTGTGATCCGAGAAGTAGAGTTAGTTGCAAGTGTCCGTATAAATTCCTTAATTATTCTAATTTTATTCTGGCAAGCTTCACATTAGGGGTCACATCCTGCATCCCTTGTTCTCCCCAAAACTCATTGAAGTTTCCCTGCAATGCTGAATGACCAGATTCTCAGAATGTTTAGATATCTGGTTGAGTGCAAATAGCAAAGCAACATATGGAAGTAAGTTTGTATTTCTTTGTTCAGCTGTCATCAAAGATAGATTGGGGTCAACCACCTAAGACACATATTCATTCCAATGGTTAATACAGACTATGCTTTTCCTGCACGCCTGTATTTAAACAAAGTAAAAAGAATTAAAGAAGTTAATAAAGCCACTAAGTCTGCAGAAAATATCCTTGCTGCATCTCTTCTTACACTGTCTTCTGAAAATGTGTTTGGAAGGTAGTAAAACAATTATAGTACACAAAAAGATTAATTGTGAAAGATGAGAAAAAAGTATTTAAGTATTTTGCTTCAAGGCTTGGCCAATTCGGTTTTATTAGTGGCCATGAGTAGATACTTGTAAAACTTGTACCACTAAGGAGAGCTTAGTCCTTATGAAAATTGGACCACTTGTTAAGATGTCTAGTTTTAATCATCCCCAATTTTGTGTTTAAGCTGTCTAGTCTTATTTCCTATTTTGTGCAGTTTGCCTAACAACGCAGTAAATACAGTTAAGTTGAATTAATTGGTGTTTCATCAACACTTTGAAAATTCCAAATGAAAAAAATACTCTGTAAAAACAGGAATTCGTTATTCTTGCATATCCACAGACCTGCATCCTTATGGATCTGAAAGTAGTTTTTAAAACTGTGTGTCCCAAGAGACGTGAAGAGGGGATGAGGGGAAGGAGGTTCAAAGGTTTGATTTTTTGCTAGTTTCTTTTTCCTTAAGACCTCAGTCTTCCTACCATTAGTGTATGTAAACATTAGTATATATACTTACGAACTAAAGCTTCTGTGAACACATCAAACAGAAGAGGATGCTAGCTAGTGTACGGTTCAGCAGTGTAAAGAGGAATCTAGTTCACACGGTTACATGCCTTCAGTGACTGAAAAAATGTAGCTTATGCTATTCTCTGTGTGTGCAGTTTACAGTTTATGGGGGCACATGCATTTTTAAGCACATATACATCTAATGACAAAGGAGGAGGGTAATGACAACAGTGAAGAAATGCATTTAAGCAGCAGCAGTATAAATTGATGTCAGTCATTAGGACAAATTTTCTACTGATGCCTTGGACTGGACTAGATTGTCAGGGAAAGGGAGGCTACTGGAAGTCTTTAGAAACACATCAGATCAACAACTGCCAGAAGCAGGACCCACGTATTCCTGCTTGGAGGCACAGGCTGACCTACAGAGAGGAGTTCCATCTCTCCCACATTATCTCCTATTGCAGGTTGCATAAAATGCTCTTTTAGGGAGTACTAGGAAGATGAGATATACGGAGTATTTCCCTCCCCACATAATTATCCTTGTCTTTGTAAGTATAGCATAATCCAGTTCTCCAACTTCAGGTCTGGACATAAAAGGACAGAGTATTGTTCTCCATAAAATACAAGCATGAGACATGCAGATGTAATGTTCAGACTAACTGAACATTAGTTAAGTCATCATAAGATAGACGGGGCAACATTCACTATGTAGGATTGTTTGTGGTGGTGTTTGGCTGAGCGTTCCACTTAACCCTCACCCCAAAGCACTAAACCAAAAAGCAGAAGGTGGATGTCCTGTAGACAAAATATGCACTTATAAGAGCATGCCGACACCTGGATTTTTCCCCACTGGAAAAGTAATAAATTACTGATGATTTTTTCATCTCAGTACCTCTCCTACAAGCTAGTCTAAATAGCCTTTAACATTCACTGTGCCCTTCTCTCTTGGCAGCTTTAGAATCAGAAAAGAGATTTTTGGTACGTCGGTACAGAAGGTATATAAATATAGTAGGACTGAACAATACATTAGTCATTTGTGGGCAACTATGTAAAGGATGATACAGCACCCCAGAGGAAGAATGGTACATGCAACCGAAGAGCACAGGAAGAGTACAGCCCAAAGGAAGAGAAAATAACCTGTGTGATGTTCTCTTTCCTTCCTTTACGCTTTGTTCTTAGTTATGTCTTGTGTGTGCTGGAGAAGCAAGGGGGGGATCTGTGGCCACCTGCGTAAAGCCACCACCATATCTGTGCAATAATAAAGGTTTTATTGGAGCCCAGGTGATAGCAATTTTAGCTGTTGCCCGTACCATAATACACATAATAATAAGCCCTCTCCTGCTGTGTCTTTGGCTGAGGTTAAATTCATTCCAGTGCAAAAGATAAAAAGCAGACAGCAGAGGCTTAGAAACCCATCTGCCAATACTCAAGATACACCTACACAAGACGTGGGACCTTCTGGTTTATAAAAATGACCACGCCATCTGGTCTTCTGTTGGAATGCAATTTCCAGTAGGTCACAAGAAGAATCTCATTTTGCAGATGCATGGCCATACCAGATCTATGTTGCAATACTATCATCAACAAAATTTACTTGAAGACATTTTTTTCTTCACAAACAGCTAAGATATACAGCTACGTGCCCCAGACCACACACACGCAGTACCACCAGAGAGATTCCCCTCCTTGCTCCTAGAACCAGAATGAGCAAAAACAAGTTATGAAAGATTCATGTGGTAAATGTGGCAATGATTTCAGAGAGGAAAAAATATATGAGATTATAAAAATTCACAAAAGAATGATGCACTTTTGCAAGAATATCTTGGAGCCCAATGAAAGAACCAGTGGTATTTTGTTGCATTCTTCAGGCAAAACTAAAGCTGTCACTTTTGCCCTTTTAGTACACAAATGCACAGATATCCCAAAGGCCTGAGTCTTGACCATAGAAAGTTTAATAATAAATGACATATTTGCGTTCATCTGTATAAATACTTTGCAAGGTCAATTCTCAAAGGAAGCAAGTAGAGTATGTACTATAACAGACAGTAGAAGACGAATGTTCATCAAACTATGCAAAAATCCATTGTTGCCTTTTAAATAACTTGTAGAGAGAAGGTCAGGACCAGACAGACCCTTATGCTTACAAGCAGCTGTTCTTAATTTGCAAGAAACTGTAAACAATTTTTAATCTCCTTAGCAAAAGAAGTAGTGAGAGTTTAAGTACTCAAAGCAATGTCTGTTCTTGCCTTTCTCCTCACATATAGATATTATTTTTTCTAAGTGACCTGGACAAGCTAGAGAGGTGGGCCCATGCAAACCTCATGAAGTTCAACAAGGCCAAGTGCAAGGTCCTGCACTTGGATGGGGACAATCCTCATTATCAATACCGGCTGGGGGATGACGTGATAGAGAGCAGCCCTGTGGAAAAGGACTTGCGGGTACTGGCGGATGAAAAGCTGGACATGAGCCAACAACGTCCACTTGCAGCCCAGAAGGCCAATGGCATTCTGGGTTGCATCAAAAGAACCGTGGCCAGCAGATTGAGAGAGGTGATTCTGCCCCTCTACTCTGCTCTCCTGAGACTCCACCTGGAGTACTGCATCCAGCTCTGGATCCCTCAGCACAAGAGGGACATGGACCTGTTGGAGCGGGTCCAGAGGATGATCAGAGGGCTGGAGCACCTCTCCTACGAGGACAGGCTGAGAGAGTTAGGGCTGCTCAGCCTGAAGAAGAGAAGGCTCTGGGGGGACCTTATAGTGGCCTTGCAGTACCTGAAGGGGGCCTACAAGAAAGCTGGGGAGGGACTGTTTGCAAGGGCATGTAGCAACAGGACGAGGGGCAATGGTTTTAAACTAGAGCAGGGTAGGTTTAGATTAGACATTAGGAAGAAGTTCTTTACAATGAGGGTCGTGAGGCACTGGAACAGATTGCCCAGAGAGATGGCGGAGGCCCCATCCCTGGAGACATTCAAGGCCAGGCTTGATGAGGCTCTGAGCAACCTGATCTAGTTGAAGATGTCCCTGCTTACTGCAGGGGGGTTGGACTATATAAGCATTAAAGGTCTCTTCCAACCCAACAAATTCTGTGATTCTATGATCAACCTTTTCTATCCTAAATGAAAAATCCATGGGATTCTCTGGCAGGAAGAACAAGATCACTAACCTCTGACACATTGCCTTCTGAATGGTAGAGCCGAACATCCTTCTGGGCATCCCCTGCAGTTCAAGATGGGATTAGGTCTGGAATTTAGACAGAACAAAATAGGGAGGGGGGAAGAAGACATAATTCCCCTACTTTAACATATAGAAGTTAAAGATGGAAAAATACAGCATCCTATGGCTTGAATGGAAGTCAAGGGGTTGTGGTCATAGGGAATGGCTTTGAGAGGCTTCCTTCTTCTATGTGGTAAGAAGCAAAGAAACAAAGTTCCCACAGGTTATATGGCTTATAAAGGGCAATATCCAGAATCCCTCCCTGAGCATTGATTTAGCATACCAACTATGCAGAGCTGCATTTAGCATCAACCAAAGACAGCTTACTTTGATTCTTGTTATGCACATTTTTCTCCTGAAGGTGAAAGTGGAATTTATGCTTTCATAATTTTCCCACAAGAAATACCAGAAGCTGATAAAACATGCTATGCTTTTGGTAGCGTAGATTATGCTGGAAGAGACTCAATTTGTACAATCTTACTCTCATGCCCGCAAAAGTCATGTTATCAGGTTAACACCATTAAAGAACATGAAGGTGGAATTCATACCTTTATTATTGTTAAGTTATAGATAATGCAAAGCATATATAAGTACCTAAATAGAATGAGAATACATCTAAATATAGCAAAAATTGCTCAGGAGACGCTTTTCTCACAACCACACATAATTAATTCTGTTCATTAAAATGATGTGCGAGTAGTAAGTCAGCATGAAGGCTGCTAGTGCTAGGCACTGGACAAACCCTACAAAGTAGCTAGCCCTCACAAGATTGCAATACAAATTGACAAAGAGAGGAGGCGTGGGGTAAAGGATGGGATAAAAAGGCATGGTTACAGCAGCAAACTTTTGTTTTATTTTCGTGGTTATTTAAGATGGATTTAGTTAGTAAATTAAAGTTCAATTAAAATGACTGCATAAGAAACTGTGCATTTTCCCACTATCATACCTAACTTAATTAACCACTGTATTTATCCATTCGTATTTTTTTTCTATACTTGAATAAATACATCCAAAATTGTTGCAAAATATTATTTGAAGAGCATTTAGAATAAAAGACCATGTCAAAATTTGGCACAGCAAACCCAACCCCGTCATGTTGAAAAAACATACTTTTATACATCTGGAAGTTTTGTTTGGGTGCTTTTTTTTCTTGTGGGGGGGGGAGGGTGGGTGGGTGGAATGGGGGTAAGAGATTCCCATTGAGTCCTCTTTGATGAGGAGACTACTAGGCGCATACAATTGGCCTCAGCCCATCAATCCAGCCTGTCCAGATCCCTCCAGCAGATCACCAGTCCCACCCTACTTGGTGTCATCTGCAAACTTACTGAGGGCACACTCTGTCCCCTCGTCCAGATCATTGATATTAAACAGAACTGGCCACAATATTGAGTCCTGGGGAACACCACTTGTGGTTAGCCACCAACTGGATTTAACTCCATTCACCACAACTCTTTGGACCCGGCCATCCAGCCAGGTTTTTACCGGGTGAAAATACGCCTAAAAAAATAGAGATGTTTTTGTTACCTTCATTACTTTTATGAATCAGCCCCTGTTTCTTGCTTTTAGTAAATGCTTTGGGTTTTCAATCTTTATTAATATTATATCCCAGATTAATGCTGCACCTGTGTCTGAGCTTTTAGCCCTCTAGACACTAAGACTTAGGTTAATGTGTTTGCTTTGCATTTGCCATTGATCAAAAAGCACGTGAAGTCAGTTATTCCAGTTCAATCAAAAGGCAGTGCTTTGCTTCAACCACCATATTGCAGTTGTATACCTCAGTCCTATGTAAACACGTAGAAGGTGGTATGGCCTTGTCCTGGGCAATAAAGGCTGCCAGGCAATGCATCCTAGAGTTTCTTATGCGAAGAACAAACAGATTGCTCCTGAAATCTTCAGAACAAGCTCCAAGCCTGGGAGCCAGTCAAGTAACCAAAGGACTGTAAGATACAGTTTTATTTTCACCCATGCCTGACATAACTGGTCAGGGGCAATTACGAGATGAACCAGATAGATCAAGATAGCTTTGTAACAGGAAATATATGCAAATACTTATATGAGAAGGATGTAAATAGAACCTTATGTTATGCCTCGATGTCAGTCTTAAGAATTAGTGTTAAAAAGCACGTTAAAAAAGTGTTAAACTTTGCCCTTGCAAAGACTCCTAGAAAATCAGCACAAGATACATCTGCACCGGAGTCTCCAATCAGCTACTGATTCTGTGGGTCCCAGAATTACTGTGCCCCCCTGAGGAAACTGAACTGCTCCTCCACACCTCGGAGGTGTGAGCTAATCCTTCTCTTCTTACCTGAAGGAGAGAAGGGGTAAGGGGCATGTCCATACCTCATTTTCAAATGAAATGTCTGCTTTTGGTTTTGGGTGTATGGGGGGAGTGTGTATCTTAACCTGCACTGAACATCTGTGTTTAGGCAGGTGAATTGCTTCCTAGAAGCTGTCACAGTCGCATGTCAGTCCTTAAGCCCCACTGTGGAGCTGGACTGTAGCCCTCTTTTCCACATGTCATTTCACAAAGTGGGGAGTTTCTGCAGGTTATAGTACACTATTCTGAAGCTTTTCCACATTCTGCTTTGCTTAACAAAGGCATCTGCTTAATTTAAGTACCAAATTAAAATCTAGTTTAAAAGATTTTTAGTATTTGTATGTGTATATATATTTAGAACCTCATGTTTATGGGAAAGGCCTGTCATTTCCTTATCGCAGTATAAACACAAGGTATGAATAAATTGCATAGCACAGTGTTCTTTCACTGCAACCTTTAAGTGTTCTTAATATCTAAGAAAAAAAAAGTTAATAGATACTGTTACAAAGTAGTCCAGTTTATGTATTTGCGATGGGGTCTTTGGGTATAATACTGATTCTGCGCAACTGTGAAGCTGAACAATTTCCACTGATTTTAGTGCACTCTGGATTGCCATTGATGGCAGCAGAATCTCACCCTTACATTTTCGTGTTCAGTATTCTGGACATCAAAAGTTTGTATTTATGTTAAACTGTTTATTTGTTGAATTTCTCTAATTAGTTACTAATTATAGCCTTTTGAAGCAGAATATCTCCTTGCTTACTGGAGGCCTATGCAGTAAGCCATGATCTTTTCAGTAATTTAGTTTTCTGCCTAGAATTATTTGGCTTCTTTTACTTAAACAAATAGAAAAGTACTGAAAAAATGCCTAGAAATTACACCTAAAAAGTCTTCCATCCAGTTGTCTACAGAAAGAAATAATTTTGCGGAGGATAAGGTAAGTCCCATGTAATCAGGGTCTACTTTATAACCCAAATTAAAGTTTTTTAAGCTATATAGGCTACACTAAATGACAATCTGACATTTAATAAGAAGGCATAAATAGCTAATTAATGTCAGAACTTGATTTTTTTTTCAATGCTTTTGTCTTTTAAGAAGAATAAGACCACCCATCCAGACACCACTTAAGCACTTGAAAGAATAGTTGTAATTTCTTTAGTACAAATAAATTTCTTTAGTACAAATAGGAAGAACATTAAAGCTAATTCAGAAAAGGATAATTAAATGATTAAAAGCAGGTCTAAGCTGCTATACAACAAAACTGAAAGCTCTAAGGGCCAGGAATCTTATCCAAAGAAATGGGTGATAAAGCCACCAGTGACTGCACTGAAAACAGGATCGTGCTCCAAATCTTGCTCAATTTTCCCATTTGATTACTTCTACTAATGCCACTGATAAAGCAGAAATTTGATCAGAATTCTTAATCTCCTGCTTCCCCTTCTTGCATGTTAATTAGAAACAAAGTCTGCTTCCAGTTACATATTTCATCATATTTACCTTATTTTTATTTTTCTTGCACTGTAAAAAAGGAACTTTTTCAGCAACTTGTAAAAACATGTCACATAGAGGTTAAGACTTAGCCAACCTGTATGGAGTCAGATGAATCTAAGCTTTCACATCTTGCTTCCTGTGTTTAGTTAACAAACAATGGCCTATGGAAAAACAGGGTAAACCAGGGAGTCTCATACTGGAAGAAAATATGCCTCGGTGGCCATGTGTCCTCAACTGCCTTGAGGATTGTCAGAGTCACCTCGTGCATGGCTGGGAAACTAGAACTGGAGGGGGGCTGACCTGGTCTAACGCAACTGCTGCTGGACAAGAGGTCTGATGCAAACAGAATTTCTTTAACTTCTTCAAAGCACAGGGATGAGTTTTAAAACATTTCAAAGGCTCCTCCCAAGTGGTTACAAATTTTTCCTGAGTTCTCAGTATCCTAACATATTAAGAACAGGCTTTATATAGGGTAGGAATGAATACTGATACAAGAGAGAGGGCAGGTCAGAATTTTTCTACCAGATTATTTCCCCATAGAAAAAGGGTATTTTAGCTTTGCTGATTTTATCCAGTGCTGTGTAGCTTGGAATAAAGTATTTTGCTTTAGACTGATTTGGCATAAAGTGAAATATCGCTTCATAGCAACTGTTTTATTTCATGCTGTTTCAGTGTTAAAACTGCGTTACTTTACCATGACGTGTTGGCACAGAGGATTGTGCTTCAGCTGCCCACTGCTTCAGTCCTCTCTTGGCCTGGGCACTGGCGTCCGGTAAGAATCTCCTATGAGCTGCAAGAATTCAGCAGTATGTTCACTCTTATCCAGGCAATTTTACTGCTTGGATTTTTGTAAGACCAAAGGTCATAGCCAACATGCCAGTCTTGTTCAAAATTCTGCACTGAGATTTTGTGTTTGGAAAAGTATACTACAAAGCCAACTGAGAAGTCAAGATCACAAATACATATCTCTTTAAACCAGTCAACTATTTTTTTTTCTTATTTTGTCTAGTTGCTGGTGCAGCAAGGCTAATAAACTTCTTATAATAAAAAATACGTACTCAAATTTCTCTCCTTTCATCTATTTTTCATTATTAATAGTTTCAAGGCAATTTTTCCACAAGCATTTATTACTGCTCTACCTCTGGTCCAGATGAAGTCAATGGGAGTTTTTACTACTGATTTCCACAACAGCAGAGCTATGTGAACAATGAATACATTTGACCACTTATCTGTTACAAAAATAAGCTATTAATTTTTAAGAATCTGTGTCTATAGATTACAAAGAGTTGAAAGCATTGAAATTTATAAATGGGCTGGTTTGCTTCAAGCATTTCATCTGTTTTTATTTTCTCCTTTCAATGCCAGTTAAAACCAGTCTTCTCTCTTTCCAAGTTACTGCTCGGAGGAAAATGAGTACACAGAAAGTCAGAAAAAATGTCTCAGCAGTTATCCTGGCTACAGCCAGCCACAACAGGAGTACAAGGCATGTAACAGCTGGGTCTTCACAAGCTCCTGAAGATCTACTTGAGACTGTGACCCTCTGTATTAAGACACATTGTGATACAACATGTAGGGCCTTGTCAAACCAGCAGGCAGGCCTGCTTCCCCAGCAGTTTTCAGAGGTCCCATGAGGCAGCATAACTTTCATGTGTCTTAAAATACCTTTTTTGAATTATCACTATTGAACTTTCCACTTTCCAGACAAAGGAGACAGCGCACGACTCAGCAAAAAGATGGAACCATCTGTCAGTGGAGAAGGGGTTTGGAATAATCCCCTTAGCAGAATCAACGCTTGGTTTCTCTATGTTCTAAGCTGCTTTACTTCGCATTTAGCAAACATGCAGGCACAGTGATCAAGAAAGGGAGAGAATCTTTAAAAGCACCAAAGGCAAGACAGTAAAGCAGAAATAGTGTTAAGATCTTTAAAGGGACTTCAGCAGCTTTCACACGTATTTTAGCCATTCAGCAGGCTCGCTTTTGTACAGACTAGGCATTTAAGAAAAGCCTTTGATATAGTATATAGATATACAGATTTCAGCAAATTTGCTTCAATCGAAATTACAATCTGCAACTTTTTCCAAAGGTTTCTCAGCTTGCTTTTATTGTTGAGCAGCCTGTTCTTGCCATTTGGCATCCTTGCACAATTAATATATTTTTCTATCTATTTGCATTATACAGGTTCCTGACAGGTCATTCAGTAAGATCATCCTTATAATGTATAATGGTTATTTGAGGCTATCAATCAGATGCATTTCTTATCAGTCATCAGTGATAAATACTCACTTGGAGAGAGGTTTGAGTGCCATACAAGGCACCACTGCTAGAGTTCATGTTTGCCTACTTAGAGTGAAAGGAACGGAAAAAAATAAATCTTTTGACCAATGCTACAGCTTTTTATAAATTCCACTGGAGACAGTCAGACTTGTAGACTAAAGAGATGGCTGAATGCTCAGCAGAACAGCTTAAGATGTCAAAGAGCTAGGTTCAGATGAATCCCTTGGCCTCTTCTGTGTAACTCGTGACTAAGAAGGACAAAGGGAGAGTCCCGTGGGAGGTAGTCCTGAGAGACAAAGGAGCCCAGGAAGGCTGGACGCTCTTGAAGAGGGAAATCCTAAAGGCCCAGGAGCAGGCTGTCCCCATGAGGCGCACAATTAAAGGGCGGGGAAAATGGCCGGCCTGGATGAACAAAGATCTCTTGATGGGACTTAAGGAAAAAAGGAAGGTTTACCACCTTTGGAAGAGGGGACAGGCAACTCAGGAGGAGTACAGAGATCGTGTTAGGTCATACAGAGAAAAAATCAGGAAGGCAAAAGCCCAGCTGGAACTCAACCTGGCAATTAACATAAGGGACAACGAAAAAAAGTTTCTATAAATACATCAACAAAAAGAGAGTGACAGAGAATGTCCATCCCTTACTGGATGCGGGGGGAAACCTTGCAACCAAGGACAAGGAGAAGGATGAGATACTTAATGCCTTCTTTGCCTCTGTCTTTAATAGTCAGACCAGCTACCCCCAGGGTGTTCAGCTTCTTGGGCTGGAAGATAAGAATGGAGAACAGAACAACGCCCCTGTAATCCAGGAGGAAGTAGTTAATGATTTGCTTATGCACCTGGACACGCATAAGTCTATGGGGCCGGACGGGATTCACCCAAAGGTTCTCAGGGAGCTGGCAGGAGAGCTCACCAAGCCTCTCTCCATTATCTGTCAACAATCCTGGTCAACCGGAGAGGTGCCGGATGACTGGAGGGTGGCCAATGTGACGCCCATCTACAAGAAGGGCCGGAAGGAGGATCCCGGAAACTACAGCCTGACCTCGATACCAGGAAAGATCATGGAGAGGATCATCCTGAGTGAGCTCTCACGGCAAGGGAAGGGCAGCCAAGGGATCAGGGCCAGCCAGCATGGGTTTAGGAAAGGGAGATCCTGCCTGACCAACCTGATCTCTTTCTATGACCATGTGACCCGCTTTCTTGATGAGGGGAAGGCTGTGGTTGTTGTCTATCTGGACTTTGGTAAGGCCTCTGACACCGTCCCCCACGGCATTCTCCTGGAGAAACTGGAGAATCATGGCATAGACAAGTGTACTCTTCACTGGGTTAAAAACTGGCTGGGTGGCCGTGCCCAGAGAGTTGTGATTAATGGGGTGAAATCCTCTTGGCGGCCGGTCACCAGTGGTGTCCCTCAGGGCTCAGTTTTGGGGCCAGTCTTGTTCAATATCTTTATTGATGATCTAGACAAGGGGATTGAATGCACCCTCAGTAAGTTTGCGGATGACACCAAACTAGGTGGGAGTGTTGATCTGCCTGAGGGTCGGAAGGCTTTACAGAGGGATCTAGACAGGTTGGATCAATGGGCCAAGGCCAATGGGATGAGGTTTAATAAGGCCAAGTGCTGGGTCCTGCATTTTGGTCACAACAACCCCGAGCAGTGCTACAGGCTTGGGGCTGAGTGGCTGGAAAGCTGCCCAGCAGAAAAGGACGTGGGAGTGTTAGTGGACAGCCGGCTTAACATGAGCCAGCAGTGTGCCCAGGTGGCCAAGAAGGCCAATAGCATTCTGGCTTGTATCAGGAATAGCGTGGCCAGCAGGAGCAGGGAAGTCATCGTGCCTCTGTACTCGGCACTGGTGAGGCCTCACCTCGAGTACTGTGTTCAGTTCTGGGCCCCTCACTACAGGAAAGACATTGAAGTGCTGGAGCATGTCCAGAGGAGAGCCACCAAGCTGGTGAGGGGTCTGGAGAACAAGTCCTGTGAGGAGAGGCTGAGGGAGCTGGGCATGTTTAGCTTGGAGAAGAGGAGGCTGAGGGGAGACCTCATTGCCCTCTACAACTACCTGAAAGGAAACTGTAGAGAGGCAGGGGTTGGCCTCTTCTCCCAAGGGAATAACGACAGGACCAGAGGAAATGGTATGAAGTTGCGGCAAGGGAGATTTAGATTAGATATTAGGAAGAATTACTTTACTGAAAGAGTGGTCAGGCACTGGAACAGCCTGCCCAGGGAGGTGGTGGAGTCACCATTCCTGGAGGTATTTAAGAAACGTGTAGACATGGCTCTTCAGGGCATGCTCTAGTGCCCAAGATTATTGGTTTGTGGTGGGGTGTTGTGTGTGGGGTTGTGGGTGTGGAGTTTAGTTGGTGGGTGCTTTTTTTTTTTTTTTTAATGTGGTTGGACTCGATGATCTCAAAGGTCCCTTCCAACCACTAAGATTCTGTGATTCTGTGAAAGGAACTCACCATTAAAAATGTTTCATAAAGCAGGGCAAGGTGCAATGCCTCATCCTATACTGTATGCAGTTTATGCATCATATGAAATGTGGCAGGTCTCTTCTGGAGAGCTGTTGCCTTCCATATGCATGTTAAAGAAGCGTATGCTATGGTACCACTTGCACATTAAAACAAATGAATATTTTCCCTGTTTTTAAAGTTGTGAAAATTCCACTCTGTTTGAATCCAAATATTACTAATGTGTCATGAGAATTAGTATTATTCAGTTATTCTAAAAATAAATACGTAGCAAAAACTCTTTGACGTTGAAACATCGTAACAGAAAAATTAAATAAGACTGCTGTTGAAACCACTGAAAGGCACAATCCTGATTGAATCTGGGATTTTATTCAAGTGAAATTTTACCTTTTCATCAGCTTTTCTTTGGGCTTGAGAGATGTTGAAAAGAGGCAGGCATTAGGGTTTTTTTTCTTTTGTTTTTAAATACCACCAATATAACCTGCTACTACTGCCCACTCAAAAACATCTACCCCCCTTCTCTCTGTCTTCGCAGATAAGCCACTCTTTTGACAGACTAGACTTGTAATGATCTGTCCAAAAGCTGTCTGTAAATACTTTAGGCGAACAGAATAGGAAATATTTAAGAGCACCCTGAAAAGTCAAAGCATTGATACCCAAAATATATATTTACTTCCCAGTCATCTTACATGTATACGAGAGAAAAAGTTGAAGCGTGTTAGGGCTTCAAAGCAAAACCTTAAAGGTATGCACTAAGCAAAGTACATATGGCTGGGGCTGGACCTTTAATGCTCATTGTCAGCAAATACCCCTGTCATATGTTAGTTGTAGATGCTGGCTTGGTTTCGGAAAATCTAGCCGTGCACCCGGAAGGGCAGTTACACTGTTTGGAATTCCACATGCTGGCAAGGCCTTTGTTTAAAACTGACTCACTCAAAGACCCTGCCTAGGGTTGCAACTAAGTAAGCACTTGAAATGACCTGCCAGCCCACCAGGTAGTGCCTTTCCAGCAGATTGAAAATTATTTTAATGCCAAACATATGAAGAAGACCTGGGTAAGAGATAAGAGGCATGTTTCAAATGCCAAAAGGAAGCTCAGAAAAGAGCCCCTAGTTCTCCCTGGCAGCAAGTAGGAATGATGACTGTTTCTCACTAAACCTGCTCAGAAATGCTCTCCAAGAGCACAGAAAAGAGCTCCTCCTTTACTTCTGCCTTTATCATCTGTAAGGCTGCCAAGCGCAATCTTCCACCTGGGCAAAGTACAGAACTATGTGAATAGTTATCACCTTAAATGATAAGTAAAAGCTCTCATAAAGAGGTTATGACATGTATGCATTAAACCAAAACCAACAGGAGTGAAATATAATGGGATACAACCAGATCTCTTCATGCGTGTTTCATCAAAATGGATCTGTTAAGAAGAAAAAAATTAAGATATGAAGTCTTTAGTCATGTCTGTGACTCTGTCAATAGACAGAAAGTACCATAGTTTCTCCACAGACTACTCTTTAAATTAGAGAAGGAATGAAGCAAGTAGGATTGTGAACGTGAATTGCGAATGTGAATGTGGGTGTGCACGAAGTAAATTATGTGCATGCATTGGAAAATAATTAGATTAAACAGAGGAAAGGATGCAGAGAAGAATAGTCATTTTTCCCTTTTCACAGAAGGTGATCTAAAGCCCAATGTGGATGAGAACCTTCTCCAAGAACACACAGAAAGTCTCTGGCAGAGCCAGGGTACAAACCCACAGCACGTAATTCCCAGAGCTTGAACCACAGGCTCATTCTTAACCATTGAAGAATCTTTTCTCCCAAGACTTCAGCTGTTCCTATTACATATGCTCCAGTTAAGCCATAAACTGGCATACAACAGCATGGCTTGGATTTCCATTCCTTTCCCATAACTCTGAACATTTTTATGGCAGGCACCAGAATAACTGCCCTTGTTTCAGCTAGGAAGCTTTTCCTCAGGTTTAGGCCTATGGCAGACAAAAGAACTCATGCTTCATCAGAAAAATATTTATTTTTCCATCAGGAAAACCCTGTATTTAAAACTTTCAGAAGAGGGAAAAGGCTTCTCTTCTCTTTGAAAGAATTTTTTTCAAATTGAATTTAAAAAAATCATCTTTGTCAAGACTTGTAGTATAATTTTTGATAAAGAATATATGTTAATGACATTTTCATTAAGTGCTAACACGATGGAAAGATAGAAAAATATGGATATATTGAGAGAAAAAAAAAGCTTTTTCTGCCTCTTCAAATGTCTTATAAATTGTATTTTTGGGTTTGTGGTTTGGTGTTTTTTCCCACAAATAAACTCCTATTAATTTATTTGGGCAAGTTGTTTTTAAAAGACTTCTTAATTTCCTTCAGATGCTAACATATTTTTTTTCATGCATTTTAAGTTAGGAAATAATTTACTTCTTTCAGGGCGTTTAGTGGTATTTCCTCCAGAAACCTCTGACCAGGTGTCTGATCTGTATCTGGTCTTTATAAGAACTAGTGTTCTCTTCAAAAGGAGTTTTGAAAAGAGCACAAAACCCAGTTTCATAGTTCTTTTAAAAATCGGGCTTGTGTCTACATCTAGTACTGACTTTCTGCACTGGATAAATTTAACCCAGTGCAATGATTTGACAGGACAACGTTCACGAGGATTAAGTCATGACTCCACTGAAGTCAACGACAAAGCCCCCAGTTGACTTCAGCAGAGCCAGGATTTTACTCCTGTTAAATATTAATATAATAGGATTGCACTATCTGATGGTATCTTATGTCAAATCTTCCATAAAATATACATGCCTTTATGTTTATTCCTCTTTCACTGAGAGATATATTGGGCCTGTTGATCGAGAGGTGTACAACAGCATGTTATCATCATGTGGGTTTGAATCATAGCCTGAATGGCTGGTACACTTTCCCCCCATGACTCTGGAAGGTGTATTTGGAGACAAAAGACACATGCTCCAGGACAATGCTGCCTGTATGTGAGCTCTTGCTCCTCAGAAACAAGTTTTTCAGCATCCTACACCAAGTCAAGTTGCTTCTTAGAGCAGCTGAATGTTCGTTCATGAAATTGTTTAGCATTTTAATAATCCTATATAGGAAAAGCTAAAAAGAAAAGCTTTTCTCATATGCATATAGGATGCATAAAGAATATGCATCTCATATTTAATCTCTCATACCGGAAGCATTTTCGGCAGTATGTAACCTTGGAGAGGCTTACATGTGCTTATTCTTTGGTTTGGATTCCTATCATAAGTTTTAGAACATGTTAGGATCATGCTGCAGACTGATGGTTTAACTGACACACAGAGAGCCAGACTGAATCACAGGACATCGCTCAAACAGAGAGTGCCATCTCAAAGGGAATACACAGCGGTGATACAATTTTACTGCCCTGGTAACAGTATAGTTATAATTCCTGACCTTAAAGCCTTGGTGAGCAGGAATGTAAAGAAAACAGGAAAAAGAAAAAAGAAACTTCATGGTTAGAGAGAGTTCTTGGCTTCTTGGATTTGCATTTCATAGGAAATAATTTTCATTTTATTCTAAAGATAAAATAGATCAGAGGTCCACTGTTGAACAATGAATCCAAAGTATTTTCCACGTAACCCAGTTGTACTGAGCAGTTCGTCAATGTATAACATAAGAGACAGATTTACAGATCCTTCGGGGAAAGGCAGCATGCCATGGTTTCCAGGGAAACCAATGCTATGAAAGAGAGTTTTTTCACTTGATCAGGTGCAGTGAAGGAACTTACATAGAAATGTTGTTTAGCATTATGCTTTATAGGTGAACTGATGTCCGTAAGGATCCTCTTAATATAATAATAGGTCAAAAACTCATGTGTCCTCCCCAGGATGCTTCTTTAATCTTCACTCAGTTTGCCTCAAATCTTGATATCCCTTATTATCAGTTATTAGCTTTGCCAAATGACAAATTATCGGTGGCCTCTCACTGGTAGAAGAAAAGAAGAGCGTTTTTGCTAATGCCAGCCACTATTTATTGAGAAGCCTACCGTTTGGCAAACAGATTTTGCTGTTCCCGTTTGCATGGGATCCTCCTTCTCAGTGGGTCTGATATTGGCGGTGGCTCGCAGCCTGCCAGAAAAGACAGACAGCATCTTCATGACAACCTAAGCCTCATCTGTGTCTGCTCAGGTAATCACTCACACCATGATGAATCATCTCTTAGAGCAGACTAGCCTAAGCAGAAACACCAGGTATAGCTTGGCAAGGCCCAGTTGCATATACTAATTGTACATAAAGCCATCTCTCACATGCTCCTGATCCTAAAGACACTATAGCTGGGTACGAGAAGAAAAGGGAGTTCGTACAGATGAAAATAAAGTTTCTCATAGGAGCAAATTTTATTTATTTGGATGACATTTTCTGCAAGAGAACTGTGAAGATGTTCAGCAGTAAAGAAACACAGAACTGTGCCAAATACAAGGGCTGAAGTATGACTGAATAGTAAAAGCCTACAGCAAGCAACAGAAATGAGAACAGGCAGGGAAGAGCGCAGAGAAAATATTAGGGACCAAGGTGAAGGCTAAGGGGGAAAAAGTTGGTTTATTAGATGAAGAATTATATCTGCCATTTTGACGACAACACTTTGTAGAACGAAAGTGGTATTTAACCAAATAAGAAACAAGAAAAGATTAAAGGTTGACATACAGTAGAGAAAAAGGTCAATTGCGGACAAGCAACAACTGAACAGAAACCTGGCTCTGGGATACATAGAAATGACTGTGCTGTCCCTAGGGTTTTCGTGAGCGGTGTCATACCACCTCCAACACTGTCAAGAAGCTTTGCTGCTCAGCCAGAGCTGGCCCTGGACCCCTTTGTTTCCAAATACAGCTTGGCAGTATTGGTGGCAGCAAAATTAACGCTTCTGATATCCCCCTGCCTGCGAAAGTACCACACTCCCAGCCTCTTAACTATTTTACTTACTGGATAGTCAAGTTGTGGTAATTTTGCCTTGTTTATACCAGTGAAGGGCTCCTTTACTATAATTACAAAAGCTACAAATAAGATAATTGCATTCCAAGTATTCTAGAAAAAGAAATTAATTTTTCTTTGACAGAAATTGTTTTAATATCTGTATTTTCTTAACCTTGATGTTACCGAGCAAACAGGATCTGCAAAAACAGCCAGGGCAAATATGTCCAAAGCCTTCTCTTCACACTGAGTGTCAGGCTCACAGGAAAAATGCCCTATCACGCCGAGCAGAAGACTGACCTGGTTGGCCTTCTGCTGACAGACTGAGACTCCATGCATCAGTTTTCTTTTCTTCTGAGGAAGATCCAAAGTATTTTACCAATTAATGATGATAAAACTCAGTGAGGGGATCATTTAGGGAAAGGCACTGGAGCAGCTAATTATGATGGGGATTATCCTATTCTGTGAGGTAAAATGGTAGTAACTAATAAACGGCAAGATTAATCAAACATGCCGGACTCGGAAAGGGCAAGAATGCATAGTGAGATACAGGGCCATTAGTAAGAGCAAGATTTGAGAAGAGCAGGACACTGGGCACTCTCTATTTGTAGTCCCGTCTTTCCAAATACAGCTATTTACACACACATGGACATTATGTGCACCGGGTGTCATGATTTGGGCCAGACTGGCCACTGAAATGAACGAGAATACCTTCATTGGCACTGTCAATAAATAAATTGGCAGTGTGATAAATGCAAGTCTGAGCCAACCTGATGCCTTATTTACTTTCCAGGATTATGGAAGTACTTGAAACACTAACTAGCTACACTAATCAGAATGGTTAAGACTCATGAACCCCTTAATCACCATCTTTTCTTAATTCTGCAGTGATTGTTTAAAGGTGACCTGATTATTTTGTTTTGTAAAATCCTTTGTTTTCACCTTAGTTTCCAAACCTTTGACTGCTTTGTGAATGCTCATTTCTTAGTCGATTTTGTATCTTTCTGTATCCAAATCAAAACAGAGAGAGAAGTGATATATTTGCTCATGGCTAGGAAGCTTTGCTAATAGCAGTAAATTGATTTTCTTCCATCACCTCTGTTTAAAGCTGTGGTATTTTCTCTAGCCTTGTTGCTGAACAGTTACAAGGTCTCACAGTAATAAGGCTTAGAACAACAGACTTTAAAAATATTACCTTACATATATACCACCATTCTAAATTCCAGGGAAATCTGTGTCTTCTTTTAGCCATGTATTCCTGTAAGGCCCTGTAAGGTACCTGTTTCAGTAGATATTTAAATCATGGAAAGAAAACTGAGAAAGCTGAGACCCCTGCAGCTATAGCCACTATGTCCTCTTTTTCCTGAGTTTATACACAGTTCTGGATGAGGCAGTCCTTCCTTGAAGGGAACTTGTACAGATCCTTAAGGCAGCTGATTCTGTGCTTGCTCTACAAAGAGTTATTTAAACTGAGATGTCATTGAATTTCATCGAATTGCCTTAACACTGCTCTGCACCTGGCTTGCACAGTCCCCTAAAAGACTTTTCAAACGCACTCAGAAAGAGATATCTGGGAAAAAACAACACAGATTTGTAGTCCTGACTATCTGGAGCTGTGACGAACCTGTTAAGAAAAGAAAAGCAAGAAGATCTTTCAATTTCCTTACAGATATGCGTGCAAAATACCGTATCCTGGCTGATATGTGGAGGCAGAAGCAGTTTTTCCTTGGAAGGCAGCAGATGTACAAATGTGTGTGTGCATGTGTAGGGAAGGGGGGTGTCCTGCTTCAAAATAGCTGAGAAAGATGACTCTACAACAGATCTTGGCAGTCTGAACGGATGTGTTCAATCTGAGCGAAAGATGCTGCTCACATGGTGTGCAACAAAGCAAAAATGACATTCAGTTTATTCAGCTTAGGAATCAGATTTTTTTAAATGTGTTTTCCTCCCTCTAGCGCATTAGGATTCAATTTCTATTATCCTTTCTAGAACTATATTTTTTATAAAGTCTTCTAATACAAGCTGAATTAGATACTGATATACATACTGATTATATACTGATACTCCTTCACTGTATTTGCAGTATCTATATTAAGTCTATGTGCATGTATCCCTTCCTCATATAATCAAATGTTTAAAAAAGTCTGAAGCTCACGAGTATAGGCCTGCAGGGCTTTAAAGAATATGCTTGATTACTTCAAAGTCCCCGATTTATCAAATGCTGCTTCATGTTGTTATACCTCTTCTGGGGTTTTTTGGAGTTTTTCTGGGGGGAGGAAAGGCATTGATTTTGGAGTGGTTTGCTTTTTGTTGAGGTTTTTTTTAACTTCTGCCTGTGCTGCCTGATCTCCATAAAAGGAGACCCATGAGAAGCGTTTAGATAGCTTTGCAGTGCCTCATGGCTGGGTAACACTTCAAGAATTCCAGACTTCCTGAAATGTAATACTTTTCAGGTTGCATAACTGTTCGGTTTGTTTAAGCTCAATATAAAAGAATCCCTGAAAAGGAAGTCAATGAGCACAAAGTTCTCTCTTCCCTCCTCCTAGGTGTTATACATAGTGATTGAGGGAGGAATTTTTTTTATATATAAGCATTCCATTTAACTTCTATATTTCTTTTATGTGATAGTAAGCAGTAAAAGCATCCAGTCGACAAATTACTAAAATCAGAAATGTTACGTGTAATGTTGCACAGCTTCAGAGGGGCAGTTATATAAGTAATTGTGGCCACAGAGACTTCTACGGCAAAATTTCCATCTAAAGTGAGATGCTCAGTCAGAGACTAACCGGACTGTACAACTGCAAGTCCTCCTCGTTTTTCATCCAATATTCATGCTCGAAGCAATATTCAGCAATATTTTCCTGAACTTAATTACTAAGCAAGGAAAATTAGATCAGTACTCCTTTAATAAAGCCTATATCTTCCTCTTACATTGGAACAGGCAGAGGGAAAACAACAACTTGTTCTTTTAATCCATTCTCCTATTACAATGTAAACATTTTTTGCCTTCTCCTCCGTGTATCTGTATCGTTATCCATCATCAACTGCCCTTCCCCGTCCTCTCCAAATTCCTTTCATGGTAAACGAAACCAGAAGCATTTTCAACCCTGAAAACTGGACCTCTGCTTTAACTAAACAGTTTCTTTATTAGCTGAGGTTCTCATTTGTGTCTTTGGGCCATTACACGTGACCTTTGAGGACCTCCAATGCATAAACTATACCTCTTTATAGAGGCAGCCAGCTGAAAAGCTGGCGTTCTCCCAATGTCACTGCACACATTTATTGATCAAGTGTTGCCATGCATTGAAGTGTTCTTATTCTATTGCCATCTATACTGACATTGTTTAGGGCCACCTTAGCAAATTATTCCATGCAATGTTTGGTCATGCAAACAAGCATGTGTTTTTCTACAAGTTATAAAAAGTCTCTTGCTGTTATTTTTCCCTCTGTATCTTTGGCCGTGCAAACTAAAGCCTGTGGCAAGGATTTAAATACTTGTCTGTGCTGAGAAGGAAGGTAATGAAAAAAAGATAAATATGGTGGAATTTTTGTGGGAGAACATTCCTTTGCACTACCTGTACTCAGAGGTACTATTTAAGTGTTGGGAAATGCATTTCTTCCACCATTTCCCCCTTAGCTTTGGAAATTTTAACATATAGCTAAATTTGGAAGGAAAGAGCCTGGCAGTGGAGGAAGCACACAAGGAATTATTTTTGGAATGCTCTTTCTAATGATAAAATGTATTTCTGCTCTCCTGACTCCTCTTTCCAGTCCAATTTCACTTTAATCGTCCTGCACTGAAATCAAAACCCTGAATTATAATACAGACATTGCTTTTTAATTCCTGGGCAAAGTGTTCGCTTAGGCTGGCTCAAGGACAGTTAAATTTGAGAAATGAAAAAGTAGTCCTTTAGCATGACTAGATCAAATAGGAGACATAGGTAAATAGAAAGGTAGTAACTATGGTCTAAACTCTAATTGCTAATTTAGTTAGAAAAAAAATAAAATTAATGATTAATCCTTGATTGTCTCCATTCTGAGAAAGCAATGATCAATACTACACAGTGACCCCATGATGTTCTCTCTTCCATACCAGATAACAACCCACAACCTCAAGCACCTTCTCAGCAGAGCCCAAGGACAATAATAGCATGGAGATACCTGCAGTGAGGAGAGCGCACAGAGTGTTACCCTCTTGCTGTACTGTGAACCAGGGTGACAGAGGCAGGCACAGGGCCATTGGCCTGCATGGCTGTCATGTTGACACTTCTTTTGGCGTTTTGCTAACTATAAATGTCAAAGACTAACACTGCTTAAGAACGCTGCATCTAAGTCTGTCATATTCTGGCACTCCTGCAGCCTAAGACACCCCAGCTTGGCAGCGGGGAAGGAACACCTCCACTGCCCGCCCATTCTTCATGGTCCCATCCTAGGCCTGATTATTGTATGAGACTAAAAGTAGGAAGTATTAAAAATGTACATACATACCAAAAGTAAAGTATTAAACACTTTGCATTCATCCCGTCTTTCTTGAGGCAAGTTGCTTCATTCATCTTATAGCATTTACTAGTAGTTATAACTACTGCAGGGCATAATAGGATTGATTCACCATTTTCCTGGATCTCCAGTGGTCATTTATACTGGGCAGTGCAAGGCATAAGGAATAATGAGGCCTGGGTGTCTTTGGAAATTAATTCTGTGCTTTTTCTTTTAAAATTTATTTCAAGTGCGTTACATTGAACTAAGTATGGAAACCAAATTCTTGAGAATTATCACGTCTTTCTAAAGAGGATTAGCATTTAAGCCAAACATCAACAGCACAAGCTTAACATGGTTTAGTTTTTCTTGATTTATTTTTAGGGTAATCAATTTATTACCACATTTTCTTTTCTATTCACTGAAGATCATGACTTTAATGTGTGAGGCACCTGACTAAAGAGTATCCTCCATACCACAGACGTTCTCTATGAGAGAAAGGGCATGGAGGAAATCAAGTCTGGGCTGTGGAAGGATGCGAGCAGAGGGAATACTTCAACTTCGGCATCTAGAGCTACATTTGGAAAACTGTGAAATGGGTGCTCCAGTGTCACATTGCACCCCAGACCCACCTCTAGGGTGATTGTGAGAAATAGGGGATTTGAATTTCAGCTCATTGTGAACACCACTTGTCTGTGGAGATTGATTTCTCAGGCAAGACAGAAACACATTCTCAGTAATTATGACTGGATTGCTTATGAAGAACAGCACTTCTAGAAGTGTTTCCTAGCAGCTTACCAAGAAAATGCTTTCCTTTTGGCCTGCTATCACCATGAACATGGTTAAACTTTACCATGGAAAGGCTTCAGATGAGACAACAGAATAAACAAATATTCATTCTTATGCAAAAATCCCCCAGAAAGACACAGATATTTAAATGCGCACGGCCATGTGTCGCTGTTACAGAACTCCCCTCTCATCCAGTAAATGCAGCTTCAGTAGAGCTTCATCCAGTAAATGCAATATATTGCAGGGAGAGCTGGAGGCTCATTGAGAGTCTCCTTTTCATGCCCTGAAGTAGCCAAAAGTTTCCATGCAAAGCATTTGCTTTACCTCTCTGGCCTCTGCATTTAAAGCCAAGGAGAAAGCCAGACTGAGGGAATGGCAAGGTACTGTACGTTCAGGTGCCCAGGGGGCTGGGTTGCAGACAGTTCCTTCTCTGTTGGGACCTGATGCCTTGAGAGATCTCCCCAGGGGTACTGAATTATCCTTTACCCTACCCCTCCTCCTCCTCCTGCTGCATCTTTCCATCTTAGCCTGCGCTTAGAGAGGTAATTGACCCCTGCATCTTGATCTAGCCCCAGCCTTTCTGAACATAAGGTTGGAAATGGTATCACACAGTGGCTTCCACTTCCCACCTGTTCCCATGTATGGTGGAAACCCTAATAAGATATCAAAGCAGATTTAAACACATTAAATAGAAATTAGCCAGACTGCTGCTTGCCGAAGTCAGGGAAGAAAGCAAAATAAAATACACACATTTATAAAGCCAATAAAAGAGCGTTTAGAACTGACAGTATTCCATCTCGTAAGCAAAAGGTTACACAGAGAGATTTCTATGTACACTTGTATCTCTTCATATGTGGCCCAACATAGTAATGCCTACCATATTGTATCTTTGCACACTGTGTGCACCATGAAACTTAAAAAGGATTAAAGATACTGGATATATCTGAAAGAAGAGAAGATGTGAAAAAAAAAAAAAAAGGAAAAAAATAATTTCAAAACAGTATTATCGCTTATTATTGCAATAGCATCTTAAATTTGCCAGGGAACCATTAAGCTACTCACTGTGTATCCACAAAGTGAAAACCAGACATTTCTCTTTGCAATGTACAGTCGAAGGAGATTAAAAAAGCCCAACACAGTAAGTAGCACAAGCAAGCACATTACTGAAAGGACAGGTATGGGATAAGATGGATGACAGATGTTGATTTCTGCTGTGTTGCAAACATTTTCCACCAGTCACATTGAAAAGAAATCGTGTCAGCATCACATTTGATTAAGCAGCCACCAAACAATGAATGATTACTGGGGTTTCGTTCCATAAGCAAATAAAAAGGGTTACCTAGATATTAACTCAGCATAAAAATATTTTTCTGCCTTCCATAGAAACCTTTCTCAAGACTTTTACTTCATTTTTTCCCTTTGTTGCTGTTATAAATCTCGTGATAACTGGTACCTCATTTTCTTTTCTGTAAAAATTTCAGAATTTAATACAAAGTGATGTCTTTTAATAGATTTTTGTTTAGCATGTGTAGAATTTGTTAAAAAATTTGATCCCTGCTCTCAAATTCAAGGGGCTGGTTCAAAAAAATCCCAACACAAAAGACACAGACTTTATCCTTAGGTTTATAAAAGTGTACTGGTTCTATCACTATTATATTCTGTAGGCTTTGTCCACATATTCTGGATTAATGTCTTCCAAAACCTCTCATAATCCACCTGGAAAAGGAATGTAATGAAAATTACCAGGCTTAATTTATATTTTGCTTTTGTTGTGTTGGATTCGGTAACATCCCAAAAAATAAAGACACAGAAAAATGTATAACTGATGTGACTGAGAACCAAGATTTTACTGAACTCTCATTGTACTATTGTTGAAAAATATTAATCAGTTAGACGAGAATTTATGGACATTTTTAACGGACATCAGCCACACAACCATGATTTGTTAGTATTAAATGTATGGGAAAATATTTAAATCAATGATGTCTTAACTGGAGAGTATGAATTGTGCACTAACAGTACAGAACTGAGATTATAGGCTGACAGTAACCCCTCTCATTTACAATTACACACAGAAGCCTGGAGTATAGTATAAAGCTTCTGGGAAAGGAAAAAAGCAAAAAAAAAAAAACAACAGAGGCCAATGCCAGTAATTTTGGAAAAAGACAGAGAGAGAGGAATTTGTAGGTAACATCAGAGGCATGGGGAATAGAGCTGGGCTGCCAGGGCAGGTGAGGAAGTGCAGGAGGTAGCTCCTTTTCTTGGTAATGCCATGCATAGTCCGGGAATTTCATTTCTGCAATCGTTCCATCCCTAAAGCAGAAGATTCGTGAAATGTCAGCACTGGTAGGAGTCTTAAGTAACCCGGTACAGGCAGGGAAGGCCAGCTACCGGGGCTTGGAGATTTGTGAGCATGCAGTCCCCTAGCACTTGTGCTACTCAGACGAGCTCTGCTGTACGGCCCCTCAAGCATCCACTCACCTGAGACAAACACAAGACACAACAGAAGAAGGAAACTCTGAAACAGATTGAGCATTAATCTGTTTTTGAAAACAGGGGTAGTCAATATGGGGAAGCGGTACTACCCGTCTTAAATTTTGGAAAAAAAAAACAAACAAGGAAAACACAAGATATCAAATCACTGGCTTATCATCACTTTCTTTAGCACTACATGAGAAAGGTGGTTTTTTCTATCCGCTCTTTGCAAGTTACTCAAGGCTTTTCCTACCGTCCTATAGAACACAAACACACTTTTCTTCAAAGAGTTAGCAAAAGGTCACATAAATCCCACCAGGAGTTTAAGAGAATCACTAGCAATCATGGTATCAACATGATGCGATCAACACAGGCAAAAGGGGGGGGCGTGTCTTGAAAAACTTGAGTTCTCTGGGTAACTCAAGTTCTGTGAATTGAAGGAGATTGGAAAAATTTTAGAGAACAAAAGGCACAATGATAAGAAAGGATTACTATTTGTATTTACACCAAAATATTAAGAGAGAACAGGGCTTCCATCTGGAATATTATGTGTCTGACAGTATCAGCTGTTTTGCTAGTAGCAGATTTGTCCTTTTTGAACTTCTGACAATGACTTTATTGTTCATAATCACATTATTTTTATTAATGGGTGAGCAGCTGTAATTAAACAGGAAAATTCAAGTTCTGTTGCGGAAGCCATGCAAAGCCAGTTCCTTAATCAAGTTGCATTTAAGATTTGCATAAAGACACTATTCTGAGGCACGTTCGCAAAGAGGGAAATTTGCCCTTGAGAGGAACCCAGAATTAAAATCTCCTTAATTGCATCTTGAAAACCTGCACTCTTAAGGACCAGTTTATGAATGGCTTGTTTGAAATAAGTCATACCTCCCACTGACCTCTCTTCATGGCTTTAATAAGGCATCACAGCGAGGTAAGAATTATCCCCATTAGCCTGCTTCATAACAAGCTTGTTAAATTTCAGATACTACATCAACCTTAGCACAAAACCCAACAGGAAGCAGCTACATAGGTACCTGCAATCTAAGCACCAGATCCAATATATGCATTTGTAATAGTATATTACATGTAAGTACATGTACAGTATTACATGTAAGTTATGTGAAGAACACCTCCTTTGTCCCCAAAACAAGTGGAAGCTGAGACAATGGATAAATAAACCACCCAGGTGATAACAGCTGCATCAACGCAAAATGCTAGTTTCCTGAAATAAAAGGGCACAGAGGCCTCAGGAGGCTACATCAGAGACAGTATGGCGCATGCTGCAATTTGAGACTCCTTCTTAAAAGTGTAGCTGAGCTTCAAAAAGTAAGTAAAAATGCTGTGGGATTTCATGTTTTGTGACTGTAATGGAGATTGATAAAATCTGGATGTGCATAGCTTGTAACTGAAGAACTGTCTTTATCACTGCCAAGCCTCGTAAATTCAGCCTGAAGCTGAAAGCAAAATTTGTGTTCATTCATTCTCATGTATCACTGAGTAAAACGAGTTTTCTTTCTCAGAATATGTCCCATTAAAGCAAGACTGCATTTCGGTTGCCGTCACTGGATTTACACATGTGTAACTAGCCACAGCAATTGTAGTGAGGGTATCAAAGAATATAGTGGACTCCAGCTCCTGCTTTCTTAAGTGCACAGGTCAACTAGTACTAAAGGAGTCAAGAAGTTGCCACAAAATGTTGTTATTAGCATGAAGAGCCTTGACCAAGGAAGTCAGGAGGTGCCATTTCTAAATAGATATTTCATCAAGAATGTGGCTATAACGCCTTGCCAGCCTTCAACTGGGAACAGCCAGACATTCAGGGAAGGGTCCCGAGAAATGTCACAGCTTCTCTGAGGAGACGCAACCCACGTGCCTTTGAATCTGCATTTTTTTTGGCTCATGTGGCATCATGCTCCCGAAAGCATCTTTCATTGTACCGGTTTCTCCTACCTATTTCAAAGGTGCTGTGATGAAGTAGCACTCAGAAAGGCAGGAAGATAATTTAACTTTTATTAAATTAAATAGTGAAGCATCACAGAACATGTTTTCACAACGGCATGCAAAAGGCTTAGTGTGGTTGTGTTTTAAAAAAATATTGATTCAGGAAATCCACCGTCACTTTGTAAAATAATGACAACAGATGTGCACAGTTCTCTACAACAAAAAAAAATGTGGATTTTTTTCCTATCTTATCTTCTCTATTACAAATCATTGTTTGGTATTTTGGGTGCCATGGGCCATTTTTTATGCTCCTTTTATTATTAAAAATTATGTCATTGACGTAATATATAACAAAAAACTTGCCTCAAACCTCACATGACAAACTAGCTTTGGTAGGACTATTCATTTGATTAATGAGACAAGTAACAATGAATGGTCATCTGTACTAGTTAAGCCCTGTCTCTTTGCTAGTGATATTGCATTGTAACCAAGTAATTGCAAACACTAAAGTTTTGCCCCAAGGTACACCCCAGCAATAGGTGGAAACGTACAGCTTATTTTTCTGAAGGATAAGGAAATAAAAGCTTCTGTTACTGTGTTTAATTCACTTTTAACATCAACATGGTAAGTATCCTAGAAGAATCCTATGCATTTCAATAGTAGAATGAGATTGGCTATAAACCACGTCTGGATTACTTTAAAGGCAAAAAAAGAAGATTATTTTCACAAATCTCAAACACCAGTGTTAACTAGGCTTATCAGAGTGTGCACAAGAGTGAATAGATATAACAGACCTAGGAGAATTCTTCATATAGTCCATAAAAATATCTCAATCTGGAAATTTAATTTTTCATTGCTACTTTTTTTTTTCCAAATGGTAAAATTTCTTTCTAATATCTTTTTTGTTTTGTTTTGTTTTAATTTATAGCAAGTGAGAAGATCTTAGAAGAAAAACCTTCGAATAAAACTTGTGGACAGTGAAATTCACTGTTTAGACCTTCAAAATGTTTTGCAGATATGGTATTAGCAGCAAAATTTCTCAGAAAACTCAAATGAATGGACAGCTTTATTTTCCACAGTAGCATCAAGAATGAAATCCTGCTCAGGTCAAGGGCCAAACTCCACTGATCTTTAAAGGTATGAGCTGGAGAAGACAGGAGAGAAAAGAGTTGCTGTTAACATAGGCTTTTTGAGTTGAGATACAAATAGATTTGCTTTCCACTTGCTGTCCTGGGAGCTTTGAATACACGCTTTTAGCTCACACCTTTTCCACCTCATTGACAAAGAGCTCTATGCTTCATTTAAGGTATATGGCGCACTTTCTGGAACATGGGTATCTGATGCTTATTTTTAGAATAAATCTAAGTTGATGTATCACGAGCTACCTCTAATTCCACAGCTTTCACTTCCTTTTTTCATTAGTGTGGGTTCATTTTAATTAGTAGTGCAGAAGAGGAATCACTGTCTTGGATAAATATCCTATTATATTATGAACTAAAATGGCACAAAGAAAAAAGATTGAAGAAACATTCATAAATCATATTAGTCAAAACACGAAGTCAGATAGCTCCAAACATGCAGCTTTTTTTTTTTTTTTTTTAATACACCATGATTTTTCTTAAATCCATGCCTCTCCTAATTCACAGAATGCATTTTTCAGATGGTACGTTATTTTGCAGAATGTTTCCAAAGAGCTCATTTCACAAATCTGGCATGTACCTGCATTTTACCCTTACAGCCCATGAGAGCCCTCTTACATTATGTTTGTGATCTTTGAGATCAGAAAAAGGAAGTTGAGAAATTTGTGAATGACTGTCCCAGATACGGTGCTCCAAAGCATTCCCTGGAGTTGCATAGCGTAGCTGGTGCAGCTCATGGAAACCTGTTGTCTCATCACCACCCAATGTGAGAACAGGCAGAGACAGGTTTAGGTTATGGGTCATCCAGTTAAGGATAGGGTGCGCTTTCTGAGTGGAGTATTCAATAGCTTATATAAATCCACTCATGCCAGGAGCTTTCCTTTTGAGATCGCAACATGTGGTTCAGTTGAGCAATAATCATAACAATAGCTGCACAAAATCAAAGCTTTACTTGCAGGCATGGATGTTTATGGGGAATTTCTAATTCAGAAATAGGTATTCTTAAAAAAAAAATAAAAAATATATAGATCAAACAGGATTCTGTATTTTGTTGCAATGGGTCATTTCCTTATAACAAATAATATTGATTATAACAGTAGTGGAGTTGGCAGGCTTGGAGAGCAGAAACTGTACAAAGTATTGCATTATAAAAAGATTTGTTCCTAAAAATCAGAATACTTCATATATATTCATACTTTATATGTACAGCTATGTATTCCTACAAGACGCATAGCTTTCAAATGTTACTGGCTGTTTTTAACCATGGTCATGTCTAAGCATCCTGTATTGTTAAATGTGTGAATGATGCTTACTCTTAGAAAGGAGAAAAAAGGAGAGAGAAAAATAGAATCTATGTTGTACAGAATAAGCTTTTATATAACTTTTAGGTGAAGACCAAAGAAAAATACCCAAAATACACCCAGAAAACCTGCAGTGTAACAACAATTTTGTGACAGGATGACCGACAGATGGAATATGAGGCAAGCTGTACAGAAACTGCTGTAGTAGTTTAAGAGAACATACTGCGTATGCGCCCATGTAAATATCATCATAAAGAGACGTAAATATAGCTACCGTTAAAAAATTCTATAAATACTATATATATTATATAGTACTATAGTACTGTATATATTATGCAGTACTATAGTACTATATATATTATACTATAAAATACTATACATATTATACACACACTCATATGCCTACAGAAGGTATTCCAGTAATGTAACTCCAGTTGCAGGCATTTCCTTCAGTATTAGCTTGCTAATATCCTGAACTAGTAAAACTGAAGCAAGAATAAACTTCAAGAAAAGTTGTAAAGCCTGGTACTCTAAATTACAGAAGAAAGTGATCCACAATTTCTCCCCATTCTTGAACATAGATCTTCAGCTAGAGATAAAATGAGCAGCACTGTAACTAAGACGAGGTATACTATAGTGCTTATTGGCTAGTGCAAAATCAAACAGCCTGGAGTGCAGCCGTTGCAGTGAGCATCTTAATTTAAAGGGCTGCTCCAACATTATTCTCTCAATAAAATCCCACCAGCAAGTCACATCGCCTTTGGAGAAAACAGGGAATAGCTGAAAGCAAATGAGAACCCCTTTCTTATTCTGCACAACCTCTTCTCTCTCCCCACACTTCTGCAGGCAGAAGAAAAACACTGAGTTAAATCTTTCATTCAGCATCTACTCTGTTGTTACAGACAGCAGCAGCCCTACAACACTCCCTTGAGACATTTGAGAGCAGACCATGCGAGATATACAAGGAGAGAAAGGGGATCATTGAACATGATTTAAAATGCTGAGATGCGAATTTGTGGGAAGTACAGTGCAACACAAACACATGGCTGGACCTTCATTATCAAGCTGTCACGTTTGCTGCCAAAAGGGAAGAGATGGGCAGGGCCCTGTGCACAAAATTATGGTGGACACTCTCCCCTGTACCTGTTTCAGGCTGTGTTCCAGTAAAGGCAGAGAGCGCTCCAGCGGAAGCTTGCTGCTGCTCTTCCCGCAGGAAAGAAAACTAAGGGGGGACCTCACACGCGGTGGGGGACACTGGAGGCTTGAGGAAAGCCCACCCTTCCAGTGAAACCTCCTAGTCCGTTCTGGGTGGTGCCAGGCAGTGGTCTCACTTTCTGCTAACTAACCAAGGGCTGTCAGCCCCCTCCCAAATCCCCCCGGCCTAATCTACCCTGCCCGGGGACTGGCCGGCTCCCTGACCCCAGGGGCTCCCTGAGGCATTTCAGATGTCACCATGCATTTCCAATGTGTCGCTGAGCATCCACTTGTGGAGAGAAATGCCACATGTGCCTTTGCCACAGCTGCCCTGCCAGGTGCATTCGGCTTGCCCCCATCCATGGGTCCACCTGAGCTCCTGAGCACCCCATGTTATTCTGTGGGTTTATTTAGATGAGGCAGGAGGGCTTAAAATTTAAGGTGTACCTTCCCACTGGTGATAGCACATTTCAAGAAGCCTATAGGTACTCATTGTTTTCTGAAAAATAGTAGAAAAAAATGGGAATGACTGTCTCTGCTTGCTTTCCAGACTGGGAATTTTAAAACGATACAGGTTTGCCAAATTTTTATGGTTTTCATTGTCAACATCTGCTCGATGGGTTTCAAGTACATACGACATGGCACACAGAAGTGCTTCATTTGTCAGCACAGAAAAGCACTAAAGGATGCACGGCGTGCATGCGTAGACAAGAGCGGCATAAACATCACATTAAAGTCCCGTCTCAAAAGAGGCTAGCATGGCAGCAGTGAAACTTTTTCCTTTACCTTTTCCTACCTTTCACATTTCTGAAGGAGTGTAGGTTGCAGCATTCTGACTGGCAGTTATTCATTGCCTCGCAGAAAATCCTTGAACTTACTGTGAACTTAACAGAGCTCACCTAGCTTCCATTATGGCTATGCCACTGCGTATGAAGAACTGTATAAATGCCATGGCCGTTTTCAGAGTACAGGAATCATAGCACATACCGTGAAAAGCCTCGCAGACCGTAAGAGACTGCACCATGAAGACTACTATAAACGGTGACACAAATAGCTAATGTGATCGCCATTTACCACTACTTGGGGTTTGAACAGATGTCAGAACTTCCCGGAGGAGCTCTTGCCTCAGGCTGTTATGTAGAAATGACCACTTTGAAGTCCAGTTCAAGCTTAAGAGGTTATGGAGACTTCATTTGTAAAAAACAAGCGATAGTTTGTGTAATTTTCACACACGAACTAGTAAGCTAAACACGTTTCCCCTTTATTTTAAAGTGGTACCATTATATTGGTGCCTTGGACAGAAGAGTTTCAGAGGTTTCCAAATGCATAGAGAAGTTTGCAGCTCAAGCAATTACATACGTGCCATAGCATGCGCTTCTCTGCCAATTATAAAAAGGGCCACAGACAGGCACGCATACATTTACCAAGTTGCTCTTAGCATGCATTGCTTACCCCACCTCACAGGATCTGGCTCCCAAGCAGCCTTAATGACAAAACTCAGAGTCCTATTCTCTGATCTTGTGGTGCCTGAGCATATAAATTTGATGGATTAGTGAAACGCTGTGGCGTCGTTCTCTAAATTAACGCCAGGCAACCTGAAGGTGGTATTTGTTGGGCTGACATCAAATGACTCCATTCAGAGCAGTCACAGGCAAGGGAGGTCAGTCAGAGGCTACCCATGTAATCAGCAGTATTCATGCTCTAGCTGATTACTGATATTAAATAGATTTGCTCTAACCAGAGAAAATGCAAAGAGCTGAACTGTGAGCTTGTTCCCATGGGTGCGCATCGGAGGAATCCTCAGGTTTGGGAAGTTAGATGCTGCATCTCAGACTGTCAGAATTCGAGCTCAGCAAGTCTAAAGCACTAAGGTGAATAGATGTTGGAATTTGCTGCCCAGTTTATTTAGTTTAAATCCCAAGAGGTACCTAAATACCTTTATGAATATGGTCGCCTGGTGCAAACGTGTCCTTGTTTTCCTGTGATGCCTTTACACCGAACAGTATGTTCCTTGCTCAGGAAGCATAGTAAAACAAATGTGAATAACATACCATACGATCTAAGAACGAATAGTTTGCCTCAGCGTGCACTCTGTTCCTGAAAAGAGCATACTTGGCATTATTTACAAGGCACAAATACTTAGATTAGAAATTGTATGCATCTGTACTTCTTGTATTTTTAATTTCAGACCCTAATTCTGAATCTGCTTAAGATAAAAATGGCTTGTCTTACAAAGAAAAGATTGGGCAAAATATGTAAAAGCAGAGTCAGAGAAAAATAACCTTGCATTTTTAATTGGACAGAAAGTTACAGATAAAAGAAAAGCATGGCACAGCTTTAAAAAAAAATGTTATTTTAAAATTTTGTCCTTCTAAATTAAACATACTGCGCATTTTTTTGTCTCTGCTCATTATTTAAAATTCCTGTTACAGCAAAATATAGAATGAAGTGCTTAGGATGAGAAACTTGCTCTGTGAAGGAATGTTGACCACACTAGTGCTGCCAGAGAGTTTAGGGCATTTTTAGAGAATTTATGCACTCTGGCTTCTTTATGCATTGTTAGAAAAGAAAATGAGAATGTATTATGGTATGTAAAAAAAATCTATCCTCCCTAGAAAACAATAGAAAAATTTAATTTCAGTGGAGCTACATTTGAGACCTTTTCCCGAAAGTATGTGGTGTGGCAAAGCTGCAGTACCCCTAAATCCATATTTTGGATTTATATTGCATAACAGACTAGAAGCAAATTATTTTTATATTAGTTCTTGTGCTGAAACTATTAAACTTTAAAAACCCGTGAAGACTTTTTAAAGCGCTAAAGAGGAAATGGGAATCCAGATTGCTTCTCTGTATGAATGGCATTTAAAGAAGAGATAAAATGCACAAAATATATTGATACTACTTTAAGAGGTACTTCGGAAAGAAAGCACACCATCTTTTCTATTTTCTGGCAGACAGTGGAAGGATCAAGGGCTTTTTTATTTCCTGCTCTAATCTTAAGTAATTTGGATTTATGACGGGAGAGAGAAACTTGGCCTCCCACTTTCCCCAGGAAGTTTTGAGGTGGAAGACTTTTAGTGCCTGTGTGCCGGAGACAGACTATCACTGTGGTATTTTCTCCACTGAAGCATGCGAGATGCTCACTAAAGACACATAAAGACATGTGGTGCTGGACACATAAACTGTCAGCTGCTGCAATTATAGTAGGTATAAATTGCAAGAAGAAACAATCACATGCATTTCGCCTGCATAAAGCGAATCTTTCGAACTGCAAGATGTCCTGTCCTTTCCTGCAATGATCAGAAAATGCAGAACGTAGGGTAAATACGCTACAAAAAAAACCCAACTTAGTCTCCCTACAATTAGAATCTCATGAGAATGGTAAGTTCAAAACCCCGGGAACAACAGGGAGAGAAACAGCTCAGGAGGATGGTTTTGAAGTGGCCAGGCTGTGTGCCAAAAAAATCAAAATACATGTAGAGCAGTAATCTTACATGAGGAACAGTAAAAACTGCCTCCTTTTGAGAAATAGCAGCTACTACAGAGAAAAGAAGAATGAAAAACAAGCCCTTACAAAATGGCTGAAACTGCTTTCCGAGGTCATCTTTAAGGGAACAATTACAGAAAAGAACACAGGAGAAAAACAAGTCATTTAAGAAGATACATCTGCATTAATGAGAATTAGTAGAGACCAAAGAATTAAAAAAAAAAAAAGGTCTTCAGAAAGACTCACTGGTTTTTTTTATAAATCTTCCCCCTCTGAGCCTATGTATGAATACTCCTACACATTATTCAGTTATAATTTTGTATTGCCTGGCTCTTCATATAGTTCAATAAAGTTTGTGTTGGTGATGCATTTTATTTGCATGTGTGTGTTTGTTTAAATATGTGGGTAAACAATGTTAGGTGGGGGCGGGTTGAGAGCTTGTGGATATCGTGAATGTGCTATGTTGGTGTTTTCAGCTTCAGAACACCAGTTAACAGCCGAAGGAGTCTGGGTTAGAAATCATTAGAATGCAGTTTTCCCAAGCATTTTTGTAACATGAATTGAGAAGAGAGAGGAACCTTAAACTATTCCTGGCAAGCTGTTCAATTTCATTTGTCAAAACCAACGTTTTCAGGTTGGCAGTAATTCCTAAACACTGTGATGAATCTAGCATGGGGCAGAGAACAGATATGAAGAATGATACCCTACCTGAGAACTGGAGTTAGGTTTGATAAGTCAAACCAAAGCAGGGTAGATCTGCCTTTGCTGTACGTGTTGAATAGAGCAGAGTAGACTAGAATAGAATAGTTCAGCTGGAAGCGAGCTTCAACGATCATTTACTCCAGCTGCCTGACAACTTCAGGGCTGACCAAAACTTAAAGCATGTTATTAAGAGCACTGCCAAATGCCTCTTAAACACTGACAGGCATGAAGCATTGACCACCTCTCCAGGAAGCCTGTTCCAGGGTTTGACCACCCTTGCAGTAAAGAAATGTTTTCTCGTGTCATGTCCAAACCTGCCCTGATGGACACAGCTTTGAGCCATTCCAACATATCCTGGCACTGGATCCCAGTGAAAGAGATCAGCACCTCGCTCTCCACTTCCCCTCCTCAGGAAGCTGTAGAGAGCAATGAGGTCACCCTTCTCTCCAAATTAGACAAACCCAAGCATAATTCAAAACACAGGTTTAGCTTATAAACTCCATGTCATTTGAAATCCTTCCTCCTTAAAGACTGTCTTTTTCCTAAAAGCTCTCTGGACCGGGGGTACTCATGGCAAGGGAATCCATCTCTACCTTCACTCTGCCTGCTGATCCATCAGATCCACGTCTGGAAACATGCAAGGGCCTGTCTCATCATCCTGAGCTTGCATCAAAATGTTGAGATTCTTTAACTGAATAGGCATAGTCTGACTGCTTTCTGCACTCATTGCATCAGCTTTGCAAACTAATCACCAAGCGTGTGCTAGAAGATTGTTTTTCATAGTTAATTTTATTGGTTAAAAAAGGAGTCAGGAATTCACATAACAACAAGAAGTAAAATCACAACCTTGGACTTCATGAGGGCTAACTTTGACCTCTTCAAGAAACTGCTTGGGGAGATCCCATGGGCTGGAGCTTTGGAAGGCCAGGGGTCTCAAGAGAGCTGGTTGGTATTCAAACACCGTTTTCTCCAAGCTCAGGATCGGTGCATTCCTAGGAGCAAGAAATCGGGCAAGGGATGCAGGAGAGCTGCATAGTTGAGCAGGGAGCTTCTGAAAAGTTCAAGTGGAAGAAGGAAGTTTACAGTAAGTGGAAGAAGGGACTGACAACTTGGGAAGATTACAAGAATGCCACCAGAACGTGCAGGGATGAAATGAGGAAAGCCAAGGCTGCCTTGGAATTAAACCTGGCTATGGATGTCAAGGTCAACAGGAAGGGCTTTTTCAAGTCTATTGGAGGCAAAAGGAAAACTAGAGAAAATGTGGGCCCGCTGTTGAATGAGACAGGAGCCATGGCAATGGAGGATGCACAGAAGGCAGAGTTACTGAATGCCTTCTTTGCTTCAGACTTTACTGCTCAGCCCAGCCCTCAGGAATCCCAGACTTTGGAGAAAGTAACAGG
Source organism: Chroicocephalus ridibundus (assembly GCF_963924245.1). Lineage (NCBI taxonomy): Eukaryota > Metazoa > Chordata > Aves > Charadriiformes > Laridae > Chroicocephalus > Chroicocephalus ridibundus. Next base: position 62,649,999 of record NC_086285.1, on the reverse strand, counting down.
GAAAGTCTGGATGGAGGAAGACTTCCCCTTGGTTGAGGAGGATCAAGTGAGTGGTCAATTAGATATTCACAAGTCCATGGGTCCCGATGGGATGCACCCGCGAGTGCTGGGGGAGCTGGCAGAAGTCATTGCTGGGCCGCTCTCCGTCATCTTTGAAAGGTCCTGGAGAACAGGCGAGGTGCCTGAGGACTGGAGGAAAGCCAATGTCACTCCAGTCTTCAAAAAGGGCAAGAAGGAGGACCCAGGGAACTACAGGCTGGTCAGCCTCACCTCCATCCCTGGAAAGATGATGGAACAGCTTGTTCTGGGCATCATCTCAAGGCATGTGGAGGAAACGAAAGCTATCAGAAATACTCAACATGGATTCACCAAGGGGAAATCATGTCTGACTAATCTGATAGCCCAGGTCTCTCAGTCTTTCTTCAAAAGAGAGGTGTTCTAATCCCCTAATCATCTTCGTAGCCCTTTGCTGTACCCTCTCCAGTAGTTCCCTGTCCTTGAACTGGGAACGGCAGAGTAGAGGCGGAGGACAATGTCCCTTGACCTGCTGGCCATGCTCTTTTTAATGCACCCCAGGAGACCATTGGCTTTCTTGGCCATAAAGGCACATTGCTGCCTCATGGTCAACTTATTGTCCACCAGGACTCTCAGGTCTCTCTCTGAAGAGCTGCTTTGCAGCAGGTCAGCCCCTAACCTGTACTGGTACATGGGGTTATTCCTCCCTACGTGCAGGACCCTACACTTGCCCTTTTTGAATTTCATAAGTACATGGGGTTATTCTTCCCTAGGTGCAGGACCTTGTCCTTTTTGAATTTCATCAGGTTCCTCTCCGCCCAACTCTCCAGCCTGTCCAGGTGTCACTGAATGGCAGCGCAGCCTTCTGGTGTGTCAGCAACTCCTCCCAGTTTTTTATCATCAGCAAACTTGCTGAGGGTGCACTCTCTCCTCTCATCCAGGTCGTTGATGAATAGATTGAACAAGACTGGACCCAGCACTGAACCCTGGGGAACACCACTCGTTACAGGCCTCCGACTGGACTCTGTGCCACTGATCACAACCCTCTGAGCTCTGCCATTCAGCCAGTTCTCAATCTCACTCTCCACTCATCTAATCCACATTTCCTAAGCTTATCTATGAGGATATTATGGGAAGCAGTGTCAAAAGCCCTGCTGAAGTTAAGGTAGACAGTGCCCACTGCTCTCCCCTCATCCACGTAGCTAGTCATTCCATTGTAGAAAGCTATCAGATTGGTCAATCATGTTTTCCCTTTGGTGAACCCATGCTTACCACTCCCAATGACCTTTTTTTCTTCTACGTGCTTAGAGATGATGTCCAGGATGAGCTGTTCAATCACCTTTCCAGGGATGGAGGTTAGCAGACCGGCCTGTACTTTCCCAGATCCTCCTTCTTGCCCTTTTTGAAGACTGGCGTGACATTAGCTTTCCTCTAGCCCTCAAGCATCTCTACTGTTCTCCATGACCTTTCAAAGATAATGGAGAGTAGCTTCGCAATAACATCTGTCATCCCTCTCAGCACTCGCGGGTGCATCCCATCAGGACCCACAGATTTGTGGGTGTCAAGTTTGCTTAAATGATCTCTAACCCAATCCTCCTTGATTGAGGGAGAGTCGTCCTTACTCCAGGCACTTTCTCCTACCTCCAGGGTCTGCGGTTCCTGAGGGTCGGCCTTAGCAGTAAAGACTGAAGCAAAGAAGGTATTCAGTAACTTTGCCTTCTCTGCATCCCCTGTCACCAGGGCACCTACCTCCTTCAGCAGCGGGCCCACATTTTCCCTAGTCTTCCTTTTACTGATGATGTGCTTGAAGAAGCCCTTCCTGTTGAGCTTGACATCCCTTGCCAGGTTTAATTCCAAGGCGGCCTTAGCTTTCCTCATAGCATCTCTGCACACTCTGACTTCTCATATGTAGGTCTGACTTCTACATACTCCTATACTTCTCCCAAGTGGCCGGTCCTTTTTTCCACATTCTGTAAACTTCCTTCTTTCCTCTGAGTTTTTCCAGAAGCTCCCTGCTCATTCATGCAGGTTTCCTGCCTCCTTTGCCTGATTGCTTGCTCCTAGGGATGCACCAATCTTGAGGTTGGAGAAAGTGGTACTTTAATATTAACCAGCTCCCTTGCACCCTCCTTCTTTCTAGAGCCCAAATCCCATAGGATTCCTTGAAGTAGGTCTTTGAGGAGGCCAAAGTCAGCTCTCCTGAAGTTCCGGTTGAAACTCTACTTTTTGCCCTGCGTCTTCCATGCAGGACCCTGAACTCCACTATCTCATGGTCACTGCAGCCAAGGCTACCCCCGACCTTCACATCCCCAACCAAACCTTTGTTTGTCAGCACAAGGTCCAGCAAAGCACTTCACCTTGTTGGTTCCTCCACCACCAGTGTTAAGAATTTCTCATCAATGCTCTGCAGAAATCTTGGGGACTGTGTGTGCCTGGCTGTTTGTCTTTCTAGCAAATGTCAGGGTAGTTGAAGTCCCCCATGAGAACCAGAGCCTGTGACTGTGAGACTATTTCCAACTGTTTGTAGAAGGCCTCATCAACTTCTTCTTCCTGGTCCGGTGGTTTGTAGTATACACCCATTAATGTCTCCCATATTAGCCTGCCCCTTAATTCTTACCCATAAGCTCTCAACACGTTCTTCATCCAACCCTAGACAGAGCTCAATACACTCCAGTTGCTCTCTTATATAGAAAGCAACTCCACCACCATGCCCCGCTGCCCTGTCTTACTTAAAAAGCACATAGCCATGCATGACAACATTCCAGTCATGCAAGCTATCCCACCATGTCTCTGTAATTGCAATGAGATCATGGCCCTGCAACTGCACACGGATCTCTGGTTCTTGTTTATTCCCCATGCTGCATGTGTTGGTGTACGGGCATTTCAGAGAGGCAGTTGAGCATGTGGGTATCCCTGGAGGGGAGGAAGAGGATCCACCAAAGCCATTCACACCCTTGAGGTGTTTGGCCTTCTGAATCTCATCTTGGGAGTCAGCTAAGGACCATTTATCGCTGCTGTGTTTGGCCTGGCTTATTCCCCAGTTGGCATGAGCATTGCCACCCTCGACCCCACCCCCCCATGTCCTTCAGTTTAAAGAAGAGGAGAATATTCCAGTTGGAAGGGACCTATAATGATCATCTAGTCCAACTGCCTGACCACTCTGGGGTTGGCCAAAAGTTAAAGCATGTTATTAAGAGAATTTTCCAAAAACCTCTTAAACACTGACAGGCGTGGGGCACTGACAGCCTCTCCAGGAAGTCTGTTCCAGTATTCATGGTATTTATGACGCTATGATCTGCTATCTTTCCTGAATGCAGTTTGGAAAAATCACACACACAAAAATGTGAACATGCAGTACATTTAATCTACATTCTCTAGTAGTTGAAACATCCCCTGCCATATATGCATAAGTTCATAACAGCTTTTTTTTATTGATACAGATGTTATTTGTCTCCTATTGTTAACATCGCCAAGCAGTGGCATACTCCATTTTATTCCGCCTTAAAAATAAAACAAACAAAGCTAAAAAGTTACCGTCTTATTTATCTTTCCAGATTCTTTATCATTTTGATAAGTTTCTGGAAAGGCTGCCTGCAGAGATCCTTGCTAGGGATGAGGAGATAGCCTCAATGATTCTGGGGCCCCTGCCCACACACATCTGCCTGGTCTCACAAGAGAAGGGGAAAAAAAAAAAAAAAAAAAAGAGGCAGCTGCTAGAAAAGATACAGCTGCCATTTGAATAGATACAGGATGCTTTTGGCTGACTGCAAACTTCCTTTTAATGCCCCATCATTTAAACAGATTTCTGTAAAGCAGTTATATAACTCTCGCTGGGTTATAACTATAACATTTTGTCTATAATCATTATACCATGATAAATGACTGTATTTAAACTATCTGCATTTCTGCCAGGAAAGAGCTTGGCAAGCTCAATTTTACACCAGTGTTTTGACTTACAAAATTATGGAATTAAAATAAAGAATTACACGCAACCATCCACTGTGAGTCAGTATGAATACTGCTGAATCCATGAAAAAGCATATTGTAAAAATGTTGCTACTGAGCCAGAATTATTTTTTTTTCTTAGGACACAGAAAATAAACTTTAGCACTGTACCAATACTTGTCTAGGAATAAAAATAATTTGCTGTGATTTAAGAAAATATTTTAGTGGTTGCAAACGCTCAAAGATTGGTCTGTATCTCTGTGTGATAAGAGCTTTCCTTGTCTTCACTGGCAAAGGCAAAACGGGGCTGGGTTGGCTTGGCCCAGGTCTAGCATGAGGAGCACCCTAGTGCTGAGAGGATTAATTTGTGAACGGGACACATTTACGTTTTTCTCTTTATAAATTAAAAATTAAGAGGAAGCAAGGGAATCACTATTACACACAGGAGTTCATCTACCTAGATGAATTACACTCCTGTAATAGGCAGAGCATAGTGTAAAGGTACTTCGCTTGCTCTCCCTTAGCAATGTAACAGCTTTCTCTTTTGTAGCAGATCCAGTTCTACCACATAGCCCTAATATTACTTTATTTCATTGCTAATGTATTTTTGTAAGATAAAATCCCTTCTTTAGCATCCCCTATTCTTTTCCTCTGTGACTACATGTAAAGGCAGCACTTTCAAATAAAGGGGCAAATGTTGGGATGCTGATGTGAATTGAAAACACATGTGTCGGGAAACGCATGGTTGAAATTAACTAAGTTTCCCCTCCGTTCCCTTCCTTGCTTCTCTCGTCTTGGTTCCTGCGAAAGCGACTTGCGCTTTGAAACACAGATTGCACTTCCCTGGCATCATGACAATGAAGTATTCTCACAGAGAGAGTACTTGATTGAGTGCTCATGAGACGTCCATGGAAAACAGCAAGGAGGAGGCGCACCTCCCATCACGTCTGGAATGCATGTCTGCTATGCAGCCTGTCATAAGGAGACTATGTCTTGGGGACAGCTTCACATCTCCAGCTTTAGAGACTTGCCCCACAGCCAGCCTGCGGCAGACCTCTTGTGCTGTCGACTGCTACTTTCTAACGCTTCTTCTGCTTTCCTGTTTCTCTGCTAGCCCTGTAACTGTTCTATCAGCCCACTGGTCTGTTCCCACAGCCACCCAAACGCTCAGGAGCGTCTCTAGGGGCAGATCAGGCAGGAGCAGAATATTAAGCTGTAGTCTTTTTTAATGTGAAACCAGACCCTTCCATTAACAAACACACATTAGAAAATAAAGAGATTTTAAAGGGGGAAGAGAGACATGCATGTTGTCACATAGTGCCATGAAGTTCCCAAACTGTTTCAAGAGTGGTCAGTGTTGTGGGACCGGCCGCCAAATAAAACCAAAGAAGCCAAGAAAACCGCGGAGGGAAAATGGTAGAAGAAATCAGAAAAGTATTCACTCCTAAAAATAAATACATGCATGCAGTATGATTCTTTAGCAACGAGCTATTTGGAAAACAGAGTTACAGAGATATGTCTGTGGTACGCTGACACCAGCACTGCTTTGCTCCATGTAGCACCAAAAAGCAAGTCAGCTCTGAAACTTCCCACACCATTTAGCCTAACTCACTACTCTCCTCCAGCAAATCAGCTGTGGAGCAGTGTTCCGCTCAGTTAAACCTCCACGCCATTTGAAATGTTTCTTATCTTTAGAATGGAAATACCACACCATGGTAACTTACTACTGGTTGTACTAAAGTGGCTCTTTGGGGCCTCTGCCAGAGAGCAGAGCTCCTTTGTTTGAGGCGCTGTATAAACACATCAGAGCCAGTCCTTGCTTCAGGGAGCCTCCTCTGATCCATGCTGACACTCAGAGGAGTAATGACTAAGCTCTGCCCTAGTGTTTCCCTCTTCCCTTTGCCTGGCAACGTCAAACATGTTTCAGAGAAAAGCTACTGCAAAATAAAATAGATTATTTCAAGAGTCCTGTCATATTAAAAAAAAAAAAAAAAACAAAAAAAAACCAAAAAAACCCCAAAAACCAAAAAAACCCCAAACCCAACAAAAAGAAAAATTGATTTGTTGTGCTCAGCCTGTGAAATACTTCCACATATACTTGATTCCAAGCTTGTGAGTCCTACTGATGCACTATGTATCTTCCAAGCACGTAGTTTGTATTAATTACTAGGTATTTCTATATTTGGAAGAGGGTAATTACAACATTAAAATGTTAAATAGTCCTTAAAGAAAGAGGTAAAGAGTTTACAGGTAGAAAAATCCTTACTCTTGATAGTGTTATAATCCAGGCTGGTTTGCAGGAATAGCTCCCTATTGGAATGAGATGCAGATAGTTTTAAATGTTTGTTATTTTTTTGAACAGGTTGATACAATTAAGGTGAAAAAAAATGTTTTTCATTAATAGAAAAAAACAAACTGGCTGTTGTAGCTGAGTCATTACAAGACTGGTTTTGCCCCTTTTTCATGGGGTTATCTACAGTACGATGTCCTCACCTGGAAGCAAATAGTTACTAGTACCTGGAATATAATCTTCATTACACTTCAGAAACAACTCTCACAGCAAGTCTTTCATAGAACAAAATATTATTCTTGGCTGCATTTTTAACTGGAGGGAAACTGCAGCAGCTACACACGTATTTCAGGGGGCCCAAGTCCATAACTGGACTCTTACATCACTTTCATAATACAAATAAAGTTTAGCGTGCTAATGCACGTTCCAGTTGTATTTGTACTAGTTTTATTTTAATGGTAATAATAATAGCTGGTTAAATATGTAGCTCATGAAAAGAGTAAATTTGAAGTTTCAGAGTTTGGACTTCAAAATCTTAAGTTCTCTACCGTTGGGTCATCTGCTTCCCCCTCCTGCCCCCTTGCAAATTCTGAAAACGCTAAACTAAGGCAAGACCCTCTGTTGAAACTGATGAAACCGACAGGCTTCCTGGGTGCCTTCAGTTCATCAGATGTGACAAGTTCACCAAAGCACAGGGACCTTAACATCAAAATCGTGTCACTTCTGTGAAATGTGACAGAAGTTGGCCTAAATAACTATTATTCTGCATTTAGGTGGTCATTTTCTATCCAAGCTTATTGAATTTCTACACGCTTCCAGCAGAGGCTAACCAACACAGCTTGTGCAAGTGGCTCATAGCAGCAGTCAGTGAAGGAGCTTAGTCCGTTAGCAAGCACTTTAATAATTAACAGACCTCAGAAGCGGAGCCTTTTTTCCCTCCTGCTGCTGTCTGCTATGAGCAGCCCTGACAGCTTCTCAAGTTACTTTGGTTCTGCCCTGCACTCAAGCTGGAGCAAGCAGGAATATAGATTTTTGTCTGCTGTGTCCCCAGTCCATCTCCATGGGAAAAAAAGCATTTCAGAAAAAAAAGCAAAAAAACCCAAAAAAGTAAGAAGCAAACAACTGTGGAGACAGCTGAACTATGGGGGTATTTTTAAAGGTTCAGAACGTGGAGTCTCTAAGAGGTTAATCACAGTCCTTGCTATTTTTTTTCAGTGCAAGTGCAAGAAGATTTAAGGATGTCTTCATAATCATCCTCCTCGAGACAGAGGGCTGATATTCATATTTTTAAAATTGAGTACTTAAACTATATTCAAATTTCTCAATAAGAGATGTTTCCTGGCATGCTGGACCCATGGTACCTCTTAGATTAATTCTGGAGAGGTGACTAATTTTGCTATTCCATAGGAGTTAGTATGTGACCTGGAATTTAAATTCGAGCCTTTGTTTTGCAGATTTTTGTCTTTGGTCATCTCAACAGGGAGATAAATAGTTATGTTCCTCTCTCTTTTCCCCAGACTGATCTGCCAAACTACTAAATGTATCAATATGCATCCACTGAGATCACCCAATCCTAAATTCCAGATATTGTAAAATATGTGAATAATTCTACTCCAATGTACTTTAGATAAGCCACCATTTTCTATTAATATTCATTTCCATCTGTTAATGGAAAGGATCAAACAAGAATACTTTTAAACTCATGGCCTAGCACTTCCAAATATGTAAATGTGTATCCTACGTAAAGGATGTGGAAAGGAAAAGAAGGTGGTTAAATCATTTACTATTTGCACCACCCAGGCATGGATTCCACTGTCTACTGTGGCAGTTATAATAGATAAATGCATACAGCAATACTGATGAAAAAAAAGGACTAATTAATTTACATTCTGGATCTGTCTCAAAAATCAACCCTTATGTTACACTTTGTTGTGATATTGTGACATTTCAAAGGAGTAGGTGGAACACACTTTCTATTGTGTATATGTCATTGTTCCAAGGCAATTTAGGAGCCAGCTTTGCTCCAACAGTAGGTTGGCATTCCACGTTTTTTTTTTTCCTCATGATTCTTGATTCGTACTCAAACATCAAAAAAAAGGACCTGTTTTGATTGTCAGCCCTGTTGTCCCCCTTAAGTAAGGTGGTGCAACGCTTTTGGAATAGAAGTTCTGAAGGATCAGCATTTCCCTTATTTATATTTGAGTTTCTCAATAGAATTGCCCCCATCTAAATTAGGCAAGGCTTTGACCTTGTGAATGAAATACAATAGTTGCATCATTGGTGGGTGCCATGGAAGAGGCTTCAGCAAGCTTTGCCGCAACCACCATGGTTATGTGCTACACAGGGGTAAAAACACACTAATATGTTTTTGTTGCTAACTGCAAATATGCCATGTAGCCAGCAGTGTAAAAAAATTAGATTATTCTTTAGAGCTGTTTCAAAGCAAAGCTTGCTTTTTTAAACCTGTGGGTCCAGAATCGCACCTGGTTTTACCTATTGACCTGGAATTATTTCAGCAATGTCAGTAATATTGAATGGAATGAAGCTGCAATGCAGAAAAGTGCGAGATACAATAGAATAAAACAAAGTTACTGTATATTACAAAATATTCTATTTTAAAGGGAGGGGTAGTTTCTGAGTAGGAATCAGCTTGCTCTTTGCACTTGCCTTTAGAGCCTCGTTGGAGCTCTGGAGAAGCCTGCCACCTCACTGCCACACCAGTCACCCAGGGTATCTGGTCAGGGTCACGTCTGCCTGGCTTTTCTGCTGCTGATGATGAGCCAGGACAGATGATGACGACAACTTCCAGACCTTTCCCTGGCACTCTCCCACCATGTCATCCGTGTTTTGAAAGTTGAATAGTGATGATATGCTGTGTACCTTCTCCCAAAGAAAACATCCTGCTTTGTCACTTCTACTCAACACTGCGATTTGCAAGCCCTTTCTGGAGGCACAGAGCAAACAGAAAGGTTTGGGTTTTTAGAGCAAACACTCAGTGAAAAGGGAAGGATGTTATTCCAGGGACAATCCACTGCCAACCCAGCAGTGCTTGCATTAACCCCCGAAGCTTTTCAGGGAAAACTGTTCTGTTACATACTCTCTATTGCCTATTAATTTTACCTCCACAGGTATTAATGTAAAAGCACTTGCTCTGTTTCAGTTCAGCCGCCCTCTAGGCCTGCCATAGCTCTGCCATTGCACAGTGGCAATAATAAACGTCAGATTATGTCAAACAGGGACTTTGCATCGCAGTAATAGGAATGCTTGTACTTGAGCGAGTATCCCCGAAGACCTCCTGCTTTGATTTTCTATCCAAACCCCTCTGCTGATGTCAGACCTGTTTGCTCCAAGGTAGGAAAGGCAACATGGGAAAGTAAAGAGTGCAAACAGCTCTATTAAAGCAAATGTCTTATCAAGGAGGAATGAAAACCATATTTACACGTAAATTAGAGCTCAAAGGGAAACCAGTTATGAGCAATGCCAGTTTCTGTGCTTTGAAACGTAGAGTGATCATCAGGTAATGGCAAAAGCTGACCTTCCCCAGCAGCCTGTTATTCTGAGCAGACACATGATGTAAGGAAAGAAAGCGATTCACCAAGGGACTACAAAATACACCAGCTCTGAGCAAGGTGTGGAGGATCCTCCATCCGTGTTTTGTAAGACCAACTCCATCAGCCTTATAACCAGGTACAGTGCTTCTTAAAGATTTGACCAATAACTTTAGATTTCCACCTTACCTCCCCCCACTGGCAAACAAAAAATTAAGTAGATCTTTATTTTGACGATTGATTCACTTCCCTTTTTTTCCCCCCTCCCACTCTCCCTTTTCCATCCCTTCTTCCTGACACTCTCTCTCTCCCCCATTCTTTGACTACAACTTTTCTTTCCCTCCCGTGGGAAAGGAAGACTGATACAGTGAATATTACATTTAATTTCGCGAGTATGAGATTCACAGTTACCTTTACCTCACGAATTAATGAGCACTTATGTTTCCTGAGAATCAGAGCAGCAGAAAGAGGGAGCTATTCCCAGGACATTCATCCTAGGAATATTCAGGCTGAGTTGACTGGACACTTTCCATCTGCCTGGAAAGTTCTGGAATTGAGGGAAATCCAGCTTTTGTGGCAGAGTCAATCTCATCATCTAAAGACTGAGATGCAGCTGTTTTTGGGAAAATGATGTGAGAAACCACCCATGACTAACTGAAGCACTTTATTTTAAAATAGAAACATTCGTATGAAGATGAACTGTTGTAACCTAGCCTGGAGATCCACAGAGGCCTGATTATTATCCATATTTGTCAGGTACAGTCAACTGCCAGCCCGGAAGGAGAGGCTGTGTTTGTAAGCAGCACCATTTCAGCTTCCAGGAAAAGCCATACGTTCAAACATTACCTGCAACTTCAGAGCAAAATGAAGAGCTGAGGACAGATACTCCTGGGAAAGCCTCAGTGTGCACTGAACTCAGTGATGAATCTGCCAGAGCAGTTTAACCTCCATCCAGGGTAGGAAAGGAAGCCCAGAATCAAATGGGGTCAAATCAAATCATTTCAGGGTAGTTTACCACCTTTAGCATCTCTCTTCGCCACTCCAGGGAACATGAAAATGTTTTTTGTTTGGTGGTTTTTTTTGTTTTGGTTTTTTTGTTTGTTTGTTTTTTTACACACTTGCACCTTTTGATTGTTGGTTCCTCTTCTGACCAGGATGTAAGTTGCAAAATATGACTATTTTAGTTGTGTTGTTTCACATAGCATCATGAACAAGGCGCAGACAGAAGCTGTTGCCAAACAGAATTGCTGAATTACTATGTGGTGGGTCTTTTTACCTGCTCCAGCATTACAGAGGTAACAGAGATAGCAGACATTCTGCCTGACTCCCCACCAGCAAGCTGGATCATTGTTTGCAGGAGATTATATTGGCCCAAATCTTTTCCTGACTAGTCCAGTCTTCGCTTATGAAGCATTGGTTGCTTTGAGGCATTTTCTCACCAAGCTCGACTGTTTCTCATCTTTTCCATGCTCATGGAACTGAGAGGGGATGAGAAGGCCTCCCAGAAGGGGAGTCATTCTTTTTGCCAGTTCATCTCATAGTTGTTGTCTACAGACCAGGCTTGAGGGAAAGTCTCGGGTTTATTTCCCTGACAAGAACTCCAAGAGACCATGACTGCATATGCTAGGGTGATCATGGCTCTGTCACAGTATGTGCCATTATGGATTTGCTCAAGGGAAAGCATGTGCAGATGCTATTTGGGGCATTATAACAAAATCAAGAATTATAAAGCATGTAGTTTGGAAACATTACTCAGGAATCATTATTCCTGCAATATCAGTTTTCACCTCTCTCCTCAATTCCACACTCTTTCCATCAGGGACACTAACTGAAAAACAATAATACCCGGGAACAAATGAAACAATGTAACAAAGTCTTATTTTAAAAAGTCACCCATACTGTTTGCCAAATTTGACAGCATCACTGTTGTCAAGACAAATACTTCATGAGAAAGACAAGGTGTTCATGCATTGTGATCTAACGCGTTTCTCAACCGCCTCTGAAAATACATATGCTTTGAGACAAATGCTTTCCAGGTAAGGCCTCCAGACATTCTGCACAGTGCAGCAGCGTCTCCGAAGGTCTCAGTTATATTCACATGCCCCTGTGTGCATTGGGCATTTCCAAATACAAGGCAAATCTAACTTTTTGGCTGCAAGCATCACAGTTTAAACGTCAGTTTTCCTTGCAGCCCTAAAAAGGTGGTGGCCAAGGACAAGACAACAGATGCTCTCCCCCACCTCTTGCTCCAAGGAGTGGAAGAAGAGTTATGAGTTTAGAAAAAACTAAGCTACTTTAATGAAATATTAATAATAAAAAGTGATATAATCAAATAGATAAAATATTAAAAAATATATACAAAACCAGATCAAGTTCCTAGGAAGGCGTCACTAGCAGGCACTGTAAAAGGTCCATACTGGACTCAGTGACAAATGGGAACTGGAACACACTGACCGGGATCAGAAGGCAGATGAGCTGATGATGTCCTCCTCAGATGTCAGTCATTGAAGAAAGAGAGCCATTGAAGCAGCAGTCCATCAAGAAAAAGCCCACTACAGGAGATCCAAAGAAGAAAAGCCCTTGGGGGAGAAAAAGCCCCTGGAAAGGAGCCAACCTGACCTCTTTGGTCCCTCAGCTTCTAATACTGATCATGGCAGGTCGGATGGAATATCCTATTGGTCAGTTTGGGCTACCTGAACTGTCCACAGCTGTGACCCCTCCACAGGGTAAATGACCAACCCAGCTGACCCTGCTTGCCACAGAAACAAGTGTAAGCAAGAGCCTCTCTCACTGAACAGCAAGTTGGCTCTGTTCTACCCCAAACCAGGACAGGGGGATTTAATTATCACGGCAGGAACACAGGATCAACCTTCAGGATTATAACAGGCAAGTAATAGCTTAAATAATTATGATATCATGGCATGAAAGGTCATGTAAAATTATAGCGCTGCCAAGACTACAGTACCCTTGGGATTTGTTTCCCAGATGTGGAAACCAGACAGCAGTGGAAGATTGTTGCCATCTGAGAAGTTGAGACATTGCTATTAGCCTCTCTCCTGCATGCTGCCGAAAGAACAAAAGAGGAAGAAGACCAGCCTAGAGTATTAAATTAACCAATAAGGGGTGGTGGATTGGGTTTTGCAGTCACCGCTCTTTTCATATGTTGCAGGAAAAAGATTAAGATGAGCAGTTGCAGTTAGTCAAGGTGTGAAAATGTCTCTACACAGGCCCCATCCGTGAACATGTTAATGCAAATATTTTGAAAAGGGGAAGATGCCTGTCTGATACAATTTATATTTTAATTCCTGCGTTGTGATGACATTCGGGATATTGGGGTGTGTTGTTTAATTAAAAAAAAAAAAGTCTTTGCTTGTCACTGTCGCAGAAATATCCGTTGTCTCTATTGCATACCTCGCACAGAGATTACTGTCATAAGATTTTATCTGGATTTTATATACATTACTTTAAATCCATAATTGATTGCAATATTTACTTTTGCTGTGACTATATTTCCTTAACTTTGTTTGCAGATTAAGTTCTCTTCACACTTACGCACTCCTAAAGAGTAAATTGCCTAATGGACAGTTGGCTAATTTTTTCTCCTCTCTCAGATACGAGATGTTGCTGCTGGTTGGAAAGATCTATGATGATAATTTATTTTTTCAGCTAACATTCAAGTTTGTCACATACTTAATGTATTTTCACATGGATAACTTGCAGCCCTTTAAAATATCATTCCTTGGAGATAAGTAGTCACACATATATATAACCTGTTGCAGCTGTAAGGCTGTCCTGGAGGAGGCAGGACAGCCTCCATAGCAATCCTAGAAGACTGGTGAAGTGGAGGCAAAGGAGAGCAGAAGATGGGGCAAATGGTGGATTTACAGAGGACCAAGGACCAGGACGTATGTGAGCGTTCCTGTGCAAGAGATGGTCTCAAGTAAACTCCCCCTTGCATATATCATGCATATTTATAACCTTGCCTACCATTGATGAAAAACTCTTTGTTTTTAACATATGGGTTATATCCATGAAAACATAGCAATTAGTCTGGCAACACAACTGAAAGATATGTGTTCAGCAACTTCATTCTTTTTCAGGCTTTGCCAACTTCTTTCAACTACTTCCTCCGTTGTACAATTGCTAAGCCTACATCTCAGACTTTTCCAGATTATCTTGAACACAATTCAATTTTTTTTTTTTATAAAACAAAACAAGCACTTGTTAATACATTTAGATAATTATCTCTTAAGAGTTCTTTCATCTCATGTTAGTCAGGATACAGCTATCACCATCTCCCTTGTAACTAGTACATGCATTATGCTGATTTAACACCATGGCTTAAGCGTCAAGACTGCTGATACTTTTTTACAAGTTGCCTTTAACTTTTACCAAGGTTTAAATTTTGGGGATGGTAATTTTTATATATTATGTCTCCTCAGACTAAACTTTCCTGAAAATTTTCTGCAATTTTGCAGAATTAGAGGGGGAAAAACACATTCTTCCCCTGTTAAAAACTACCTTCTCTGTAGAGCTGTGAGTGGGCCTGTTTGAAGCAAGCAAACAAAAAATGTCTTGTATGTGCCTTTTATAGTCCTTACAGGAAAAACAAAAAGAAATTTGCATATTGTCGTTTTGTCATATTGTCAAGAATTTCTCTATCTGTTGATAATAAGCCAGTCTTAGGATAAGCAGGGATTTTAATTTTTTTGTCCATTGAGGGCTGGAACAATGCTGAACACAAGTCAGACTTATACAATAAAGACAACTTGATCGTAGGAATCTCAAAGTTATGAAAATCATGATGTAGAGGAGTGCATTAAGAGAAAACACCATATAATTTTATAGATTATTTGAAAAAACAGAATTCCACTTCCGCGTCTACCAAAGGAACTGCAAGGAGTCAAGGATGCATAAATCAAACTTACCTCATGTGGTCACTAATTGCGATCTTTATTGGCTGAGTATCTAATGGTAAGATGTGGAAAAATTTCTGAATGACATTAAATCCTCTGAAAACTGTGCATTGAATATATGAATGGCTATTACATATTCCCTTGAAAAATCAGGTCTTCAGTGCTCCTAACTGGGTGCCCAAACCAAAAAGCCGTAGCATGAATCTCTACGTTTGCTTTTATATCTGCATAAAAAGCTGTCGCTATCGCTAATAATGATAATGTTTTACAAACTCTACTGATGGCTGCTTTAAAAAAAAAAAAAAAAAGTGAGATGTTGGGATTTTGGCCCTGTATAATGAAGATGGCCAGAAAAGTACTTTACTACTCCATAAGTGAGAAACTTCTATCTGTAAACTGGCAGGTACCCAAGGTAAACAGTGGAACTCAGTGATATATTTATTGACTCTATCGTAGTATGCATGCACAAACACACAAATCAGTTTTGTATAGTACCTCTAAGTCTGACACCGCCTAATATAGGTGAGCTGGATTTTTTTAATCTCTAAACTGCTTAAACTGTTGTAACCTGATTTTGTGCATGGATTTTTGCATGTGCAAAGAAAAAGAAGAATGACAAGAAAAAGAGGAAATGAAACAAAGAAAAAGAAAAGAAAAAATAAAAAGGAAAATAAAAAAGAAAAGGAAAAATAAATGTAAAAAGAAAGAGAAAAAGCTTTTTCAGTGAATAGCACCGGGTAATACAAACACAGAATGTTTTCTACGCCAATAGGTTTAAAGTGTTGAGGGCGGGTTTTCCTCTATATTAATCTGTTGAAAAGTCCTCTTTCAGAACATTAATAATCCCATTTATTTCACTAGTAAAGTTAGAGGTTCAGTGGATATGATGATCTTGTATGGGCAAGGAAGAGAAAGGGGTATTCAAAAAGGCATACCTGGTTTCTATGGTTTCCTCAGACAGGTAGAGGACATTTTCTAGCCGTCTGGTTTTTAATTTAACCTTTGTGGATCATGAGACAATTTTATCTTTAGACTGCCTGTTCGTAAAGCAGAAGGGTATTTCTATACTCTTTCCTTTCAGAGATTTATAAGACTAAATTGCCTTCAGAAAAATAAACTCCAAATGTTCGTTTGGATGGAAGCTGTATTAATGGCAGTTTGGCAAATACCTAATGTCAAAGCCACGCCACAAGGCAAAGTAATCCTCACTTGTTTTTTCTCAAGCTTCCAACCTTTGTTTTACCAAAACCAAAGGTAACTACAGGCACAATTTCTTCTAAAAATCCTTCACACTTCTCAGCTTCCTTTGAATTGCTGAGGGAGAGGGGAAGGTAAGCTGTCAGGGTATGCAAAAATTTGTACCATGTTAAGCCATAGTGATGCACTGGAAATAGCCCTCCCTGCCATTACTAACAGCATGCTTTATCCTGGACAAAGATGATGGTATTATCTGCTAAAAATATTTTATGGAATTTACTTACACTTGTTTTGGCTGAGTTATGTCTGATAGAAAACAAAAAAAAAATTTCAGATCACTCCTCAAATATGTTATATTTCTTGTCCAGAAATATTTACTTCTTTACTGACAGGCACCAATGATTTGACAACATATTCAAAATGTAGTGATTTTTTTTTCTGTTGTAGTGTATTTTAATGAAGAAAGCACTAAACTTTCAATACCTGTAAATATAATTGACAGTCACAATTAGTCTAGACTTTGAATGCTTTTAGGATCTCCACAAAGTTCTTTAGAAAGTAAAATTGAAATTGCAGATTCAATGCAGGTTCACTTTCCTTTTTTTATACATGAACACCCTCAAAGGATACAGTTGATAAGTCAATGCTCAGCCTCACAAGTGCTTTGATACTATCAGAATATGTAATTAAAATAATAATTTAATAACATATGCTTTCTAGTAATTAAAACTAGCATTGATGTTAGCCTTCCCAAACATTGGAGAGCTTCAAATCACGATACAGGTCTGAGGATTCACAGAAGGGTAGAGTCCTGAATATTTCTCAGACTGGCCCAAAGGCTGGAGTCAAACTGGAACGAACGTCGTAAAAGCTAGCAAAGATCATTGAGACCAGCAATAACAGATCCACAGCCAATAATACCTGAACAAGTACAGTGTTCTCACCCTCATCTTGTCTTCTGAATAAATAAGCGTGAATTGTCTGTAACCAGACATTTTGAGAGGTGGCTTTAAACACTATATCAGGATCATGCCAAAGTATGGTGCAGCTGGTATTTGAAAAACGTCGTAGCACAGAACAGAATTGTATGTTAACCTCAACATTTCAGAAACAATTTCCCTTTCTTTCAGATGGAAAGCATGCCTGCAGAACTAAGCGTGGAAGCAATTTGCTTCAAAGATGATGCCCTGTTACAGGGCTCACAGCACAGAGAGAGCCCATAGTACGTCCATGCTGTCAACTACAAAGTTGTGCTCTAGCATACATCTGCCTTAGCAGGAGCAAATCTGAGTGGTGGAACAGTCGATGCTGAGAACCTGGCATCCTCATTGTGCAGTTTTTAACATGTTGCATTTGGGGACAGGGTATTCCCCACTCTTGGACTAGCTTCAGAGGAGTCCCGAAAACCAAGTGCCCGCTTGTGATTGAAGCACATGTATTCTTATTAGCTTCATCCTGAATAAATCCAGTTGATGTGCTCCAAGGCAACTCCACGATGTGACCTGAAGTGCTGTAAAAGCAGGCTACCAATAAATACACGAGGATCACCTTCGTGATCCAAACAAGCAGACTAATTTTTCAGATGTTCAGAGAATCACAGCACACAACACTCCCTTGGCATTTTGGAAGGTCAAGTGTCATAACTGTAGTAGTAATAGTTCTGGAAAGGGCTTTGCTTTAAGACAAAAATTATTTCCCAGCCACTGCTAGCCAAAAATTTAATAACACTCTTCCTAATTATCACTATATTTTATAGGAATTTATTTTATAAATACAATGAATGTATGTTTCTGTGTCATGGTTTAGGCCGGATCGGCCACTGATAAGATGACAGATGCTGTCCCCCACCTCTCGTTCCAAGGAGAGGAAGAAGAGAGACAGAGTTATGAGTTTAGAAAAAAATAAACTACTTTAATGAAATACTCAAAATAAAAATTAAATAGATTTTTTATATATATATATATTTATATATATATATATACACAAAACCACACCAAGCTCCCAGGGACATGTCACCAACTGGCACTGGGGAAGTTCCAGACTGGACTCAATGACAAATGGGAACTGGATTCCAGACCTTGATTCAGGAACCCACAGATCAGGATCAAAGGTAGACAAACTGACAGGGTCATCCTCAGACATCAGCCATTGAAGAAAGAGAGCCACTGAAGAAGTCCATCCATTGAAGAAAAATCCCAGACCTTTTGCTCCCTCAGCTTTTATACTGAGCGTGGCAGATGGGATGGAATACCCAATTGGTCAGTTTTGGGGCACCTGACCTGTCCACTCCTCCCCACAGGTGCAATCCCTCCACAGGGCAACCAACCAGCCAGCTGACCCTGGTTGCCACAACAAGAAGTAAAAAGAAAAGCCTCTCCACTGAACAGAAGGTTGGCTCTGCTCCACCCCAAACCAGGACATTCTGTAACACCAAAATAAACACGATGCATAAATTTACCTTTTGTTTGTCTGCTTAGTTAAACAAATGATCTATTGTCCAGTCCCATTTGGTTACAATGGAGCAGTGCATTGCTGACTAATGCTCTACAGCATGAAGACTGAATTCTATGAAACTGATTTGTGTGCGCACGTGCTAAAATATAAAGCCTCCAGTACTGCAGGCTGTGGGTAAAATGCTGTAGGCTGGGTGCAAAGCCCCTGGTGGGGTGCTGGAAAACATGGAGGCCAAAAAGTCAAGTCAAAATTAGGTAATGGGCTCCCTCATTACCTCTGAAGATCAAAATCCTAGCTTTACTCCTGATTTAGAAGAGGATATCATTACCACCAGAACTGGGTTATTGGTACAATTCAAGATCAGCCAAAGGTCACATATTGAAAGCATCAGAATTAGCTCCTGTGGCACCTAAATTTTTTCTTGGAGTTCACCCAGACAGTCCCAGAGAAGGTTTAATGTTGCTTGGGATATGAGATCATTACAGCCCAAGCTGGTGTGACAGCAGACCATAATAGCGATGTTTCTGAAAAAACAGATTGGGAAGAGGAGATTTATAATCCAAATAAGACAGTGACAAAGGTGCTGCTGCTTCTTCTTCTTAATAAAAAGTACAGAATTTCCTGTACTTAACCAAATTAGTAAAGAGATTTCCATCTGGGAAACGGTGCTCTACTTTGTCCACATTATTCTAACAGTCAAATTAAATACTTTAAGCCAGAAACTTGTCTGAAGACTATCTGCAAAAAAAATTATGCTTTCTATCTGCAACAGGACATAGTGGTTTTCAGGGCACATTGTGTTGCAATAGTACTTGCTAAAACACTTTTGAGTTTTTTAGCTACTGTCATGTGTAGACAGTTGTTGTTTTTCCTATGAGACAGAATAGAAACAGGTGTTGCTGCCAAAAAATTTAAAATACTTTTTCCTAATTTGTCTTAAACCTGTTTGACTCATCTCCACTTTACTGAACTGACACTGAGAGCCACAAAAACGTTTCTGCATCTGTCGATAGCATTCCTCCTGCTTACTCTCATTTTTCAGTTCTTAGGTCTTCTTCACCTGTAAATAGCTAACCTACATTGAAGGAGAGTTTCTAACATTCAAATAGGAATACAGTGCCACAAAACTTACCATCCCTGACAGTAGTAAACATCCTGTGGATTGTCTGTGTGGAAAGGGCTGAGGTACTTGCCATTTACCAACTACATTTACATCTGGATGGAGGTTAAGCTACAAGACCGAGATAGCTGGGAAAGTTTGCCTCTACCATCACTTGTTCTGCAGGAGGAAATACTGTCTGCCTTCTCTCATTATTTTTAGGAAGAAATAGACTTTCAGCCTCCAAAACTAGCAATGTCAACATCCTATTACAAGGACTAAATCAAATACCAAAGAGCAGGCTGTATCAAGAATTTAAGCGTTGTGGTCTAAGTGACACCACAGCTGTAGGTGGGTGTAGATGGTCACTGGCACACAGCTTCAAGGATGCCCCAAACAAGCTCCGTCATACAAATGGCAAAGCTGTTGGTAATTGCAGTATGTCTCAAAGTGTGGAGGGGCATCATATAGCTCATGTCTTTTGCCCTAATGTTTACTATGTCTGTAAGGGGGATACTATTACAGTGTTAAAAAAGAAATTAGGTCTTCCTGAAAGACTCCTTAATAAAAGGAAAAAAATATCTTTGTAATCAACTGGCAAAAGTAAATCTGGTACTTACTCTATTTCAGACCCTGAAAATCAGTTGAAAGAGGGATGGTATTTCTGTTTCATAAATTTATTAATAGAATAGTTGTAAATTTTTAGCATATCCATTTGACTGTCCATGGACTGGATGTGGCTTTCTCTGAGTTTGGTCTCAAATCTAACAGAATCCATGCATTTGTGGAGTTTATTACCCAGCATGGAGATTTTGTTCTCTGTCATCAGGGGTTGTTAGATTTTTCGACAGTCCCTTGCAGAAAGGACCAATAATCTTTTAATCTCTTTGTGTACGTCAGCCCCAAACATCAGCTCCAGTGCATGCCCAACTTTGGAAGACGCAGTCAACATTGGCATACATCCAGCACATGCTTTACTAGCAGGGAGACACACATGAGTTACAGCAGGCTTTGTATCAGTTCCTTAGTGCACACCAAATATTTAAAATTAGACATTCAGTTTCTCAAGAGTGCATCCCTCGTACGTCAAGTATACAGCTAAACGCTACACAGAACAATTTTAACAATACCTTTCCCACACAATACCATTCCCACACTTATCTGGAAGTAACATGTGCCTTGTGTTACTTCAAGCCCGAGATGCTGAAAGCAAAAGCGGTCTGTCTCAAAAGAAAAAAACCAACCTGTTTCTCTGCAGATGGTCTGAGCAAATGGTGTCTGTCAACTTCTCAGTAACAGAAACCAGATGTAGAATAGCCATCCAGTCCTCTAAGTTTGCCCCCAATTTATGCTGCAGAAATCGCATTAAAAGAAATTTCTGGAACTGTTTAAAAATGATGTAATTGCCATACAAACACAGGTTATAACTCTTTATTACTGTTATTCCTGCTAATGCAATCATTCCTGTGTGGCTGTGTGGCGGCATCAGACATAATAAAACACAGTAGAAACAGCTATTTTCCTGAAATACTTTAGCAGCTGTTACAAACTTAGTATCTTTTGAACAAAAGGATTAGGTCATGGAAATAACTGAAACTGACTTTCTAGAACTTTCTAAGACTTTAGGTCTTTGAACAGAAGTTGAACCACTCTGGCAACAGCATGTAGCATTTTCTTTGGGTAGGAATGGTAACCAAAAATGGTTACTAATACTTGAAGCCCATTGGACAAGGTCAAGATTTTCCCTTAAAATATATATAATAAACTTATATATAATCTATAAATAATAAAAATACATATAATAAATGAGGTTTAAAAAGAAAAAATTTAATTTTGACAGACTGGACTTTCCAGGAAACTGCTCTTTGAAAAAATGCTTGATCGACTCTACCACCTCCATCAGAATGAAATCTCTGTGATGCTTTTTGAACAGGAATCTACAGTCAGTTTTCAGTAAACATGTGAGACATACATCAGTTTAAACAGGGCATCAGAAGGCAGTGAAGACAGGAAAATACCATCATCCCAGTGAAAGCTATGTAAGAGGAGAGCTCTTTCATTAACAGTTTGTAATTCCCCATGGCCAAGGACTTGTGGCCTTAGGAAGAATCACAATTTGTCCAAGAGCCAAATGTCTTTGATGAAGACAGAGAGGACTCCAAAGTCAGCCCTAAAATGGTTTGTTAGTGGTGGATAAGCAATTGTTGTGGGAAAGACTAAGGAAAAAGAATTGCAGTAAAACATTAATTGCTATAGTTATACAGCTCATGAGCTCCTGTAGTCTTTCAAGACATCCCTTTGATCTCTTGAAAGTAGAGGACACACATGACACAAGGACCTTTGTCTACATTTCTGCACAGGACAATTGCTGACTGTGATTTTAAGGCACTTTTACACACTGCTGTATCTGCCTGGGAAGACTTTAATGTAACTAAGAACCAGTAGCTGTTGCTTCTACAACAAAAATACCCTAAAACCTGAGATGAAATAAGTTCACCTATAAAATCTTTTGATCGGCCAGTACCATTTTTTCAGGGCTACATAATAATCCTAATTTGATCTTTCTTGCATTGAAGAGGATACAGGGGAACAGTGTGGAATGCATTATCACGTATGGGTAACTTTTACCACTTTTAATAAATTTGTGTGCAATTAGGTTTTATATATAAATTGAGTTTCATGACATCCTAAAATATTTAGTATTAATCAAATGAATGGTAGCTTTTCATTGATATCAGTAGAAAGGGTTTGTGGAAACAATCACCATATTGAAGCAGGTGGCCATTCTGATGCAAATCACAATGTACATTTTAAGGAAAGGAGAACAAACTTACAGGAACATGGATTCAGTCTTGGCTGTTTCTCTTGGGCTGGACATCACGGCTGCTCTGTGGTGACTGTGTTTATAAAACCCCAGCCAGCCCCCCCCCTCCACTAATCTAGCATTTATACAGAGCTTGCATTTCTGTAGTGAAAGTAAATGAATGAAGATATATTGAATTTCCCTCTAGAAACAGGATCTACTTAAAAGGTAAACAAGAAAGTATAATCAATTTAACTTCTGTAGTATGAATGCTCCAATGCAGTTAGCCAGATATTGAATAGTAAAAAGACTTGGTCCTACCATCCATTCTAAAGCTCCTTAATCACTATACCGTATAATAAGGTTTTGGGTATGTTTGGATATTTCCCATAGGCTTTAATGGAACCAGACCAATATGAACATGAACTAAATCCTCCTTCCCTTCTTTGTCTTTAGTGAATCTAGATACATTCTGTTTATTGTATGTTAGTGTTTTATAAATAGTGAATTTTAATGCCTTATAGCTTTCTTTGGCCTAAATGCTCAAGACTGTTTCCAAGAGATGTACATAGCTTGAACATGTATTGTGGGCTGGCATGAAAAGCACTCAATGAGCCTCTAGAGCCTGTGTTAAACTGCAGGTCTGACTGGACAGCTGTAACAGTTTCACAGTGCCTGAAAAAACAGCAAATTTGTACAGCAGATAAAGGAATCTCATTGACTGTTTTCTTTTCAGGCGTTTCTGAGGCAGAAGGTAGGAACTCCTTTCATCTCTGTAGTTTAAATTCACATTACTTTTTTAACAAAGCACAGGGTCACAGATGCTGCTTTAAGCAGTCTAAGCAGGCAGCATTGTAGTGAGGCAGGATAAGGGATATAACTAACCTGATCTGACTTAATGGGAGGCAATGAAAATTAAAAAAATCTTCAAAGAGGGAGCTTCTAGCAGACTACATCTGATGTTTATAGTTATAATACAGTTAATATAGTCAATATTAGAGGGGCCCTGCCTCCAGCCAGGTGGAGGAGAGGGACAACAGAGTTTATTGGACTGTGTGGATTCGATGGCTTGGCACATTAGAGCCACCAAAGTGTAAAGCCCTAGTGGACACCGGTGCACACTGCACCCTATTGTCATATAATCATAAAGGAGCAGAATTCGTCACCATTTCTGGAGTGATGGGAGGTGAAGGGGTGTCTTAAGAACTGACTATACTGGAGGCTGAAGTAAGCTTAGCTGTGAATAAATGGGAAAAGCATCCCATTGTGACTGGCCCAGATGCTCTGTGCATCCCTGGCATAGACTATGTCAAGAGAGGGTATTTTAAGCACCCAAAAGGGTATCAGTGGGTTTTTGGTATAGCAGCTGTGGAGACCAAGGACATCACACAGCTTTCTACCTTGCCCAGTCTTTCAGATGACCCTTCTGCTGTACGACTGCTGAGGATTAAAGAACAGCATGCGTCAATCGCTACTACAATAGCGTATCAACAATATTGCACCAAGACTCCCTGATTCCCATCTGTAACCAAATTCATCATCTAGAGAGACAAGAAGTGATCAGGAAGACTCGCTCATCCTTTAACAGCCCTATTTGGCCAATGTGAAAATCTGATGGAGGCTGGAGATTAACAGTACACTGTTGCGGCCTGAATGAAGTCACACCACCACTGAGTGCTGCCATGTCGGCCATGCTAGAACGTCAATATGAACTGGAGTCAAAGGCAGCCAAGGGGTATGTCACAACTGACATTGCTAACGCGTTTTTCTCTATTCCTTCAACAGCAGAGTGCAGGCCACAGTTTGCTTTCACCTGGAGGGGCGTCCAGTACACCTGGAATTGACTGCCCCAGGGGGGGAAACACAGCTCTACTATTTGCCATGGGCTGATCCAGACTGCACTGGAGAAGGGTGGAGCTCCGAAACACTTGCAATACATTGATGACATCATTGTATGGGGTAACACAGAAGAAGAAGTTTTTAAGAAAGGTAAGAAAATAATTAGAATTCTTTTGAAAGCAGTTTTTGCTGTAAAAAAAGGTAAGGTCAAGGGGCCTGCATAAGAGATCCAGTTTTGGGGAAGTAAGTGGCAAGATGGGTGCCACCAGATCCCAGTGGATGTGATCAACAAAATATGTCCCCACCAATTAACAAAAGAGAAACACAAGCCTTTTTAGGTGGTGTGGGTTTCTGGAGAATGCATATTCCAGGTTATAGTCAGATTGTGAGACCCCTGTATGAAGTGACTGGAAAGAAAAATTATTTTAGGTGGGGCCCTGAGCAATGACAAGCCTTTGAACAAATTAAACAAGATATTGTGCATGCAGTATCCCTTGGACCAGTCCAAACAGGAGGTGACATTAAAAATGTGCTCTACACTGCAGCCGAGGACAATGGCCCTATCTGGAACCTATGGCAGAAAGCACGCAAGGTCGAGCCTACAAAGGCTCCGAGGTCAACTATAGTCCAACTAAGAAAGAAATATTGGCAGCATATGAAGGAGCTGGAGCTGCTTCAGAAGTCATTGGCACTCAAGCACAGCTCCTCCTGGCACCCGGATTACCAGCACTGGGCTGGATATTCAAGGCTAATGTTCCTTCCTTCCTACTCATCACGCCACCGATGCTACCTGGAGTAAGTGGGTTGCCATAATCACGCGGCAAGCTCGAATAGGAAACCACAATCATTCAAGAATTGTAGCAGTGATCACAAACTGTCCCGAAGGCAAAGACCTTGGAATGCCACCAGAAAAGGTGGTGACACGTGCTGAAGAAGCCCTACTGTATAATGAACTCCCAGATAATGAGAAACAGTATGTTCTCTTCACTGATGGATCTTGTCATATGGTAGGAAAATATTGAAGGTGGAAAGCTGCTGTATGGAGTCCTACACGATGAGTCGCAGAAGTGACCGAAGGAGAAGGTGAATTGAGTCAATTTGCGGAGGTGAAAGCCATCCAGCTGACTTTAGACATTGCTGAACAAGAGAAGTGGCCAGTACTCTGTCCCTATACTGATTTGTGGATTGTGGCAAATGCTCTGTGGGGGCAGTTAAAGCAGTGGAAGCAGAGCAACTGGCAGTGCAGAGGTAAACCCATCTGAGCTGCTGAATTGTACAAGATATTGCTGACCAGCTAGGGAAACTAGTTGAAAAGGTACATCATGTAGATACCCACGTACCCATGAGTTGGGCCACTGAGGAACATCAAAACAATCAACAAGTGGGTCAGACTGATAAAATTTTCCAAATAGATTTGGACTGGGAACATAAGGATGAACTATTTATAGCCCTTGGCACTTCAGGTCGTCAAGGAAGGGATGCAACATATAGATAGGCTCATGACCAAGGGGTAGACTTAACTATGGATGCTGTTGCACAAGTTATCCACGACTGTGAAACATGTGCTGTAATCAGGCAAGCTAAAAGGTTAAAACCTTTGTGGTATGGGGGATGACGGTTGAAATGTAAGTATGGGAAGGCCCAGCAAATTGACTACATCACACTCCTTCAAACCCACCAGGGTAAGCACTGCATGCTTACAATGGTGGAAGGAAGCACCAGACGGTTGGAAACCTATGCCGTGTCCCCTGCCACTGCCTAGGTTACTATCCTGAGCCTTGAAAAGCACGTCTTTTGGCGACTTGGAACTCCAGAAAGAATTGAGTAAGATAATGGGACTCATTTAAAAAATTTTCTTATAAGTATTTGGGCAAAAGAACGTGGCATTGAGTGAGTATATCATATCCCCTATCATGCACCAGCTTCTGGAAAAATTGAACAATACAATGGACTGTTAAAACCTCCCCTGAAAACAATGTGTGGTGAAACTTGTAAAAATTGGGACAAGCATTTAGCGCAAGCTATCTGGTTAGTTAACACCAGGGGATCCATCAATCAAGCTGGTCCTGCTCAATCAGACCTTTTACATACTACAGAAGGGGATAAACTCCCTGTGATGCCTGAAACGAATATGTTGGGTAAAACTGTTTGTGTTTTTCCTACTTTGGACAAAGGCAAACCTATTCATGGGACTGGTTTCACTGAAAGACCTGGATGTACTTGGTGGTTGATGCTGAAGAATGGAGAAGTCCAGTGTGTACCTCAAGGAAATTTAACCCTTGGTGAGAATACTCAATTTTGAGCTCTATGATGTTAATTACTACATAATACAGTGTTCACACATTCATGATGAACCTGAGCTAGCTTCATCAAGTGGCACCCAGCAAACTCTTCGAGGTGGACATGCTACCTGTTGGCACGAACCACAATTAATTTCATGCCATCTTTCCTGCCCTGAGAGACTGCTATGATAGATGGAATCTTGAAATTATGAATTAAATGAACTTTACAAACTTTTGTGTATAAAGATAAACCATAAATTAGTGATCTGTATATATATTAGAAGATTTTTCAAAAAAAGCAGTAGTGATCTGAGCATGATGCAAACGGTAGGCATAAGGGGTGTAAAGTCCTTGTTTGAGGTAAAACAGAACCAATTTCCTTCTCAGTCATTTTACTTTTCAGTTAAGTCTCTTCTAACTAACTGCACTTTCTGAAATTAACAGTATATTTTTCAGACAGCGTCTACTTCTAGCAGATAACATCCGATGTTTATAGTTAATATCAAGGAATGATATGCAGAGAGGCTCTTACTTATACTTATTGTTATAATAAAACAAGGTCAGTTAACTGTGTTATGTTCCAAGTTGGAGGGTCGGAAGCAGAAGAGTGTAGATGGGCCACACCTGTGGGGAGGAGCAGACTGAACAGGTGACCCAAAACTGACCAACAGGGTATTCCATCCCATCTGCATCACAGTATAAAAGCTGAGGGATCAAAAGGGTTAGCCTCTTTCTTCAGTGGCTGGCATCCAGGGAGGGCTCTGTCTGTTCATCTGCTTTTGATCACAATCCGTGCATTCCTGAATCCAGATCTGGAATCCAGTTCCCGTGTGTGGCTGAGTCCAATCTGGGACTTTCCCAGTGCCTGCTGGTGACCTTATCATCATCCTGGGAGCTTGATACGGGTTTTGTATATACTGTATATATTTCATTATTTTCTTATTAATATTATCTTTTCTTTCTATTGTTACTATTACATTAAAGTAGTTTAGTTTCTTTTCAACCAATATGTCTCTATCTCTCTTATTCTCTCTCCCTTCTCTTCTGGGAATGGGGAGAGAGATTAAAGAGAGCATCTGTCATTTGTTTAGTGGCCAGCCCAGCCAAAACCATGACACTCAGAGAAGAGAGATGCAGAGAGGCATTCTGCTGCGCCTTTCCTATTCTTCATTCCTCTCAGAAGATGAGAAAATCTTCCATGCTTGGGCCCTTGCCTGTTAGAAATACAGTAATTGCCACATACCTCAAAAGACCTCTGATCTATTCCTCCAGAAACTGAGTAAGCTTCTTCCACAGCGATGTCATTGACTCCTGACAGGTGACAGGACAAGAGGGAATTGCCTCAAGTTGCGCCAGGGGAGGTTTAGATTGGATATTAGGAAAAATTTCTTCACTGAAATGGTTATCAAACATTGGAACAGGCTGCCCAGGGAAGTGGTGGAATCACCATCCCTGGAGGTACTTAAAAGTTGGGTAGATGTGGTGCTGAGGGATGTGGTTTAGTGGTGGACTTGGCAGTGCTAGGTTGGTGGTTGGACCCGACGATCTCAAAGGTCCCTTCCAACCTAGACAAGTCTATGATCTATGGAAACTTACACTCCAATATCACCAGGTTACTGAGAACCACCTTTGTCAACACAGTAATAAATGCCTCAGTACTGTCCACTCTGAAGACATCCCTGGTTTGCCATGAGCCAGGGTAGGGGACTGTGAGATGAGGCAGGGTTATTCAGCATCTACAGATAAGATCAGAAGATCTGGCAAGATTAAGAACCACACAAAGTCAAGGTCTAAAGCTTATCTCAAGTTCTCTGTGTTCTCTCCAAGTACTTTATCCCAAGGGAAAGATGTGATGTAATTGAGTTGTCTTGGCACCATGGTCCTGTGCTTAGTTCTAGTTAGCAATAGCTCATTTTCATTATATTTATTTCATTATTTTTCATGAAGTCATTGACTGTATCTAAATGAAGTGGGTTTACATTATATAAAGAAATTCCAGTGCCTTTACCTCTCTCACACAAACCTCAACATAAACACTTCCATAGGTCTAATCCTGTAAACCTTAATAGGAGAAACTGAAACATACCACCACACAAGATAATTCCTACTAATAAAATACGTCCCTATCTTTAAAGACTCCAGTTTCTAAGAGTAACTGACTGCACTTAACACCTTTCTGCTGCAGAAACATGTATTTAAGTAAATTTCTCAGTTTAAAACTTAAAATATCAATTTCTCAATTTTACATACCTAAGTATTTTTTAACTAATTGTTCAGTCCAGAAAAGGCTGAAAATCCAGGATTAGACAGGATAATATAAAAAGTCTGTAATAAAACCAAGCACAGGTTGGTCACCAACCAAAACAAAATCTGTAAGGTGCAGACAATGCCACTTTTTTTAAGAACACAAATTAAAATAAAGTGCAGGCCTCTTGATGTCAGTATTTGTTGTTTTCTGTCAAGCCATTCAGACTGATGCTTTTTTGAAAGTATACTTAATTTAATTAAACAAGTTCATACCGTTTCTCTTGACAAGAAATGCAAAATAATTGGAACAGGGGAAGTAGGAAGTAAATAATAAACTTTAAAAATGAATTAAACTCCAGGACATTCAGCCCTCTGTAGGATGTTAAACTTTCATTCCTTGTGCAAATGGCTCCAATCCATGACACTTTACTAGTGGATGTCAGTTAAACTCATTCAGTCAATTCGGGATATGATTTCATCACCATTCATAATAGGTTCAGGAATCAAACTGCAGCCAAAAGGTAGATGTACTTATGATAGCCCATTCAGCTGAACTGACATCTTCACCACGGAGTTAGTTAAGTAGTTATACAAGATAAAATGATACCTAGATCATATTACAGGGGAGGGCTCCAACAAAACTGCTCATTTGCACATCATCACCTCATCTGGTCTTTACTCAGTAAATTATATGAAAATTCCTGGCCTTGATTTCACTAGAAATACCATGACATACATACAAACATCTTAATCTGCATCATGATGGAACTAAAGTAACAGTGGGAGAAGATCAGCTTTCTGATGATATTTATTAGGGTGATATACCTCACTCTTTAAGCCGCACGTGTATTTTCCAAGTACTGCCACAAATTGTCCCTGGCTTCTTGTCTTACACAATCTAATGGAGTGCCCCTGAAGTCCAAACATTATCTGATTATTTTTAAGAAAAAATAGAAGCTTTTGTAAAATTCGGCAATCAGCTGCGCATCATAAAGTTATCAGGGACTTTCTTCTGGAACTGGGAACGGAAACACGGTTACCATTCCGGTGTCTAATCCTCACCAGTCCTTTGCTAGTGTGGACTAAGGATAAAGGATGATATAGGTTTTAAGCCAGTCTGTGAATACAGTTAATGAATTGCTGTTTAGAGAAAGAGTATGGTGGTCTACAGCATTAGTGTTTTTTTCTGTTATATTATTTTTACAATATCATTTTCATCTTGAAGACATTTTC
Source organism: Chroicocephalus ridibundus (assembly GCF_963924245.1). Taxonomy (NCBI): domain Eukaryota; kingdom Metazoa; phylum Chordata; class Aves; order Charadriiformes; family Laridae; genus Chroicocephalus; species Chroicocephalus ridibundus. The sequence goes on along the minus strand of NC_086285.1, from coordinate 62,620,131 downwards.
CTTTCTAATATATCAAAACAAAACATTATTTGGAAGAATACTTTCTTATTAGAAAAAGCATTGAAGAAGCTTGGAGAAATTATGCTCCCCCGGCAGCTCCCGGCTCCAGACTGGGCATGGCTCACACGGGATGGAATACCTGTGTCCCTGCCAGAGCCTGGGGAGAGCTAACCCTGTCCCCACCGGAACCAGGAAAGGTATCAAAAGCTTTATTGTACAGATGGGTAGAAAAGACATAGCATATTCATCTCAGAAGTGCAGAAGGGACCCTGCTGACCTGGCATTTAGGCATCTTCAAGCCTGTGAAGGGTTTTGCTCCCATGTGTGTATGCCAGATGACTTCAAAACAGCTTTTCAAGGCTCCATCTTCAGTCAGTCTCCAGTTCATTTACCAACCTAACGATCCACTCACAACTACATGCAAAGCCCTTCTTATTCTGGAAAGAGGCTCTGAACTTGTTCTATAAATGGGTAAAAGACAAAAATATAGTTTAATAATTTCCCTGTTTTTAACTCAGAAAAGTTGTAGATTCACTCCGGTTTAAAAAAGAAGCTAAGACATGGGAAAACACAGGCAGGTAATCAAAACCCAGGCATTAGAGGATACAACAACATGTGGGACCAACAGGTAGTTTATGAATTCAGGAAGAAAATTTTGCCTAGACTGAAAGGGACTCTTTGTTAGAAAGTTGGATTATCTTTAATTAAGTGCAAATACACATATTTATGCAGGAAATATGATTCCTGAATTCTGTTCAGCTCTTTTTATTAAAGAGGTGCATCTGGCTGCGTACGGACAGCTGTGGCCAAAGCCAGAGCAGATAGAGCTGGGCTGTGAGGAAGTGGTACAATTGCAACTTCATGGCACATCCTGGGAAGCACAAGATGCACAGCCGGAGGCACTGACAACAAAGAGGCACCAAACCTCCTTAAACACTACCTTTATATTATGATATTATGACCATTTTCACGGGCAGTGGAAACACACAAAGTCACTCAAGGTACAAGTGAGATAACTGCATAATACTCTCTACTGAGCATTATGAGTATGAGGCCTCTCTACTGAGGAGGAATTGATCTTGCACATCAACAATGTTCACTTCCTTTTCTTTCAGAGTTGTAAAGATCAGTAGGACATTGGTGATAACCAGTATAGTTTACGGCACAGGGATTAATGGGATCTTTATGCCAAAGTAGTTGTTTATCACATGTTTCTCAGGCGTGTGTCCTGAAATCAGTAGGTCATTTGGTGTAAAATCACCAGCAGCCTACACAGGATCAGATTCACATATGCTCTCTTATCCTGCTAATGATTTGATTCTTAGCATAAAAATGCCTCATTAATAACAGTGAAAAATGCATTTTTCTCTCTGAAGTAGGAGTGACCCTTCACAATAGGGTCATAAATATTTTTGGTTTCATGATTGTGGAATAATTACTAAATTGGCTAAAAATGCAGCTTTGTCCACACATTAAGGAAAGGTATACAATCAAAAGGCTTCTAAGGTAGAATACAGCCGCAGCCGGCATGCGAAGAATTCAACATCTGCGATTCCCTGTAGAATATTGCTTGCAAAGCAACACAGGGGATGGAGCGGAATGTGACCTTCTGTGGCCCTGCCCTGTGATGTACAGCAGATACAGGAATGAGATGGTACTATGGAACCGATAAGCCGCCTATTTGCTACCCTGAGCCAACATTTTGTCAAATTTTGATGAAATGCTGTCCTTTGTGCGATCTTTGCTCATTATAATGTCATTATAATACCAAAACACACCTCCATCCCGAAGGCTACCCGCCTCCAAGGTGTGACCACGCCTCCTTGAGTCTGCACCCTGAATTTTTCATAAACTATACCTTTAAATGCGAAGTGAGAGAATTTTACACCAATCATAATAAAAGTATCTATGACTAAAGTCACTCAAACTCCACCTTGAAGGTAAAAAATAGTATAAAAATAGCCCAAGAAAGGGGGGATATCAGGGAAGACACCATTGTGAACAAGTCAAGGAGGAGTCTGTCACTGACTGCGTTTGACTTCTGGGATCAGTCGACAGGCTGAGCCTTTCTTCCCCGCCACAGGGACACCTTTGGGTAAGACTTTGGGTAATACCGAGTGCTTCCTCAGGAAACTTAGAAATCTCTCTAGAGAATCTCTCTCCTACATTTATAGCCAGGCTGTATTGCTTATAACTTTGTTGTGCATTTTGTATTTTTAACAATACCTTTATTTGCATGTGCTTTGCAGACAGTGTATTTATCACCGGCAATCTTAAGAACCTGTATATCTGTTGCGTAAATAAGCTGCACTTTTTAAGTAGCTAGTCGTTTCTGTTTCTCATTGAACGCAACCAAAGACTTGAGAGCGGCCGTGATGGTTCATGAGCACGACTAGACTGAAGGTGCAGTCCACTATTAGCGTATCCAAATCGTAATAGTTTAATACATATTAAATGCGACTGGACTGATAGTGCTGAATTGGGCATCACTCTGAATTTAAACCCAGCCGCACCTAGCCTCCCACCTCGGTGAGGAGTGTTAGAACACAAGGGGGTCTATTTGCTGCCAAAACCGCTTTGCCCCTTTCACACAACAATGATAACAATAGTTGATAACTCTTGGTAGCAGAGATTAAGACAGTTACACAGGAGCAAAAAGTTTGTTCATAATTACGAATCAGGAAAAAAAAATATTTAAAACAATGAAAGTAGGCTTGAAGTATGGTATGATACAGTCTATAGGACAGACAGACAGGCAACACAGTTCTCACAGATGCCAGGGGGAGTTCTGTTACTGATTTAAATGGAAATGGGATCAAATCCAAGTTCAGACAGAAGCAATACACTAAGCCCTCACTATTTCCATTACAACAGTATTCTGGATGTCTAGCCCAAAATGCATTTTTATTGGGAATAAAAGACATATGTGGGAATGATAAAATTTGAAAGTTTTATCCATAAAAAAATATCACAAGAGACAGCATTGTCAAAGGTAAATCATTATTGTCAAGCAGCTTGAAAATACGATGTAAAGAAGATGGATGCGTGATGTGGCTTTTACCACTAGGGAAATGCAAGCCCAAGTGGTACAAGTGGTACAATTGTCATTTTATAGTGCAAAATAAGTGAGGAAGCTGTTCACATGACAAACAAATGCCTTCTATTTCTAAAGAAAAATATCAGACTGTAGCTTTAAATCTTGTGTGGAAAACAAGTGCTTAAACCATCAACTTGAGCAGTCTTTTAAAATGAGTATATAACAGGAAAATGGAACTCTGAAGTCAGTGGGATGTTGCTGAAGGACACTAATGCCTGGATCCTCCAAAGAAGTAAAGAACTACATCCTAGTGAAATTGCAGGAACACAGTAACTGCTCAGCTAAAATATATGCATCTTCCCAGAAAAAGATCAAAATTACCTTTGCTGTGAGGTTTTTATCTTGGCAAGTTGATACCTCTGGTTGAATCAACATTGCAGGTGTAGGTGGAAGCGGAAGAACTGCAAGTCAGGATGCGACTGTTCCCTTGTGGCCAGATTTCTTCTCACGATGCCTAGGCAGACAGGCAGGAGTCCGCGGTGAGCTCTCATACTCTCTGAGTTAGGGGCAATGAGAAGGCATCAAGGCCGGCAGCATTGGCCATGGAAAGCCTCTGCCCTATAGTAAAACCTCAGCCTATGCAGTTTACGGTTGATGTAAAAACTTGTCAGTCTTGAAAATTACGCAGTCACAGGTTGCAATGTCTAGAACTGTTGCATTAAAACTGCTGTGTTCTGTGAGACTCTGTAAAATGTGGACATGAGGAAAAATTTACAAATTAAAAAAATTCAGCTGTAACTTGGGAAATGCATTACTCTCAGCTCTGCAGACTGTATTGTAAACCAGTATGTAAAACCTAAAGATGCCTGTTACGTGATTTCATGTTAGAGGCTATCAGTCACTGCATCTCACATTTAACCTTCTCCAAGACAGGAAGCAGAAGTATGACTTGCATCCATTCCTGCATATAACTCTCAGCAAAGACAGCAGACCACAGTGATGGAGCGTGCTTTCAAGGTAGTAACTGTGATACTACCCTCTTTGCAGCTCTAAACAGAAAGGGCATATCTAGGGAAGAGTAGTCGTAGTCCGAGGGTTATTGCATTTTGTTCAATTGCAGCTGCTGAAATGTTTACAAAAGCACAATGAACCAGGTACAAATCAGAGAAACTACAAAAACTAAATTTCTTCAAGGGATCAGACCATTCCTTCCATCCAGGGACTAGGAAAAACACAATATGTTTTTCAGGAACCTTCCTTCTCTGAGGTCTGTAGTCATAGAATCATAGAATCATAGAATCATTTAGGTTGGAAAAGAGCCTTGGGATCATCGAGTCCAACCATCAACTCCACTCTACAAAGTTCTCCCTTACACCATATCCCTTAACACCACATCTAAACGAGTCTTACACACATTCAGGGATGGTGACTCCACCACCTCCCTGGGCAGCCTATTCCAGTGTCTAACCACTCTTTCTGTGAAGAATTTTTTCCTAATGTCCAGCCTAAACCTACCCTGTTGCAGCTTGAACCCATTCCCTCTTGTTCTATCACTAATTACCTGTGAGAAGAGACCAGCACCAACCTCTCTACAATGGCCTTTCAAGTAGTTGTAGAGAGTGATGAGGTCTCCCCTCAGCCTCCTCTTCCTCAAACTAAACAGTCCCAGCTCCTTCAATTGCTCCTCATAAGATTGATTCTCCAGGCCCTTCACCAGCTTCGTTGCCCTCCTCTGCACTCACTCCAGCACCTCGATATCTCTCTCATATTGAGGTGCCCAGAACTGGACACAATACTCAAGGTGTGGCCTCACCAGTGCTGAGTACAGGGGGACAATCACCTCCCTCCTTCTGCTGGTCACACTATTTCTAATACAAGCTAGGATACGCATGCAGCACAGTCCCCATCACCTCATTGGCATGGGATTTACCCTTCCCAGCCATCACGGCTGCATTTTCCTCCCATCCTCTCTCAAAGGATCAGATCCTCAGTGGATGTAAATCAACGTCATCCTACTCATGTCTGAGGGACTGTGCCACCTTGCAACACCTGAAGGTCCAACCCATCTTGCTTCCTGAAAATAAACTGCTTCTGAAATAAAATTTCAAATTTTGGTATATTACACTTTCAACAACTGTGTGAACTATTATTAACAACAGTTTTTTGCAAACCTAAGTGGATTCACATGACAGCTGGACTGCAAAGGTCAGGGATTTCTTGATGCAGAGTATATTCTTTCTTTGAGGAAAATTCACCAGTATATAAAATAGCTAATCTCAATCTGTTCAACAGAGCAATCCAAAATCAGATGTCTTTGGCCAATCTTAGCTATTGATATATAGGGCAAATAAGACATATGTTACAAGGCCTTCTTCCTCATTTTCCTTCCACACATGGGAGTGTGGGGAGGTGTAGAAAGGGAAGAAGACAGCTAGCTACAGTTCACTGTTCCAGATTAGCAGCCAATCTAATAGATTTTCAGATAGGAAATATGCAGGAAAAGAATAAAATTAAATTAGTCACTTTATGAACGACAACCATACTTAGCAGCCTGTGGTGAAAATGGTAGCCAAGAACATTAATTATCTCAGTCACATTTCCACATTCTTTACTGCACTTCTTTTTACTGCGTGGCACAAGCAAGAAAGGTGAAACATAATCACAGTGTTTTTCCCAATATGTCCAGAATGATCCCAATACACTGAATTTCTTCACTTCTGTGATGCCCACGTTCCTACCTGAAATGCCACTTGCATTACTGCAGCATTACTGATGCATAACTTCAAGAGAAAGAAGAATAGGCAAGTAGGAATATTTTAGGTATTGAGGAATATATAGTTTAAGACAGCCTCTCTGCTGCCCTTTAGCTTATGCTTAGCAGATAATTTAGCTGCTTCTTTTACAAATAACAAAGAGTCTTGGAATGAGGAATTTCTACCACCAAGAATTATTTATACTAATGAGCACTAAGTCTCTATCAGTTGACTTTTTCCTCATAATAATTAGTGAAAAACATCTTAAACCAAGTACAGATCCTGACTTCCCCGATTATTGCAAACATTCTGGGTGATACATTTAAGCACTTAACAGAGACACTTAAATTAAGAGTGTTGAAACAAAACCCCATGTCAATGGCATGTCGATGTTTGTGTCTTCAGAACAAACGCCAGTGCGTTCTGGAAATTCAGATGTCCTGACTGGAATTTGGGATTTATTTTCAGCTTCCAAAAGAAATGTCACAAATGATAGATTCACCAAAGTGACAGTGGCAGATAAAATTTTTCTAGAAATTACTATCATTGCCAGTTATTTTGGGTGAAACAAAGGCTAAAGTTGTTCCCAGTGTTTACTGCAACTTATACAAGTGCCAGCACATGACTGGATAGGTTTTAAGATCTGAGTGTGATTTAACTTTTGCTTGTATAACATAAGACCTTTTTTTCCTGTCTGTTTTCATTTTTGGAAAAGGCTTCTGGAATTTGACTGATTACATATAGCATCCCACAGCGTCCATTCCTGGAGGCCTATCTGATTCTTGAATGCCAGAATAAATTACTCAGAGATTCAGTTTGGCATCTTCCATAGTTATACGACGTGACAGTAAACCACACAAGCTCATAGAATATACTCTTTAACTGAAATCTGGTAAGTGTAAGAAAAATTAACTAATCAACCACGTTCATTAACGTGATACAAAAAGTGGGGAAATCCAACATGCCCTTAGTGAACTCCAATAAATTGTGCTTCAGATTGTCATCAATAGTAATAACAAAGTGAGAGATTAATTAATTATTAATTAACTATGAGTTGAACACATGTCCTCCCACCTAAGGAAAGGAGAGCCAAACATTTATGGCACCAGCTCACACACGTTCACACAGGTTTTTTCCCTGATTATTCACCGCAACATGCGCATAAATAAAGATGTCCCTGAGTAAACATCTATGAATAGAAGGCTAGAATTTCGATTTAGGCCTCTACCAGAGAAGTCAAATGCGCAAGAAATCCTTCACGCATTTAATCTCCACATATTGCCCCCAGCTGTACAGTACAGAGATTCTTGTTTTACAGCTGAAGCGCTGAAGCACAGAGAGGCTGAAGTCCAGACCCTGTAAGCTATTTAGCCACCTAATCTCAGTTGAGTTCAGCATCTCTCAGGGTCCATGCCTAAAAGATTTGACCCAGGTCATTCATGATGCTTGCTCTAGAAACAATATTTCTTCCATAGCTTACAGAGTTTAAACAATTCCAGTCTTACGTTTAGTCGCTGGCAACCTGCCCATTTGAGAAATGTCATTTATGAAAGACTAAAAAAAATCATGCCCCCTCACAAGTGTTAACTGAGGTCCACTGCTTGTTCCTAGCTTTGTTTTTCTTAGGAGAGCAGAGTAATAAGTTTTTCCATAGCTCTTTAGCACCCTCTATCTAATAAAAATTTCACCCTGCAAAGTTTTTTCTAAAGCAGGATAAAAATGAGGATCAGTAATATAGTAGTGTGTAACCAGAAAGCAAGGAAAACAAGAGGTTACGGGTCAGTTTCTACAGCAATTCATTGACACGAAAAAATACTGTCTTGAAGGCAGAGAGATTTTTGCTAGCCACTTCAGCAAAGAACTGAGCCTACAACTGCGTTAAGTTTTGTCTAACAAAACCTGAGTAGTGGCTGCAGAATTTAACCTTATAAATGTAAACTGGAAACCAAAATACATAACATTATACTAGGACAACTATAAACAATGTGATATAGGTCTAAAGATTTGTTAAGTGTTCTCAAATGCCAAACCTGTAAAACGAGTCTATTTTGGACGGTTACAAAAAGTGCCAAAGGGATTCAGTTTGTCAGACAGTTATTAAGCCATTGCATGGCTACACGTTATTATTACTTGCTACAAACTTCAAGCCGGGGAGGGGGGACAAAGAGCCCAACACACAAACCACACACTCAAAGTGAGATTTAACTTTGAATTGGACAAAGTGTGTTTGCATCTGAAGAAATACAATTGATCCAAGAATCTTCTAGAAAGTCCTTAGAATCATAGAATCATAGAATCGCTGAGGTTGGAAGGGACCTTTAAGATCATCAAGTCCAACCTTTAACCTACCCTGACAAAAGGCACTTCTAAACCATGTCCCTAAGTGCCCCATCTACCCTTTTTTTAAATACCTCCAGGGATGGTGAATCCACCACCTCCCTGGGCAGCCTATTCCAATGTTTAATAACCCTTTCAGTGAAAAAATGTTTCCTAATATCCAGTCTAAACCTCCCCTGACGTAACTTGAACCTGTTCCCTCTCGTCCTATCACTTGTCACCAGGGAGAAGAGGTCAGCCCCCATCTCTCTACAACCTCCTTTCAGGTAGCTGTAGAGGGTGATAAGGTCCCCCCTCAGCCTCCTCTTCTCCAGGCTAAACAACCCCAGCTCCCTCAGTCGTTCTTCATAAGGTTTGTCCTCCAGACCCCTCACCAGCTTTGTAGCCCTTCTCTGGACACGCTCCAACACCTCAATGTCCCTCTTGTAGTGAGGGGCCCAAAACTGAACGCAGTACTCGAGGTGGGGCCTCACCAGTGCTGAGTACAGGGGGACGATCACTTCCCTAGTCCGGCTCACCACACTATTCCTGATACAGGCCAGGATGCTGTTGGCCTTCTTGGCCACCTGGGCACACTGCTGGCTCATGTTAAGCCGGCTGTCCACTAACACCCCCAGGTCCATTTCTGCCGGGCTGAGCCACTCTGCCCCAATCCTGTAGCGCTGCGTGGGGTGGTTGTGACCCAAGTGCAGGACCCGGCACTTGGCCTTGTTGAACCTCATACCATTGGCCTCAGCCCGTCGGTCCAACCTGTCCAGATCCCTCTGCAGAGCCAACCTACCCTCAAGCAGATGAACACGCCCTCCCAGTTTAGTGTCATCTGCGAACTTACTGAGGGTGATTTGATCCCTTCATCCAGATCATTGATAAAGACATTAAAGAGAACCGGCCCCAGCACCGAGCCCTGGGGGACACCACTTGTGACCGGACACCAACCGGACTTAACTCCATTTACCACCACTCTCTGGGCACGGCCATCCAGCCAGTTTTTTACCCAGCAAAGAGTACACCTGTCCAGGCCAAGAGCAGCCAGTTTCTCCAGGAGAATGCTGTGGGAAACAGTGTCAAAAGCTTTGCAAAAATCCAAGTAGATAACATCCGCAGCTTTTCCCTCATCCACTAAGTGGGTCACCTTATCATAGAAGGATATTAGGTTTGATAGGCATGACCTGCCCTTCACGAACCCATGCTGACTGGGCCTGATCACTCTGTTCTCCTGCATGTGCCGTGTAATGGCACTGAGGAGGATCTGTTCCATGACCTTCCCAGGCACCGAGGTCAGACTGACTGGCCTGTAGTTCCTTAAATCTCTGAGGCTGCTCAAGAAGAATTTTCATGGCTGACATTTAAAATGCTTGTTTCAGTCGAACTCACAAACTTGCCATCGCTCTCTGAATTAACTCTTATTACCTTATAATAGAGGAATATAACCAAATATTAAAGTGGCACGTGTAAATTTGGATAGATCAAAAATGTAGAGCTTGATAAAGTTTCATGGAAGATACACAGAGTCAAAAGTCAAATCCAAGAGTCATGGAGGGCCTGAGCTCTTTAACTACTATGGTCACTCAATGCAAAGATATAAAAACTGTTTGGGGCCAGACAGAGTTCAACGTGGAGGTGAATTTAAAAGCAAGTACATCTGAAAAATCAAGAGCAAGTCACAAGCAATGTAACATATATCTAACTTCCTCCTTGGGTTTCTCAACAGGGCAGAAGACTTGCCAGGGACTTGCTTGTGTAAGGCTGCCAAAAAGAATTGGCTCATGCTAGAACAAGACAGATGGGATTGAATGTGAGTATCTTTTGGTCCCTGGGACAGATGATGGGACAAGGCCAACTCTTGCCCAAATCCCCTGTCCTATATTTAGAATTTACCCTTTGCCGTTTCAAGTTCGTCTTCTCTTGTCACCTAATCCTGACAGAATCTTGGGTGTTCCAAATCAGAAGAAATTTGATAAAATGAAAGTACTGCTAAATGTCCGACCACAGCAGATACTGCAACACCTGAATTTGAACTCTATTTAGCCAGCAGTGAGATAGCATGTGAAATGGTGAAGCAAATAATTTTCTGTGTTAACCCCACAGTGCCAGAATGAAATAACTGGTAAAGAAAATTATTATTTTTCACCACTATCTTAGCAGCTGGTGGTTGGTTCAGAGAGTTCTATGCTCTCATCCTCTTTGATGCTCCTTGAAGACATACTTTGAAAAAAGGGATGAAAAGGATATAAGATAGCAGAGGTTGGGGGTGCATCAAAATGGACAATTAATATATACATGTAAAGATTTCTTGAAAAACAAGGCCCTGCAGTAGGAAATTAATACAGTGTCTGAACCAAAATGGGTGGTGGTAGCTTAGGCAATATCTAATGCCAACAGTGAGGGATTTCCACTAATTTTCAAAAGATCAACAGATCAATATTACAAGCTTCTGTAAAACATCATTTCTGTGCTCCACAAATAACTTCCAATTTGCGCTGCACCCAGAACAACGATTTTGGTTAATGTTTCTGGACAATACTGTTATTTAAATATAGATCAATGGCAATCACAGTACTCAGAAATCAATCCAAAGAATTACAGTCATCCCAGCCAGCCTACTGCAAAAAAGAAGCAAACTAGCACTTCAGCAATATAAGCTGAATATAACTTCAGCATTTCTCCTATTTGCCTCCTCTGTTTTGAACGTTAACTACATCTGTGCTAGGTTTTCAAGCTCTTTGATTGCAATAAATTTGTAGAGACTCTTTCAAAGAAAAAAAAATCATTAATATTTAACAACACTTTGTCGTGCTGGGACAGATCCTCCACTGTCTTGCAACTTTCATTTTATGAGAAGCACAGACGCCTAGTCAATCCAAATAAAAGGAAATGGGGAAAGAAATAATAGCTCTTTTTAATTCATCCCTTTAAAAGAATCGATGTGTAACCTGGGGAGAACCTCACCAGAAAAACAAGCCTGTTCCTTCCATTGGGTGAGAAGAAGTTATGATAGAGGATGGTGTGCCCTGCCACGGCTGGGTGCTGTCAGCCTGGCACTACCTTCAGTTTGCAGCAAGATATCTCTACCACATTATGCACCGCTCTCCCAGTTTGGCGGTTGAGTAAGATATGCCCTGTCTTCCCTTCTCTATGCCAGAAGACATGTTCCCTTCTGTAGGCCAGGCATGGAAGTGTAGTTATCATCAACTTTCCCCTCCACCCAAGCACTCTTCCAAGACTTTTCCTCACGCCAGGTCCAGCGCATCCCAAGATACATGGGCCAAGGCCTAACATGTCCCACTCTCCACACACACAGAAGCATGAGTCCCACACTGAAAGCAGGCAAAAATATTACAATGTAGTAAGAATCCCAAAATGGGATGACCCTTCCATGGATGGGCTCTGCCCAGCATGCTGCACACTGGTCAGAGGCCTGTTTGAAGCATCTGAAGGGATGTTATCTGTGCTAGCCTCTCTTTCTTTCTAGAGTTACCTTTAAAAAACGGTATTTTAAGTGACACTTTACAGTGCACAAGTGCCTTTTTTACTGGTATCATAACAAACCAGCACCTCCTGGTGCAAAATGGATGAAGAGGACGGGAGAGCCAGAATGATAGAAAAGAACAACTGAGTGATCAGGACTAGAATTACATACATGGATGAAACTTAAACAGAACAACAGCAAAACTTTAATCTTATCCTGCTTAGCAAAATTAAGGTAGCACAGGCATACAAGTGGCTTCAACAATCATCTTGTGGTATAGAGGAGGTCTTTTCTCACTAAGAATAGGGAAAAAATAAAACCTACCTCAGTGAAAGCGAAATTGTCAGCAGAATATACACGTGTAAGGCCTTGGTACACACATTTAAGCCACAAGTCAGAGGAAGGCCCTAAGAGGATGGAAAAGGCTCTCAGAAGTGAACAAAGTTCAGAGGGAATCCGAGGAGCTTGTGATGCGGCTTTTCAGAATAACAGAAGTTAGCACAGAGGTATAGCAGCTTCCCTCCTATCCCTCAGTGCCTGTCTCTGTCCTCTCACCAGAGCATTAACTCAGAACGCATGGAAATGGCTCCTTGGTAGGAATTAAGGAAAGTGCTAGGTTTTACAAGGCAGGGACAGGAACACCCAGAATCAGTTCCCTAGCTCCAAAGAAAGAAAAGTTCATTGTTGTGTCAACTCAGAGGAGGAACTGGGAAAGCAGAGAGCAGCTGGTGTTGGTCGGGGATGGGTGAGCAGCCTCTTTTCAAAATGCAAATTATTTATACTATTTGATAAACTATTCCAATTGCACAGCTCTCCTAAACTAGAGACTTAACCTCAGTGATTTAGACTAGCAGACGTTAATTATTTTTCTCTTAAACCTTGGGTCTTTTTGCAGTTAATAAAACAATACACACGAACATCAAGCCTGTTCTTCATATTTTTCTAGTACACAACAACAAAACAATGTTTTAAAGCCTCTCTTGGCAAGAGTGCTCCTAAACTTCTCTTTACAGCTGCATGACAAATTGGTATTATTTTGCCCCTCTGAAAATACAAGGTCAGGCAGCTAGAAATCTCTCCAGAAGCATAACTTAGCAATAGCTCATCTCAAATACAAAGACCAAAATAACTAGAAAAATTATGCCAAGTTTTCTACTTTCAAGATTTTCTGCCATTGGAGACAGAAATCTTGTCCAATTGCTTCCCAAGAATATAATATTGAGTGCCCCAAGCCCATGGCTTAAGTGTTGTCTGATGCTCAGTGCTGCATGACCTCAAGTCAACACAAGCAGCAAGTGCCTTCCTGAGTGTGACACGTGGTCACGTCACACTTCACCTTGTTTTCTTTGCTGTCGAAGCAAAAACATTCAACCTGAAAACCCAGTGGCTGAACATCCCACCCATTCAAACAAATATTCCTAACAAAGAAGAAAAGAAACCGGAAGGCTGTGCCGCCATACAGAGAGACCTGGACAGGTGGGAGATCTGGGCAAGGAGGAACCTTATGAAGTTCAACAAGGGCAAGTGTAGGGTGCTGCACCTGGGGAGGAACAACCCCATGCACCAGTACAGGTTGGGTGCTGACCTGCTGGAGAGCAGCTCTGTGGAAAGAGACCTGGGAGTCCTGGTGGACAACAGGATGACCATGAGCCAGCAATGTGCCCTTGTGGCCAAGAAGGCCAATGGCATCCTGGGGTGCATCAAGAAGAGCGTGGCCAGCAGGTCAAGGGAGGTCATCCTCCCCCTCTACTCTGCCTTGGTGAGGCCGCACCTGGAGTACTGTGTCCAGTTCTGGGCTCCCCGGTTCAAGAGGGACAGGGAACTGCTGGAAAGGGTGCAGCAGAGGGCTACAAAGATGATTAGGGGACTGGAACACCTCTCTTATGAGGAAAGGCTGAGGGATTTGAGTCTCTTCAGTCTGGAAAAAAGACGTCTGAGGGGTGACCTTATCAACGCTTATAAATACTTAAAGGGTGGGTGTCAGGACGATGGGGCCAGGCTCTTTTCAGTGGTGCCCGGGGACAGGACAAGAGGCAATGGGCACAAACTGGAACATAGGAAGTTCCACCTAAACATGAGGAGGAACTTCTTTACCCTGAGGGTGGCAGAGCACTGGAACAGGCTGCCCAGAGAGGTGGTGGAGTCTCCAACTCTGGAGACATTCAAAACCCACCTGGACGTGTTCCTGTGTAACCTGCTCTAGGTGACCCTGCTCTGGCAGGGGGGTTGGACTAGATGATCTCCAGAGGTCCCTTCCAACCCTATGATTCTATGATTCTATGAAAAAACCCTTCTTGTACCTGCAGACCTAGTGACTCAGCAGCCCAAGTATCAATTGGCTCAAAACAATAGTGTAAAGCATGCATTTTCCTGAATTGTTGGATTATGTCTTAAAATTTATGAAATGAAAACAGTGATCCTTTTCCCCCACCCCATCTTACAGAGGGGTACAGTAAGACTTAAAGAGCCAAGTAAGCGTATAATAAAAAAATCAGTAACTTGTTTATAAACCAAACAAGTAACACGTGTAGAATTTTCTACCTCCCCAATATTGTTGATATCTCAATCACATAAAAGTGAAGTATGTCATTTAATATCAATGACATGCAGCTCACTTGTTTGAAATAATGGTGTTAGATGTTAATATCAAGAGAGAATTTGAGGGGTTTATTTGCCCGATACATTTAGGTGTGATGCTCAGTTCCTGTGCTTGGCCCTCCAACACAGACAGCAATGTCCTTCCACATATTCCATCAGTAAGTCTAGAGCATACTTCTCTACTCATCATCATTATCTCATTTCCATTCTCCAATAACTTTTATACATTAAAGTAAACCCATGTGGCTCAGAAACTCAAATTCTCCTTTTTTTGGGTCTCATTTAATAACAAGGCGGAAATGGGACTACAGCTTGAAAAGTATATGGTCCGCATCAGTGAAAATGTATTTGCACTCTTTATACTGCCTGCCAACAGCAAGTTGTCAAATTTTCAATCCATAATACAGATGCTTAATTTGTAGAGAGATGCTTCCAAGGAACATTCTCCAAAATTAACAGATATTTTGAGGAAGGCACCAAGTAACCAACTGGGATCACTCACTACTTATAGAATTGCCTAGGACACATACTAACAGGTATACTTAGATCCAACAAATGTGATTCTGAAATGAAATTCAACAATAGCTACCACTCACCAGCCTCGCTATCATTACCATGGTGGATGTGCAGCACAGTCTTACACAAAAGAAGGAGCTCCCTTAAAAATGGAGGGGAAAAATCCCCTCTTCTCCTTGGCTTTTGGGTCTAGCAAGTAAACAGAGGAAGTCAGTGACTTCATACACTCTTCTGTAGACTTTAGCAGGGGTCTCAATATGTATATTATTTATGCAAAATAATGTGTTCACAAAATAACACTTATCTAAAACATAGATCTGTGCCTGCACAGTTTTGGGAGCTGGTATCCCATTGACTCAGCAAGGAAGAAGTTGATTGCTCTGGACAAAATTTTACGTAGTATTAGGCCAAACACATTAAAGAGTTTAGTCTTATCCCCTTGTTTAACCATAGATGTCCTTCATCCAGTGTACTCTGTAGACAGTAGATGATAATTAAGCACAAATTACCTACTGTTGTAGTGAAATAAAGTAGGTTTGTTGCAGAGCATGTATACACCCATGTGCATACACCAGGAGTAAACATGATGAGACAAGAGAAGAGAGTTGGCACCAGAGAGGTCACTGAAGGAAGAGCCAGAACTAGCCTGCTGCTCCCACTTACTTGCAGCCTCAAAGAACCTTCACAGGGAGTTTCACAGGCAGCTACAAGAAAGCAGCTGTGTATAGTCACTTGCAAGCATTAATACCCACTTTCAGAATACCACAATTAAAAATTAGAATCATTTAAAGGGCTTCTACAGGTACGTCAACCAGAAAAGGAAGGTCAAAGAAAGCGTGCCCTCCCTGATGACCAAGAATGGCACACTGGTAACAACAGACAAGGAGAAGGCTAAGGTTCTGAACAACTTTTTTGCCTCAGTCTTTACTGCCAGCCTCTCTCCTCATGCCTCCTGAGTTGAAGGACCACAAGACAGGGACCTGGGGGACAAAGTCCCTCCCACTGCAAGTGAAGACAAGGTTCGTGACCACCCGAGGAATGTGAATATACACAAGTCTGTGGGACCCGACGAGATGCGCCCCAGAGTCCTGAGGGAATTGGCTGATGTAGTTGCCAAGCCACTCTCCATGATATTTCAAAAGGCATGGCAGACAGGTGAAGTCCCTGGTGACTGGAAAAAGGGAGACATCGCACCCATTTTTAAAAAGGGTAGAAAGGAGGACCCTGGGAACTACTGCCCTGTCAGCCTCACCTCTGTGCCCGGGAAGATCATGGAACAGATCTTCCTAGAAGCTATGCTAAGGCACATGGAGGACAGGGAGGTGACTCGAGGCAGCCAGCATGGCTTTACTAAGGACAAGTCCTGCCTGACCAACCTAGTGGCTTTCTACAATGGAGTGACTGCATCAGTGGACAAGGGGAGAGCTACGGATGTCACCTATCTGGACTTCTGCAAGGCCTTTGACACAGTCCCCCACAACATCCTTCTCTCTAAGTTGGAGAGATACGCATTTGATGGGTGGACTGTTCGGTGGACAAGGAACTGGCTGAATGGTTGCATCCAGAGGGTGGTGGTCAATGGCTCAATGTCCAGATGGAGAAGGGTGACAAGTGGTGTCCCTCAGGGACCCGTACTGGGACCAGTGCTGTTAAACATCTTCATCAATGACATAGACAGTGGGATCAAGTGCACCCTCTGCACGTTTGCTGACGACACCAAGCTGAGTGGTGCAGTCAATGTGCCAGAGGGATGGGATGTCATCCAGAGGAACCTGGACGAGCTAGAGAGGTGGGCCCATGCAAACCTCATGAAGGTCAACAAGGCCAAGTGCAAGGTCCTGCACTTGGGTCGGGACAATCCTCATTATCAATACAGGCTGGGGGATGATGTGATAGAGAGCAGCCCTGTGGAAAAGGACGTGGGGGTACTGGTGGATGAAAAGCTGTGCATGAGCCAGCAACGTGCACTCTCCGCCCAGAAGGCAAATCGCATCCTGGGTTGCATCAGAAGAAGCACGGCCAGCAGATCGAGAGGTGATTCTGCCCCTCTACTCTGCTCTCCTGATACTCCACCTGGAGTACTGCATCCAGCTCTGTAGCCCTCAGCACAAGAAGGACATGGACTTGTTGAAGCAGGTCCAGAGGAGGGCCAAAAAGATGATCAGAGGGCTGTAGCACCTCTCCTATGAAGACAGGCTGAGAGACTTGGGGTTGTTCAGCCTGGAGAAGAGAAGGCTCTGGGGAGACCTTATAGTGGCCTTGCAGTACCTGAAGGGGGCCTACAAGAAAGCTGGGGAGGGGCTGTTTGCAAGGGCATGTAGCAACAGGACGAGGGGCAATGGTTTTAAACTAGAGCAGGGTAGGTTTGGATTAGACATTAGGAAAAAGTTCTTTACAATGAGGGTCGTGAGGCACTGGAACAGATTGCCCAGAGAGATGGCGGAGGCCCCATCCCTGGAGACATTCAAGGCCAGGCTTGATGAGGCTCTGAGCAACCTGATCTAGTTGAAGATGTCCCTGCTTACTGCAGGGGGGTTGGACTAGATGACCTTTGAGGGTCCCTTCCAACCCAACACATTCTATGATTCTATATTGCATGATAAGCCATAACCAAATTTGTTTTGGTACAATCATTTGCTAGTCTTCAGAATAAGAAGGATGAAAGGATTGAAAACTGCAAGAGTATGTGGAAGAAGAATGTCTGCTCCTTTGTGGGTATCTGGACAGGGACCTTTTCAATGCAAAAAAGGGATAAGAAGAAGAGAAAAGAAACCATAAACAAGAACATAAAGGGACACAAAACTGATGGACAGATGATAAGAGAGACAGCGTATGTGGGAGTGTAAGAATGTTTATTACAGCTAGGTTATCTGACTGAGCACATCCTATATTGGGATGATAAGGAAAAGGAAGGAGTCAAACACAGATA
Organism: Chroicocephalus ridibundus; assembly: GCF_963924245.1. NCBI lineage: Eukaryota > Metazoa > Chordata > Aves > Charadriiformes > Laridae > Chroicocephalus > Chroicocephalus ridibundus. The sequence goes on along the minus strand of NC_086285.1, from coordinate 62,602,492 downwards.
TAAAACCTGACCAATTGGCATTAGCAAAGTCGATAACCAGGGAAAAAAACCCAAAACCCCTGGTTATTCACACTAATTGTTGGGCTATCAAGAAACTGCAGGCTATATTGCTTTTGGCTGGGATATAGTTAAATTTTCTTCCTGTGGGGCTATGTTCTGGATTTATGACCAAACCGGTGTTGATAACACACCCATGTTTTAGTTATTGCTGACCAGTGATTACACAGCATCAAGGACTTCTCTCTCATACCACCCCACCAGGCTGGAGGCGCACAAAAAGTTGGGAGCGGACACAGCTGGGACAGCTGACCCCAGCTGACCAAAGGGACACCCCATACTCTATGGCGTCGTGCTCAGCTGGGGCAGAAGAAGGGGAGGGCATTTGGAGTTACAGTGTTTATCTTCCCAAGTAAGCATTATGCATTATGAAGCCTTGCTTTTCTGGAGATGGCTGAACTCCCGCCTGCGTATGGGAAGTAGTGAGTGAAGTGCCTATTCTGCTTCGCTTGCGCGTACAGCTTTTGCTTTATGTATTAAATGGTCTTTATCTCTACCCACAATTTTTCTCACTTTTACCGTTCCAATTCTCTCCCCCATCCCACCAGGGGACAGTGAGCAAGTGGCTGCGTGGGCCTGAGCTGCCTATGGGGGTCAGCCCACAACACAGCCAAAAACGGGACTTTGCAACTGACAAAGATGCAAACCTCACGGAGGAGCATGTTGGAGGGGGTGGGTGGAAATATGCCAACTGATGAGGCAACGTGCAGGGCAATGGGGAGCGGGGAGGAACAAAGGGGGAGTGGGCAGAAAGGCATATAAAGGTCAGTCAGTACGCTCGTCATCTCAGTCCGTCCTATCTTCTTATTAAGCCCTTTCTTCACTACCTCTGTGTAACCTCCCTCCCTATCGAGTATCTACGTGCTGCAAGAACTAGGTGCCAGCTACAGCAGGGAACAGCGTGAGTGCAATCAGTGCCAGCTACTGGAGGCAAGACCAGGGTTGCAGGTGCCCCGGGGCTGTAGCGTCAGCTACTGGAGCAAGTGTCAGGGTCCCAGCCACTGGTGTGGGAGTTGCGTGTCCCAAAAATCAACTACTGGGGAGGCACTGGTGTGAGTGAAGCAGGTGTGGGGCTTGGTGCCAGAGGCTAGAACCGGACTGAGGGTCACAGCCCACGCAACTGGTATCAGCTCCTGGCGGGGCAAGTGTCTTGTGAAACCGGGTGTGCGTTTGTTGTCAAACGTGGAAGCTGGATAAGCCAGTGAGTACGAGGGGCTGGATCACGGCTGGGGTATTAGGCAGGCAAAGAGTCTGTGCTTATATCCAGAGGGACCGGCAAGTATGGGATGCCTGCAGGACACAAGCAAGTGCTGCATGTTTGCTAGCATCCACTGATCTGGACAAGCCAGCGAACAGGGCCCCACGGGGCAGGTAAGAGGGCTAGGGTCTGGACAAGGGTACTAGGCAGACAGTGCCAGTACTTGAGGGATCTACTAATGTGTATGTGCTTGTGAACCTACAGAGCACTGTGTACGTGCCTGCACCAGTGACCTGTCTCTGCCGGATGAAAAGAAGGAAGAGGACGTGGCTGGCTGTGCTTGTTTTACGTGGGTCCTGTATGTGGATACATACAGCTGAAGGCACGGCTTCTCTGTGGCAGTCTGTCACCAGCCATGTCAGTGTCCTCTGTGTGCCTGTGCATCTCTCCGGGACACAAGCTCAGCTTCGCTGCTGGTTGAACCCGCAAGTAGGAAAGCAGCAGCTACATTCCTCAGTCCAGGGCATACACTTCCCCAGTACCCAGGTACCTGAGGCTGGGCTCCAGTAGCTGTGCAGCAGGAATCCTGGGCCAGAGCTCCTGGAGGTGGTGGCCACTCCTAACATCCCACAACAGAAACGTGCATTAGGACAACACAGTGTTGGAGAGAAGCTGGAGGGTCTTACAGTTAATTTTTTAGTCCCACCAGTGGCTTGTAACTGTTTTGTCTTGGCAGCTTAAACCACAAGAAAAGTTTTCTGGCATAGAACCATTGGTTCATCATGTGGAACCAGCTAGGGCTGTTAATGAGAAATATTTCTATTGGTGTTAAGGAGCAGCAAGAGCAAGGCTGCTCCAGGAGCAACAAGGAGCCAGGAGCAGAGGGTGGACATAATGCAGACTAAGCAGCACCCCGGCAACTGGGGCACAGGCTCACAGAACCTAAACCAGGCAAGCAGAACCAGGTGGCGAGAACAACAGCTCCCATCCAAAGCCAATCTAGGAAACTGAAACATCAATTCAGGAATAGGTTTGGCCCAGGCTCACCTAGAACACAGCTTAGGAGAGCAGGGGATGCCACAGCCCAAGCTGAAATAGGATCTGCAGGCTCATGGACAGGGGTGGGCAGGGATCCCTGGTGAGGCTGCTTAGGGCCATTAAGGCCCAATACTGCCCTCAGGGCTCTGACACTTGGATTCACAGACGACAGAAGGTTTGAACACAAATAATTATTATTTTCTCTCTGATCACCATGTACGCGTCAAAGGGATGGCAAGGCTCAGCTGTAATCCTTGTGCTGTATTTAGGTGGGAAGGCTGGAGAGACTTCACCTCTGTTAGTCTGCCTAGCCTCTTCCCCTCCAGAATACGAAATGGACATCTCACTGCATACTCCTGTCCTGTACCAGCATTACTCTCACTTTTATTTATTTTTTTATTACAAAAAACCCGCCTAATTTTCTTGCAATGATAACTTCTTTTTAAAAAAAGCAATCATAGAGCCAGCATAGTCAAGAGGCCACTATTACTAGTTCCTATGCTATACCAGAAAAAGCCATTTCCATCAGGTTTTACAGAACACATTTTTCAAAGGAGAAAATCCAAAGATTTCAAAGCCTACTTTTATAGTGCATACTCTGTATCGTACTCTTGACAGTTCTTCCCTTCTCCTCAGGAGAAAATCCAGGAATATGTATCACATACCTCTTATCATACAACTGCTGTAACCTGGCGCACAGCTATTTTCATCTTACAGATTGCTAGGTAATTGCAGTTGCCCGTGAAAACTAACAGGATTTGAAAGATGCCTCCTGGTTAATCTGATAGAAATGGTGGAAGAAGGCAAAGAAGCCTAACATTCCTCTCCTTCAGCCTTCTCTTGACCATTTGAATCTGCAAGAACAGGAAGACTAATTGCTCCCTTAACCTCAATGCCCCTTGAAAAAAAACCAACCCAAACCCAATACTACTGACCACAAGAGTTACCGTCTAGCAGAAACTCCCAGTCCTATTTGGCAGCAAAGACTCACTATTTCTAAAACAAAAAGTTTCACAAGATACTCAAAACCCTGTGGAACATCAAAGGCTATACAGAACACAGCTGAATAACAAATACAATCTCACATGGAATAAAGAGGAAAAGATCTCAGAAGATAACCAGGATGCAGAAGCAGGGGCAGTACTCCTGTTAGTGAGACTTAGTCATGCTCTTGGCTGCCTGGCATCAGGGTTTAGATACAATCTCACCATGTGTGATGCCATGATGACACAGGTTGTACAATGCTTTCCACCTGCAGAGGGGAAAAAAATGGGATCCACAGATAACTTGCCCTTTATTTCACACCAATTGCTGTGTTCACACATGCCCTCCTATGATATTCATTCCATACACAGACAGAGACCTTCACTGCCCACATTAACAAGGTAATTCAGACTGTTTATTTCATCCTCTCAGGCCAAGAGCTACACACGTCAGCACTAACAGAACTACTGAGGTATGCTGGAGCAAGTCAGATCAAAAGATACTACCAGGTACAAACAGACGCTGTTGAATTGCTGGTGCTCCTTAGCATCTGTTACATCCTGTTATATGCTGGCAGCTGCAGGAAGCTCCTCTGCCTCAGACACATTTCTGCTGCACAACATGCAGCAGCATCGAGTCCTTTTACACCACTGCTGGAAGAGAAGTCAATCCAGCACCACTTCAGGAGGGCTCTGCTTACCTGCCCAGGCAAATACCAATCTGTCAACCCTCCAGAGGGCTCTCCTGCTCTGTAGAGGTATGACAGTTTGCTCGGAGATCCCTTAACTTAGAGCTGCTTAACACCTAGCAGCAGCTCCAGAGGTCAATTCCGCCTTTATGTTTGTTGACGAGAAAAAAAGAATATTATGTTGCCTTCCCCACAGCTCAAAGCATCCCAAAAGCACATACAAATTTCAGTTTTGCTCCCCTTAACGGTCAGATATGCCAGCTCCCTAGCGTTGTGTCTTTCACAGCATATAACTCTTCACAAAAAATTGCTTTCTGAATGAGGAGATATTTCAAATAATTTCATAAATATAGAAATAATGTCCATCTGAAGGCTGCATCTAACAGCGGATCACATGAGAGTACTCCAGCAACTCATGAAAGTTTTCAGACTTCACGGAAAAGGCCTCAGGTTGGAAAATGACTGAGATTCCAAAACATTCAGGCAAGTGCTGGAATAAAATACTGCAGTGAAACATCCTCATGAAGCAAGATGAAGTGGACAACTCTTTTACTTACAATATCTGTAAAGAGAAAATCCAGTTTAAAGCAGGAAAAATATTTTAAAATTAAATCTTCTACAGAATGCCACCATAAGAATACAATACTTCTACCACTTCCAACAGAAGGATGACTAGACATATCATCCTGTAGTATTTAGGTCTTTGAGGGTCTATGAAGCATTGACTAAAGAGTCTATGAAAGCTGATATCAAATAATAAATATGTAATGTATAGGCCTATAATGCTATACCCATGCATTAAATCTCCCTTGGGAAATTCTTAGCATCTGTGAATCAAAACATACAGATGTTCCCAGGAAAAGCATACAGAGTTATCAAAATAGGATATAAAACCCTGCATAGCCTTCTGCAGAAAGAACATATCATTTCTATGGTTAGAAACACCAGCTGCATAAAAAGCATTTTGGTATTAACAATCAATTTGGTGACGAATGTAGGAAAGCATATGAGAAACAAAATCAAAGCAAACATGTCAGTAAATCCCAGTTTCTCTGCTAGAAATTAGGGGCTTTGTTTTAAGTCTTTCAAAAAAATAACACCTCAATATAATAAAAAATAGTAACGTTAAAACAAAACCAAGAAGACGACACTCATGATTAGCCAATCTGAGTATTCAACTTCATACTTATAAAAGGGCCTGGCTTCATTTTTCTTTCATGTTTTTTTCAGGCCTAAGGCCTGAAGCTTACTGCCTACAAAGAGAAATATTAGAAGTCCTCAGGTACAGTAAAAATGTTTCAAACAGACAAAACAGAAGATATGCTGTTTGCTAAGATTACAAGCATGGCAAACATCCCTCCTTAACTGGAGTCTGCAAGCAGAGCTGTTGAACTTACTGCACAATGCTTTTGTGGGATTGACCTGCTGTCCAGCAAGCAGCTGCTGCAGTTTCTTGATGTCTATGCGTGCCTCAGCCATGCTTTCCAGATCTCTGCCTTGAGCAGAACTTTGACATCCATCCTCTGATGCTAAAAGCATAAGAACGCCACACTTAGTCAAAACATCAGAAGGAGTTTCGACACCTATAAGAACACACCTGATAATCACCGAACAGCTGGAACTCAAATGTGGTGTTTTTCAGAAACAGCAGTGCAAGGAAGACAAAGCCCAGTTTTCCTACAGTTGTGGAGGATACTGGAAGAGACTACCCCCATAAACACGAAACAGCCACTGGCCACTTTTCTTTTTAAGGTTTCTTTTGAAGACTTCAAAGTACTTGATGCTATTTGTAAGGACTAACAGAAGGTAAGTACCGTTATCAGCATCAGACTTAAGCGATGAGAGACACAAGAGGCAACAAACAGGGAAACTTACCCCAGGGCGGATTTCCCAAGTCTTTAAAATGTGTTGTTACAGATACTAAGTCAGTTTCTATTTTCAAGTTCATTTCTCCACTCAAATTTGCTTCAATCACCTGCAATACAATCAATCACAATTTTAGGCAAGCCACTCTCACACTGCAGAAATACAGAAGAATAAAGTGCATCTTTGTTCAAATACAAGCTTCCAGGAGCACTTCGGTGCCTTCACAGCTTAACTGTACTTTTTGAACATGGTTTGAACATTTGAATGTTCATGTAAAAATGCATTTCTCATCATTCCTGTATGAATTATCTTAGACCAACCTCCCTGAAATTATAAAAAAAAAAAAAAAAAAAAAAGAAATTCAATTGCTCTCCAGTACTTTTAGAAAAAATACTGGCTTTGGGAAGTTCACATGCTGAGAAAAAGGCTTTAGAAATGAGAGACTGAAGCTGGAGAAATGCAAGTTTTCCTGCATTTCCGTCCAGCTTTTCAACAAAGAGAAAGAAACCTACCCAGTCCACAGACAGGAAACAGGATGCACCAATAGTTGACCTGCAGTTGCAGTGTTGCTTTCCAAGACTTAAAAGCAAACAGCTGCACCACAGCAGTAACTCCAAGCACAACTTTGAACTGCTAGAAATCCTGCAGAAGTGCTGAAAAGTTTTCAAATCCCATCCTGACAAAGTCACCACCAAGAGGAGACCATATAAGATCTTACACAAATCCCAAGCAGATCAGAGGATTCCTAAATCACATCTAAGCACTTAATCTCTGTGATTAGAAGAATTCTCAATAATTTTAAGAGGCACATATCACAAACAGAATCTCCCATAGAATGGGAGATGCCCACAACTGAATCCTCCCAAACAATGGCCAAGTACTATTTGAAAGAGCTTCTAAGCCCTTTTTGCAGCACTCATCCTGACCAGTTTTATCACCAAGATGCATCTAGCACAAGTATTTAATTGTGACACTTGACATTTTTGTTCTTTAATAACAGGAAAGCGTGTAGAAGACGCATGTAGTCTGCCTCCTCCCTTAGAGCTATCAAAGCTATTTCACAGAGATTTGTTTATTTTCCTGCTTGAAAGGAGGTAAGGAAATTTCCTGCCTGGAGGTAAGGAAATTAGGAAGGGGGGTATGCCAAGTGTTGATATGCTACCTCTTCTGAGTGTTGCTAAACATCAAAGTTCAATCCCATCATACAGCCATCCTGTGTGAGAAGAGATCCTCAACTCTGTAAACAAAGCAGTTATACACCATGCTTAGTTGTGTGTAAGCACTTCCACTGAGGACACGGGGGAAGGAAGGAGAGAGAAAAAATAAACCTCCCAAAAGACTGACAAAGGATAAGAGTTGCATTTACAGGATGACTGCTGTTTGCAAAATTGCCAGAAGCCCAGGGTAATCTCTCAACTCTTCCAAGCCTTGGAAGACTGAGACTGTGCCAATTTCAAGATTCTCAGTTTACAGAAAATTTCCCATTTATAAAAATTGGTATGAACAGCCCCAAACCCAAAATATTCCAAAGCTCTATGCTTACTTGCTAACTTTCATGTCAGTCAATTCCAGTGATTGTGAGCAACAACTTAGAAAAACCAAACCCTTATTCCAGCCAACTGCAGAGGGCTTCTTTCAATGGAAGGCCCACCAGCACTCCAGAAACCCAGAGTGAACTGGAAACCCACCACATGTGCTGGTTTTGTCTGGGATAGAGTTAATTTTCTTCATAGTAGCTAGTATGGGGCTATGTTTTGGATTTGTGCTGGGAACAGTGTTGATAATGACAGGGATGTTTTATTTATTGATGAACAGTGCTTACATATAGCCAAGGCCTTTGCTTCTCACATCACCTCACTAGTGAGCAGGCTCGAGGTGCACAAAAAGTTGGGAGAGGACGTAGCCGGCACAACTAACCAAAGGGATATTCCATATCGTATGACATCATGCTCAGCATATAAAGCTGGGGGAAGAAAAAGGAAGGGAGGAACGTTTGGAGTGATGGCGCTTGTCTTCCCAAGTAACCATTACATGCGATGGAACCCTGCTTTCCTGGAAATGGCTCAATACCCGCCTGCCAATGGGAAGCAGTGAATGAATTCCTTGTTTTGCTTTGCTCGCATACACGGCTTTTGCTTTACTTATTAAACTTTCTTTATCCCAAGCCACGGGTTTTCTCACTTTTACTTTTCTGGTTCTCTCCCCCATCTGACCGGGGCTGCGTGGTGCTCAGTTGCTGACTGTATTTAAACCACGACACCACGTCAGAGTCTAAAGCACAGGATGACATCCAGCTATTAGTAGGATTTCCTTTAAATCCTACCTCAAGTTTACCTAAAGTTCATTCACACAGACACCTAACAGAAGACTCACTTAATAGGCATTTCTTTAATGAAATCACCTGGAATGCCTCCAGCTAGCTTCCTGACAGACTGCAATTTCTCACCAGCTATGAAGAGTGGCTTGTAGCAACACAATGTTCTTGTTCTTTCAAGGATTCAGTACAAAGATCACCACTTTCTGGGAAGCCCAGTGTGAGTTCTTCTGTGTAAATCCTAAAATAAATCCCATCAGTTTCTTCAGCCCTTACACAGTCTTTAAGTGCCTTTAGTTCAATGTCTGATCCATCCCAAAATAAAATGTAACGTGAGGGCACCAGGGAAACATGCTATGTCCAAGATAAAATAAGGTCTGTAGGACACACACCTGAAGTGCCTTAACTTACAATGGAATTGCTGAGATTCTTCATTCTCTCCACAACACTCCTCATTGTTTTCAGCACTGGTAAGTAAATACTGACCTAGAAAGACATAAGAACTGCATTTGCACAAATATTTCATGTGTGACTGGGATGTGATGCATTTATTTCTCCCTTCAATTCCATCTTATTTTAGACTTGAGTGCAGGGAGCACAATATTTACCTGAAATCAGCAAATACCTCAGAAATAGAGAAAGACTTTTCCATTATACCAACAGGCCATTGCTCTAGCAATTGCTTCAGACATGCTATCCCAAGTCTGCGTTCAAAAGAGACAGGTTTTTGCAGACCAGATTCTCACATGAACCCACATCTGGGTTACTGAGCAGTCAATAGTATAATACTACAATATATAGTATGGTATAATACTACAGCCAAAAAGGAAAGAACGCGATTCCCATAGTACTATAATTATTTCTGGAACTGCATCAGTGTAAATCTGAAATAACAGAACGAAATACATCAAGTTTCTACTGAGTCATATGCCTTCAGAATTTAAACACTCTTTGCTATAGAGGTAACAGACATCCATAACCTCAAATAGGAGCATGTTTGCACAAAGACCTCTCCTTGCAACTCTGCTAAAAGTCAAAAAGGAGAAGATATATAAAAATCAAGAGGAAACACATCTACACATCTATACCTAACTCGGCCAGGCAGGCCATGAATTTCACAAAGAACAGATTATTTGGGCCACTTGGTACCTATACAGCTGTAACAGTCTAAATCTGTGTGGTTTCGAGGGGCTCCTGCCTAAAGCCACGCAATTCCTTGTGCCTCCCTTCCTCCGCCCTGAATATCACAGCAACAACTGGTAATCACCTGCTCTGTCTGTACAGGTTCTGGAGTCTCTTGTCAAGATGGAAGCCATGACCCATTGCTGTCCAAACCTCTAGTGGAAGCTAGAGGTCTTCCCTCTTTCCTTTCACTTCCTCTGCAAAACCCACCAGTAATATACTCCACAGTAATACCATTCCACTTGCAACCTCCCCCTTCTGTAGGGAATATAAAAACAGAGGCTTACATCAAAGTCTGGCACACTGGGCTCTCTGAAGTCATTCCACAATCTTCTGGGAATAACCCCCACAGGAATATCATGTGTCACAATCCTACTGCTGCTTGATAAGGATGGCTTGAGGGAGAGAGAGGATGCTGTTGCAGTTATAAACAGGACTCGAATTCAGAATTCAAATTTTTCAGACCCACTCTGGGAAGTACTAAAATCCAAGTGCCCCAGACACTCAGTTCCAGTTTTACACAGGTGTCTATCGATCCACTATTAAGCCTTTTGAATAAGGAAGAGGTGGTGAGATATGAGTCATTAGTATCTATAAACTATCCTTAGAGCTGAAGAGGTGAATCCGTCAAGAGGTGTTAACTGCAAAAAAAAATTCAGAAGACAGCAGTCTGAAGTGGAACGGCAGGACAATCAAAAGCAAAACAAAGAGCCAAACACTACACTGAAAGCTCCTTCACTTTATGGCTTCAATGAGAAGATTTAGAGAATGAAGGAATGGAGAAAAGTAGACATTAGAAAGAGGTGCTTCAACCACATAGCTTTCATTCTTCCTTGCCTTTTGGAAAATACAAAGCTGTTTCTGTGTGCTACCAATCATGACGGCAGGAAAGACTAGTGAAATGGAAAGGCTAGAAAAATGGCATGACTTTTATTTTGTTTTCTAGAATTACACCAAAGACTACTAAAGCATCTATTTGATCTTAAGAAAAGCACTTAAGAGCTTTTTCTTAATAATGAAGGTAAAGGCATGGTTGCACTTACTAACTCCACAGCAACTCGGAGACAGGGACAGTGTTTGTTAGTCAACTTGATTTTCACTGCCTTAGCATTCTGGGCAGTTTTTAAGGCTCGTGACAGGTTCTCAGGCACCAACTCTAAATAGATTTCGTTGTGCTCTGCAGCTACTCCTTCCATCTGAAATTCATCGAAGAAATTCCCCTACAATTTTTGAAAATTGGGAAATAAAACAGAGCAAATGAAAAAAAACAATCAAATAGAGGGGTAAGTTTAGAACTGTGTGCATGCAATGGGAAGCTTTTTTCTGCCTGGCATCACCTGCAGGAACGAGGACAGGCTGCATAAGCATGAAGGCCCATTCATTTAAGATTCTCCCCTAACACCTATGAGTCCTCAAAACAAGGGTGTGACACATGAGTTGTGCTTTGCTGTTTCCAGTTTTGGGCAGACCTTTGTGGGCCGGCACACACTTGAAGTGACAACCAAGGTAAAGGGGACGTCTAGCCAGAAACACCAGGCCTGTGCAACTCAAAGGCAGTCCTGCGAAAAGAGTGACTTCAGTGACCAGACAAGCCTTGAGAGACCTGGCGCATCTCAGGAGAGGGCTCAGTGTACAAGAAACACCTCATATGCCAGACACAACTGCACGCTCTTTGTTTTCAATGACATATGGTTATTGAACTTCCCTGGGCTTACCTGGCACAGCTCACACCACATACTGACACCTCCATTTGCTACTTTATCAGAGAGAATGAAATACAGCTTGCTGTCAGTAAGGCACAGCGTGCAGGTCTTGGCTAACTTGGCGATTGTGTTAATTACACCTGGAGGAGAGAGAGGGACGTTACAGCAAGAAGCACTTCACACATCTCATCCCAGGGGCAGGGGAGAAATATTCGTTGTCCAAAAACGCAGCTCGCGCTGCTGCGGAAACTCCCAAGCGCTCGGGGCGAAGGAAAACGCCTCACGCTGCCTCCCCCGGGAAAGGCCTGTGGGCGCGCGGCCTAGGCCTCACGGGGCCCGCCACGGGACGGAGTCCGCCGGCGCGCACGCCCTTCCTCTTCCCTTTCCCCAGGAAAGGCGGCCCCGGCCACTCGCCGAAGCACTGCCGTCCTCCGCCCCGGTGCCTCCCCGCCCTGGCAAACTCACGGCTGAAGTGGTTGAGGCAGGCGAGATCCACGATCTTAGCCCGAAATCGCATGGCGGCGCCCAGCCTGCAGCCGGCCCCGCCCGCCGCCGCAGCACCGCCCGCCGCTAGAGGTACGGCCCAGGGCGGGCCCGGACAGGAGTCGGTCAGGGAAAGCGCGGCCTCTGGGCAGAGGACGCCAGGCAGGGAGCAGCCATTGCAGCCAGTTTCCTTGCTGCGCGGAGGCGGGCTCTGCCGCCGCGGGTGGCCTCCCTCGGCAGCACTGGCGGTCGCCGGAGCCGGGGCCGCAGAGCTCGCCTCGGAGTAGAATTTCTCGGCACCCCCAGGATATACGTATAAATCCAAACATCCGTATGGGTCCCTGCCCCAATGTTGCAAGGAATTTTCCTCTTCAAGGTGAAACCATCAGCCCCTGGCAGGGGCCAGGCCCAGACTCTGGCCCTGGGTGAAGTGCTATGCACAACATGAAGCAGTAGGGAGGGAGGAAAGCAACAGTCACGTAAGAAAGCAGAGCTCTCTTAATGGGTCTTTCCATTGCCCCATCGCTAGCCAGGCCATCCAGAAAGGGCTGGGCAACCAAAAGTGTTTTGAGAAAGCATCTCTTTGTCAGACCAGGCACCTCAGGTAAGACAGGGTCCCTTTGCCCAGGGCTACTGGAGCTTAGTGCATGGTGTGCAGGGGTTTATGAAGAGACCGGAATAGTTGAAGGATGTACAAAGTGAAGGAAAACCTTGCTATACCTGTCCCTGTGTGCGGCATGCCTGTTTCGTACAGGAGATTTGGTCCTTTGCCTCTATGATATTCTTGGTTCCTTGTAGTCCTTGAAAACTGCAGCATTTGCAGAGATGGTTTTCTAGTGCTGTCCTCTTAGGTTCCTCAAGGTTGTCTGGTGTGCTGTTGTCACACTGCAAGTTCCTCAGGTCAGCTAAATCACCTTTCTCACATTTGATTTTGAAATGCTGTTGGGATGCTGCTCACAGCACCTTGATGCTGTCTTTTGATACAGTCATTATGGAAAAAAACTAAAGACCAAAAGAAGCAATCGTGGATCTACATACTTAGAGAAAGAGCAATGGGTTTGGGAGAGGTTATTCTCTGGCTGTGTTGCTCCCAGGCCCTGTGCGCTTTGCAGAAATCAGCTGAAGATTTTCTTAGAGAAATCAGTCCAGTGCAGCAGGGTTTGGCAGAATCAATCCCAATTCAAATCTTCAACCAATCAACTCAGCACAGTGGTTTGATATTCACTGTATTTTTCAGAATAGCATTTCCCTGATAAAAGTCATTCTAACAAGATGGTAGTTCACTGTGAAATCTCTTACACAGTATCTGTGAATATACTACACCCTCATCTTTTATGAGTTCCCATTTCTGTTGGCTGCTGTTGTTGCATTGGTCATGGTTTAACCCCAGCTGGCAATTAGGACCACACAGCTGTTTGCTCACCTCCCACTCACTGGTAGGGTAGGGAGAAGAAGGAGAAAAAAAAACCTTGTGGGCTGAGATAAAGACAGTTTAATGGAACAGTAACTGAAGAGAATAATAATAATAAAAATAATGATAAAAAAATATACAAAATAAAGTGATGCAACACAAATTGCTCTCACCACCCGATGATCTATTGCACAGTCTATCCCGAGCAGGGATCATGGATCCTTGCCCTCCCAGCCAACCCCCATTTATATACTGAGCATGACATCTGTGGTATGGAATAGTCCTTTGGCCAGCTTGTTCTGTCTGTGCTCCCTCTCAGCTTCTATGGGAAGCTGAAAAAAGTCCTTGATTTACTGTAAACATTACTTAGCAACAACTAAAACAGTATGTGTTATCAAAATTATTCTCATACTAAATCCAAAATGCAGCAGCAACTAGGAAGAAAATTAACTCTATCCCAGCTGAAACCAGGACAGAGGCGTCATGGGGCCCATTGGGCCCCAGGATGACAGAAACAATTCTTTATCACTCCAGGCTCTACTTTAATCGGTAGACCCCTGGGTGAGGTGACTACATTTGGAGAATGGGGGATCCCTGATAGGTATAGCAGGAAAAGGGCAGGTAAAGTGGGAAAGTAGCAACTGCAAAGGCGGAAAAAAATTATTCCTAGAGGGGTGACTTGGAAATTCTTAATAAGTCAGGGATGAATAAGGAGGAACTAGATGGTCAGCCCAGTGGAGTTTTACTTGCCCAGATTGCAAGAATACCTAGGAAGAACTGTAACAGCAACAATTTTATAGTCTTCATCTTGAGAGGTAAGTCACCTAGTAGGTTAACCCCTTCCTTCATTAACTTTCATTCACATTTAACATCTTGATTTCGTTCAGGGTCTCAAGTTCCAGTTTAAGCCAAGTTGAGGTCTTCAAAGCTAAGAGACTGTTCCTTTCACTCCTCTCCTTGCCTGACAATTATTTCTACTCAACGGTCCACTATCATTTCTGCTAGTGGTGTATCCCAACATTTCACGCAGCAGTCTCCACCATCTGACAGCCAGTGAAAGCAACTTAATGACTTTTGCTGGTGTTTCTTTGTTATGTCAGCTCTTATAAGAGCACCCATAACTTTGGGAACTAAATAGTTTCCAAGTTCTGTGCAGATACTACTTCTCCCTTTATTTATAAATACTCTACAAAAACTTCTACGTGTTATTTCAGAATCCAACCGTGGCATTCCAGTGCTCAAAGCTGTTGCTTGAGATCAAGGTGACTTCTTAGCTTTTTCCCCACCTTTTTAGATGAATTCATTTTTAACAGAAATGTGTCACAAATACTTGCAAAACAGTCATGGTTGAGGCTTGCCTGCATGTCAGTCCCTCTGGGTTCTACCAGATGGCTGTCAACAGAATACTTTTTTTGGAATGGTGAGCATTTGCTTTCTGGAGTGCGTAGAGTGGGAAGAAGATGTAGGATGTTTGCCTAACTCCACCAGCTTAGTCTTTAGCCGTCAAGCTAGGAAGTATTTTTAAAGCAGCCAAGCCTAGAGTACTGATGGCTTCAGAAAAAGGAGAATAGAATGAGATCTGTTTCCAGCTCTGTTCCCAGTCAGAGGGGTAGAAGTTAACACTGCAAACCTTTGTTTTAGATTTGCCTAGTTAGTTATGCTGTAGATCTTCATTGTATTTGATAATGCAACTTTTTTAGAATGTCTTATAGCTTCTAAGAAATTAATCTGCTGAATCATATTACCTATATTTGTCATCCATTTAGAAAGAGCTGTTTCAGGCTTAAGCACTGTGGCAGAGAATACGTACTATACATACCTAATGAAAAAGGACTAGGTAATCAGGGAAGAGACACAGTACAAGATTTTCTGTAAATGTACTTCTAAGAGTTTACTTAAGTAATGTATTGGAAGCAGGCAAAGGAACATATATGTTCACGTAATATCTACACTCTGTTCATGCTTCATATTCCAGCGAGTCATTTATATACAGACAATTACAAAATAAAAAATAAGTCAAGCTACACATTATGAACTTGCTATAACATTAAAACAAGATAAGAAAATACATGGAAAGTACCTCAGAAATGTGGCATTTCTAGTGAATTTTCAAATGTTTCATTTCTATTTGAATGTTCAAGGTTAGCCCCTCTTCTCAGACCTCTCATTACTGAAGGTTTTATATATTTGCTATTACCTATATAGCTCCTTCTAGACTGATATAATGAACTCTGATCAGTCATTTCCTCTCTGAATCTTTTTTTTTTTTTTCCCCACTGGGAATGGGCAATTCCCAATTAGGTCAAATAACCACAACCCTTGTTTCTGTGTTACAAAGGCAATGATTTTATATGTTTTCCCATAATCTTAACACAGCACTAACCCTAACCCCTATTCCTCAGCTAAACCCTTACCCTTCTAACTCTAACTCCTAACCCAAACTCATAGAATCACAGAATCGTTATGGTTGCAAGAGACCTTTAAGATCATCAAGTCCAACTGTTAACCTAGCACTGTCAAGTTACAACTAAACCACGTCCCTAAGCACTATATCTACACATCTTTTAAATACCTCCAGGGATGACGATTCCACCACTTCCCAGGGTAACCTGTTCCAATGCTTGATAACCCTTTCAGTGTAAAATTTTTTCCTAATATCTAGTCTAAACATCCCCTGGCACAACTTGAGGCTATTTCCTCTTGTCCTGTTGCCTGTTACTTGGAAGAAGACACCAACCCCCACCAGGTAGTTGTAGAGAGTGATAAGGTCTCCCCTCAGCCTCCTTTTCTCCTGGCTAAAGAACCCCAGTTCCCTCAGCCGCTCCTCGTAAGACTTGTTCCCCAGACCCCTCACCAGCTTTGTTGTTGTTCTCTGGACATGCTCCAGAACCTCAATGTCTTTCTTGTAGTGAGGGGCCCAAAACTGAACACGGTACTTAAGGTGCAGCCCTACCAGTGCTGAGTACAGGGGAACAATCAGAGGGACCATCACTTCCCTAGTCCTGCTAGCCACACTGTTCCTGATACAGGCCAGGATGCTGTTGGCTTTCTTGCTATTGACCTGGGCACACTGCTGTCTCATATTCAGCCAGCTGTCTACCAATACCTCCAGGTCCTTTTCTGCCAGGCAGCTTTCCAGCCACTCTTCCCCAAGCCTGTAACACAGCATGGGGTTGTTGTGACCCAAGTGGAGGACCCGGCACTTGGCCTTGTTGAATCTCATACCATTGGCCTTGGCCTCTCCATTCAGCCTGTCCAGATCCCTCTGTAGACCCATCCTACCCTCAAGCAGATTAACACTCCTGCCCAATTTGGTGTCATCTACAAACTTACTGAGGGTGCACTCAGTCCCCTCGTCCAGATCATTGATAAAGATATTAAGCAGAACTGGGCCCAATATTGAGCCCTGGGGAACATCACTTGTGACTGATCGCCAACTGGATTTAACTCCATTCACCACCACTCTTTGGGCCTGGCCATCCGGCCAGTTTTTTTCCCCAGCGAAGCATACACCCATCCAAGCCATGAGCAGCCAGTTTCTCCAGGAGAACGCTGTGTGAAAAGGTGTCACATTCTTTACTAAGGTCTAGGTAGACAACATCCACAGCCTTACCCTCATCCACTAAGCAGGTCACCTTGTCATAGAAGATAAGTTTAGTTAAGCAGGACCTGCCTTTCACAAAGCCATGCTGATGGGCCTGGTCACCTGGTTGTTCTGTATGTGCCACATGATGGCACTCAAGATGATCTGCTCCATAACCTTCCCCATCACCGAGGTCAGACTGGCAGGCCTGTAGTTCCCTGTATCCTCCTTCCAGCCTTTCTTGTGGATGGGCATCACATTTGCTATCTTCTGGTCAATGATGACCTCGCCAGTTAGCCAGGACTGCTGATAAATGATGGAAACTGGCTTGGTGAGCACTTCTGCCAACTCTCTCATTACCCTCGGGTGGATCCCATCTGGCCCCATAGACTTGTGTGCGTCTAAGTAGTGTAGCAGCTCGCTAACCATTTCCCCTTGAATTATTAACTCAAACCATAGAAGAGTATCATAGAATCATAGAATGGTTTGCATTTGGAGGGACCTTTAAAGATCACCTACTCCAACGCCTCTGCCATGGTCAGGGACACCTTCCACTAGACCAGGTTGCTCAAAGCCCCATCCAACCTGGCCTTGAACACCTCCAGGGATGGGGCATCCACAACTTCCCTGGGCAACCTGTTCCAGTGTCTCACCACCCTTATAAAAAATGTCTTCCTTATGTCCAATCTAAATCTACCCTCTTTCAGTTGAAAACCATTGGCCCTTGGCCTGTTACTACAGGTCCTAGCAAAAAGTCCCTCTTCATCTTTCTTTAAGCCCCCTTCATATATTGAAAGGCTGCAGTAAGGTCTCCCCAGAACCTTTCCTTCTCCAGGCTGAACAGCCTCAGCTCTCTCAGCCTTTCTTCACAGGAGAGGTGCTCCAGCCATCTGATCATCTTCATGGCCCTCCTCTGGACCTGCTCAAACAGGTCCATGTCTTTGTTGTACTGAGGATCGCAGAGCTGGGTGCAGAACTCTGGGTGGGGTCTTAAGCGAACAGAATAGAGGGGCAGAATCACCTCCCTCGACCTGCTGGCCATGCTTCTTTAATGCAGCCCAGGATATGATTGGCTTTCTGGGCTGCAAGCGCCCATTCCCAGCTCATACCCAATTTGTCACCCACTAGTATCCTTGAGGCCTTCTCCACAGGGCTGCTCTCAATCCATTCATCCTCCAGTCTGTATTTATGTTGGGGATTGCCCATACCTAGATGCACTTGGCTTAAAACATAAGTACTAGGGCATATACACCTTTACAGCAGGTATAAACAGCTTTGTGCAAGAGCCTGATACAGCAGACAAGGGTCTGCGCAGCAGGAAGCTTTGTCACAGCACATGTACCCCTCTGCTCTTTGATAACTCAGAACCTGCAGCACCACCCATGCATCTCCTCAGCCCATCCCCTTCTTGCTTGTGACACTGTTGTGTCCTTGTCCAACTCTTAGGCCTAGTGAGTTCTGCTGTGACAGAGTTACCTGTTGTGATTGAAAACACTTTCTCCCACAGTGTTAGCTTGGTTAACGTGTTTTTCACTTTTTTTTTCATATTTATTTACGTAATAAATTAATTCTACATGCACATGAAATCACAAGCTCTGTGTTTTTCTGCCCATCTAAATAACTTAAAGTATACTCATTCAGGGAAGAAGGCATTCATACTGCCTAACTGTGGGAATCTGACTTAGGTTGCTCGATGGAGAGACAAAGAAAGTGAAAGAAAAATCTGAGAATGTCAACCCTGAGAACCAGAGGGACGCTGGAAGGGTGAGCATAACACTACAGAAAAGGGATAGATACTAGGAAAGGCTCTTTGTCTATCAGTTTTCCTTTCCACATTAATTTGAACTACGAGTGGGTATTATTGTAATTGATCTAATAACCCTAACTAGACTAAACTAACAGCACATTCTTAGTTCCATATACATCCCTTTGTTCCAACAGGAGTTTGAGTGTAACAGAAAGGGGAACAGAGAGCTTTAATTTACCAGGCATTCCCCCTACAGCTTCCATAAACAGGCAATTGCTTGGCTTGAAAAGTCTGTGAGATCTGATCCCAGTCTGCTGAAGCTCAGCTCTGAACACGTGGATATCACTGGACCCAGGAGGTGGTAAGACAGCTTTAAGCTTTTTTTTGGCTGTTATGGAAAACTTCAGTAGTTTTTTTTTTGCATAAATGAGTTGAAACTGAACACTGTTTTTATCTAGATGTTAAGGTTAATCAGTGTGTCCAATTTGAAACTGGACACTGAATGAAACACACCTTTCTCATACACTTTGTTTTAATACTGAAAACTCCTGTCTCAAGTGGTCCTTTGAGCAAGAAATTAATAAGTACAACATAAGCCTACACAGGCCACAAACTAATGCTCAGATTCCAAATACAGTCTTTAACACATTTTTGATATGGTTAATGGATCCATTGTGATGCATCATAAATTTAAAAGAAAAAGATAGTAATTTAAACATGGAATGAAGAATAAATCACAACATGCAGTTTCTTATTGATGAAGTAAGAGAACTTCAAGGTTTATTTTCTATCATCTTCTACACAAAACTGAAATCGAAGTAGTTTTGAATATATGGACAATCACAAGAAGCTGGTTTGAATTAAATTAAATAATTTTGTCTAAAACAAGTTGTGTGCATTTTATTAAAATAGCATTACCTTCAGAATTCTCAGGAAGGCAGTGCTTACTCCTCTTTGTATCTTCATGGCTAAGTCATTTCCATTCATTTTCAGTTCATGGACCTTTTCTATACGCTGCCTACATACTGTTTTACTTTTGGGCTTTAATGTCGAGTGAATCATGTAAAGCTTCTATTGGGAAATCCTACCAGCTTCCAGAAAAAAAACCTGCCAAATCAGTAAATAATATGCCAGATCTACAGGCAGGCTGATAACCCGAGAGGCATCTGTCTCCATATTTGTGCTCATATTTGTTATAAAGAAGGGGTATATGGAGCTCCAAAGGGACTCAGACCTTTTTTAACATACATAGGGATCTTCAGGCAGAGATTTGCTGTTGGGCCAATATTCCAGACGTATTATGAAGCTGACTACTAATCTCACACTAGCATTGAAGCAGTGAGCAGTAACAAAATCTCAGAAGAGCCCTAAATGAACACTATACATTTGCCCCGATCATGCTGAGATTTAAAAAAACAAAACCAAAACAAACAGGTTATGGCCTGTGCAGTTAGTAGAGAATCCAGCATCATCAACAGCTCTCTGGAGGCAGGCTCATGGCTGTACGTGAAGCCCAAGGAGACAGGTTGCACCAAGTACTGAGCTGTCTCCTACTTGATGTTTAAACCATGTCAGAATTCATTTTGTCCTCGTCAAAGCATGCCACAAAATGCAGGTTTTATTTAGAAAGCCCAGAAATTTTTCAGCAGCAAACATCTAGACATCTCCAGGGTGATGCGGCAGCTCAAGGAATTTGAGCCATCTAAGACTAAAATTTAAAATAACCAAGAAACAGATCACTTGCGTAAATATCTCCTTTATTAAGTTGAGTGCAATAGATGGTCTCAGAACACCCAAAAGCATTAACATTTCACGGAGCTATAAAAGCTTGTACAATTAAACAAGGTTTATAATTTTCCAAATGGAGACCTCAGCCTATTCAGTCCAATAACAGTGTCATTACAAAGCCTGTCTGAAGAAACCCTTTCTCTCTAATTTGACAGTCTTTTCATAGTAGTCTCTGACTTCTCTTGAAAAGTTTGGCAGGATGGGAAGAATGTGAAGCTGTATGGTGCTATTCCAAGCTGATAAAACCACCTAATTTCTGCCCCTTGATAACAAACCTTCATGCTCTCTGATGGGTTTCAATTCATACGTGCAATTTCATCAATTAAAACTGAGGGTCGAGCATGTAATTTCATTAGTCATTTCAAACTGGAAAACTTTAAAACTGTTTTGACCATTTTAAAGTGTCTGTTTTAGCAATCCTTTTTGTTGAAAACAGGCAGGTGAAAGCAGTTGCTAAGAAAGACAATACATCAGTGTTGTGGTTTTGGCCAAACTGGCCAATGGCCAGCGACAGATGCTCCCCCCCAGCCTCTCGTGCACGGGGAGGAAGGGGAGAGAGAGAGATTTACGAGTTTAGAAGAAACTAAACAACTTTAATAAAATATTAAGAATAAAATAAAAAGGAAAATAATGAAATAGATACAGTATGTACAAAACTGTATTAAGCTCCCAGGACGATGTCACCAGGCTGGACTCAGTGACGGGTGGGGACCAGGTTCCAGAGTTGGAGTCAGGAACACACGGATCGGGATCAAAGGCAGATGAACAGACAGGGTCCTCCTCGGACGTCAGCCATTGAAGGAAGAGAGTTGACCCTTTGATCCCTCAGCTTTTATACTGAGCATGGGGCAGATGGGATGGAATACCCCTGTTGGTCAATTTTGGGTCACCTGTCCTGTCCGCTCCTCCCCGCAGGTGGGACCCCTCTATGCTTTTCCACTTCTGACCCTCTAACGGGGCAAATATAACACAATTAGCTGAGCGTGGTTGTTATAGCAATAAGTAGAAGCAAGAGCCTCTCTGCATACCGTTCCTTGGCACAAACTGTCGTATCACTCTGAACGAACCGCTTTAGACACAATCTGCTGTTAATTTCAGAGAGTTAGAAGAGGCCTAGCTAAGAACTAAAATTACCGAACAGAAAGTTGGTTCTGTTTTACCTCAAACCAGGACAATCAGTTTTAGAGGGTTTGATAAAATAACTAGAGCTTAAACAATCTAGAGTCCAGACCTTTCTTTTTTACGAAGACAAACCAAGAACTAATTCACAGCAGAAAAGATTTGCCACTATACCTAGACAGGTAGAATCATCCCAGAAAATACCCTAATGGTGTAACACACCAACAAAAAATGGCAGCATAGATCAAAGATGCTGCTTTTCGCAGAAAAATAGTTTTAAAAAAGTATGTATGTTCAAAATTAGTATTCCGGCAAGGGATAACTGTATGACTGAGCACACAGTGGAATACTTCTGCCAATAGGCTAGGATACAGACACTCAGAAAGTAACTTTTAGTATAAAGGCAGCTATTCCAGTAAAATAAATATTCTTTTTCCTAGAATAACTTATTCCAGCATCCTGTTCATCTACACACAAACAGACATAAAGGTAAACTGCTCCCCAATATTTATGACTGGTTTCTTTTCCTGGAGTAAATACCTGTCTGTCAGGGATTTGTCAAATACCTGAAAATACAGCTGTGAAGTCAGAAGCCCGTAGTACAAAATTGTCCTAATAATAAATGACTGCACACGCTTACTGCCTCCTACACCGCTGACTTCAATTTTTTAGCAATTGAGGCAGTTTTTTGTGTCTTAGGGATATGAGAAGGCATGGAGGAAGTCAAAACTTGGACATTCTCTGATACGCTGTTTGAGATAGGCCACATAGTCAACATTCGTGTGAGAATACAAGAAAGCAAAAATCTGCAAATGATGATAGAAAATCCCTGTTTTAACGGACTAAGCATTTTACACAAAACAGGATTTTAGTATTTGGGACACGTATCTGGGTGAGAAATTTACTTACGCGGTTTCTGATTAATGAGAATCATACAGCTAAAGTTTTCCATATGGTGAAATCGCTATACTTTCTTCACCTATTTATGGCCATCGTCATTTTACAGTTCCTTAAATACCGTAAATTTGACACTGTGTGGGGGAGGTACAAGTATTATTTTTATATGAGTGATTAGTATTTAACAGAAGCACACACTTTCAGGTGTTTTCTTTATTCAAATACAGTTTGCTTGGATAGTAGACAGTAACAACAGAATTAATATCAGGCTCACCTCTGGCACACGAAAAAATTATTCTGACGGTCATATTAGCAGAACAGAAGATTTTTCATGTAAATGAAGTTGTGGGGTTTTCTTTCTTTCTTTTTTTTTTTTATTCTGTTTCCAAATTAGCATAGCTGTAGATTTTCGGTCTTGGAGAACTCTGATATTCCCCTGCAGATCTCATACACTTCAAATGTCAGTGTTTTATAAAAGTTCTAAGAACAAGAGGATTTTTTCTGTTTGCTGTCAAGATTTTTTGCATTGAAACATCTGCGATCCTTTTCTCACCTTTGTTTTCTTCTATTTGATCTATTTCCAATTAATTTTCTTTACCAGATTTATCAATACTTTGTCAGCCTTTGCTTACTTTTGTCCTTTTTCCACTCCAGATACTCTGTGCTCATTCTAATGCAAGAAAGATACGTAAAGGCTATTAAAATGAAATCCCCATCGTCCTCACCGTCACCAAAATGCCCAGTGTCCCAGACATCACACAGCTTCAACCCGAGGCAGATTAATTTCTACAGATCCTTATTGCAAGCCTTCAGGATAGGCATCTATAGCAGTGCTTGTTGTGCACAGGTATTACACCGATACTACGGACATTTTTCATTGACCTAGTTGGCTATGTTAAGCTCACTTAAGTCAGTCTGATGTCCAGAATGCCAGCAGCTATATCTGCAACTGAAATCCATGGACATTTTGCTCTGCATGGTTTCACTGCAGAGGAAATGACCTCTCAGAGGGCTAGGAGATGGCAGTGGTAGTCAGGCTCTGAAAAGGCACAAAAATCACAACGCATATCAACACCAGCTCTTTGCACCACAGCTGACCATGCCAGCAGCGCTGGCAGCCAAAATGAAGAGAGAGTTGAATGTCCCAGACTACAGTACTAGCACAAAGCTGGAAAATGGCTAAGGGCCAAGGCAGCACCAAAGAAAATCAACACTAATGCAACCAAAGCCATCACCTCACTGGTGCTGGCAGAAATCAGCGTCATAAGGTTTTGCCTCCCATGTGGCTGGAAGCAACACAACTGCAGGAAGGGGATGACACTTATTTCTTTTAAGCAGCTCAGCATACTGCAGAGCGGAACCTCCAGGAAACACAAAATCCGTGAACAAGAGCTGAGAGCCTGCAGCTCATGCAGCAACTCATGGACCAAGAAATGTAACTTGCTCCTCAGGTGCCAAAAAGGTTTACGAGAACCAGAACAAACCGTAAAGTGCTTGCTGCAATTCAAAGATACCGAACTGATTGAAGACAAACCCAAAAGCATAGATGTGCCTGCAAGGATGCAACGTGGAGAAAGAATAAGGTGTGAACTGTATGTTGTCCAATTTGCTCTGAGTTAAAGATTTCATTATGCAAGTTCACAGCTGGCTTCAGCAGCTAAAAGCCTTCTGATCTTTTTATGATCAAAAGAAAAAGTGAAAAAGAATGACACCACATCAAGGCTCTGGCAGAGTCTAGGTCCCACTACAATGAGTATCTGCATTAGCAAAGCTCATCCCTTCATATGGTTATAATCAGGGGGTGAAAACATAAGTTTTCAATGGATTTTTAAAACTACCTCCCCAGCCCCGAGGGAATACCAGAAAATTCTGGAGAGATGCAATATACCCTCTTTCCAGTAGGCAGAACTGCAGTGTTAGGGGCAGTTCATTCAGTGAAATGACCTCATAGGTAATTTCCTCCTGTCCACCATAGTAGTATTTATAGAAGGCTAGAAACAACAGTTCATTCTGCGTTACTTAAAAATACCAATGACACAATGGTGTTTGATTCTTTTATTATGAAAGGTACAAAAACACAGAGTGTAGTGAAGCTATCATTAGAAACATGGACTTTTTTTGAACCAACTTTCTATTTACATACACAAAATTCCCCAAGTGGAACAATATCAAATGTGAGACACATTATCAGAATATACCATATATACAAGTTCAGAGATTTTGCATCTCTGTTGCTCTATACATGATTGTTGCACAAAAAGTCAATTTCTACTTGTCTTACACAAGTATTTTAAGTTAAGCTTATGAGACTACTCAAGCAAAATAAAGCAGAATCTGGACAAAGTTCTGCTATCTGAACAGTTACTTTATAAATACAGTATAAAAGAAATAGAGCTGGGTTTTCAGCTAGGCTCAATCTTCTGTTGTGTCAAATAGCCCATGCTCCAAATTGCTGGAAGTAAAATAATGGAAACTATTACTGGTTTTTATCGACATCAAACCAGAAATATTTCAGGAGTCAAAGACACACTGGTTTTCAGATCACTGATCAGTTATTAGGAAAAGCAAGTCTTCGTTTTTATTTATTTAAAACCCTTCCCTCAAACAGAAAAGACAAATAAAATACTTGAGCTTGCTTTGTGTGATAAGACATTCTGTTAAAAAAAATAAAATACAAGAGGACACACCACTTTGTAATTTTTTTAACTGTAACCAATTACTGCTTAGTAAAATAAGGCACTTCTTCCTTTTGATCAGTCCACTTCGCTAGATTTTAGTTTAGCTCCATTTTACACAGAGAACTGATTTCAGCTATGCCACTTGTGACAGCACAAGGGATGCTGTTAAGAACTGTTGCTCTCCAAGCATGGATGGCCTCAACAATACCTTCTGGGTTGCAAGAGCCCAAGTCACAGAGTGAATATATGGCTGCCAGCTGCACACCCCAGGGAACACCTGCAAAAAGTTAACACAAATCAGCTTATAGAAAGTTTGGTATGCAGTAATGTTTTTGGGAAACCCGAATCTAAAGAAACGATTAGTTCAAGAATGGGAATTAAAACACATCAATTGGGATGCCTAAAACCCGAAAGTAGCAAGATGACAACCTGCACACAAATTCCGTAACATCTCATTTTATACTACACTTTCCAGTTTTCTGAATTCAACAGGTTTGTAGTATTCAAAGGTCATAAGAGATCTGAACATCTAGTGATTTTACTCTAGTTAACGGTGATGAGACTTTTATAAAAACAGTTAATTTTACACAGAGTCTGAAACAGACACAGGCATATACCATTTACTTGTAAGAATGCGTGACAGCAAGGAAGACAAGCAATACAAGTGGTTCAAAAAGGCTCCCTGAATCAACGCTTCACTGCAAAATGGACTTAACATCCAGAATAACTTAGCAATATAGATCTCTACTGCCCTAATTGCCTTGCTTTGTCTCAGTCGGGAGTTTGGAGTGCCTTGCAGGCCTCTTCCAATACAACAATCTTGCTAGTAGCAAACTTCAGCATGAGCTGCTCAGGTAACATGTTACTGTTACTGTTACTGCTCAAGTTAAGATCACCCTTTAAGTTCTCTGAGGCAGCTGACATGCTGTTCCATGAAGCAGTGTAATTCCAGGGTGGCTGAAACTATCTCAGAGAGTGTTCTTTGTCTCAAACAGAAGGTAATACATACGCTTTATTAACTTTGGAAGACAAAGGGACTGAAACTGAAAACTGTTTGTACTGTTACACACTAACATAAACCTGCACAAGCTGTTTTGGCATGTGTTTCTTCTATTCGTGTGTGTTCTGCTTATACTGGCAAGACTTCACATTGCAGATGTTACACTAAAGTTCCCCTAAATAAACATTACCTTCCTCTTTTGCATGCTGTACAAACAGTCCAATTACAGAACAAATATTCTTCACTGCAGCAAGATATCCTTCCTTCAAACCTATGCGGCCCAATCGACCTGAAAGAAAAAAGGTTACTACATATCTGACATTTTAGACACTCAACTTCCTAATTTTTAGACTTACTGATTGTCTGTTGAAGTATCAACAGAAAATAAAAATTTCAATTAAAAAAATTAGTCATCCTTGTTACCATGCTGTCTCATGAACAACAGTTGTCCTATTCCTTTTGTGACTAAGGACCCCAAGACATTTTACGTCAGACTGTTCCAACCTCCCACAGGTTTACAATTTGTAACTGCAAAACTCTAAGAATGTAATTTCTGTTTAACAAACAATATTATATAGCCTACATACTGAAAACATCTGTTGAAACTCAAAGTTTATCTATTTGCCTTAAATACCACCTAGATCCCAAATAAATTAATCTAACTTAAAATTGCAGGAAGAGGTATTATGTTGCATATAAAACCTTATTTTACATACGCTTTATAGAAAAGTGTGTATCTACAGATGATTTAATTTTAAATACATAAAACATGCTAGTATTTGCTATCGCAAAATCAGAGTAACATCTCTCAAAACTTAAGCACATGCTTTCCACAGGCTGACGAACAGAAAATATCCGCATAGGATTTACAAAAGTTTGGCTTTTAAAGTGAAAGTTTTTGAAGAAAGTGGGAAAAGAAAAAAACCAACAAAACAACCAAGATGTAAAAAAAGACAAAAATACTTCAATTCCCTTTCCAGGCAGGCTGACACTTTCCAAGGACATAATTACACAAAGCAGTTCAACCAAGAATTTACATCACTTACCAATTAGCCTGAGTGTCAATGCTATAACGCTATCAGGAATGGATTGAGCAGTTTCATGCCCCTTTCTCTTCTTTACCCATTTATCCATAGAAGGCCAAAGCACTTTGCTGTGAAAGACAAATTAGTTTGAAAATCTGCATGAAGAAGTGGTACAGTATTTATACAATGATGTTTCCCTCTGTTTACCATGTATTTTCATAGCTCCACTTATATATTTAATTCACCTTCCAGGGAAACTCATAATAATCCAAGCATCCACAAATCTGAGTCATGTAAAGAATGTTTTAAACCCAAACAATCAAAGCTAACTTTCTGGAGGAATCACCTCTGTTCAGAACAGTATTCCTGTTCATCTTCCGTTCATTTCCCTGCAAGATTCTGCATCTCTGCCTTAAGTCAAGAACTTGCCCCACTGACTTCACAGATGTATATGAAATCTAGTTACTTTCAAATGTCATGCAAGCTTCTCTTATGACTGAAAATTCAGAGTTTGCATGCTACAAGTAGCATCTGATGCTTGTTTTTAAATCTGAAAGGACCTGAGATAAGACCTTTTTCATCCTTAAAATGATGCTAATAGACCTAGTTACTTGTTACCAGCACAACCCCACACAGGCAATCAACTGTATGGCTTTAGTTAAAATGACATACCTTCCACTGAAGCTAATTTATATTCATCTTAAAAGTATTTCACTAAAAATAACTTCTTTACTATTTGAAAGCATGGAACTTGTATAAGATACTTGACGATGATTTCAAGTTATTTACTTTATACTCAATGATTGCATTGTCGTAGTCAAACACACACCATATTTTTGGAGATTCCACTAAGTTATGTAAATTCTACATAGAAAATAGGAGCTGTCAGATTAAGGTAGGTACCAAAATGACATTTTTTACACCAAGTTAAGTATGGTAGCAGTCCATGCATTGGATTATAGCGTTCAAAGAAAATTTAAGATATTGAATCCAAGTATTATAATGGTTTTAGAATTAAAATCAGACTGAAATCAGGATAATACACTCATGAGTATGGTTACATTTCACTTTCAACACTGAAGGAGTGCTAGTTACACATCAACAGTTCCACTCTCACTTTCTAGTGATGGGGGAGAAGGGAATTCAACAAAACAATATGATTGATTGTTCCTCGGAACTTGTTTTGTTGACAAACAATCCATCTCAAATCACTCACAGTTGTCCACACACAGCCATTTTAAAAGCAATTATTTCTTTATTATAAAGGTTCACAGAGTTAATTACCTTATAACATTGTCATGTGTCCAGTCCCACTTCAGGCGAGAGCAGAGTAGCTCAACAGCAAATACGTACTGCCAAGCATCTTCACTCAGATCTTCTCCATACTGCTCACTCAGTTGAAATTCTACTTTTGGACACAACTGCATTTCTAAAAGCAGGTTTGAGACCATAACACCAGCATCTAAAGAGGAACTCTGGAATTTTAGAAGGTGATTATCTTAATGCACGAAAAATTACCAACCCAGAACCAAACTCTTTACATATATTTGATTCTGACTGTGTGTCTGCTTGAAGGCAAGGGCCCTGATAGTTTTGAAACCCACTATTAATACCAGGCATGCTTGTTGGAAGTACTATAGTTCTGTAAATACCAAGTGAACAAAATCATCTTGATTCATAGCTTGCCTATTCCCTAACCTAACATGCTGCTCCACAACTGCCTTGGGGCTGCATCTGCATGATATAAATTTGCTCCCATTGATATCAAGTGTGTCTCAATTTTTCCTTTTCGCAACATCCCTTTCAGTATGGTAATATGTGCCTGCTGAAAACCGACAGAAATTAAATGACTCTCCCAACACCTCAAAGTCAAATCTCAAAAGTCCTTAGGTCCTTAACATTGGTAATCCTTCTGCCATCACTGCCGTTTTTTACTGATCATGCCAACTGCTTATGAAATTAATTTCTGATTAATTTCTGATATTAATTCATCATTTTTTTTTTGGTGATAAATGGGTATTTACAGTCTACTTCACAGAAAGATCATAAGTAAGAAGAGACAGGCTCATCTTAAAATTAACTGTGATAAATAATTGCCTATTACACAGAGAACTATGAAAGACAGACAAGCCCAACACATATTAAGAAAATCCCAACAAAACAAAAAACAGACCTCAAAGAATATCAAAGTCACAGTTCCACTGAGGGGCAGAATTCTCTAGTCCAAGAACACTCCAGTCAAAGTTTAAAAGCAATGTTGACTTTTAATGTTAAATAGAGGGATTAGTATTTAATAGGAAAAACAAGAAAAGTCATGGGTTTGAGTAAGGGTCTAGACATCCACAGGAAAAAGGCCCGAAGCAGCATGAGTTGTGCAATTGTACGCATTCTTTGAGAGATTCACAGGGTGTCTTCACACCCTTCATCAGAATTAAGCCGCTTGACTTGATTCAGCCAAAGCAACCAATGCAGACAAAAGCTGATACTGACAATGAAAGAAGACGTTACCTGTTCCCAGTTGAGATAAGCACTCAAACAGGCCAGTGTCTCATTGCTTGCACTCTGCCTGACAACTAATTGCATAGCTTTGTTAACTGCACCTTGGAAGACAAATATATCAGACCATATATTTGTGATAAATAAAATCAATTTTTCTGAGTCTGGAAAGTCTAAGGAAAAAAAGAGAGAACAGATTAAGTTTTTAACGTTTAAAAACACACACAAAAAAAATATATATACACACTCAGGCATTAAAAGCTAGTACGCTCTTCAGCAAGATAACTTAGGAAAGAAGGCACAGAAGTCACGTAACAACTGCAGCCCAGGGAAGGGGAGTTGTACTAGCACATCTCAGTCCCAAGATGAAGAAAAAAGAAGACCCAAGAAAAGAAACAAAACACACACACCACCAAGCCACCTCCTCCACTGTAATGTCACTTTTTTTTTAAGTAAAAAAAAAAAAAAAAAAAAAAAGGCTTCACTGGACTTGACACTGCAAAAGGACCTTTCCTTTTGCATTTTGAGGTTAGTATCCCTTCATCCTTCTTACTGCACTGTAGTTCACTGAGAAGAATGGTCTTGGAGCATTGAAACTGGATTCTTTTAGAATGAAATTAAACTGGAAGATGTGCTCCAGAATCCTGCTTAATACACTCCAGTCACAAATGATCGGTCTGATTACTGGATCAAACTAGAGCTAGTCCAAAAGAAAAAAAATAGTCTTGAGATTCGTAATAATGTGAAAATCAGGTCTTCAGTACAAATCCACAGTACTTGCTAACACCCTGCACCCATACACCTATGAAATCCACATGGAAAAAAACCAACCAAACAAAAAAAAAACAAACCAAAAAACCCCCAAAACTTTGCAAAGAACTTTCATACAATTCAAATATGAAATCTGATATTGCTCAGCATTTTCCCAGACTCCGTCAAGGAAATCATACAAGTTGTAAGTGAGCGTATATGAATGATGCATGTCAAAATTTGTATTTCCATAGACACTACTGTGTGCTACTGACATAATTGAATACAACTCATTCATTAAATTCATTCAGAACAAGTATCTGACAACTATATATCCAGAACTATATGAATAAGAGAGGACAGAGTTCCAGGCCATCAAAGGGAAGCTAACAGACCCTTCTGAACACCAAAGCAGAGACCTTCAAGGCAAAATATTAGGACAAAACATGAGTGGGTGGACTGCAAGCAATAAGTAGTACACTGGAATAAGCAAGAGGTAGATATTACTTTCATGCATGAAATGAAATACTGCAGTACATATGCCTGAAACAATACTGTCACTATAGAAAGCTAAATGTGTCTTCCCTCTTCACTTCAGCATAACTTCCACATTTTCAGAAAGATCTTAAGAACCAGAGAGCATATGAAAATACACCAAATGAAGAAGCTTTAATGGATTCACCAAGCATAAGGAATGTACGGAGTTCCATCCAATGTCTTGGGTGGGTCTTCTCTATTCTGAGGACCCTCATCACATAAGAATGAACTTTTTTTTTTTGTCAGAACAAGGACTATTGCTAAACTAGAATTATCTACATGCTGCAACTTGAATTGCCTGCCCATGAATTTGGAACACTTAAAAGACTCACGTCAGTGATGAGTACGAGTTAAAGGGGCATCAAAAGAAGAAAAGAAAAAAAGAAAAAACCCCAGAGGAACAGAGGAGGGGTAAAAGGAAAAAAAACCCAAAGAATGGTAACATTTAATTTATAGTCATTTAAGGTAGAACACCTGACAGGAGAAGAGAACAAAAAAGGATGGACAAGAAGTCAATAGAACAGATGATGGGAGTACTGACTGTTTGTAGTCAATTTGGCAATTGTGTGGCTGGCACATAGCTCACAGCTGTGTTGCCATTGTTCTGATGGGAACTAACACGTGAAGCTACATGAAAGAGAAAACCCTAAAAATAAATGCATCGTAATCAGATCAAAATAACCAAATTTAAAAAAACCCAAACAACCCTTAAGATGTGTTTACAGCCGTTCACACTCAAAAGACAACAATAAAAACCACAGAACAACCTCAACAGAAATTTATGCAATTCAATGTATAGAACAGAAAAAACATTCCACAAAAATCTGCATATAGCTACTGATCTTTTGGATCTTACCCAGAAAGAGAAAGGAAAAAAAAAAAGGGGGGGATGTTTAATATTTGCAAGAGCCCACAGAAAGACAAAGTACCAAGGTACTGCAAAACAAAAGGCTCAATTGTTAATTTAGACTAAGAAAAGGGATCTGACAAGTAATAGTTTCTGACATGGTGCAGTATTAAAACTATTAACATGAAATAAGTGAAAGGAGAGTTATGATGGACTACACAAAGGACAGAAAAACAGATAAGAAAACAGGAATTCCAAAAAGAACCCAAGCAAAAAACCCCAAACAAAAATACTCCAACTCAACAACAAAAAAGATAATTAAGAACAAAATAAAATCGCAGTCCTTAATAAGATTAAAAAAAAGACAGGGATGTTATATGGAAGATAACCACTAACTGAAGCAATCAAAAGCAGTAGGATTTCGCTCCTCATTGCTCTCAAGTTTTATTTCATATTTAATTTGAAACACAGATACCACTATACTGTTCTGAGCTCTGGATGGCTCAGTATTTTCAAACTAAGTGAAGTCCTTCCAGAACTAAGACAGACTCTTAGTTTACAATGACAGTATGTATGTATGTATTTATTACCTTTGTCACCAGGAACAAAAGGGAGGGGGGAGAGGAAGGGAACCAAAATGAAAAAACCTCTCAACAAAGCAAGACTTTGGATAATGGGAAGTAATAAAACTTTAAGGAGGACATGTTGTACAAATACATCAGTTTTGACCACGGTATTGTTCAACTCCTGACACTATTTTAAGCCAATACATGTTTTTAAATCACACTTGCTTTATGAATCAGTGCTTACTCAGTTAAAATAAAAAGAAAATACTAATAAGCAAAAAGTACAAAATTCCCTGGAAACACATTATCATTTTGGGGCAAAGATGAAAGCACAGAGGATCCTAAATAAAATATTTCTTTGGAAAAACGAGTAGACTACTAAAAGCCCAGGTCATCACCGAACTGAGACACAGATATGGAGGAACTGTGAGAAAGGAAATTTCTTCAAGAACAGTCTATACTTCTGCACTATAGAAAAAAGTTCTAAGGAAAACATCCCTTTCACAGGATTTTTCTTTGTTTTTACAAACATAATCATTCTGGAACACTACAGCAAAGGCAAACAGCATCTTTAAGATCCAAGACCACTAAGCCATACTATACCTTCTTTAAGTAGGCTATAGCAGAAAAGGCGGGCTCTTTCCAAATCTCCTAACTGTCGACAAATTCCTGTATAGACTCGACATAGAGCCTGATTGAAATTGTAATCTGTGGCATTCTTCTGAGTCTTGAGTTTATTGAGAATAACATCCAACAAGGGCTCTGCTAAATGCTATAAGGCACAAAAAATACAGTTAGACTATGATATACATAAGAATATTTGATAACGTTATAGTAGTATGACAAGTAAAAAGAACTACTATCTTTTTTTGCAAGAATACTGTTTGCATACATCTAAAAATGCAGAAAAGTAAATGAGAGGCAACCAGCAAAAGACAAAAAAAAGACCGAGGAGCAACTTCTCAGAATAAATATGCCTTAAACAGATGCAGACTAGGACCACCATTCTTTAAATATAAACTGTTTAGATACGCGATTAAAAAGTATCTTCCTTAAAGAAAAAGTGAGGAGAGGAACCCGAATAACCTAATCAGAGCAAATGGAACAATGTCTTGACTACTTCCAGAGGTGGACAAACAGCCCACTGTCCAGGCATGAGACTTACTAGTCAACAGCAGTCACTCCCCAGATGACCTTACACACTGCAAGAGGTGGGGAGGGGGTGTTACTGTCTACAGTAACATGGGACTCAATATGAGATGCAAAGAAAGAGAATATTGGGATTGTACAAGATTTACTATAGGATGTTTAGAGGGAGGGCTAAAAGTGGGGAGCAGAATGAAAGGCTTAGGACCCAGGTGCTGGAGAGGCCACAGGTTTAGACTGGGTACCTGCAGACACCAGGGAGCCTGAATGTTGTCTTTGTGGGGAACCAGAAGGTCCAAACCAGCTATCTGAAAGACTGGGGGTCTGAAGTTCAGCTGCACATAAGGCCATACGTCTGGACCAGCTACTGGAGGAAGGTGTGTGCGCTTCCATGCCTCTGTCAGTGCATGAGACAAGCGGAGAGAACAGGAGTCACCTACTGGATATACTGAGTGGTCTAATGTTAGCTACTGGAGGGATCCACACTGTCTGCATATGTATGTATGTATTTTCCACTACCAGGCTTTCACCCTGATCAGCCAGAGAAGGGAACAAGAGCAGGCACATACTGTGTGCCTTTGTGCCTATTAGGAGTATGTATTCAGTCTTGCTACTCGCCGGATCGGAAACATAAAGCTGCCACAATATTGCTTCTATTAAGTTACCAAATTTGGCAACTCCTAACAAAGATGACCTGGGAATTTGGTAGCAACATCTGTGGAGAACTTAATTACGTTCAAGAATTGAAACGGGGCAAAATGCTGCGATGCATCAACTAGTGAATTATGCTGCTGTGAACTATGGATTATCTGTGAGAAAGACAGCAATTAAAGGGAATTTTTTCAACACCGATGCTAAGCAAGTTCTGAGAAACCAACCAAGGAAAGATTTTTTTTTTTTGCAATAAAATTAATTTGAACAACCTCATGCAGAATAATAAAGGTAAACATGGAATGAAAGGATATGTCATTGTATATACAGTGCAGTTTATCTTATTTAATTGAAAAAAAATATAATGAAACCTCACACTTTTAGAGGAACTCCTAGAATTATTAGTGCTGTCCACTACAAAAAAATGCTGCAAAAATAAAGCGTTTTACTATCAGAACGACATCAGGAAAGCGAACATATTTACAAATGCAGTTTTGCACCACTGAACAGTAATTTCTTGTGAAGTTCTATATTTTCTTAAGTTATACAAGTTTAGATGTCCAATAACCTTCCAATACTACACTTTGGCACTGCAGATTGCCTGAACAATTGAGAATTCAAGTACTACACACTTAAAACTCCTTTCATCTGCACAGAAGTCATTATTAAAACACAAAATTAAGAACTATGCTACTTACCTTGTTTTTTATACCAAATTCATAGACAACTTCTTTCTCTTCATCTCTCATTATTGGAATCTTTGAGATACTGCCAACATACACATGACCGTGAACAACTGGTAACAAGTCAAAACAGGACTCGGCAATTTTCTTCAATGCCAAAGAAACTTTCTGGCAGTCAGGATCAATAACTTCTTTTTCTGGCAACGATGCTTCTAAACTGGAACTGTGTGCCGAATCACTGATTTCACAGCTTTTGTCACGGAAAGCCTCCTGCGTTTCAGAGACTCTGTTTTCAGTATTTCTGATCGCAGCAGTATCACTGGGCTCCCGCTTTGGTGGTTCACCATCCAGCCTCAATCTCTTTGCGCTTCTTGGCATAGATACTGGCAGTAGCGTCCGTTTTTCAAGATGACTTGATAAGCTTGAAAACAATTGCTGATTTTGCACATCTTTGTCTTGATCTTTGCTACTATCTGATTTCAAATTGCTCCCAGTTTTAACAAAAGCAGTTGACGTCGATGCAATTGCTTTGAACCCACCTATTTGCGCCACAGGTCCTGGCAAACTTTGGCTCTCTGAAAAAGCACATCGGTTAAGCTGAATATTGCCTTTCAGGATGTTTAGTGTCCTTGCCCTTGCAGACAGTTCCGGATACATAGTGTCCAATATTTTTACAGAGTTCTCCTGAGGAGCACCTGGAGCAGCACTATCAGCTGCAAACAGAGGAAACCTTCCTGGGACCGGAAGTGCGTGCTTTGGAATGGAAGTACAAAATTTCAAAGGGGAGGAGCAAATTCTTCTACCTACTGCCACTTCTGAGGGTGAGGGAGGAGAAAATAAGAGAGCAGATTTTACCACTGGACTATCTGTTAATGGAGACATGAGAGGAGGAACAGGAGTTTCACGTAGCGGGGATATCAGGTCATCAAGAGGAGAAAGCAAAGAGGACTGACCCTTAGAAGACATTACTGGGGACACGGTACATGCAACTTTTGGAGGCGTAGCAATCAAAGGCAGTAACAAGGGGGGCAGAGGGGGGCCCATCTCTTTCCTGATTTTATTTATAGTCTCAGATGAGCATTTTGTTGGCATAGAAGTATCAGCATTTGCAAGAACTGGCTGAGTTAGTTTGAGAGTCTTTGTTTTTCTTCTACCTTGAAATAGCCTCTTTGATAGCTTGGCATGCATTACTTGGGCGGCTGTCTTGGCTGAAACAGTCAAGATTTCAGATGGTTCTTGGTCGTTGCACTTCAATTTATCGCTCTTTTTGGTAGCAACATCCACACAAGCCTCTGACTCCAACATACACAGCTTCTCAAATACTGGTTTTTGTGGCTCAGAAACCGGCCTAACTGCCTGACAACCGCACTCTACATCAGACAGGGCTGGATTTGGAAGATACTTGACTTTTTTTTTTTTCCTGTTGCTATCATCTAGAATAACATCAGTGTTGTTTTCTCCTATGCTGCAAGAAGTGCAAGTTTGATTATGATTATATTCTTCAAACACTGAGACCCCCATATGAACACCATGTGGCAGACTGTGCTCCACATTTGACTGAAATTTTTCAGAATCATTTTCTCCAAGGAAATTGCCAAGTGCTAACGTTCTTGCATCTAATTTAGTGTTTTTTACAGCCAGTCTGCAAGTTTCTGAGAATCCAGTTAACATCTGGCATAGTGGTAATCCGTTTTTTGAAGCATTTGGCATCACAGGGCTTTCTTTTGATGCCCCGGTTTCTAACAGATTTCCCTCGCTGTCATTGATGCATCCAGCTCTGTTAAGATCTACAATGCATTCATTAGCACCCTCAGTATTTTCAGACATTGCTAATATACACTCTCTTTTCCAAGGGGCTAAGTCTTTAGAATAACCCTCCCCAACCACACTTGACAACTCATTTGCAGTATCTGGTGAGGTGTTTGTTTCACAGCGTGTATCCGTATCCACCATGGTGTCTGCTTTTAGATGACTAACTTTTGAAGTATTTCCTTGCTGCATTTTTGAATGAAGTTCACATACCTGGTAATCAGCATCAACAATTGCACCAGTTTCCAGAGCACCCAGTGCAATTCTCCTGGAAGCTCTCAGTTCCTTTCCGAACATGGGAACACATTCAGAATGTTTAACATACCTAACTTTTTGTATAGAACAGTCTTTCTCTTCTGATTCATTGCTCTGTTCTGGCAGATCAAAATCGGTTTTAGACCTTTTTATGGCATTTTCCCCAGATGCCTCAAAACTATTCAATTCTTTGCTTTCTCCCCCAGCTGTTAGTGAACCAGGTCTAGAAGGATCTGTTCTAACCTCCCATGTAGAGGTTCTGCATCCTGATTCTTGACAATCAAGCTTTTGGAGAAGAGAAGTATTCTCATAAGAAGAGTTTGCATCCAGGATCTGTGATTTAACAGATGTCTGAAGTTCTTTATCTACTGGCTGTTCCTTCTCATCTGGAATTTTCACTTCATTTTGGGGTACGTATTCCTTCTCAGGGCAGTCCATTTCTTTGCACATGTTGTCTTTTTCAGCAGATAGGATCTCAGCACCATCTTCCAAGCTTTCTGAAGGAGAGTTAAATGTGCTACCCATAACACATTTTCTATCTCCTTTGTTGTCCCATGTATGGGAAAAAGCACTCTCTTCTGTGAAATTAGTTTCAACAAAACTGACAACTTTCTGAAGACTTGAAGTTAGGTCAGGAGGCGTTGTGGATTCCAAGCCCATTCTCACTTGCACAAGAGAATCTGTTTCTTCAGTATTTATACAGCCCAACTCCGAGTCCTCTTGAGTAGAAAAAGCCAAGCCACTATTAAAATCCATTTCTGAAGTAGGCTGGCAGATGTTCTCTGAAATACTATTTTTCTTCACAACATTCTCTTCCCAGTTAAATGAACTGTAACAAGTCTCAGTCACCAATTCCTTGCTTTGATTATTTAATTCCCCTTTTATTTCATCACATTTAACATTTTCAGTTACTGAGAACCGATTCAGAGGTTTTGCAAACTGTGCCTGAGAAGTAAGATTACTTTCTACTAAGACAGATTCGATGGTATCCACTCCTGCTAACAGCTCACTGCTTTCCTCTCCTAACTCTTCTGGATTAACTTTGAATTCAGTTTCTTGAGATTCAAACACTCTAAAGTTTTGAGCTTTGGACAACCCATGTTCTACTGTACTACACGGATTTTCAGGTTGCTTTATTTCACCTTTTATTTTTGTGAAATCTAACATAGAGGATTCACACTTAGCTACACTGCTTTCTGCATCAATAATACATGCTGTCTTTGGTAGTGCAAGTATACTTTCCAAGTCTGACTTTCCTTGTGATAAATTACTACCATTTTCTTCCTGGTGTGGATTGCCTTTCAAATATGCCCCCTCCTTTATATCTACTAATTTTCCATTTTCTGCACTATGCAGTAGCTCTGACGATTCAGCTATTTCTAGAACACACTTTCTATTAAATTTCATGGCTAATTCAATAGTCTCAGGTCTGGTTATATTCATGTCTTCAATTGTGAGCCGTTCAGCATCTTTTGGAAAGGCTGACAAAGCCTCCATACCTACATTTTTGCCTATGTCATCCATAGACAATGAATTTCTGATTCCTTCAATAGCAGGTACAGGTAAGTAATGTCTAGAGACTTGGACAGTCTCTGGTTCACATTCTTTGTCCACTTCATCTTTTATTTTTTGCACACACTGTTTCTCTAGTATCTCTTCAGTGCCATGTTTTATTTCAGAGCACTGAGAGTGTGCAGAGATCACAATAGCTCCAGTGTCTGCCCCAGTCTCCGTAATTATTCCCTCACCATCACGCTGTATCATTAGGTCTTTAGGACACTCCACTTCACAGAAGGCTTTTGACAATACATTTTCAGAGAGCTCTCTCTCATTATTTGCTTCTGCATAGAGTCCTTTCATCTGTATTGCAGCTGTTATTTCCTCTCCAATTACCACTCGTTTTATGTTTCTGCCTACATCACTTGCCATATTAGTTACTTTGACTACATTTTTTGATTCCTTTTCAACCACTTCATTCTGTGCCAACACATCAGATTTCTCCTCAGAATCTTCACTTTGAAGCACAATGCATTCTTCAGGTGGCAAATGAGTAACATTTTGGGTAACAGATACTGCCCTGGGAGTTTCTGTCTCTCCTGATAATTCATCTCTTTCTGCTTTCACTAATTTACCGTGCTTTTCCTGTGTACCCTCATAATCAACAGCTCTGATTAAGATTACATTCTCTTCTGTTTGCTCTACCTCACTACATTTTTGCATCTGATTCTGAGGCTTGAAACTGCGTAACATAAAATCAGCTGGAGAACTTCCCTCTACACCGTGCATGTCCTCACTATCTGCTTTCTGTTCAATGGCTTCCAATTCACGTGCTCTTGCTTCAGTTACTTCTCTCTTCTCAGAATTTTCCTCCAAACAATCTTTGTTAGTTTCCATGTTTGTAATTAAAGTAGCAGCTTCAGCTTGCTTTGTTTCATCATCTCTCTCCTCCTTGCTTGACATCTTTGGACCAATATGAACATTCTTTTCATTCCAACTCAGGTTACTTGAGATTTCTGCATCAGGACCACGCTCAAATGATTTGCTCTGTCTGTTATACTCCTCAGTGAGGCTGAATACATTGCAACCCTGAGGCTGAACTTGGTCATCTTGTAAAATACCCTCCACTGCAGCAGCACTACAATCAACTTCTTCGTCACTGGAACCTGTGACTTCTCCAAACAGTATATCCTTTAATGAAAAATACAAAGTTAATATTCCAAAGCTTAGTACAAGTTTTAAGAGCTATTTCTCTAAACAAATACACTGGTGGCCCTGACATGCAGTCATTTTGAGAGATCAAGGCTGATCAACAGAATTACATCCTTCTTCATTATTGTTTTTCAGAGGAAATGGAAAGTACCTCTGTGAAAAGTCAAGAAACTCCTTTACCTACTTATTTGCATTCTAAGATTACTGGAAAACAACATTTCAGTAGGTGCCCCTTGACTTTCAAGCTGTGGAATTTTGCTATGAAAGCCATGCTTATTCCCAACAGGAGTTGGGCCTGTAAATCTGCAACATTGGGAAAAGAAATTATGACAGCAGTTGAGACATGGGTGACTTTGTTTTAAATATACTTCTGAAAATTATGTTTTGCCCTCTTCCATAGGCAGTATGCTAGATGGTAAAAAAGTATTCATATGGATCTAAATGCTCACACAGAGACCCTTTCAGAAAATAACTAATACTGATACTAAAAAAAATATAAAAACCCAGGAATATCACATCATTATTTTTGCAGTAATTATACAACCAAGTTAGTGCCAAGTCAGACACACCCTGGAACTCACCTGTGTAGTTAGTGGTGAAAGCTGTACTGGAGAAAGCAGAGCAGGGAGAGGTCTGGCCCAATTCAATATATCCATCACATTTCTACCTGGGCCCTTTTGCTCCTGATCGGAGAAGTCTAAACCACTGTGTGCCCGATGTGTCTGTTCTATCACTTCTACAGTTTTATCCTCACTGCCATGCAGACATTCTTCAGTAGTCCTGTTCTCAACACAGTCACCTTCAAAAGGCTCAGTACTTGTCTGAAGTTGCATGGCTGTTAGAGAATTTTGCTTTCCAGCACTTTCTAGCGAAGAATACCAAGGTAGCGTTTTGGCATCACACTTCCTGATCTTTTGATGGATTTGTACAGTTTCTAAGACACAAAAATATTGTTAAGAGTTTTTTTCCCCCTCACATTTTTCTTTATAGAGATGATACATCATAGTAATAAGAAGCACTTACTGTCACTTTCAGAAATATTTTCCTTACAGAGATCAGATGTTATTCACAAACAATTCTTTTTTCATGAGAAAGGTATATGTATGTGCAAAGAGCTCCCACCCAAACCACCTTCTGACTTGGATCATTAAGACTATTCTTCCTAATTTTTCTTATCAGGAAGGTCCATACTAGGTAGGTCCATACAGCTCAATGATTTATTTCAGTTGTAGCCCAGTAACTCATGTTCAGGAAAAGCAGGAGAAGCATGTAGTGACGTTCACCACTCAGGCTGTCATTCTCAACTTAAAGCATCCTGCAGCTTTGACCCTGCCATAAACACAGTAAGGGAGTTCTTAGCTATATTCCTAGTTTTATGATTTAATGTGCATATGCTTTTAAAGTGTTTGTTCTTTAAATTTCAATATTGAGTCTAATTGTACAAGATTTTGTCTTTTATGATATGACTCGGTTAAAGCTGAACCCTTAAAAAAACCACAAAACCAAACTTTCTTAGAAGTGAGGTTTCCCCCAAAACATACCTATGCACAAAGGGGTTTGAACCACTAAGACAATGAAAGATACTGAGCATTTGACAGCCCTTCCAAGAGAAGGTCAGTTATAGCAGTTTTACACAGTTCATCTAGCAGCAAGAAAGCATGTCCAAATGCTCTGTGTGATTCTTCGCGTTGTACATTTGTTTTGATCCTTTTCAAATCACACTTTTTGTTATTATACTGTATTATTACATGCAGACAAAACACATTGCCCCAGGAAAGTCTAAACAGTAGAGACAAAGAATTTAAATATTAATTATAATTGTGCTAGATACTTTTAACAGTGAAAAGATGGCCCAGTTTTCTGAAATTTAAATTCTATGATTTTATAAAAAGAAAAGATGACCTCAAATAAAACACTAGAAAACAACAATCCCAAAACCCCAGTGTGCCACACAAAACTAGAACCTACTCTGTAATATTTGCAGTTCTTATACAACACTTGTATATGGGATCTTGTTTACAGTGCTCACAAACACTGCTGGACACAGAACCAGCAGTACTCAAGGAAGAGATCAAGCCTATTTTGCGTACATCCAAGTACCATCCCACAGTATAAAGAACTGGACATGCACAAAATGATTTTGAACAGAGGATGTATTGATTTAATTGGCACAACTTGCATTCTGTTGGAAAAATAAAAAAAAGAATAGTGTAATTAATTATTGCTGTCAGTGTTTATCCATTGCTAGAACTTGCAAAGATAATCCTGAAGCAGCATCAATGGCAGTATCAGAATCAAAAATACTAATTTAATTCAATAGATGAACATGACCTCCCAGAAATCTCTCTCCGAATAATCTTTAAGCACATTCTGCTATGTTGGGTCCACTAAGGAGTCAGTAGGAAAACTGATCAAACACCCTATTTCCAAGATCCATCTCAGTCACTTCATGTAGCAGCTCCATGTCAAAATCTCAATTGCTGCAACAGACAGTAGGAGGAGGGAGAAACTGTTCAGCGTAAGAGGGCCTTACCACCTCATTTTCCCCAAAGATAAGTAAGATCTGATATCTCCTTTGATCAAAAAAGCATCTTACAGGCTTTAAGATCACACACTGTTTTATAAAACTATTTAGAAACTACAGTCACATAGAGCTTCCAGGATGTTCTACATCTTGTCATGAAAAACCTACGTTCCTTTCACAGTCAAAGTCCCATTCGATCATTCAAGGGAAAAGGAGATCCTTCACAAGCAGGAACAAAGGAAAGAAGGAAAGAAAGAAGGTGGTTCTCTCCAGGATGTAATCTTAGATTTCTTTCATGCAGCTTTATGCCAACCAGTTTTAAGCTCAGAACTTTCTTCACACTAAAACAGGCAGAAACACATCATTCCCTATTTTGCCCCTAGAAGAACTTCCATTAGACAACTGGGAAGTTTACTTTGCACAGTGAACTACACAATAGTACTAAGTTATCAGGAACTTTACATCTTATCTACTCACTCAAGATCAGTCATAAGCCCAAGAATATTGATACACACCATCCCCTACAAAGTTCCCTCTGAGAAATGATCAGAGATACAATCAATATCTGAATAACTAAGAGATTCTCCAATCTTCTCTCCTCATCCTTTGCCAGCCCAGACCCTGATAACTTTGTTTGAATTTCTTTAGGAATGAGATGCCTTTCTCATGGTTACCCCCTTGTCTGTACGAAGAGCTGTCATAGCAATTTTCAAAGGTTCAGGTTATAGTAAACTTCTCTACAGGAAACAGCCAACTCTTTAGCACCTTGGCTTGAACTTCAGGTCCAGGAAAAGCCCTACTGATATCAAGCCCTTCTCATCAGAAGGATCCTCTCAAAGATCATACTTCACAGACAAATTTTACTTTATCCAGGGAATTGCACTCTTTTCATTATGTCACTTACCAAAATGATTACGTTTTGTCCTCAAATCTGCAACCTGTAATCTAGTCCACATAGCTTCAAACCCTTACACTGATGCCTTCTCCCACTTCTTAGAGAAGGTTAAGATCACTCTGATACTTCCTTGATGAAAAACGGAGAGAGGAGAGCAAAGGTGAAATAAGCAATCCAGTGCTAAAATTGGTTGCTTTGGTGTTAAACAAATTGAATTTTACAACTCAAATCTTTGCTCCTGATTGTCCACATTACAGGGCAATTCACTGTTACTAAACAATGTCCTCTTCTCACCTCACCCTAAACAACAAGCAACTTTCTGAAACAAGTCCTGTTTTTTTGCTCTCAAAAACAAGGACCAGATTAAGATGCTGGATGTTTTATCAAAATAGTTCATCTAGCCATAGAATCTCTTTTGGTTTACAGCAAAAACTCAACACTATCAGCACAGTGACTGCAAATGCCTGACTACCAACTGCACACTTCGAGGCCAAACAGCAATGTTTCTCTGAGGAAAAATCTCTTCATGATAAGT
The DNA here is from genome assembly GCF_963924245.1 of Chroicocephalus ridibundus. Lineage (NCBI taxonomy): Eukaryota > Metazoa > Chordata > Aves > Charadriiformes > Laridae > Chroicocephalus > Chroicocephalus ridibundus. The sequence goes on along the minus strand of NC_086285.1, from coordinate 62,559,328 downwards.
TTCTAATGCTCTGCCGACAACGCTCCATTTTTCAACCTGTTTCAATTGTGTGAATTTCAGGATGTTTTATACGCTAGCTATTTTTTAGAGCTACAGATATTATTCTGGTTTTTGAGACAGCAAATTCACATATCCCATCATATGAAACAAATAATGAGGGCGAACATTTCATACCTGAAACTAAACGCACAATGCTCCACTACCTAAAAAGATGTTATCTTGAGAGATTTTCATATGGTTTTAAAGATAGAAAACAGTTCTGCTTCTTAAATCACTTGCATTCTACGGACTTTGATCTCAGGACCATAAAACATACACAGGTCCTCAGGGATTCGGTCTTATCTTTTTATTTTACATATAGTGTCACTGTCTTGTATGTCCTTTTATCTGGTATTAAAGCAGACGCTAAGGTACCTCCAGTATACTCCTTTCCATCCTTGCTCTTAACATCAATATGCAGCTTCTCCCCTATCCTGGAGCCTCAAATGAGAAGATTAGCTAAAATGGGTATAGCTCTGCAGTAGGCCAGATTTACCTCAGAAGCCCATTATACATGCTACTTGAAAGTCTGAGCTCCTCCCAGACATGGTCTTCCCATCTTCCCTCATCTCCTCTCGCCATAACCCTGCATACGAACAGTGCATGTTGGAGAATCCAAATTACCAAAATCTTCAGCACTGGGCTGCAAGATTCTTCAAATGCTTCTTCACATGCCCAATCACAATGTAAGTGACTTTATGCTCAAATTACATGAGAAACAGTTTTCCGAAGTCTGAAAAACCAGCAATATCTTTTTAACCTTAGATTATTGCTTAAGGTTATTGGTTTGATGGTCAACTGCAGGTACATTCAACTTTATTACTGGCAGATTTATAATAATACTACCAAGTCCAAGCAAAAAAGATTTTAAATTAAGTTTGGCAAAACCTCTTTGTCCTATGAGGCTTTCACAATGGCACAGGAATGGAAAGCCTAATGAGTCTTCCAGTTTTCATACATTAATATGTTCTTCGAAAATGCCATTTAAAGTCGTAAACCTCGGTGCAACAGAGAAGGCACTGATTGTAATGCAAAGCTTTGGATATTTTACAGCATAGTTGAGCCAAATAAGTATCTTTCTGAAAGACTAGATCCAGGCAGACAGATGAACTGACAGTCTCTGGAAAAGATACTTCAGTAATACTATCATCAAGCTGATTTGCTCTCTAAGATGAAACCCATTTTAATACGGGATAAGAAATTAAGGCAAACTCTTTAAGATCCTTTTTTTTGTTAGAACATTGCATCTGTAAAAACAAGCATTTTGCTGTTATGAATCCAAGGTAATAATCACTTTCATGAGAGGCAGAAGAAGAAGATGGCTGTCCAAGGCTTAAAGAGGGGAAAAAAAAAAAAACCAAACCCAAAGCATCTAGCCACTCCAACAAGAGCAAAAGAGGGATGACTAGAAGGGACTGTAGTGGACAATTGTTTCCTTTTGTGAAAGTACTGTAGCTTCCTTGAGATGTGAATAGGAAAGATGGGACAAGACTCCTGAAATCTAAAGTTCCCCTTGTGGTGAATGGGAAGGGGATAATACTCGAACCCAACACCCCTGAAATCACCCACATTTCAAACTTCAGTTTCTTGTGCTTTTTCTTGTTATTTGATTGACCCTTGATTAAGACATCAAATTCAGAATCTCAGAGGACAATGGACTAGCTCAGTTTTGGAGCTGCAGATCTGCTGCATTAAACTGGTGGGAGTGAGGCTGATAAACTGGCTTATGAGTCAGTCCTTATATTTTGGCACCTCTAAAATGGATTCCACTAGAATACAATCTGAAACTAGGTTCATTGGGATCTACACTGGTTGAAAATTTTCAGACTTAACAGGATAACAGTTTACCTTCAAAGCTCTAAATAACGCAAGGTGCTTATCCCAGACAGTATCTCTACAGCCTGAGTTACAGAAAACTAAAGTAGTACAGAAAAGAAAAGAAAAATGAAAGATTAATAAGCACACACTGGAGAGACAACTACAGAAATACGAATGCAGTTTCAAGGCACCTATTACTCTTGAGGGCAGAAGGAAAATAACATCTGTTATCTGAAGTTAAAGCAGTTCAAGTTTGCTGTGAACGTGCATGTGTATAACTACTCAGATTATTTTTATTCTACTGAATATCACATACAATACACATTTTGTTTCTCTGCATCATCAATATGAAAATTAATGCACTGTTATCTATTATTATTCAGGCAGGTATGAATGAAGAAAATTGTAGTAACAGGTTCTTCAATTTTACAATCCAACTATGTTATCATGTGTTTGTTTCAGACTAAAAAGAGCACTGGCATCCTGTAATTCATATTATATACTGCAGAGTTTATAATGATATAATAATTAAGATAAAAACATGAGGGGTGAGTTTTGACTACTTAGAAATAGTCAAAGCAGCTGATAGTAAAAGAATCTGATTTCTCAACTGCAACAGCAGATTACAACAGCTTTTATTTAGAAGAGCATTCCAGTTTATTTGGCTGTTCAAATTAGTATTTGCAAATATTTTTCAAAAATTCTAATCACACATGTACTTGATGAGACAGTCATCAAGGGAAGCATTCAAGTCTGTCAAAAAAGTTATGCAAACAATAACCAACCTGATGATATCCCAGTAACACTGAATTAATGCACTTGCATATTAACAAATTCACATTTACTGGAACCTACCTTCTCTAACAGTCAGTCTTCTTTTTTCAGGCCATGCCTTATCCTGAACAGAAGCTGAAAAAATGTACCAATATTTATTTTTTGGTCAGAAAGAGAGACAGCTTCAAGAAAATTTCAAGACTTTGCATTCCATCTCACCCAAGGCAGGATCATTTTCCTGATTCTCTCTTTTTCCTGTTGCCCTGTCAATGCACATCCAGAGTTCTTCTAACAAGAGCTTTATTTTTTCTGTAAAAATAAATATTTTTATAAATCAAGGAAAACCTCAGTTGTTCAGAAAGCTAAAAACTTATGTTTCTTTATTTTCACTCCAACACAGATATGTCTACAACAAAATAAAAAACAACCACAACAAAAATTAAGACAAGGGATGTAGGGGCATTTTAGCTTCAGAGAAAGATAAATGCTAGATGCTATTATTGAGGGAATGAATCCTGTATTGGCTATAGCCACACAACAGACTGAAGGAACAGCTGCAGAATGCTTTAGCTTTTCCTTTCTATGGTGAGGGTGGGTGGCAAAAAGTTGTAGCAGCCCCCAGAGTAAAATGTAAAAGCAGATGTGAATGTAGCATTAGTGAAATTAAACAGCTTTCTAAAACAACTCAGGTGACATGAACATAAATGGGGAAGGAAATCTTTTAGAAATGAAGTATTTGTATCATATTCTTTCTTTATGCCCACTCAGTAGTAACTCATCTTAGTCTTACCATGGAGTAACAGCACATTAAATGTGTCTGAATTATTATCAAGCCACAACATTAGCAGACATTGTCTGGAGTCCTAACAGCACCATTGCTAGGTAATGCCAAACAACCTAGTTCCAGAACCAGAAGGGCAGGTGGAGAGGGAGAAACAGACCAAAAAAAAAAAATCAACAAAATGCACAAGCGCCCCACCTACTTATGCCAAAACTATCATCATATCCAACAATCAGGAACCAAGACTATTGATTTTGTGCCCATTCTGTAAGTCAAAGACCACAGCAAACTGCTATTTTATGAAGGGACATATTAAAAAACCTCAATGCAAAAGAGGAAAACCTGACAAATTTTGCCTGACAGGTATTAACAGTACTAAAAATTTCTCATTAGTAATAAAGCCTTGCTGCTATTTGAAGCTCAAATTAGAGCTCAGATCTTCATTTTCCCATTTTGCCATTAATTACAAGTTCACAAATGAAACTGGGTGCCAATTTAGTACAATTCAAAAGGCAGCAAAAATATGCCAAGGCATTCAAGAAATGACAAGGTCTACCTTTTCCAGAAAAATTTAATTTTAGCAACAAATTTTATATACAAATATTGCAAAGCAAGAAATAGAACAGGGAAGTTATTCTTTCGCCTGAAAATTGCCTTCATAATTTCTAAACAATTCAAAAGCAATACCAGTATTTTAGAAGACTGCAAAAACGCAAAAAAGACATTTGTTTAAAGTTTGGCATCAGTACTTAAGAGGAAGTTTAGAATGAGTTTGTTCCATTATACAGTTAGATTCAGATAATTTTTAGCAGATATTTTAGATCATTAGGGGGAAAAAGTCAATAGGATAAGAAACAACTATACATTCTGGATTTCCACTTGGTTTATAAAGCCTCACATAGAAATTGTAGCAGATCACACTCCTATCTCGTGTCTTTTGTTTTGCATGCTTCCTTTACAATTTCAATGAGCTTCAAAGACAATGGGATTGTTTGTATTTTTCTCAGTGTTTGCATTCTGTTTTATAATTGCACACCAATTGGCCATACACACATGGGGTAGAGTAGTCATTTCAATGCATCAAATATTTTCCCTACTGCAAAACTGAAAATAGTCATCTATTACATTAGTCCTCCATCAGTGTAACACATTTGTATCAACCTTTGCTCCTACAGCATTTCTGTCAGTATCCTGTTTCCAAAAATGCAGCTCCAGAAGAGATGCAATAAATTCATAATGGTTGGTTCTGTACAGAGAATGGTCTTGCAAAAGATCTTACCTTTGTCTATGTTGGTTGTGAGATCTTCACTTGAACTCTGGGTCTCCGCATGCTTAACTATTCAAGAGAGGAGAGGAGGGAAAGGAAATGTTCAAACAGAACAATACCACAAATAAATCTGACCACAATCAAAGGTGAACACTTACCTTTTCTGCACTTCTCTTTACATACACCGTCAAGTTTTCCCTGTAAAAATTAAATAACACTAATTTTTCATGCCATACATAGGTTGTAGAGCATCTACTCTTAATTAGCATGAAATCTAAATCAACATTTCAAAGGTCATGCTTCAGTTGGAAAATTTCTCTCTCAAGGCGAACTGCTATGTTTAGTTACTCAATATCCCCAACAAATGTAATTTTACTATTTCAGTATCTCTATTATTAGTAGCTTCCTTCCCCACACCCCCGAAATACTAAAAGAAGCTTCATCCAAAAGACCAGGAAAGTCTTACTTGTGCCCTCTTTAGCTCCTTTTCAAGCCTTTTCTTTTCAGTTTTCAGTCGTCTGAAGTCCTGTGTATGCTTTGATGCAGCCTCTTCAAGAAAGAGGACGAAAACACAAGTTAGAAACTACAATATAAGAGACAATTAATTTAAGTAGTATTGGTCACCAGCCTGCAAATCAAATTACCAGAAAAAAGAAGTAGATAGCATGAAATACAAATTTATTGAAGTGATATTTTGGCTCATGAAGACAACAACTTATGCATACAAGTATGTTGTCTTCCACTGCATAATTACTGTTCTGAATACATTTATTACTTTTCTCACTTATATGCAAGAGTGAAGACTGGGTCATACTGTAATGATACTGTACTGTATCATTATATACTGTACTGAACAATATACAACAAGTGAAATAAGGGAATAAAATTAAGAGTGAGGTGCAATGTTTTTTTCATGTGTTTTATTCTCTTATTTAAAAGGGGGTTCTTTTTTAAAGACAAAAACACCATAGCCAACTGCATTAGAAAGATGTAGATAGCACTCACAACTAATAAACAGAGAAGAGTGGGAATAAAACGTACAGGGCAGATAAGTGATGACTGAATGTGAGGTTCCTAGGGAAATTCTCAAGCAAAAGAGTTACTTGAGAGAACTCCTGAGAGATGAGCTTGGTGGCTTATACTTGGAATACTTGGATAGCAGAAAAAAGACAGATGGAAGTTGCCTGCTGATCAGATCAGGTCACAGAAAAGAGCATATCAAAAGAAAGAGCATTAAAAAGGCAGCTCAGGTGGTAGGTTGACAAAAAACAGTAATGGGAAAATTTCAGACTGACAAAAGAAACCAGGCTAAAACACGGGCTGTGGGATACTTAATGAACAGAGAAAAGAACAAAACAGGTAAACTAGTCACGCAAATTGAACTTAATCCAAACTATCTCACAGTATTTCATTCTAGTTCTGACAGAATTTGAGTTTTCGGGGGTAAGAGGCAAAAAATGTTGGCAAAAAAAACTTGCTGCCACATAATGGAACTCCAAAATGCTCATCAAAATAAACACCCTGTACCTGTATTTCACAGTAGGATTTATAGAATCATAGATTGGTTTAGGTTAGAAGAGACCTTAAAGATCATCTAGTTCCAACCCCTCTGCCATGGGGAAGGAAACCTCCCACTAGACCAGGCTGCTCAAAGGCCCATCCAGCTTGGTCCTGAACACTTCCAGGGATGGGGCCTCCATCACCTCTCTGGGCAACCTGTTCCAGTGTCTCACCAACCTCGTTGTAAAGAGCTTCTTCCTAATGTCTAACCTAAACCTACCCTGTTCTAGTTTATAACCATTGCCCCTTGTCCTATCACAAGGATAGGACACATGCCGCTGTAAGAAAGTGCCTCCCCAGCTTTTTTATAGGTCCCCTTCAGGTACTGGCAGGCTGCCACGTCTCTCCAGAGCATTCTCTTCTCCAGGCTGAACAACCCCAACTCTCTCAGCCTGTCCTCATAGGAGAGGTGCTCCAGCCCTCTGATCATCTTCATGGCCTGCTCCAAGAGGTCCACATCCTTCTTATGCTGAGGACTCCAGAGCTGGACACAGTACTCCAGGTGGAGTCTCAGGAGAGCAGAGTAGAGGGGTAGAATCACCTCCCTTGACCTGCTGGCCATGCTTCTTTTGATGCAGCCCAGGATGCGGTTGGCCTTCTGGGCTGTGAGTGCCCATTGCCAGCTCATGTTGAGCTTCTTATCAAATAACACCCCCAAGTCCTTCTCCTCAGGGCTGCTCTCAATTCAATCTCTGCCCAGCCTGCATTTGTGCTTGGGATTACCGCGACACATGTGGAGTACCTTGCACTTCGCCTGGTTGAACTTCAGGAGGCTGGCATTCGGGGGTTTCTAACACTAAGATACAAGTCACTCAGTTCACTGTAATTTAAACTGTGTAAAAAAAAAAATTAAACACAGCTGTAAGTGTGTGATGAATGAAAAATATTTGCCTTGCCAACTAACAGTACAGCAAGTTAAGTATCAGAATGCTTTATGCATATCCACCCTCTACTAGCAAAACAAGAAAAACTCAGTGCCACAAGGCATGTGCTTTATCTCTACTTAAAAACAAACCAAGCAAACAAAACCCAACTGCCAGAATATTTAAAAATCAGAAAACATATGCCAGGATCACTACACATTTAAATAGGATTATAAACATGACTAGAAGAATCCTGCCAAGATAACCAGAATGCTGGGGCACATGCCCTATGAAGACAGGCCCACTGAACTAGACTTAATTAACTTGAGAGGGAAAAAAAAAATCACCACAAAAAAACCCTTAAAGGGACCCAAGAGCAGCTTTCCTGTACCTACAAGGAGGTATCGAGAAAATGGAACGAGACTATTCAGTGGTGCATGGTGGGAGGAGGAGAGACATCAGGCGTAAGTTGAAACAAGAGGGTTTCCAACTGGCTATAAGGAAAAGCTTTTTCACCATGAAGACAGCCATGCTGTGAGTTGCCTGGACAGGCTGGGCAGACTCCATCCTTTGAGCGTTTCACGACCAGAAGTTCCCTTCCAACTTCATTTACACCATGTGCCTAAGATACTCAACAGAAAACATTTTGCGGGAGGGCTGATGTAATTCAGAGACTAAGCACCACACGCAGTACTGCCCTGCCTTGCGCCTTGGGGCCTCAGAGTTATAAAGCTGCAATTACTTCTTTGACTAAGAAGTATCCAATTTCAGTATTCAGTGGCCAGGCCAGGCCAAACCACACCACGACAAAAAGGAATCAAGAGATGGAGTAGGACAACAGCACAGTAACACAATGTAGAAAGTTACCTTCAAGTTTCTTCACTTTTGTTTCCAGTTTCTTTCTCCTGTTAAAAAGAAGGCAATAATACATTATTTTTGTATAGAATTATGTTGCATGAAAAGCCAGGAAAAAAAACCCAAAATCTAGCCATTTCAGAGAAAACACACTTCCTAGATCCGGGACCTGTGAGACCAACGTGTCCATGAAGTTAAAAACTTAAATCAGTGGCACGTTGCTGACGTTCTCACACAAATAGCTGTATCTGGTACAGAGTTTGCTTTTAAGGGAGTCAGCCCACTAATCCAGATACATAAATACACTTTCAGCTACTTGTGGTAAGAAGAGGACTTTGTCCTGACAAACACAAGCTACCAATGCTCGATCACTGATCACTTTCATGAAGAATACCACAGTTCATCCATTCCCCATATTAAAACTTGTATAATGGACAGTCTAAGCCTTTCTGGATGTATAAGCTTTAATCATCATTTCAGACATTAACTGGAATACATTCAAAACCCCACTTAGAAACAGAATGACTGACCACCTTTGACATGTAATACTCAAAAGCTGAAAAATATAAATACAAAGAACAACTGTGTCTGTCATATATATTTCCTCCTTAGAAAGAATGTGATCTTTTAATTTAATTCAGCAACCTTACTTCTGGAACAGTCTAACATTTTGAGTAATTCTTTCAAACTTGTCTGTAGGAGGGACTTCCTACCCAAAACCTTCCTCACAGTGGACATGTATATTTGTCTCAAGTTATCAGACTTGTTATAAGCTCAGAATTGGGGAATTGCCATCCTTGCAAATATTCAAAACTCAACTAGACAAGGTCCTGAGCAACCTAACTTTGACACTGGCTCTGAATGGCAGATCGGGACAAAGGATTTGAGAGGTAATTTTTGACCTAAATTATTTCACAGTAACTGTAGATTAACATTCATTTTATGAACAATTCACTAGAATTCTGCTTCTGAAGAAACTCAGCTCTCAAAATTACTGAACTCATGTGACCTACTGCTTAAAATGCCCTCAACGTCAAAGGTATATAAAGTAGCTATAGCATCACAGGTGAGGTTGGAAGGGACCTCTGGAAGTCATCATGTACAATCCACACTGCTCAAGCACGGCCATCTAGAGCTCGCTGCCCAGGACCATGTCCAGATGGTTTCTGAATATCTTCAAGGATGGGGAGGGCATAACCTCCCTGGGCAACCAGTGCCAGTGCTCAGTCATCCTCACAGTAAAAAAAGTGTTTCCTGATGTTCAGAGAGAACTTCCTGGGTTTCAGTTTGTGCCCCTTGCCTCTGGTCCTGCTACTGGGCACCATGGAAAAGAGCTTGGCTCCATCTTCTTTACACCCTCCCTTCATGTAATTATACACATTGATAGGATCGCCCCTGAGCATTCTCTTCTCCAGGCTGAACAGTCCCAACTCTCTCAGCCTTTCCTCAATGGAGAGATGCTCCAGTCCTTTAAGCAACTTTGTGGCCCTTCACTGGACTCTCTCCAGTATGTCCATGCTTGTCTTGTACTGGGGAACTCAGAATTGGACACAGTACTCCAGGTGTGGCCTCACCAGTGCTGAGTAGAAGGGAAGGAGCACCTCCCTCGGCTTGCAGCAATGCCTAATGCAGACCAGGATACCGTTAGCCTTCTCTGCCACATGGGTACATCACTGGCTCATGTTCAACTTGGTTTCCACCAGGACCCCCAGGTCCTTTTCTGCTGAGTTGTCTTCCAGCTGGGTGGCATCCAGCATATACTGGTGTGTGTGGTTGTTCCTCACCAGGTTCAGGACTTTGCACCTCTCCTTGCTGAACTTCATGAGATTTCTGTCAGGCCACTTCTCCACCCTGTCAAGCTCATGCTGGATGGCAGCACGCCCCTCTGGCCTATATCAGCCAATCCTCCCACTTTGTATCATGAGCAAACTTGCTGAGGGTACACTCTGCCCCATCATGAAGATCACTAACAAAGACCTTAAACAGGACTGGACTGAGTATGCGGTCTCCCTCCTCTCCCACCAGGATACTAACATGAAGATGCTGGTTACAGGCCTCCAACTAGACTTTGTGCCGCTCATCATCACCCTTAGGGCCCAGCCATTCAGCCAATTTTGAATCCACCTCACTGTCTGCTCAGCCAGCCCCTACAGCAACAGCCTGGCTGGCTATGAGGCTAATGGGAGACAGTGTCAGAGACCTTACTGAAGGCCTGGGAGACACTAGCCACTGCTCTCCCCTCATCTACCAGGCATGTCAGTTTATCATAGAAGTCTACCAAGTTGGTCAAGCATGACTTCCCCTTGTTGAAGCCATGCTGACTGCTCCTGCAGAGTTTCTTGTCCTTCGTGTGCCTGGCAATGGGTTCCAGGATGAGCTGCTCCATCACCTTCCCAGGGATCAAGGTGAGGCTCACCAACTTGTAGTTCCTTAGCTCCTCCTTCTTGAAGATATGAGTGACAGACAGGAGATGGGTGATATATCTATTGGCAGCACATTAGGGGGGGGATCAGTTCCCTTCTAAGACGCAGTCAGCAATGGGGTAGCTGCTCTCTGCTGCTCTTAGATAGGACGATGTGCTAAAGATTCCTTTAAACTCACAGGACAGAGTATCTATACGCAAAATAGGTGCAGTCTGGCAGAAGAAATGACAATAGTTAGTGGCAACAATGCTAATCTGCTTGTACAGTATTTTGGATGATAGTGACTTCCTGCTGTGCTTGTGAGTACCGTACATTTCACCAGCCATGTAAAGAGCATCTCATCTGAGAGATGCTTCAGTCCCTTGATCATCTACATGGCCCTTAGTTGGACTCTCTCCAGTATGCCCATATCTCTCTTGTATAGAGGAGCCCAGAACTTGACACAGTACTCCAGGTGTGGCATTACGAGTGCTGAGTAGAGGGGAATGATCACCTCCCTTGATCTGTCAGTATTAAGAAAATAGCTTAGGAACAAGAAAGTTTAAAAACAATAGCCAGTTTACAAGGAAGAAAGGAAGGAGTCACCAGTGGGAACCCCATTGGGATGGGTGCTGGAACAAATCAGAAATAAAAGCTGACTATGAAAATAACAGCAGAAGGGTCTTAGAATCCCAAGGGACTAGAGAGCAGTCACTGGTATTGGTAAATGCAAAGTGATGCACATGGAGAAAAATAACCACGACTACTAACTCACAACACCCAGCTGCATATTAGCTGGCTCTCTTTTGAGAGCGTAAGTACCCTTCCATACAATAGTGAGAAGTCACATTGCTGATACAGGTGATTTAGAGACTAGGAGTATAACAGGGTTAAAAAGCAATGAGACAAATTCATTAGACAGTCCATCAAGAGCTCTAAGACATGGTAACACACAGATACGCTCCAGGCAAGGAAGCCTTTGAGTAACTGAACAGTGGAAGAACAAGCTTTGGGAATTATCAAGGCACAGCTTCACAATATCCTGTACTATGGCAGCAAAAATGGCTTCTGCATTTTTATTTTTGGTGCCAAATCCCTCCTGCCCATTTTCAAACATGGTGGACAGTTCAGAGTCTGCTGAGCTGTTTCTTTAAAAACAATTATTTTAAGGACTGATTTTAAATGCAGATCACTTTGGCAATATCATTTATGTCTTGGCCTCAGAGACTTATCAGCACAATGGAAACAGATAGCAATAACAAAAAGCTAAGACTAAGAACCACTTAAAACTGGAGCAACTACAGCTTCTTCTCCAATCTTATGCTCTACTTAAAAACCTTTGCTAACAACCACCAAAAGCCACTTCAGGACAGGATAATAATTAAACTAATACTACCTTCCAGAGTGTTTACTACAAAATTTAAGACTATTCTTCCATCAACTCCCTGTTCTAAGAACCCATAAGCATAAAAATTTTAGCAAAATGGAAAGCATAACTAGGTAACGTACAAGACCAAATTCTAGAAGAGGGGGGAAGAAAGGTTGTGGAAAAAAAGAAGCGTCACTCACACAGCATCACTGTTTAATATTTCTTCTTTAATTTTAACATATTCCAGCTGACTCTCCCGATAAATCTTGAGAGAACTCTGTGGAGAAAGAAAGCACAGTTAAAATATGTCCTTACTGAGACCAAAATAAAATAGACAGCAGACAATTTACCTATTCTAATGAAAAGAGTGCAGAGCCAAAAAAGTATATTCAATAAGAAAACAAGCAAGTTGAAAAGTCAGGTTATTCTTCTTCTTTAAAGGCAAAACTTACAATAATCAAACAATCAAACAAACAAATAAATCTTTATCTATGTATCTTTTGAGTATGTGCCTCCAAGATTCACTTATCTGAATAGATCCTGAAGTTGAAGTCAAGAGCACAACTGTTATACACCATACATATAATCCTGCTTTTTCTGAAAAAGTCATCAGGACACCAGCTACTAATGCCTGCTGAGGGAAGAGGATTTGAAAAAAACAGTCCTAACATAGAGAAAAACTAGGTACAGTGACAAGACAAATGTTAATATCCTACCTTGTACCAGTATGAAAAAACTACAAGGAAGAGGGTGGGGTATTTTTTGCAGAAATAATAGTTAATGTCTAGAAAATACATATATTTAGGTAATTTGAATAGTCGAAAGCTTTTCTTCTGTAGGCTGAATCTCAGCTAAGGGATGGGAGAGAAATTAAGAATAAACTCAAATAGCTAATAACGTAAAAGCATTCACAGTAACAGGAGCAAATCCCATTCTGCACAGAGCCTCTTCGCACCTTTTTAGTAGTACAGATAGAGTACAGTAATCTAATAAGATCAGAACAGAAAACCAACGGAATTTGAATTTATCTCCTTCCTTCTGAAATAAGCAAATAAAATCCAAAGAATGTGAACAAAAACCATAGTAACTAAAAGAGCCTGAACTTTTTGCCCATCTGAAACTTGCTGCCATTTAATGCATTTCACCTAAAACCAGAGCTGCCTGACCCAATGTGCCAGAAATAACAACTGGGCTTATTAAAGCCTGCTTCATTAAGATGTGCACTAAATATATGCATTTCCTTCAACAGAAAAAGTGCAAGTTATTTAAACCTTACAAGCACACCTTTTTCTCTTCCAACTCTGCTTTCAAGGAACCCAACTCCTCCTGACACTTTTCCAGAGGCAGGATTTTCTGTAGCATCTGCTCCACTTGACAACGAAGAGCCAAGATCTCTCTGAAACAGAAAGTGTAATTTAAAAAAAAAAGTTTCCAAAAAATATGGGTGCTTTCAAACTCAATACTTTGATTCTTCAGGCAAGTGTCAGAATATTTTGCTCTCCCCCATAGAAAACTGCTGTGAGATACCAAAAGACTTTTAAGAGTCTAAGTGTTCTCATTTTTCCTTCCAACATTTTACATTCAAAGAAAATCCAAGATCTGATTTAAAAACTTTAAAGTGAGCCTAAAGCTAGATGCAAGCAGAAGGCATGTGCCACACAAGAGTACTGCCCAGCTGCCTACACTGAAGTGCCAGGAATAAGTGTCTCTACATAGGTAGTGCTGTGAAATAAGAGAACAGTCCAATTGCAGGATTTTTCAGCAGGCAGGATGGAGTGTGTGAAGATTACATGCTGCCTGTTCCTCTATAATCAAGTAGAGTAAGCAAGGGCACACATCCACAACTCTAAGACAAAATGCTTCGTACAAACAGGGTCACCCTAAATATGATTACATTCAGCCAACACCAAAAGATGAGCTCTGCATCTCCACTTGGTCACTTTAGACTTTTATATAACACAAGACCAGGAAAGAATTTCACACGGGTATTGTAGAAGGACAGATTTCTCTCTTCATCAAGGGTATCTTTGCTAATTATAGCTTAGAAAGCATGGCAAAAGAAAGGACCACATTAAAGGCTCAGGGCTGTTGCTGTTACAACATCAGACTCCTAAAACTGTCCAAGACACCAAGAACGTAGCATCTTTAGTAAAGAGTTTAAATCAAACTTACCGCTCAGCAAACTGAAGCTGTAATCTCTTGTTAAGGTAGAAATTAAAAACGGTTTATCAAACGCCCTCAAGTATATTTTCAATCCAATTACCACTTGCAAAGAAACATCCAATAAAGACTTCCACCCAAAAAAACCCCAGGACTTGCAGAACTAAGTATTTAATTGAAACATTTCAACACGTTTGTTGTGAATAAACAGAGCTTCTTCTGTCGCATGAAAAAACTTGACTCATTCTCAGCAACGCAGATTTCAAATAGTCCATATTAAGCCATATATTAGACACAGCCTGATTTTAAGTGAGTAGTTTTAATTCCAAACCCTTTTTGCTTTACAAAGCCTACCCAGTCTGTTCGTTACTAGGCTTTAGCTCTTAACTTAAAGTAAAAAACCTCAAGCCCTCTTATAACAAATGTTGATACGCTAATTCTGTAACAACACTAATAGAAAAATAAAGGATATCAGTGCATTTCTGTTGATACTCTGTCAGCAAACGACTGCAAAGAAAAAAAAACAAAGACAGACTTACTCATTTTCTCACCCGATTTTAACAATCATGTCTTAGGATACCCCTTTCCTTTTGCTTTATAGATAAATGCAGAAAGTGTAAGATTGGTTTGTGTTTTCTAATAGTAGTCAATATAACCCTTTTGTTTCATTAAGCCATTCAAACCTCAAATTAGACTGCTTTAAAACAGAGGAAAATAAACAACTAGCTGTTACATGAATTTGTAACGATTAACTATTTGCAGCTTAAAAAAAAAAACCACACACAAAAAAAACATTACTTAGGTAAAGAACACAATATACATTTAATCACAAAATCATATCCTAGTTCCCAAATTTAAAAGGATGTTTTCCTAGGAAAGAACACAGAAATGTGAGAAAAACAGTTCAAAGATCCTAAAAGGCTTTAATCTTTACACTGTTCTCCTAGCAGCCATAAAGGGTAACACTTACTCTGATACAAGGTCTGCAGTGGGCCATAGGACACCACCAAGGAAAGCTATTCTCTCCTTTCCTCAAACGTTATGGTTATTAAGAATGAAGAGAAGAAAGGACATGAAAGAGAAATACCATGGCAGTTACTCCAATACAGAGAGGGCTGCACTACTTTCTCTTGCAACAGTTAGGAGCAAACAAGTAAGGCAAAAAAGAAAGGGGGTGAGGTGCAAGTAGCTGAAGGAGAGGTAATTCCCACAAGAAATGTATGCACTGGCAGAGGGACAGAGAGTTTGGAGGTAGGATAAGGTATCTATGGACGCAGAGTAAAGGAGCTTTGAAGAAAAGGGTCCCAGTTAAGACAGCAAGGGCTCTCTTAAACACTTTTTGGAAACCAGAATGCAGGACTGGAATTTAGATTCCCTAAAGCCAGATTGACATGTATCTGGGAAAGGGTACATGAGAAATAAACCGTTAGCAACTGGGAGACTTAGCAAGGATATCAGGCCATAGTATGGAGGTATACATAACATATCTCGATACATTATTCCATACAATCATACGTTGATGGATATTGAAAGGGGGAAGCAATCACAGAAGAGAAAGCAAACTATGGGAAGCATTTTAGAACATTCTGACCAATGTTCAGCCTCACTTTTCATGTTCTGATATTTAATCCAAACAGCATTTCACACCTTAATGCTCGGACTAAATTCTGTTGAAAAGGCTCGTATGCACCTGTGCTTGACTTTTATTCTCGTACTATATTCTTCACAGCAGATAAAATAGAATAAGTCTCTTCAAAGAGCTGCTTCTGCTAGTATTTGTAATAATATATAAGCTATTACAGCTACACAAAATAGCCCTGTTATACCATCCTACTTGTTCTACTACCATTACACATAGATGTTTTAGGGCATAAATTAAAGTCTTACAGTCTAGATTTAGGACCTGTTCGTGAAGAGTTACTTTCATTCTGAGGAGGATTTAGTTTTGTGCATTAACAAATACCTACATTCTACAAGATGCATCTGATGCATTGCTTTAAGAACAACAAAAACCAAACCAAAGCAAAAAAACCAACCCAACAACCACTTGTGCAATTGTACTTACTCTCCATCAATCATTTTTTGCTTCAGTGAAATTAGTGCCGCTACATATTCATTTATATTCTGTAAGGAAGAATCTGAAGTTGGTAAAGAAGTTTCACCCCCAAAAAAACAGTAATATACAGTGTAAATAACTCCTAATCTGATTGCTCATGTTCTACACAATCCAGTAATCTGTCGTCTTTTTTTCAGTTTTCTTAGTGACAAGTTAGCAATTCACCAAAAATATATTCATACAAATACATATAAAGAATGCAGGCTCCACAAGTATGCATACTTAGATGAGGCTTTACTACAAAAGCTCTTCAAACTCTGCCTTTACAGTACTATATAGCATTATATACCACAAATCCCGTAACTTTTTCGTCTCAAAATCGAATTAAGCTCTGGCAGAACATTACCAACAAACGCCATCTAGCTCATTTGAGCCTAGATATCCCAGATTCCCAATGCATATTCATTCCAAGTGTGTCCCAAGACCTCCTGCACCCTTTGAACTCTCAAGCAGGGCCTTCCCCTCGTTTAAAGGTGAAATAAACATTGCTCAAAGCGCCTACGAGCGCTCAAGAAAGGAGGTGAATGATGACACTCCTTCCACCGCATCGAAGCAAACTCAAAAGGATACACAAAGAAATTCACTAAGCAGATCCCGCTAGGCACACTGCAGAGACCGGCGCCGCTTTTCCGCATTTCGCCTGGCTAAAGCTTGCCATTGCTGCTCCTTTTACACAGCCCGTTTGACACACTCGCTATCCAAGTTCCCGCTGCACCGGGAACGGTGACTACGGCACCCAGCGCTTCCCACCCGCCAGCAGCCCGGCGTAGCCCTACGGTCGCGTCCTTAAGCAAAAACTCCCCCCCAGGCGCTCCAGCGCCACAGGGACGGCGGCCCGTTGCTACCTGCTGGAGAACACCGCAGTTCGCGCAGGCCGCGGCTGCGGTCCCGGCCGGCGGCGGCGGCGTCTCTCCGGGCATCATAGTGACCGCCGCGCCCCAGGCCGGCCCCACCGCCCCCGGCAGCGCCCGGCGCAGCCACACGCGCCCCGCCGCCCAGCCCCGACAGCGGCGCGGGGCCACGGCCCAAGCTGCGTCACACGCCGCGCCTCCGCCTCAGGAAGGACCCAGCTCGCCCGCGCCTCCTCGAGGGTGACGCTACCGCTGCCTGACTAGTGGCCGCGGAAAAGACGGCCGTCTCCCCACACGCCAAGCGTTGAAAGCGCCCGGTGAACACCGTCTTGTCCCACTGAAGGAGAAGGAACGACTGCTCCCGCATCTGCCACGGCCTCCTACGAATACTTTTCTTGTATTTTTTTAAAAAAAAAAAAAAAAAAGAAAAGCACGGGCACTTCTGAGGGGCGCTGCCGCAGTCCCGCCGCAAGAGCGGGCGGGGGGAGCTTTTCTCGCCTGGCTCGAGAGGCCGGAGGGGACGGGAGCAGGGGCGGGGCCTGCGCGCGCGAGGGCGACCGCGCAGCCGTCTCCCCTTACGGGCGGGGGCGGGGCGGCTGGAGCCGGGAGCGTCGGCGCTCGGGCCCCGATGGAGCGCGCCGCGCTGGGCCGCGCGCCCTCTGCTCCGCCGCTGGCCGCTGACCAGCTGGTGCTGCGGTGCAGACGCGGCCGTGCTTGGCCGCTGCTACTCCCGGGACACAGAGAGAACCCGTTCTTAAAATGGGAGCATACCAGTTCATCTCTCCCCGACAGCATCTTGTGCAAGCATGGTATTCGTGGCAAGGGATCCAGCTTTTCATTTCGTCCAAGCATTCCTAAACAGATTTTTTAAGGGCCATATTCAGCATCTCGTCATCATCACGGCTGGCTGCACCTATCGCTTACACAACGTCTTTTCTAGAGAGTAAGCTAGGAGAAAACTTCATGTGTTGCAGGCCATGCTATCGTTTGTTTAGAGAAAAAGAAGATAATAACTGCTGACTGTGTTGTTCCACTCCCGAGGTACCATCCCATCGCATTATTTCCATAGCAGTCATTCAGTATCCAGTACGCAGGGTAGATAGTTGCACACAGCGTCACTTAGCTTGTGGGTTTTTCTGTTCAGCTCATGGTGTTGGACTTTAATTTACTGAATGCTCTTTGCGATGTTGCTCCTGTTTTAGTCTACCTGAAACTTTCTCTGGCTCATGGTTTATCCAGGTACTTCAAAAGGCTTTTTCTCTCTTGTCTTCGTGGTAGTTTGTACATAGCCCTCAGAGGAGTCACTATTCATCTCTAGATCTCCAGAGCCAAATTAAATCTTCCTTCTCACTAACAACAGTGCACACAGCTGCATGGTTAACTGGACCTTGATTGAGATGACGAAACTTGTAACTCCTGCATAAGTTTATAACAAGATAATAAAGTACTTGTTAGAGCAGGAGTAGAGTTTAAGGAGCACTGTCAGTGAAATGAATCACTCCCTCTGGAGTGAACTTCCCATGTGAAGTGCCCTTCCTAGGGAATGGAGCTGAGTGCTACTTGGTTTTGATTTGAGAGGTTGGGTCAGGTATCAAGGCACTTTGTTAGATGAGATAGTTAAGGCCAGGGTTCTGCAGAAAGAAACTATGCTCTATCAGAAATAAGTGAATAGATAAGATGTTCTCTGAAGAGTTCAGTGTTTCTTACAACCATTCATGCTTAAGTGAAAATCTTACTCTCAAAATTATGTTTTAACATTGAAGATGCCCAAATTGTCTAGCTGTTTATACTTCTGTAAAAGCGCATAAGTTTCAATGCTTCAGACTCTGAATACATGCAGACCTAGGCAAGGAAACGTATGAAAATTCAGTATTGCCGTTTTATTTTTTATGTGAAGTTCCCACTCCTTGACAAGAAGAAAATATTTTAAAACTCTGTTTTAACACACCCTACAAAAACTAGTTATTAGAAGCATTTCCTTCAAAAAATTAAGAGATTTAAAACAAACAGTATGAAAAAGTAAGGTAAACTATATGCTTTTTTTTTTTTTTTTAATTGCACTTAACTTGAGTTGGAGGTCTTGGAGTTCTGAAGTTCTGCTTCATTATATCACAAGTGATGAGCACATCAGAATTCAGAGAAAATACATGGGGATGGGAGGGCACTAGGAAGGGCAGACAGGAGCTCAAAGAGGAGGATTCTAGATCTGGCATTTAAAAAGCCCCGTGAGTTCAACAGTAGGTTTATACAGGGCTAAGATGTGTATACCATGAGGTCTGAGTCACAGAGACTTTGATCTCTTTTGTTGATGATGAAACAGAAAATTGGCCACTGTTGATAGCTGTGAATCTCCTCATTGCTGAATGGGGCCATTTGAAAAGAAGGAAACAATGCCTGCAGTGTTACTGTGTTTGTTTAGCAGAACTGAAATATCCAGCAGCACCTAAACATAACTTCTTTACTGTTGCTCATAGAGACAACATAAATTGTCCTTCCTGTTTCTTGTGAATGTAGAACAGAAAGAATCAGACGCTGATGTTCCCAAAGAGGTTCTGCACAAACACTCAAGTGGTCATTCATAGCACAAAAGTGTCATCCTCTCATCACCAGGAACTGAAGGCAATATTGATCACAGGTGCAATTAGAGAGGCTCTGCAGAGGAAATGAAGATGCCTAACCATCTTCACATCTTGTCAGTGTGACAGCACCATAGTCTCTGTCAGTCTCAGCTTTATAACAGAAAAGTTTATTAACTATAGTTAAGTGTGAAAGAAACTCGTATTAATCCAGCACCGTAGTTTTACTTCCACATACTCCCCACTGAGCTCTTCCATAAATAAAGACTTAAAGGACTGTGGAGGAAAAGAAAGCTATTGGAAGTAGTCAACATGGATTCACTGAGGGGAAATCTGGTAGCCTTCTGTGATGGCATGAGTGGATGCATAGATGAGGTGGATGTTGTCTGCCTTGAGTTCAGCAAGGCTTTCGCCATGGTCTCCCACAGCATCCTCATAGGGAACCTTAGGAAGTGTGGGTTAGACGAATGGACAGTGGGGTGGATTGAAAACTGGTTGAAAGATAGAGCTCGGAGGGTCATGATTAGGGCACAGAGTCTAGTTGGAGGTCAGTGAGAAGTGGTGTTCCCCAGGGGTCAGTAGTGGGCCCAGTCCTGTTCAATCTCTTCCTCAATGACCTGGATGAGGGGATAGAGTGCAGCCTCAGCAAGTTTGGTGATGATCCAAAAGTGGGAGGGGTGGCTGACAGAGCAGAAGGCTGTGGCGCCATCCAGCGAGACCTGGACAGGCTGGAGAGTTGGGCAGAGAGAAATCTTATACATTCAATAAAGGCAAGTGTAGGGTGCTGCACCTGGGGAGGAATAAGCCCACGTACCAGTAGAGGTTAGGGGCTGAGCTGCTGGAGAGCAGCTCAGTGGAAAGAGACGTGGGAGTCCTGGTGGACAACAGGATGACCATGAGCCAGCAATGTGCCCTTGTGGCCAAGAAGGCCAATGGCATCCTGGGGTGCATCCAGAATAGCGTGGCCAGCAGGTCGAGGGAGGTCATCCTCCCCCTCTACTCTGCCCTGGTGAGGCTGCATCTGGAGTAGCATGTCCGGTTCTGGGCTCCCCGGTTGAAGAAGGACAGGGAACCGCTGGAGAGGGTACAGCAAAGGGCTGTGAAGATGATTAGGGGACTAGAACATCTCTCTTATGAAGAATGTCTGAGGGATTTGGGTCTTTTTCATCTGGAAAAAAAACAACTGAGGGGGGGATCTTATCAATGCTTGTAAATACTTAAAGGGTGGGTGTCAGGAGGAGGATGGGGCCAGGCTCTTTTCAGTGGTGCCCAGCGACAGGACAAGAGGTAACAGGCACAAACTTGAGCACAGGAAGTTCCACCTAAACATGAGGAGGAGCTTCTTTATTTTGAGGATGGCAGAGCACTGGAAGAGGCTGCCCAGGGAGGTGGTGGAGTCTCCCTCTCTGGAGACATTCAAAACCTGCCTGGACGCGTTCCTGTGCAACCTGCTGTAGGTGACCCTGCTCTGGCAGGGGGGTTGGACTAGATGATCTCCAGAGGTCCCTTCCAACCCATATCATCTTGTGATTCTGTGATTCTGTGTGACTGGATGATGTTTGAGATGTCATTGGATGGACATAGTGTTTGAAGCATCCTAATGCTTTGTCCCACTTGGGACAAACTTAAGGCTGATTTTCATTAGTTTATTAATTGGAGAAATTATTAGTGACTGTCATTACTCATGCATAATACTACTTTATTTTTTCTTTACATTGGTGAAGAACTTTGAGTATGAAGGTCTATTTCATTAAAAAAATGCATAGGTGCTGAAAGAAAGCAGTGAAGTACTACTACCCTTTACATAAAATCAAGATGTGAACTAGCATAATGAAGCAGCATAATGAAGCAGCTGCTAGCCAGAAACAGCAGTCAGAGGTTAGAACATCACATTATGAGCAAATCAAAACCAAAAAATCTGCGTGTTAGACTTTGGTTTATTCAGGAGCCTGGTTGACAGGGTCCCTTGGGAAGCAGTCCTGAAGGGCAAAGGAGTCCAAGAAGGCTGGATGTTTTTCAAGAAGGAAGTTGTAAAGGCACAGAAGCAGGCTGTCCCCATGTGCCTAAAAGTGAGATGTTGGGGAAAAAGATGGGCCTGGCTGAACAGAGAGCTATGGAAAAAGGGAGAGTTTATGGCCTTTGGAAGAAAGGGCAAGGCGCTCATGAGAACTACAAAGATGATGTGAGGCTACGTAGGGAGAAATTAGAAGGGCCAAAGCCCAACTAGAATTTATCCTGGTTTCTGCTGTTAAGGACAATAAAAAATGTTTCTATAAATACATTAGCAGTAAAATGACGGGCTAAGGAGAATCTCCATCCTTTATTAGATGGGGGGGGTGTGGAGGGAGGGAACATAGTGACAAAGGATGAGGAAAAGGCTGAGTGAAGTTAATGAAAGACTCCTGCTTATTTCAGTGGATATTGGTCCTTTGCATGTTACACTTCTACTTTGTAGTTTTCTGGAGGAATAGCTCAAAAAGTGGAACATTTCAAATAACTAGAATATATTCAACCAACAACTGTGGGGTTTTGTTAGACTAGGTCCGTTCAAATTCTCTTGGGAAACAAAAAAATTTCCTGCTATAAGGCTTCAGTTACATATTATTCCTGGGTTAAATACTTTCATTAGTAGGCAAGGAAGCCCTGATTCTTTTATAAATATTTTTAAGAAAATAGAAAATAAAATATTAAAACCATTATGTAAGACACAAAATTATTTCTTTAGTAAGTGTTTTGAAAGATAGTTGATTTCATAGCTGGAATCTTGGTTTTGTTTCGGTATTCACAGCCAGTTCTCTGATGCCAATGACTATGCTACAGTTCTTTTCAGCAATAGCAAGAAAATAAACATTAAAAGTGGATTGATTTAGTCAGTGTTTTGAATTGCAGTTGTTTTGTATGTAGAACTTGGGGTTTGTTGCAGTCCCGTCATAGCTGAGTTATATTAATGCTTATAATTTACAATTGCCATTCAGCAGATATTTATCATAGTGTCTTGGGTTTGCGTGGCAAAGTGGCTTTTTTGAGGGAGTGGGGGGTGGGTCACTGCCGGGATGACTTCTGTGAGAAGTCATCAGAGGAGAAGTTATCAGAGGAGCTACCGCAATGCCTGACAGAGCCAGTTCCAGCCAGCTCCAAGACGGACCCACTGCTGGCCAAAGCTGAGCCCAACAGCAATGCTGGTGGTGCCCCTCTGATAACATATTTAAGAAAGGGTAAAAAAACACTGCACAACAGCAGCTGGGAGAGAGAAGAAAGAATATGAAACAACTCTGCAGACACCAAGGTCAGTGAGGAAGGAGGGGGAGGAGGTGTGCCAGATGCCAGAGCAGAGATTCCCCTGCAGCCCATGGTGAAGACAATGGTGACATGGGTTGTCCCCCTGCAGCCCATGGATGTCCACAGTAGAGCAGATATCCACCCTGTGGCCTGTGAAGGACCACACACTGCACCAGGTGAATATGCCATGAAGGAAGGTGCAGACCATGGAGAGCCCACACCGGAGCAAGCTCCTGGCAGGAACCGCGGCCCCGTGGAGAAAAGCCCACGCTGGAGCAGGTTTTCAAAGCAGGACCTGCGACCCCATGGGGAACCCACACTGGAGCAGTTCATTCCTGAAGGACGTGTGACCCCACGGAAAGGACCCATGCTGGAACACGCAGCCCGTGGGAAGGACCCACATTGGAGAAGTTCATGAAGGACTGTCTCACGAGGATGGGAGCTCACGCTGGAGCAGGGGAAGAGCGTGAGGAGGAAAGAGCAGCAGAGACAACATGTTAGGAACTGACCACAACCCCCATTCTCCGACCCCCTGTGCCATATTCTGTCATGGGCGGAGGAGGTGGAGAAGTTCGGAGGGAAGTTGAGCCTGGGAAGAAGGGAGGGGTGGGGTGAAGGTGTTTCTAGGTTTGTTCTTATTTATCATTATCGTACTCTGTTTAATTGGCAATAAATTCAGTTAAATTCCACACGTCGAGTCTGTTTTGCCTGGGATGGTAATTGCTGAGTGATCTCCTTGTCCTTTTCTCAACCCATAAGCCTTTTGTCATATTTTCTGCCCCTGTCCTGTTGAGGAGGAGGAGCGATAGCACATCTTGGTGTGCCAACCAAGGTCAACTGACAACAGATAGCCTCTGTTAGAAAGGATCCACTGGACCTTATTGCTCTCCATCTTAAGTAATCCACTCCAGTAGCATCTAAATGCAGGAGTCAGTATAATAATCTTCTATAGGAGTAAACACGGCATATGATCATCCCAGTTGTTTAACTGTTTGCACAATGCTTCGGGACTGTATTAGCCAACATTGTTCCAAACATGCCTTGGCTAACTATTGGATAGCTATTGCGATAGGACTGAGGTAGCAATGTGGACAAGTGTGTACTCTTTTGGCAAGTACCCTTTAAAACAGTCCTCTTGGCATGCTCTGGGATCAAACACACATACGCTGTTACACACTGTACCCAGGGCATGCCAAACATACCATCAATAAAACAGCACATGAACCCACTTGCAGAGGCTATGAAAAAGCCCCGTATTACTTATCTGGAGTGTCTATGTGACAGTGACATAGGAGGATGTAAGGGGAGGCTGCTGGCAGAGCCCTGAGAGCTCTCAGTACCCTTACTTGAGACCTCTATACATGCCCTCTGCCCATGGAGCCAGGAACTGCATTGAAGCTCGAATGTGAGTCCCCTGTCTTTGAACGAGCTATGTGTAATTGTTAGAATGGAGGCTCCTGTGGAGATTGTGATCTTCCCTTGATAGTTGTCCCTTGCGAAATATTAAGGAGCAGGAGTGGAGTCCAAGTTATTCAAGTGACATAAAGGTGACACTAGACGTATTGTTTTACACAAAGACAGAAATAACTTCTGTCATTTGAATTCTAAATCATTCACAGCTTGTGAACTTTGGCAGCTACCAATAAAAAAATCTAGTTATGATAAAACAAGTTACCTGCATTTTGAAGGAAATTCAACTTTATTGCTTCATTTGATACAGACAATCTGTAAAATATGTAAGTGAATGGGTGGTCTGCCATCAAAGGATTATTTCTCATATCTCCTCCAACATGAGTTTGCAGACATCCAAAACTACCTATACTGCAGTTTGAAATACTGCTGCAACAGATAAAAAAAGCATCCTTTATGGAAACTTTAACATGATTCTTTTAAGTCATTTTAACTTAGTTTCCTGGAAGAATGAAAGATATTCAGTTACACCGTGTGTGTCATCCATTGCCGCATCTCCGAAATATTTTTGAATCTCTTAATTATTTTAAATTACATTTGATGGTAGTAAGCAGAGAAAAGAAATTATCACTAAGCCATTGTGTAAACCCGTCACATGACTATCTTGTATGTTGCAAGTTGTTCTTCAGCAGTCTGAAAAATGGATATAACACAACCAGAAAGATTCAAAGAAGGCTACAAAGGTAGGTAATACATGCAAGAAGCTGCAGGAACACTGACAAAAGAGAGGGGAACAACGTATTTTTGTAAAAGCTTGTCAGAACTCGAGTTGCATGAAGGACTGTTTACTTTGCCTTGTGATATAAGAACTGAGGACAACAAATAAAGTTGCTGAGTAACCATTTCAAGACAAACAAACAAACAAAATGGTTCTTCACATAATATTCAGTTGAACTATGGAAATCCTTGACACAGGATACTACAGATGCTAAAAGTTTATTCTCCCAAAGACTCATACCAGGTTGCTCTCTGAATTGATTTTAAGCTGTCTCTATTACGCATGACAATTTCATTCCGCAAAAAATGTGTCCAATGGGAGGAAATTTTATATTAGACCCCATCTTTGCAGGCAAAGACAAATGGATCACAAACTTAGAAATTAACGCCTGTTCAAATGATCATACTTTGACTCTATTTGTTAGGGTAAAAAAAAAGTAAAAATTGTAATGTATGCATGCTTTTCTTTAAAAAAGTTTCACAAAACTAAAAAAATATTTTGAAGTAAACAAGATGAGAGGAAGGCTTTAAACAGAAAATCAAAAATGATGATTTCATCATTAAATTTAAGTGCAGGAATCTATCAGAAAAGTAAATTCGCATGAAATTACCGATTTGTTAGTTCAATTCACTGACAGAAAACAGAAAAGAAAATATCATTGCTCATGTTAAAGGTATTGGTCCTAAGTCTGAGTTCACTCCTGCAAATTTCTGAATCTACACAAGTGAAAAAGCCCTCAGTTTGAATCATAGAAATATGACACTAGTTTTGATGAGGTTAGGTGGGAAAACTGAAGATCGAGACTAACCCTTCCGGAGCTGCTGACTAATCCACAACTTATTAACCTTATAACCAACAATTGTAAATTAAATTTAGTATGATCCAAATGAAATATCTCAGTCCTGAGCTTCATGTAAGAGGTCTACCAGTCAGACTTCACCACTGAAAAGAGGAGAGTAAATTTTTTTGTGTATACCAATTCCTATGAAGCTCAAAAGACAGCATTGAACTTAGCAATTTATTTTTTTTTCTGTAGCAATCAGAAAAGAAAGCTAAATTTTCATTGGATGAAAAACTGGTACGTGAATAACCAATGTTCTTCCCGAGTCACTTCTGTGCAATTTTAGGAAAAAATGTTCAGACTTGCATGTGAGGATGTTCTTAAATCTCTATTTTAGAATAAGCACAAGGGTCATACTACCGTTAGAAATGCATCCTTTGAAAGAGGGGGCTAAGATTTCTGTAAATTTCCTCTATGGCCTTCCAGTCGCAAGCTGCTAACACTCTTGAGATTTACAGTGTAATTGAGGTTGTCTTTAGGGAAAAGTAGTTACTTAAAGCTCTGCTTCTTGCAGACAACACAAGGAAACAAATATTTTTGTAGGATGAGGGAGTGTAACGCTTCAATAAAATCTTTTTCCTGACTAAAACCAGTGACATAAGAAAAAAATTTACATTCTTACTGTATCTTTTAATGCTAAGATAATGTATTCCAAGCCCTAAGGAAAAAATACCAGCACACCCAAAAAGTTGTGTAGGCTCACAGCATTTGGACTGTGCCCCCAGTTTTTGTCTCTGTCCACATGCCATTTAGAGAATACAGAAAAAGCCAGTATTCTTATCTGCCTCCTTCCAAAGAAGGAGACTTTCAGAAGTCTAAGAGTGAATGGGTTTGGGAACAATGTCAGGGAGCAGCAAGGGCCAGTTGCTCCCCAGGGGACGGGAGCCAGGCGCTGAGCACAATAACAAGACTGGCAGGGCAGGGTCCTTACCAGCCAAGCAAGCAGGGTAGACCCAGCGTTGGCAGCTGGGTTCAGCCTAGAGCCCAGATCACAGTGATGAGGCAGGTCTGAGGCCAAGCTTGGAAAACAAGTCTACAGGCCAGGGTCCAGATCAATGAACTCCATAGCCAGGCACAGGCCTGGCTGTGACAGAGCTGGAGGCTGGTACTCCTGTGACATTGCTTGGGCAGGGAATAATGAAAGCCCAGGCCTGAGATTAAAAATGTATCCTGGCATCCAGCTCAATCAGTCTTACCTAATGATTCCATAGTGATGAGAAAGTGAGAGCGATTGACAATGATAGATTCATCTGCCTTAAGGAGATTTCATCTGTTTTGGTACCAAGTCCAGTCTGGGGTATCAAATGGTGACCATCTAGACCTGTTCCTTTTCCAGAACGGGGAACAATATTTTAAATTGCGTCATCTACGTCTGTCATTTGTTCCATGTTCCAGAAGAAGGGAAGGTGGCTCTAGAAACACAAATAAAATAACATGAAGTCGTAACTGCTTAATCAGAACTTTTGTCTGCACAGTGTAAAGCTATATTTGGTATTTTCACCTTTAGTTAATTGAGCGATAATCCTATAATTCTGTTGTTTGTTGTTCATCTGCAGGTAACTTTACCTTCAGAGAGGCTGAGCAGCAACGGTTTTGTTGCCTTTTGTTGCCTTTGTTGCGGCTTCTCTTTACAAGTCTTGTCTGATTTAGGTGGCCTGGCTGACTTTGGAAACATATTAATGTAATTATGCACATATTTATCATGCAGTAAATCACAGTGAATTCTATGAAAGTAACGTTCATATAACTGAGAGTACAATTTGTTTATTTTAACCAAATATACATACAACTGTCAACTATTTAAAAACTCATTTTATAAAATGCATATGCAAAGAAAATTTTAGTCACAGATGAAAAAAAATATTACACGATTGACCTTGAGTAAGGTCAACTCCTCAAATTGTGAATAGTTTTCCCTTCTTGCAGATGCCTTGGTTTGACATTCCAGAACTTCAACCAGGACAATTCTGTTGCAGTCAGCAATGAATTGTACTTCTTCTCAGCTTTGACGGTTTTGGCATATGGTATTTGAAAGCTTATTTTCTTACTCTGCTAGCTTGCATGTAATCTTTTCCAAGTTATTATCACGGAGGAGTGAAAACTGTATTGTCCTCTACCTCCAAATTATCATCAGCATGAAATGCTTATGTAAATTTTATCACTCACCCAACACAAGGTTCATCAATACAGTTACTGGACCCGTATTTTTTTCGTATTGCCATGACTAGTTCAGAATAGCCAGGCCAGTTGCAATCTGTCAACAAGCAGTGGGAAAGTTACAGATTAGCACAGTGATCAGGGCTGATCAACAAGATGATCTGGGCATATTTTCTTGAGTAGTGTTAAGTGTTAAAATTTATTTTGGGCAGTGGCTAATGACATCCCTGCTCATTCTTCATACTTCAGTGACACATTACTGCTTCCAGGTCATCACACAGTACAGAATTTTATTACTAAGCTCTTGATAAGGTGATGAAGAAATGTCATTGAGAGATATATTGGTGGTAGTTTATGACACCACCATGTATTCATAATTTATATAGAAATTAAGAACATGGGAGCTGGAAGAAATCTGTTGAATTATTGAGTCAAGCATCTTTACAGCAATTATCAGCTATTTAGATTTCTTATTCTGTCTATGTTTACTGGGAGCTGGTCCAGAATGTCACTCCCTGATTGTTAGAAGCCCAATTTTAATTTCCAGTTTAAATTTAATCATAGCCAATTTGTATCTTTTTTTTTCTTCTGCCAATTCTTCTGTTACCTTAAATATTTCTCCTCAATTCCAGCTGTGTACCCCTATGCTGTATTTACAAAGAATAAAACCAAACTCTGTCTTGGCTTCTCTTGACCCTGTCTTGTTTTGGTTTGGCCTCTGACAGGCTAAGCAACCTGAGCTGGTTTTGCTTTTTCTTTTAGGAGAAATCTTTTATTCCATGGATTGTGGATCACATTTTCTTAAACACAGTTGACTGGGGATGTACGTGAATTAAATTCCAGATGAGTTTTACTTGTGCTTTGGATAAGGGTAACTCAGTTTCTTTCACTTTGCAGACAGCTCATCTCCTCTTACAGCTGAAGATCTACTTGCTGCCGCCTCCTCGAGTTTCTAAACATTGTGTCTGGTTTGTAAGTATTTGCATGGCCTGAATATTGAGCAATTACTTTTCACTGAGATGCTATCACTTCATTCTCTGTATTATCCAAGTAGTTCTGAATACTGTTGCAGTTCCCCACGGACAATACTTAGTGTTCTCAGAAAATTCTATTGTCGTGGACTTAATCTGATGTGAAATTCAGTAATAAAAATAAGGTATATTTTTGCCTGGTATATATTCGACTAATTTTTAAGGATTTATATAAATATAAATATTCACCTGATATCCCTCTCACCTGGTTTGAGTTTTTTTTTTCCCTTTTAACCTTACACGCCTACAGTTCTTGTACCAATATGAATTTTCTCTAGTAAAAATAACACTTTGCCAATATTAAACTTTCAAAGGCTTTACTGGCATCCTTATGTCTTTACCTAATGTAGAAAAAAAATATTCATGAGTAATATTACTTCGTGGAGATGTGCCACTTCCGCCTCTCCCAGCTGTGGTGATATGCAGAGGTACTTCCTATGCAGAATTTCTATGCTGTCTTTCACTGGAACCTCTTATTTCAGCTGCTCTTGCTGATTTCAGATTATTATGGTGTTCCCCTATTGACAGTCTAATGTACAAGGTCTCTGAAGTACTTCACGTCTCCAGAATGGAAACTCAGACAAATAGGATCCCACTCTTCTCGCTAAAGAGACAACACTTTGGGATGGAAGTGCAATCTTAATTTGTTCTTGCTTCCTATCCCCAGTACCCTGGGATGCAATAACGCTAAGGAAACAACTCATTTAAGACAGACTTTAATCATCTGTTTTATTTAGACATTAGCAGGCAAGGACATTTTAATTTTATTATTACAAATAATATTGCAGCGCTATAGAAAAAAATTTAGCTTGCAAGGGAACTCTGAAGGTCTGTAGTCCAACCTGCTCAAAGTGGATTTAACTACAGGCTAGATCAGGTTGCTCAAGGCACTCTCCAGGTGATTTTTTAAAATCACCAAGGATGTAGATCCTACCATCTCTCTGGCCCACCTGCTTAACTGTTCTAAGAATGACGAATCTCCTCTGCAATCAGAATTTCTGTTCTTTCAGTTTGAATCTGTTGCTTCTTTTTTAGCTGTGCATCACAGATAACAGCTTGGTTCAGTTTTCCTCTATAAACCCCCTGAGGTAGTTGAAGATAGCAATCAGATCTCTCATTTTGTCTTCTCTTCCCTTGGCTGGACAAACCCCATTACCTCAGCCTCTCTGCGTATATATTATGAGGCCCCAGGTGGCCTGTTCCTCCAACTTGTCCAGGTCAATCTGAATGACAGGTCTGCCTTTGAGTGTATCATGTGCTCCCTGCAATTTTGTGTTATATGCAAACTTGCTCAGGGTCCTTCCATCCCCTTTTCCAGGCCACTGGTGAAGAAGTTAAACAGTGTCAGCCTCAATGTTGACTCTTAAGAGATGCTATTTAACTAGACTGCCAGATAGCTGATCACTGGCAGTTAGTCATAGAGGAGTCCTTTACCTTTTGTCAATCTGGTATATCCAAACTTCTTTTCTTCCTATTTTTCTTCTTTCTCTTTCTCTCCCTCACTCTCTATATAGAGTATACACTCTATAGAGAGTATATACTCTCTATACACACACATTCTGCAGAATTATGAGTTTCTGTTACATAAATTGACAGTAAAGGAATTTGAGACAGAATACACTATTTTTTGCTCCTCTGAATGGCTCTATTTTCACCTGCTTTTTCAGGTATTTCCTCTAGTGTAAGACAAATCCAGACACACCAGTTGAATGGTACACTCAGCATTGCAAACTCGTCTGCTGGGTTATCACTGCTTATTATTCAGAGTCTTAAGAATAAATATATAGGAGGTTTTTTTCAGGTGAGTGTACTACAGGGCATAAAAAGCTTCCATTTCCTATAGTCTCATGGACATTGTGTAGGAATCTGGATGAGTCAACTCCTAGTTCAGGGTGAAAATGAATTGTCATACTCTTATCTCCCTTCTCAGGCTTTCTTCTTCTTTACCCTATTTTCTGAGTGCATATTTCTTCAGTACTGCAATATCTCCTTTTTAGATCTATTTTTTTTTCTTTTCCTCTCTGATTTGTCAGATGTTGGAAAGCAGCTCTGTTGCCACAGGCTGCTCACCAATTCAGAGGTACAGTTTCTTCTAATTATGAAAATAACTCTGAGAGGGGCTCTGGTTCTTTGTTGTGTTACCATGACATCAAAGATTTTTTTCAGTATCATTCTTGAATTATCATTCTCAGTGCCCCATCTCAGTACTCGGAGAACATCCAGGTGGTAAATTATCTGGTCTGGTACTCCTGTATACCTCTACTGCATGCAGTGAGTTCTTTTACTTGTTTGCCTCTGATATTTGAATGATAAATGGTTGAGGAAGGAGAGCGTACTGGTTACAAGGATCTATTTGAAATCCACCGTGTTTAAATTTTAAGATCTTTCTTTAAAAGAAAGCTTAAACTACCAGATAGAACTATGGATGTTGAGAAACTTTGTAACAAGATATAGTTTATGTTTCTACAGCTAAATTCTTCTTCTCCCAGAACAGGGTGTCTGCTGCATGCAAATCAGAAGTTAGTTGCCAGAGTATTTTAGCATAAATGCCTTTGGTCCTAATTGCCAGCATGTCTTTCTAGTATGCCACACACATTTCCCTTTCCTCACATCCCTATGAATGGCATTCTAAAATGATACTTACTTGTACCTGCAGGCTGGTGGTCTGTGTTCCTAGTAACACAACACGCTGTCTGTGGGTGATGCATGGTCCTACCTCATTTGCAGTTTGTGTTCATGCCAGACAGTTTTCACCACCTGCTTAGGCCTGGAGGGGGACCTGCCTCTTTCTTCCACCTAGGACAGCAGAGCTGCTGCTTGCTGGAGGCTCCAAACCAAGATGCAAGCTCTAGGGAGCCCTGTGGGGCTCGTCCGATACCTTAGCAATGTGTAAAGGGGAAAAGCTGCTGTAGGCCACCTCTTTTTGTCTGGGTAAAAGGGCTGCGTGGGAACTTCAGAACTTGTCCTCCATAAGCTGTTCACCAGGGAAAGCAGTGTTGGGACCTGGGACACCAGGACTGAAGGTAGGATCAGCTTGTGCTGATCACCTCAGAAATCAGAAGCGGGTACAGAATTTCAACACGTGAAAAGTCGTCTCTGAAACTCGCTGCTGGGCCACAGTCTTTTTTGAGCACATCACTCTAGAAAGAAGAGTATTCACTGGAGCTTTCTTATGTCTGACTCTTACCAGTCTGTGGGAAGACTATTAGGTGTTGGCCAGCTCATAATAGACATGAACATGGCTATGGTGGCCTTTTGACCTACCTAGACTGTAGTCAAGACTTAAATAAATAATAAGCTCTGATTTTTCTCTCTCCATCTGCATCCATACGCTGGCAAGTTCTGCAAGTTGCCCCCAGCTCCCTTCTGTAGCTGTATTCTCCAGAAACATTCAGTCTCTTCTGCCTCTCCAATGCATGTGCTGGCAACCACAATTTATATCCACAGTAGCAGTCTCACAGGATGTGTCCACTTCCTGCTGAGACTGCTGATGTCTTTCCTCTGCCAAGTCATACAGAGCACAGCTGGCTTTGGTGCTGAGTGGCTAACTGCTCCCAGGAGTTGGGCCTTCCTGAACTGACGCTGCAGGAGGTAGACCTGCTCTGTAGTGTTTGAACAAAAGGAGGCACAGAGATCTTCCAAAAGAGCTGCTTGTCTGTCTGTGGCTTGAGCTGTTCCATCTGCTAGAAGAGCTGGCTGTGAGAATTGAGAAATTCTGCTAATGTAGAGCTGAGAGCACAAAATGCCATAGCATGTCTGCATTGTACCCCAACGGCTCCTGAGGTAATGACTGCTCTTGCCCCTTCCCTTGTAAGAGCCTTTCCAGGAAATGGGTGAAGCGCCATCATCTTCACTCCTACCACCTTGATCAGGGCAACCTCTAGCCTTATCCTGACTCC
This sequence comes from Chroicocephalus ridibundus, assembly GCF_963924245.1. Classification (NCBI taxonomy): domain Eukaryota; kingdom Metazoa; phylum Chordata; class Aves; order Charadriiformes; family Laridae; genus Chroicocephalus; species Chroicocephalus ridibundus. The sequence continues at coordinate 62,526,502 of NC_086285.1, read as the reverse complement.
TGTGGTTGCCAATCTCAAATGCCACTGTGAAGAAAGAATATTGGGAGAAACACGTTTCTTGATGTTGGCTGAAGATACACACTACAGCACACCATTGCCCATATTCTTCCTCCCTGTAGACAACAGCATTCCAAGCTGAAGACTTGGAGCTGAAGGAGGAGCTGGAGGAGGCCTCAGCTAGACTTGTTCCTCTTCAGACCATGCCCCAGGAGAACCGCCAAGACCAGTCAAAACTCATCTTTTGTAGGCCCTTTTGGCCTTGTCCAGCTAAGCTATAAAGGGGGTAAGAACCCTGTTGGAGTTGTGTGAGCAGATCTCCAACTTGCAAGTAAGCATGAAGCAGCTGGGATAGCTGGATGACTTCACAGGAGGAAACCAAAGTAAGCAAAGAATGGGGTTTGCTGTGTAAATATATGGATGTCATTATCATGGGTAAATGCTACCAATAGGAAAATAGTGACTTATCTTTGGAGAAAGTTACTGTAACACTGAAGGTATTAGTCCAGGATTTGATTGATGTTCAGTCTGATGACTTGTCTGGGAGATGGTACAAGAAGGAGTGGCAGGTTTGCACTTGGAGAAGGCCCACAAGCTCCTTTAAAAATCTGACCCGTGACCGGGTCTCTCGGTCACTAACTATGCTGTATGGGAGGCCATGGCATCATAAAACATCCTATAGGAAGGGTGAGGCAGTCTGTGGAGCTATGGGCAACTTTCTGAGGGGGATGATGTAAAGTATGTTGAATGATGGTGAACAGGTCCACAATCACTATGACCACTGTATTCCGCTTCAAGAGGGGCAGGTCTGCTATTAAATCCATATGCACAAATAGCCAAGGCTATTTGTCCACCGGGAGGAGCTGCTAGAGACCCTGTGATCTTTTGGTGCAAGTACAACTGTTGTGGGCCTGGATATAGTCAGCCACATCTTTCTGTCTTGTGGGCCACCAGGTAATCAGGTACTGCATCATCCAGCAGTCTCTGTGTCTGGGTGCAGGAACATGATGACATCAGCAGAAGACTTGTGTCTGCAGTGGTCCCTGTAGGATGTACAGCTGCCTGCCATAGTACAGGCAACCATCCTGTTCTTGTAGGCTGAGGACAGCTGTGCCAATGGGATGCTGTGTTTGGTTCAGGTTGCTTCCAGTGGCCTGGAAAAATTCAGCAGTGTATTCATCCTCTGCCATGGCTGTAAAGAAATGTCTTGGCAAAAACAGGGTTGGGATGCATGCAGAAGGTGTACATCCAAATCTGAATCTTCCTTCCATGACAAGGCATCTGCCTTGCTGTTCCGCTTTCCTGGACATGATGTGAAAGCGAAGGGGAAGCATGTAAAGGAGGCAAGATGGAGAGAGGGAAGCTTCACCCGTTGATATTATTCCATGTTCTGATGGTTGGTCAGCACCACTGTTGTGGTTTTTGCACTTTCAAGGAATTGCTGCCATTCCTCAAAGGCAGCTTTGATTGTCAAGACAAGCTTCTAATTCCTTCCAGCAAGGAGAAGCTGCTAAAAGAAAAAATGGTGGCACTCTTGTGTAAGGCCGACCTTCTTGGGGAGGATGGTCACTGTGCCTTGGTTTGAAGCATCTGCTTCCGCAACTTAAGGCCAACTGGAGTCTGGGTAGAGTAGGTTAATACTTGTGATGAATACCCATTTCATTTTCTCAAAAGCCATTTGTGCTACAAGCATCCACCAAAAGCAAGCCTGTTGAGGTGAATCCTCCTGTAGGAACCACAATATCAGAAAAAAAACCCTTCGTAAATTGTCAATAGATGTTGGCAAATCCTAAGATCCTTTGCACTGCCTGCATGCTAGAAAGTGATGGCTTCAACAAGATGTTGGGTCCTCAGGAACTCCACCCTCTGCTGGACAAAGGATCATTTCTCGAGTTTGGCATAGAATTCTATGCTGCCACAGGAAACTTGAGACCTCCCAGACATGGTCTACACATGCCTCTTAAGTGATGCAGAGTATCAAACATGTCATCTGGACATGCTGCTATGTTGTAATGAAGCAGGTCCTTCACAACATCATTTACAATTTGCTGGAAGTTGGCCGGAGCATTGCAGAGAGCAGATAGAATCACAAATAGACTCTTAGTGGCTGTAAGTGGTGTGAAAAGTGGTGTTCCATTCATTCTGCTGCCAAGCCTCTCACAGGTCTAGCTTTGTGAAGCAGCAAGTTGCCCGCAGATGTTCATAGAGCTCCAGGGCAAGAGGCAGAGTGTGCCAGTTCTTTACCATGACCCAGAGTCTCTCCCTCCCTCCCTCCCTTTTGGTGGCGGTGGTCCAGAGAGCTTACTGCCCCAGTGCCGGACCCCTGAGGCCTTCCCTTCCTCCCGAAGCCATAGAGCTTACAGTGTCTGACATTTGCTGTCCACAGCTGGGAGTGCACAGCTTCCTACTGATATAATTGCCTGAGTATAATCCTTGTATATTTTATATTGGTATCCCGATCAATACTGGTTCTTTAGTATTATTAATGTGAAATATTTAATCTTATTCTATTAAATCTATTTATAATTCAACCCTTGTGTTTCCCTGTTTTTCCCCGATTCCCCTTCCCGGGTGGGGAGGGGTCATCGTTTGTCTAAACTACAATGAATTGTTGTGGGTTTCTCAAACCATAATAGATGATAGGGTTTTCTGCCTCCTTCTTCTCACAGACATCCACAGGATCATTGTATTTATCTGGGAGCACAAAGGGGTAGTGAGCAGAGGCTGAGGTAGAGGTACAGTCTTGGCATCTGGCAAGACGGAGCTGCAGTGGTATAAGAATACTGGGCTGAGGCTGTGCTATGGTGCCACACATAGTGTAAAACCAGAAACATGAGAGTCCAGACCAACCCACGTGGGGTGCTGAAATGGGGAAGACAGCCTGGAGGAGATCCCAGGGTAGACTTTTGCCCTCTGGATCTGTATATTCCTTTCCTGCAGGGAAACACAAGAAACCCAATTGCCAGTTAATGAGAAGGTTGTGCTTCTGTAATGCAGCGGACTAGACATAAATTGCAGGGCTTTAACAGCAGGTTGCAGAGGTGATGTGCAGGATTGCACTGTGCCAATCACAGCTAGTACCAGATAACTCTGAAATCAATGTAAACAACCCCCTACACCCTAAAACTTCGTAGGAGCACATGGCACCCCAGCTCACACATATTTAAGAGACAGCAGCAGCCACTTATGGAGGAAAAGAGGAAATGACACTGAGAAGCAGAGGAGACATGAAAGAACAAATGGAAGAAACACACAGAAGACGACATTGTTGGGGATGCAGCTGGAGATGTACTCCTGAAAAGAGGTGCTCTATACCTGTAGAGGTACACTCTGAAGGGAACTGCAGCCCATGGTGAGCCATACCAGAGCAGAGGAAAATGAGTAAGAAGCAAGGAGCAGCAGCAAAACACCGTTACACAAATTATTCCAACCTCTTGCATCACCAATTGCCTCACGAAAGGAATGAATTTGATTAGGCAGTAATCTGTAGTGGGCATTAAGGGCTCATTCTTCCCAGACAGTTTCCCAGAACCAATGCATAAATGGGATTGTTTAATCAGCAACCAACTGGCTTCCCTCCTGGAGCTGGCAATCACAGCCGCAGCTGCATATCAATGGTCACCAAAGACACCGCTTCAAATCAGTGAATAAGGCTTCAGGGTTCTGGAAAACAGTCATTGCATTTCTTATAGAGGTGACTCAGTCCAGGAACACCCTGAAAGCCAGGAGATTATGACTGCAGAGCAGCTAGTGTCTATTGCTTTGGCTGTAAAGATTAGCCACCTGTGCCTACTAAATCCCTGAACCCTCACCTGATCCCCACTGAAAGAGGTTTGGCAAAGCTGGGGCAAGGGTAGCTCTGGGCACAGAGGATGTTAAAGAATCCATCAGGGCTGTGACCTGTCTCTGCTTCCTGGCCGGGGTTTGGAGATTAGCTTGGAGCTGTAGGGAGCCACTGGGGCTAGCCCCTGCACAGCCTGAGGGCCTGGCCCCATGGTGCTCACCTCAGAGTTCAAGGAGGCTTGACCTCTCAGGCAGGAGTAGGGACAGCTCCACAGGGGAAGGCAAGATGGGACTGACCATAAAACAGGCAGATGCAGTGATCTCACCGCTCACGGTACAGTCCTATAGTACCTAAGCAGGGTTGGTGACAATAACAGGCTTCATCAGTACAGTGATCACCAGACAAAGACAAGGTGGTAAGTCAGATCTGAGATCAATCGTGAAATCCAGGAGACAGAACAAGTAACAGGAGACAGAAGTGGACACAAGTATCCCTGTGGTACACCTACGATGTAGCTCAGGAAGAGTCAGGGACACAGTTCTGAATTTAAATGGAGCTCCTGGTCCCATGAGGCAAAGCGTGAGGGTGGAAGCCCCAGGTGACGCTGGTCAGGGCAAGTAAGGTCTATTGACACACTCATGGCCTTAATTTTCCTGTGCAGTGCTTTGGAATGGACACTCAGATTTTTCAAACCAGGCTAGCCATTCTGTCACTGGTATTATGTTATTAGTATCAGTACTAGTACCCTATCAGTGCTAGTATCAGTATTAGTACCCTACTGTTATGTTTTCTTTCAGTTTCTAACTTGTTATATCATCAGGGCACCCATACTTGTTGGGTCATCTGCAGCTTAATCTTGACATTTTACCTTCTTTCCCTGCTGCCTGGCCAGGACTGCAAAGGATCTTTAATTTGACATCATCTGCCAAAGGTCAGTGCTCAGTCTGTTTCCTCCCTCTGTGCTGCTCTAGATTTTGCAGACCTCTATCATATCCCCTCTCCCTCTTTTCTAGAAGGTTTATCTAAGCTATTCTTTGTACAGAAGCCATTGCATGCTTATGATCCCTTTTTCCTTGCACTTTTCTGAACCTTTCCCTGTTCCTTTGTACTCTTTTTGAGATGGAGGACCCAGATTTGTGTACAATATTTATCGATTTATGTAATGTCGTGATGTTTTCTCTGTTTTATTCTTTACTCCTTTCTTAGCAATGTTTAACAATTGCTTTGCTTTCTTTTACACTACTGGGCAGAGAAGACATTTTCATACAACTACCTGTTATAACAGTTGTAACATCTCAGGGCTCTTCATTTCATATGTGAAGATAGGATGGTTTCTTCCCATACGCAGTACTTTACATGGAGCATCCCTAAATTCGATCTGCCATTTTTTACCCATACACTCGGTATCCTAAAACTCTTCTGCTTGCAATTCTTCTCAGCCTGGCATTGCCTGTATTTCCCTAAATAACACCGTACCATCAGCAGACTCTGACGCTGCCATTTCCGGATCCTTGAGAAATATATTGCACAGACCAGATACCAGAACACATCCTTGTAGGACCCTGTTGGTGACGTCCTTTTACCATGAAAACAGCCTATTCGCTCCTACTGTCTTATTTCCTGTCTTTCAACCGGTTATTTACCCCTGCAATTATTTATTTATTCGCAGTGTAACTTTTATGAGTTTTTGATGAGTGACCTCTCCAAATACCTTCCAGAGATCCATGGTCAGGATTCCAGAATCTACCTCCCTTAGCCACAAGCTTGTTGACTCATAAACATTTCAGTAGGATTTTGAAGCAGTTCTTTCTTTTACAAAAGCCACTTTGACTCATCCCTATTACAGCATCTTTATGCATATGCTCACTAATTCTAACCTATCTTACAGTTTCCATTAAATTGCCTGCTACAGACATCAGGCCTATACTTTTCTAGATTTGTTATGGCTTCCTTTTAAAAAATTGACATTACAGCTGACACATCCCTGTCTCCTGCTACCAAAGCAGGTTTATACTAGAGGTTGTACAGGACAGTTTGTATTTCATCCTTGAATTCTTTGAGAACTGCTGGTTATATAGCATCTCGTTCTTGTGATTTATTACTATTAATTTTGTCTATATGTTCCATAACCTATATATTCCATACTGATTCTTTCAACATGCAGCCCCTCGTGAGCCTCCCCATAAAGAAGAGCTAGCTCGGGAATCTCATCCAGCTCTGCTGTAGTGAACGCAGATGTAAAGAATTAATTTAGATTTTGCATTATTTTCTCCATATGCTTCTTTACATTTCTTTTAATTTTCCTGGTGCTGCAGACTGTTTGGCAGGCTTCCAGAGCCTCAAGTGTTTGAAAAGGGATTTATTATTAGATTTTACGCCTTATGCAAGTTGTTCCTCAAACCCTTTTGGCCTGTTTCATGGTATGGTTTACTTTTCATCTGTCACAAGTTCAGATTCTATTTTCAATTTTAGGCCCAAATTTAGCTTTTGAAGGATGCTTCTGAAAATATATCCCCAGCAACAGGCTCTCTTGTCCCTGCTGCTTAACCATGGCAGGTTCCTTTTTTCCCTGTTATGCATTTGCCCTGAGCCTCCAGCATGGTATCCTTAAAGCCTCCATGTAACCTGCAAAGACATAATTATTTTAACTGCCTCTCCACTGTTAACAAGCTTCTTCATTTTTAGGTAGTTGCCTTTTTTTTTTTTTTTTTAAATGAAAGCATATATTGGTGGACATTTTTTGCTTTTCTGTAAGGGCTTTATGTAAGGAAGGAAAGGACAAAAGAGACAGGACATCACTATGTGCTGCAATGGACTGTGCTCACAGCAGCTTATAACTCTTCCCTTGCTTTCTGGAGGGGTACACAGTACTGTATTAAACTACTGCTTCTGGATGTGGGGATTGTGACCCCGATAGCATTTGGAAACACCTAGGAACAGCTTCTTTAAAAAACAGGAACCCCAGGAAATCCTTTGCACAGAGGTTATTGTGGGTACGCAGGAGACTCATGCTGAACACCTAGACTTACAGTTTCTTGGCTATAGTCCATTTTGTCTTCCTCACCAGAATCTCAGTATCATGGCAACGTTGCTGTCTTCATGTCAAGGCATCTCCTAGCAGTCACAGACCCCACCACGGGCTGGCTGGTCCTTAAAAATGACTGTACCATGATGCCAGCTCAGGAGTGAATATGCTCCTATTAGCAGATTTATCTTCTTTGGCATGCTGGCACTGACAGTTACGGCTAGGGATTCCTTTCTTTCTGCTTCCCTACCTCATCTCCCCTCTTCCTTGAAGGCAAGGTTGTTTACCAGCATCCCTGCTGCATATAGAAGAGATCTGTGACTGTAAGGGCCCTGAGTATATCTCCCTTGTGTCCCTTCCCACCACCCTGGGGGGTTTGTCTGGATGGGCTCAGCGCCAACTTTTATAAGTAGCTGTCAGGCCTTGAGAAGCCTCAGTGGGTGCCTGCCCCTCATTCTTTCCCACGCAGCTTTAAAATTCATGCTCTCATCCCTAGTGTCGGCCTTAACTACCTTGTGCAGGTATGCTTGTGCCTACCCTTTCTGATCCTTACCCACTGGCTTGACTTCTGGCTTGAGCTGCCCTGTCACTACAGGCGTGCCTGGCAACATGGGCTGTTGCCTGAAGTGTTGGTGAACCTGCTCCGCTCTTCTTGCTCAGGTATTGTGGAATTTGCTGACTCGGTTCCCAGCTCTACTTTCTATATGACGCTGTCTATCCCTGCTGCTTCCTGACAGTCATACTGTCAAAAGGATGGGGAGATAAATATCCAAGCATGACAAAACAGAAACAAAAAATATGTTTTAAGGGAGAGCATATGATACAGTGGGGAGATCCTTGCCCCTATGCCTGCACTGAAAAGAGAAATGATGAGGAAAAAATAAAAGACTATTTTGGCCAAACTAAAGAAGATCATAAAATCACATGTCTGTACAGAAATGCTGGGCAATTAAGTTAGGCTATCAGGAATGGATAGGATTGGCCCAATGCAAATTTAAGACAAGAAAGAAAAATACAACAACATAACAGTTTAGATAAAAAGCGAAAAGGGGGAACAAAGGAAAAGCTGTATAGACCTAATAATTAACATTTGTGCAGCAGCACATACAGGTGCAAATCCCTGTAGTGTTTTCCATACCACAACTGGTTTTTTGGTGGTAGCAAAAAAGAGTGTGGATACTGAAGTGGTAGTGCTGTGGTATTCACATAAAGCAGTGTTAAAATCTGTAACAGGGCTATGGGAATGTTATGGTCACATCTCTACAGTAGTGACAGAGAAGTCTAAGGGAACCAGAGGACTATTGCAAGTTTCTTCACAGCAGCAGAAAAACCATGTGTCATCTCTGAAAGGATGTCACTGCCTTTCTCTGCAACCTCAGATGGTCACTATGTTTACATACAGCAAAGCACATGAAACACAGTCAAAATCATGGCAAAACATGTAACACCTTCATAAGGCTGTTGCTATACCAGTTTGCAAGCTTCCTTTGCAGCAAGAGTGTGGGGTGCATTTCAACAGCTAGCATTTTTGCAATGAGCCCCCTGGTTCTTTAAAGGCTTTGCAGCCATGAACTTTGCCCACTAGGAGGGGAAAAACTATGCAGCAAATGGAACTTTGATTCGAGAATTTCACCAGGAAGGCGTGGAGGGCAGAAGGCAGAGACTTTGTGCAGCAGTGCTCCCGAGGTGCCAGTCTTCAGAGCTGCAGTTGCTATGGAACTGTGAACTCACTCTGCAGAGTCTGAAAAGATGAGCAGCTCTGTAAGGACTCTGGAGCCACATTGCAGCAGTGAGAACATAGAACTGTTCTGTAGATGTGCTGTAACCATGGCACTGCAAACCTGTGCAGGGAGGTGTGAATCATAAGATGGTTAAACACCACTGCTGAAACCTGCAGTATGACAAAGCATGGAGTTCTATGCAGTATTTGTAGCTGGAGCATGGTAAGATTTGTCTGCAGCACCAGCTGTAGCATGGGAATCCTTGTGTGGGCTTTCCAGCAGGAGCTTAAGTTCCAGCACTCATTTGGGATGACAAGCGTGTGGCTCTGTCACCTCCCTAGAGCAGGGTATGCAGGATGCAATAGACAGCCTGATGTCCCATCCCTACTTTCTACCCTGTGCCTAGAGAAAGCACTTCTATGCACTGAGACAGAGCGAGGAGCTGTGGTGTACCCACCCTCCCGCTCCTGGCCCGCCTAGCCGGGCTCTGGAATGCAGCCAGCACAGGGACCCACTTCAGGGAAAGGCCGCAGACGGCAAGCCCATTCTCAAGCAAAATGGCCAATTTATTGCCAGCGCTGGTATTTCTTTGTCGCTGTTAGTTTTCATTTCTTCCTCCTTTGCAGTATCAGGCAAGGTTCCCGAGTTTCCCAAGGTTCCAAATCGTTCCGGCGCCGGGAGAGGCGGCCCCGCTCGCTCTGCGGCCTCAGCTGAGCGCACGGCCCCGCGCGCCCGCTCCCGCCCGCCTCCGCCTCCGGCCCCGCCCACTCCACGCCTCGTGCCTGCGCCTGCTCTCCCGCTCGCGCTCGGAGCTCCAATGCGGCTGCGCGCGCATAGCCGCGGACGCCGGGGGGAGTGGGCGGGAGCTGTGCGCGTGCGTAGCGGCCAGGAAGCTGGACCTCAGAGGGGGTGTCTTGCGTTGGTATGGCGGAGGCACGGCCTGGGGCAGGTAAGTTCGGCTGCTGTGCTTGGGGCAGGGGGTCGGGTCGGGTGGGATGGGATGCGATGGGAGGGGAGGCGATGGGATGGGAGGCGACACGACACGAGGCGAGGCGAGGCGCGGAGCGGAGCAGAGCAGAGCAGAGCAGTCATCGCGCTGCAGCGATGCTGTCGGGCAGAGGGCCGTGCCGTGGCGGTCGGGGCCGAGCGCTGGCGTGTCGAGGGGCGCGGGCTGCGGCACCACCTGTTGCCGCCGCCCCGCCCCCGCGCGCGCCGCAACTTCGCGGCGCCTGTGGCACTCAAAATGGCTGGGCTCGCCTTTGCCGCAGGGCGCAGTACTTTGCCTGAGGAGGAACGCGCGAGCTTCTGGTATGTGTCAAACGAACGGGAACACCAGAAAAAAAATACAGAAACCCGTTTGGTTTCTGGAAAACTTACTGCACTCTCTCCACCCGTGCCCGTGAAACCCAGCAGAGGGCGGTGCTGCCTGCACCCGGCAGCCTGACCTGTCCCAGCCCCACAGGCCGCTTTAACATTGCAGTGTTTCGTGTGGTCTCGTTTGCTCTAGGGGCAGAGGTCCGGGGCGTGCGGGAGGTGACTGCCTACAGCAGGCGCCACCCGCCGGAGTGATGTAGGCAAGGGCTCACGGGTGGAGAGCGGCTTAGGGACCCGACCTGGAATGGGACTGAACACCACAAGAGCAAGAAAAGATTTTTTTCGTTTGTTTGTTTTTCCCTACTGGCTTTTATGATGCAGGTTTGGATTAACTTTTGTTTCGCTGGGTGTGGCTGCTGAGGAGGAGGGGGAATAGCATTTCAGGATCCATATTCCAGCCTCGCTTGTGTCATGAGCATGTAGCTAGAAATAACACTGTTGCCCAGAGTCGTTCACAATATGTATTGTTTTCATCATGTCTTTTGATTTTCTTGCAGTCTGGGTAGACTTCTTGAGTAATCAGTGTCACTTTGAGGTCACTTGATGAGGTAACTGACTGTTTATAGAGCAATTAGATTTCTGCCAGGAAGAATCCTGCACTTTTGTGACTGGGGTGAAGAAGAAAATATGAATCTCAACTTTCGTAGCACCCTGATGTTAATTCAGACGAAGGTTATCATTAGCCTGTATCCTAAATAGCAACCTCTGTCTCTTCTCCTCTGTTCTTGGCAGCCTGGCTGTCATGACAGAAAAGTTATTGGAGTTTATTTTTTGATGGGATGACAGTGGGTCCACAGCTGCCTTGTAGGAAGTGGAGTAGCCTGGGCCATGGTTCAGAAAGTGGAGACTGGTAGTTTCAGTATAAAGAAGCTGGTGCAGGCAAATGTCTGCTTGTCTGTTTATCTTCCATGCTGTCAGGGTGCAAATCAGCTCTGTTCCGGAAACCTTTTGAACAGTGTATGTGTATCAGAATAAAGGATCTTCAGTAGATATACTGAGTTAAAAATAGCTTTACCGAAAAGCAGTAGATTAGTCTGGATGGTACACTGTTTCTACACTTGCTTTATAATACTTAAGCTAACACATATATTGTCACATGGCATTAACTTCTGGAGTTCATTCCTTGTTATGGTAATACATACTATGTTATCAAGAACCTCTCATAGGTAAGTTTCAAATTGTGCTTCTGCAGTATTCAGATGGGAACTGGCTTTTGCCCTGCAACTCCATGGACACAGTGAATGTATGATTTTGAGAACTTAAACGTGAAAGATATTTCTGCTCACAGGGTATATCAGGGGAAGCAATTGAGGTTGAAGAATGACAACCAATTTGCCAATAGCGAATTATTATTGAGACCCAGGGAACAAGTATGAGAGACAAATAGAATATAAGAAACGAGGCAATTGCAGAATGAGTATTCACATTGATATACCTTTCTAATTTCCATCCCTGTGCACCTAGAAGGGACAGGTGGTATTTGTACTTAATAGTCATTAATGGATTTTTTTTTTCCCCATCAGTTGCCATAATTGCTGTTTAATGTAGTTTTGGTTTTTTGCCCTTGCAAAGACAGCTGGGTCATTATACGTGGTACAATGCATGATTAAACTGAAGATATCAGGCAGTTGCTATAAAGCATTGAGTAGCCCACCATAAGGATGAACAGGAAAGTGAAAACTTCTAATACATTTATTATCCTTATGCAAAATCATTCTGTAGTAAAAGACTTCTCTTAGGATGATGAAGCTACTTATGGTGAAGTTGTAATGGGCTAGCTAAAACTTCATGTTCTGTTAAAAACGTGGATGCACTGAATTTGGACAATAGCATAAAAAGACAAAAAAACATAGCACTGTGCACCAGTATACATAAGGGACAAACTAGCTGGAAAGCAGCCCTGCAGACAGGGACCTTTGGGTCCTTGGTGGACTATAAGCAGACCATGAGTCAGCAGTGCACCCTGTTTGCAAGGAAGGCCAACAGTATCCTAGACTACATTAGGAAGAGTGTTGCCAGCTTGTCAGGTGAGGTGCAGCTTGCCCTCTGCTCAGCGCTGTTGAGGCCACCTCTGGAGCACTGTGTCCAGTTCTAGGCTCCCCTGTAAAAGGAAGACATGGGCATGCTGGAGTGAGTCCAGCAAAGGGCCATGAAGATGATTAAGAGGTTGGAGCATCCCTCATATGAGGAGAGGCTGAGAGAGCTGGAACTGTTCAGTCTGGAAAAGAGAAGTCTCAGGGCCATCTCAGTGCTGGTGTTCTGTGAGGAAGAGGTTTAAAGCTACTAATGATATGAGGAAAAGCCTCAGATTTCCACAATGCAGCATTCCTGAGTTTGGTTTTGGGAGGGGCGGGGTGTTGGTTTTGTGTGTTTTTTTTCTTTTTTTTTTTTTTTTTTGAGTACAGAGTAATATAGGTACCATAAGACCTGCAGGGAGCGTCTTCCCCGTAACTTGTGCTTTGTGTGCAGCTGAGTGGACCATTTCGTGTCTGGATATATGCAGTGCTGACACAAATAGATTGTTCTGTATGCACTCTGTACTGTCATCTGTTGTTAGGTGAAAGAATAGGTTATTTGGATTGCTTTAAAACTGAAGACTTCTCTTTGACTTCTACTGGGAGCCAGTATATAAATTGAACATATAGAATATTGTGGGTTGGAAGAGACTCACAAGGGTCATTGAGTCCAACTCCTGAATCCACACAGGGCAACCTAAAAGTTAAACCGGATATCTAAGAGCATTATCCAAACACTTCTTGAATGCTGAAAGGCTTCAGGCCGTGACCGCTTTCCTGAGAAGCTTTTTCCAATGCTTCACCATCCTTTCATTTAAGAACTTTTTCCTGATGCTACCCAATGTGGACTTCCCTTGATGCAGCTTTAAGCTGTTCCCTCACGTTCTATGACTGGATCCCAGGGAGAAGAGATCAGCACCTCCCTCTCCATTTCCCATCGTGAGGAAGCTGTAGAGAGCAGTGAGGTCACCCTTTAGTCTCCTTGTTTCCAAGCTGAACAAAGCTAGTATGCTCAGCTGCTCATCTTAAGTCATGTCCTCTAGTCCTTTCACCATCTTTGTTGCCCTCCTTTGGACACATTCTAATATTTTTATATCATTCTTGTATTGGTACACACAATACTCATGGTGACACTATTTTTGGTTGAATTTATGGATATCTCAATAAGAAGTTGGCAATTAAAAAGTAAGTGCTTGTCCAGTCAGAAAGACTGGTACTAATCAGTGTTGTTTATTTGGATCCAGTTTTGTGTTGATCTGAAGCTTCAGAAGGAAAATCAGAGTTGTTCCTATCTAGGAGATAGAGCTGAGTTCATTTAAGAATAAAGAAGTACTGCCTCTGATATCTAAGGGGCTACCCTGTGGATTCTTGTATCCGTTATATTTTTGTCTGGCTGGACTTCTTCAATATGTTTGGTTTTTTTTTTTCTTTCTTATATTTATTCTTAATTATCAACTTCATACAGTCTCTGCCTAATTAAAGTACATTGTTTAATGGCTCTTGAAAATCTAATTGAATTTAGCTTGCTGAAACTGCTAAGAAATGTCACTTAGGCATAATGTGTCTAAGTGTCACCTTCAAATGTCACTATTGATGTCTTCATAAAAGAAAGTACCTAAGTTATTACGTTTTATGGCTGTACTGGTCCCCAAAATAAGCTCTGTTTTTGAAGCAGAGCTTGTACTTATTAAAATGAGAAATGTACTTACTAATTTGCTTCATATTTTTAAAAGTGCCCTTATCAAATTATTTTTCTGAAGGGTAGTTCACACAGATGACCTAACTTTGCCAGGGCATTCTGGCTCTGTTGAGAGTTAATGATGAAGCGGTGTAAAGTGTAATGTTATGACAGAATAGGCATGAAACTGTATGAGCTTCACATGCTTGGTTTTAATTCACATTCAAACTCTTGGGGATATTAAACTCTGCAATGTAGAGGTTATTTCTAAAAGTACTGTGATTTTCTTTGTTTTATAGAAATACAATCTGGAATCTAGCTATGGAGGTTCCCTTTTTCTTGGGATTTTTGTGTATGTACATATAAACATGTCAGAGGAAATCTGAGCCAGTGTTAGCTACTGATTATTGCACTTGTATATGCATTTTGCTGTTTCTTGTCTCGGCAGGTAGAAATCAGTTTTAGTAGAATTTACCACTTCTTTGGAATTTTTTTGTAATGTAAAACCTGACAGTAAGAATAGGAATCCTATTCATGGGTGATATAAAAAGTCCTAATGAATTATTCATATTTTGGAAGTGCTTTTAAATACCTAAATCCTGGTTTCCCATCTGTTTCTTCAAACTTAATAGATTATTTGGAAAGTGCTTTCAAAAATATCACTTCCACAGCTACATTTCAAGTCCTGATTATGCTTCTTGGATGCCGTGCTCAAAAGTCAATTTGACTGTTTCTAAGAAACCAGCATTTTAAAGACATGTCCAGCATGTTTTTTATGTCAGTATAAGATAGTATGTTTTACTGATCTACAGAACATACTTACTCTAGTTATTTACTGCATTCATTTGAAAGCCTTGTGCACAAATTTTTTGATAATTCATGCATACGTTTTACATACCACATCTCATAACTGAAGAAACAACGGTCTTTAATAATAGAGTATACTTTTTAGATGGAAGCCCTGTGATTTTTGAAAAATATATTTTTATTAAACATTAAGAAGCCATTTGGTTTACCTTGCTATATCTATCCATCAGACTTTAAATTTTAGGGTATACAAAAGAAATCTTAAACCAACTAATAAAATGGGTTGTTTCATATAAGGTTTGTGTGTAATTCTAGGATTGCATCCTGTCTTCAAATCAAAATATGTGAAACTCTATTTTTAGTCTGTCCTGAATGACTGCTGTTTACATTATAACGTCGAAGGACTACAATTTCTGTTTGTAGTCCTTTTTATTAGTGATAGAAAAGAAACTGGCAAAAAAGGACAACTTTGTATTTTGAGTTCTTTACACAGGATACACGAGCTAAGATGAGAAAAATGGAATGTTACCAGGGAAGCTGCTTGCAGTCCAGATTCTTTCAGGTGTATAAGCCTAATGTTTTGTACCTACTAGGGTCTGCAATCCTAATGATAGAATACAGTAATTCAGCTGAAAGGGACCTACAATGATCATTGAGTCCAACTGCCTGACCACTTCAGGGCTGACCAAAAGTTAAAACATTGTCTAAGAGGCATTGACACTGACAAGCATGGGGCATTAACCAGCCCTCTTGGAAAGCCTCTTCCAGGGTTTGACCACCCTCTTGGTAAAGAGATGTTTCCTCATGTGAAGGCCAAACCTGTCCTGACGGACACAGCTTTGAGCCATTCCCATGAGTCCTGGCACTGGATCCCAGGGAGAAGAGATCAGCGCGTCCCCTCTGCTTCAGTTAAGATTGATTCTTAGCTCAATCTCCAGCTGTTCTGAAAGACCTCTGTCTGGTGTTCTGATTCTATTGTCTCAAAATCAGGTTAGTATTACAGCTTAAAAAAAACAAACAACGAAACCACCAAACACTTTGTATTTGTCATTTATATCTAGTGTAATACTATTGTATAATAGCATAGCTTATAATAATATATAATGTTATGTTAATAACATATACTATAATATTAATATATCTTAATATATTAAATAGAAATAATTTATAATATTATATCACAAGAAGAGGAGCCATGCTGGACCTTGTCCTTACTGACAAGGAGGGGCTGGTGGTGAATGTCAAGCTCAAGGGTAGCCTTGGCTGCAGTGATCATGAAATGGTGGAATTCAAGATTCTTATGGCAGCAAGGAAGGTGTGCAGCAAGCTCGCTACCCTGGACTTCAGGAGAGCAGACTTTGGCCTCTTGAGGGACCTGCTTGGCAGGGTAACATGGGATAAAGCACTGGAGGGAAGAGGGGCCCAAGAGAGCCGGTTAGTATTCAAGGATCACCTCCTCTGTGCTCAAGAGCGGTGTATCCCAAGAATGAAGA
This sequence comes from Chroicocephalus ridibundus, assembly GCF_963924245.1. NCBI lineage: Eukaryota > Metazoa > Chordata > Aves > Charadriiformes > Laridae > Chroicocephalus > Chroicocephalus ridibundus. The sequence goes on along the minus strand of NC_086285.1, from coordinate 62,510,608 downwards.
AGTCAGGCAAAAGTGCCAGGAGGCATGCATAGATGAACAAAGAGCTCTTGGACAAGCTGAAAAGCAAAAAAGGAGGCCTACAGAGGGTGGAAGCAAGGACGGGTTGACTGGGTGGAATACAGAGAAACTGTCCGAGTGGCCAGGAACCAGATTAGGCAAGGTAAAAAGCCCAGGCAGAATTAAATCTGGCCAGGGACATCAAGGACAAGAAGAAAAACTTCTGTAAGTACGTCAGGGGTAAAGGCAAGACTAGGGAAGACATGGGCCCTCTCAGGAAGGAGACAGGAGACCTGGTCACCAAGGATATGGAGAAGGCTGAGGTGCTGAATGACTTTTTCCACTCGTTCTTCACCGGCAAGGGCTCCAACCACACCACCCACGTTGCAGGATGCAAAGGCTGGGTCTATGAGAATGAAGAACCACCCACTGTAGAAGATCAGATTCGGGACCATCTAAGGAACCTGAAGGTACACAAGTCCATGGGACCTGATGAAGTTCATCTGTGGGTCCTGAGGGAGCTGGTGCATGAAGTTGCTAAGCCACTTTCCATTATATTTGAAAAGCTGTGGCAGTCTGGTGAAGCTCCCACTGACTGAAAAAGGGGACACACAACTCCCATTTTCAAAAAAGGGGAAAAAAGGAAGACCCGGGGAACTACAGACCCGTCAGTCTCACCTCTGTGCCTGGCAAGATCATGGAGCAGATCCTCCTGGAATCTCTGCTAAGGCACATGGAAAATAAGGAGGCGACTGGTGACAGCCAACATGGCTTTACTAAAGGCAGATCATGCCTGACAAATTTGGTGACCTTCTATGGCAGGGCTACAGCATTGATAGATAAGGGGAGAGGAACAGATGTCATTTACCTGGACTTATGCAAAGCGTTTGACACTGTCCTGCATAACGTGCTTGTCTCTAAACTGGAAAGACGTGGATTTGATGGATGGACCACTCGGTGGATAAGGAACTGGCTGGACAGTCACACTCAAAGGCTTGCAGTCAATGGCTCAATGTCCAAGGGGAAACCAGTAATGAGTGGTATTCCTCAGGGGTCATTACTGGGACCAGTGCTGTTTAACATCTTTGTTGGTGGCACGGACAGTGAGATTAGATTGAGTGCAATCAAAACACACCAAGCTGTGTGGCACAGTTGGCACGCTGGAGGGAGGGGATGCCATGCAGAGGGACCTTGACAGGCTTGAGAGGTGGGCCTGTGCGAACCTCATGAAGTTCACCCAGACCAAGTGCAGGGTCCCGCATGTGGGTTGGGGCAATCACAGGCACAAATACAGGTTGGGCGGAGAATGGCTTGAGAGCAGCCCTGAGGAGAAGGACTTGGTGGATGAGAAGCTCAACATGAGCTGGCAACGTGTGCTCACAGCCCAGAAAGCCAACCGCATCCTGGGCTGCATCAAAAGAAGCAGGAGAAGGAGGAGAGGCTGAGGGAGCTGGGCATGTTTAGTTTGGAGAAGAGGAGGCTGAGGGGAGACCTCATTGCCCTCTACAACTACCTGAAAGGAGGTTGTAGAGAGGTGGATGTTGGCCTGTTCTCCCAGATGAATAATGACAGGACCAGAGGAAATGGTCTGAAGCTGCGGCAGGGGAGGTTTAGATTAGATATTAGGAAGAATTACTTTACTGAAAGAGTGGTCAGGCACTGGAACAGCCTGCCCAGGGAGGTGGTTGAGTCACCATCCCTAGAGGTATTTAAGGAATGTCTAGATTTGGCACTTCAGGGCATGCTCTAGTGGCAGAGATTGTAGGTTGTTTGTGGGGTTTTTTTTGTTGTTTTTTTTTTGTGTGTGTGTGTGTATGGTTGGACTCAATGATCTCAATGATCAAGAAATGTTTACTATTTAATAGTCTTATACATGTGTTTTTATTTTTTCACTTTTTAGGTGCATTGAATTTCAATCCTGATGCTGCTGATTCCATTCCAGGAGAAGGACAACCTACAGATATAAACTGGGTAAACAAAGATAGGAAAGACTCTAACAGTAATCAGAGTAGAAGTAATTTACCATTTCCTAGTCTGTCTTGTGAAAGAGGTACAGATTATGAAAGCTCTTCCACAAAGCGTCATGGCTTTTGTAATCCAGAACGTCAGTATGGGAATTCCGAAGACTTCCATGAATATTTTGGTACCAGTAAAAGTTTGAAGAATCGCAACTTGCAAAGCCAGAGATGGCACAGATCAAGAAACGATAGCACATGTACTAGAAGTAAGATAAGGCAAAGTACTGCTGATGCTGCTGCAGGTCCAGGAATTTCAGATGCTGCAATAGCACCTGGGAGAAGAGCACCTCCTAGAGGATGCAATGACTTTTTCTCCTCGGAGAGTGACAGGGAGTTACCTAACGCAGATAGCAGAGGAGCAAAGCCAAAGAAAACACATCTGATGCATGCATCTGGAAGAGGTTTCAGGGAGAAGGGAAAGCAAGTACATGACCGGGAAAAGAGAGTGGGCTCTAAACAGAAAGTAGAGCTGTTTGAAAATGTTCCATCTTTGGATTTGACTCAGTCTGACTCTTCAGAATCATCTGTTGGAAAGGCATTCTGTGATGCACCTGTTGGTAGTGGGGATGAGCAGAAAGGCTACAATTATGTAAACAAAAGATATCCCCGGAAGCCTGTGTGGAATAAACCTCCAGTAGAAAAGGATTGTCAGAAGAGACATGATTCTCACCGTAGTAAAAATGCAAAAGTAGGTAAGAAGTCTTCTCTTGCATATACTCCAAAAGATAAAAATGAGAGGAAGAAAGAATTCTCTGTTCACAAAAATGATGAAAACCTGACAAGTGAAATCAGGCATCAATTGTCTGATTCTGTTAAATGTAACGGAAGAAAGTTCCTGCTAAAGGGGGATCAAGCACCTGCACTTCATTTCAGCTGGACCCAGTACTGGAAGAAGCAAAGTGACGTACCAAAAAACAAAGAAACTCATACAGGTAAGCTTTCTTGACTCTCCTGTATTAAAGATACAGTCTTGAACAATTTAAACTGCCTTTATGTTTGACTAGATGAAGAGGCTTGTTATTTCCCATTAGGTCAGTATCAGTTTCAGAGGGTAGAATGTAAATGTAAATATGTGGTTGCTGAGTGGGGAGATGTTCTGTAAGTTTACTAGGGAAGAACAGATTTTGTTTGAAGTTTGTTTTTTTTTGTTTGTTTGTTTTACTACCAAAGTCCAAATGATGTCCTGGTCAGGCACCATGTTAAAACATGTATGTTGCAGGAGCAGGGAGTAAAATTCTGAGTATTCAGAACAATGGGACTTGAGAGGAACAATCCTAAAACTGATTTTTGCAGAATAAGTTTTCTCATGTTTTACGTAGAAATAGGAAAATGCCAGAGAAAGGAACTGTCTTCTGGTCCTAACTGGATTTTTTTTCCTCGTTTTTTGCAATGGTAATACCAAAAGGTAGTTAGAAATAAAGAAAATATTTGGATACTATTTTTGGAAGTTGAGAATAGAAACATGCCATTGACAATGTAAAGCAGACACACAGGTTTTGACTGAGTGAATTTTGTGCCGACTCATACCATTAAGGACTTAAAACATTAAATGGAAATTAACTGAATCTCTTCAATGCCATGGTACTGGTTTCTGTTTCTAGACAACCTAGGTAGCTTTTTCTTACTGTTTTAGATAAGCTTAAGTGTGTACTGATAAAATAGCCCCATATTATTCATAGCACCCAGCAGAGGAAGTCCTGTTTTCTTTTGGAGGCAGTAAGGAGAGGTATTTCTTTTTCTTTGTGTGTGTGTCTCTTTCCAGTTGAACAAACACTAAGAATTATGTTTAGTTGGCTTTTACAAAGCATCATCAAGCTACCCAAAACGATAGAGATGGGTAGACTAGTTCCTGTTAACTGTGTTATTGAATCTTTTGAAGATTTTTGCTTCTCGGTGTGTCTTCTCTTTCAGAGCTGAGAAAGTAGTAGAGTAATTGTGAAGTATAAGGTAGCTCCAGTCTGAACCTTTGTTCCCTTAGGAGAGGCCCAAGGATCAAGATCCTCCTTGATCCTTTCTAACTTAAATACATTAACTTTCATGTTCCTGGGTTCTACTGGGATCATAACGTTAAAGATACCTCAGTTTTCTCCCAGCATTATTATTAAACTAAAAACGCATGCAATAAGGAGGAAGAGAAGTAGTAGTCTTTTACAGGGAACTTAAGGAACTTCCCCCTCCAAAATGGCAGTCTTTCTTCGCATGCTTTAGTTGGGAGCTATTTTGGAAACAGTATCTGCCACTATTTTCAGGGGACTGAGTCTGTGCTTTTTAACTATCTATGGGACAGCTATCCTTTTTGGGTACAGTATAGCTTTAGTCTTCTAGAAAAAAGTAGTATGTTTTAGGTGGGGATGCTTTCTTTGCAGCGGGTAACATTCATGGCATTCAAGCAGAAATGATTGTTAATTCTAAAGCTTGTGGTACTTGATGCAGGAGAGCTGGAAAAGAAGCTTGAAAGTGCTTATATCCTATTAAAGAGGGCAAACAGTGTAAACACTTCCAAGTTTCCAGGCATCCATGGTCTCGCTTTCAAGTCATGTGTGATACAAGCACATTTTAAATTGATAGTCATTTTTCTTTTGTTATTTTTGGGTTTTTTTGTCCTTCATTATGTCCTTCCCTTGACACCATCTTAAAAAGATACTTTTTTACAGTTCATGCTTGTAATTAAGATATTTTAAAATTCTGTGGGCATACAGCAAATAACATTTCTGAGGTGTGTTTGTTAGCCTTACCTTCATGGGAGAGTTAATCTGGCAGAACTGAAGTTATGCAGTGCCTTTGTTATGGTTGCACTTCTAACTGTTTCCAGGCTGTTTTGTCTTTCTTCCACATGTCTTTCATGTGGAGTTCTTGCTTTATTTTCAGAGTTCTTTTTCAAGTTCTTTCATACGGCTCAAAAGGCCCTGTACATTGACTATTGTTTCACAGTAATTCCATGCCTAAATCAGTCAGTTTAAGGGTATTATTTAGGTACTTCACTGTTAATATTTCTTTTGTGGTCTTACAAGAATACTCAAGGATGGGAATTCAATTTAATTTTGGATGAAACTTCTGTAGTTAAGAGCTTTAAGCTTTTGGTTTAAACTTTATATGAAGATAAATTTCTTGTCTAAATTTCTGCCAAGCTTAAAACCTTTCATTAATTTGTAAAATCAGAATGATTGCTATTCATCAACAGGAATTCTTGTTGCCTCTTTTATGGATATCTCATACTCCCTCTTCCTGCTCTGAAACTAGAGAAATGAATACCAACTATCAAACTGGAATCTTCCAGAAGTAAACCAATACCTTGCTTGTAGCCACACAGGAAAAATAAGTTCTGTTATAATTTAAATAAAATCTTGGCATTTCATTTATTTTTTTTCTCAGCTAGCTGATGTTTCATGCACAAGTAATATAATTTATTTGCAGGGTCACTGATTGAACAACTGACCACAGAGAAGTATGAATGCATGGTATGCTGTGAGGTGGTCCGAATAGTAGCCCCAGTGTGGAGCTGTCAGAACTGTTACCATGTGTTCCACCTGAATTGCATTAAGAAATGGGCGCGATCACCAGCTTCACAAGCTGAAGGTTGGTATTCTTTCTTGTACATATTTTCTCTCTCACGTACATATAATAGCAGAGCTCATGTGTTTCTCACGTTGGAAGACTAGCAAAGCAAGTTTTAAATTTCTTTTTTTTTTTTCTGGGGTTCTTTGGATGCTCTGTATAATCCTGCTAACTGTTTTGATTCTTTCTAGTATTCTACCTAAAACTATTTTCAAGGTTTGGATTCATAAGATCGGTCAATGAAATCAGTGCATCAAGATGCAAAGCTGTGTGTCTGTGTTTTTACACACCAAGAAATGTCTCATCTTCTCTCATCTGTGCTTGGCTAGGCAGTCAAACAGAAGCAGCACTCCAAGCATTAGTTGTCTGCTTTTACTCAAACATTTCTTAGTTCTGTCCTCAGATAAAGTCCTCCTGAAATGTGTCATGGATGCCCTGCAGTGAAATGAAATTCAGAGGAGAAAGCTTTTTCCTTTGTCATTAGCTTAAACTGTTTAAGATTCTTTGTATTATACCACTTTTTGAAACTCTTATTCCACTACATTCTGCCCTTTGAATGCTTTGGTGTAAGTGTTAAAGGAGAAGCTGCTGCCCAGGAATTCACACACCATTCAAGGAGTTGCACATACACCGCCCGAGTCTTTTAACTGCTAGGACCAAAGTCCCTTCACAGCAGATGAGTCCCTTTGCAGCAATGAGCCAACAGGTGCCCCTTTCAACTCCACACACACGCACGCTTCCTCCTTCTTCAGGCTCAACTCTAGGTTTCCCACAGCAGAGTCTTAGGCATCAGATTTTATAAAAGTACTAAAGAAATCCCTGAGCAATTATACCCTTGTGTTCTATATGCCCGCCCCTCGTGTGCTCTTCACATGCTATTCATGCGTCTTTTACTCCAGTAGTGATTTTTGGTCTGGGGTCTTGTAGCACCTTATTAGATTCTCTTTTCGTGTCCAGGCAGGCAGACTGTTGACTGCTCTTATCTTGTTGATTTGCAGTCTCTGCTGATGGTTGTCGTCTCCTTATCTTCCGGTTTAGGCTTCTTATGCACCTGTGCTTGCTGGCAGAACATGGGGAACTGAAAAGTCCCAGATGTATGGGAAAACACTACCAAAACATCAGCGTGTTATCAACATTTTTGTCATACTGAAAGCTTAAATGCAGCACTGTACCAGCTGCTAGGAAGATTACTAAGAAAATTAACTCTATTGTGGCCTAAAGGCCTCATCAAATCTAGCTACTAATGCAAAGTAAAGCTAGGCAAATAGTATAAATCACACCATATTATAACCTTAAGTAATTTATTCTAATTAAAACTTACTCATTTTATCTAAACAACTTAGTATCTTTCAAATAAGTTAGGCTGAATTGCAGTCTCTCTGCTATGTTTGGTTGTGTGATGTAGACACACTCTGAAGACTGTAAAGTTAATCTGGAAGTAAGGTTAATTTCTTCTGTACCCTGCTTGTTTAGTATTTAGCATTCTTCATGTGTCTTTCTGTCTCTGTCTGGGCAGACTGAGGAAATAGTCTGTTAGCTACTTCCAAATGTTTGAGAGAAGTTTTTCGAGACTGTCAATCTCTTGCAGAAAGGATTGGTTGCAAAGTTCTTGGATTTCTGAGGATGCATAGACAGATTTCTGGGTAGGGCTGGTCATGCTTCATAATGACAGTAGAAAGGAAGTTACTAATATCAGCACAAGATTTGAAACATAAAGGCACTGGAGTCTTTGAGAAGGGAACAGATTTTTCGGTAAGACTGAGATCCTAAGCCAAACTGAGAGTCACTGCTGAGAACATTTATCTCAGCTTTCTATTTTTCTGTCACCTTCTTTGGAGCTGATTTATCTCCCTGAAACAGCTTATTGCTTGATCAAAGGAGTATCTGCTTATATAAGGGAGGTTTTGCTTATGGGTCGACACAGTGACCTTAGATGCCTGAAACCCGTCAGCGTTTCCAATAGCCATGTCTTTTGGACATTGGCTTTTCTTGTAAGCATTTGTGGACTAAATATGTTACTGTATCTCGTGTATGAGATCATTAATTAAATCAATAATTAAATAATTAAATAAATAATTAATCATTAATTTAAAAAAGTTATATTAAAGATGGTGGCCTCAGTAGAACTGATTCCATAGTTCCAGTGAGTACCCTGTTGCATATTTCTTGACCTGCAAAGCCCTGCTACCCTATCTTGATTAGAATTTGTACTTCAGAGTGTATTTGTTTTGTGGTAGATTGTTTCAGTGTATATTCTACTTCTCAGGCTTTGTATAGTATTGAGGAATTCACTAGAACTCTGGCAGTAATTACCGTCTACCAGAAGAGAAATACAACACTGTAATCTACCTAACTCAATAATTCGACTCAATAATTCGCTGTTTTTCTGGAAGAGGGAAAAAACCTGTTATTTTCTGGACGTGATTTACTTTAAGTGTGCTTGATTCTGCAAATGTTATAATAATTTTCAGGAAATCTTATCTGATCTCACCACCCAGACTTTTCACTGCTGCATTTCACTTCCAGCCTAGTGAGAATATTTTGTTCATAAGATCAGTTTTCAGTATTCATTCTTTTATGTTTTTGTAGCAACTGAATGTTGCAGTGAGAATGTTCCTCCATTTGGGGCCTTACAGCAGGTCTTATTTTTATGATACATAGCAGGAGGCTGAAAGTATGTATGTGTACATGTATTGTTCATGTGTTTTCTACATGAAAGTATGTATGTGTACATAATTTCTCACAATTGTTTGTGATCACATCATTGTATCAGAGAAATCCTGAATACTTGGATGACGTAAACAACGTCCTTGGAGTGGTATCTTTTCATGTAGTTCCATCTTCCTTATACCCATTACTGGTATTGGGTATCTGTTATGAGGGAAAAGCAGGTGTGGATCCCTCAGGGACAAGGCGCAACACTCAGTAAGTGAAAGCTTTGGCTTTAATGAAAGCATAGCATTACCACGCTGGGAGCCCTGGGACACCAACGCTAATCAAGTAGGGAGCCAACACAATGGAACCCTGCTCAGGAGTGAAGCTCAAAGGAATGCGCTGCGAAGATCGATAATAAAACTTGCGCTCATTAATGTATCATACATATGCAGTGTCCTGTTTTGCTCATTAGCGATCTCATTGGTGTAATGCAGGAGCTGTTGTCCAGATTCCAAGATCCGCAGCTGGCTGTCAGGTTGGGACCCATGGTGGGTGCAGATGATGGGGGGAAGTGAACTATCCTGAGTTACTGTGCCAATGAGATAAAATGTGCTTGGGACCCTACATACTTGCGTGGGAAGAAGCAAAGAACTATGCTAGGTTCTTGCGCTCTCCAGTATTTCTCTTTTCAGGAACTCTTTTCGGGTGTGTTTTACTGAAGGTGTCTTCCCTCAGAGACTTCTTTGCGTTCTTGATGGTGATCTGAAAAATTACTTTTAGTTTGTCCAAGCCAGGTAAAAGAATCCTCTGATTATCTGTGGGGAGTCATAGGGCATTGCTCTATTCTTTGTCTGCTTATGTTAGACTCGTGGTTGACATCCAATGTTCAGTATTTCTACAGTGTAGACTGTCAGTGGCACTCAGAACTAGAGAATGTATTTTCATTGTATATTAGACATGTCCTGGTCATGAGGAGAAGCTCTGCTAGGCAGCACTTTGCCATCATGTGGAAAGATTCTTTCCTATAAGGAAGAACATAACTTTCTCCTTAGCAAGCATTTTTACTAACATTTTGATTTATGTCTTGGAGGAATGTGACCTTTAGGTATTGCACAGCTAAGGTAAATCTGACAAAAATACCTTCATTGCACACAAGATCTTTTACTTTGTTATGTTTGTAAAGGGGAAGTTGTTGTCTGTTGCCCCCTTCCTTCTACTTCCTTTAAAAACTGGTTGCTTCAGTGGTGTTTGACTTGTGCCCTTACATTGATGGAGCAAAACTTTAAGCCATTTGCTCCCTTGTTTGCAGGGAAGGCAGTTTTAGTGGTATTTTTGTTTTGGCTGGAAGGATTGGAGATATTTTAGTTATCACAGCTGTCCCTTTCTATTCTGCTCCCCCTGCTGCCCCTGCCCTCCACTTCCATATGGGCTAATGGTCTGTACCAATCCAATATTGGCCTCTAAGATGGCTTCTGAGTTTCAGTGATCAGAATATGAATCTGCTCGTCTTTTTTTTTCTTTTTTTTTTCTTTTTTCTTAAGCCATGCTCAAAGCCTGAAGCCATTCTGTGTCCCTTGGATACTATGCAAATGTTGTTCTTTTTTGTTACTAGGACAAAATCTTTTGATTGTGTCTAGCTGAGAAGTCAAAGCAATAATTTATTCTGATACAGATTATCTCACTGGAGAACTGTGTAAGACCTTTTAGAAATGGTAACGTGAAACAGCCAGTGTTGATTTTGGTATATTCTACTACAATTGAAGTGACCAAAATCTTCTGTTTGGAGTTCTTTTTACGTACCTAGCATTGTATGTATGTTGAAAATTCCTGCTGTACTGCTGCCTTTGGAAATGTAGCCTTTTATCATTCACTCTTTATTCCAGCAGATGTGTTTGGATCCTTTCTTATGTAATCACCTATGACTCAGCTAGGCAAGCATGTAAAGAGGAAAGTTGCTTGTTTGAAATGGCACTGTAACATTCCTAGTCTGTATATACAATTCCCAGCTCCTCCCACTCAAGTTTCTTTTGAGCTCCTTATGCTTTAGGATTCTAGAAACTGAGGAGATTGTTGCTGTGCCTTTATGACAACAGGTATTCAATAGGAGGGGGCAGGGTTCTGGGCATGCTACTACAGATAAAGATTTTTGTGTCTGAAAGTGCTATAAATAGGGATGCTCGCGATATGGAAGTGTATGGAAAAAAATTTGGTAAATAATTACAAGTAAGGAATTTTTTTATCCCAAAAGGAGGGAGAGGATAGCAAATACTAAAGCAGTCTCTAGTAATGGGAGTGAGGTGTGTTGATTTTTCTTAGACAACTGTCCTTTTGGTGTCTTTGGAATTCTGCCTACTTTCATGAGCAGATTCATGAGTGGAATGTTCATTCTGTAGGGTCATCCTTATTCTCACCTTCTTCAGTAATCAGGATTTGTAAGGAGTGGTTACAGGACCGCTCCTTACAGAAGTGGACATCAGGAGTCATCCTACTGTTATTCTGTCCTACTGTGACTGCATCTCAATCCAGAAAAGAATCCAGGAAGAGAACTTCTGTTTCTTGTCTTTTTGGAGGAAAGCAACTGTGCGTGTTCCTTGTGGGTGGGCCATGTAGTTATGTTTTAGAGGAGCAAAGGATAATCAATGATTAAGAAGAAGAAAATATATCTTGAAAGGCTGTTTCGCTTGGTAAAAGGTTCCTATTTTACAAGGACCTTCACTATACTCTAGAGAAACTGTTGCTTGTAGAGGACGAGAGGCTGATAGGAGAGGCCTTCTGCTGACCTCTTGAAGCTTTGATGATAGGCTTACCTTCCCATCTTCTGAAAAACATAACGTGGAATAACAATGAAAGAAATTATGTTGTTAACTGTACAAAGTAATCCCATAGGGAATCCCTTATGGTTTAGTATGCTAGCTTTGGGAGGAGCCACGTAAGGTGCTGACAGCTTTGTCACCACATATCCCTTTCAATCCCCTACTGCCACTTTCTACCTGTAGCTTTTAACACTTCTCTCCAAGATGCTTCTTTCTGAGATGGTTCAGCTTGTAGCAGTCAAAAAAAAAAAAAAAAAATCTTGGTCAGGAAATGCACGTTGGTCTTGAGCATGAATTACAGAGTATATTCGTTGTGCTACTGTCCTGCAGCTGCTCAGCTGCCATAATTGTACAGCTCTGTGAAGCAGTCTTGGTGGCACAGCGATATGAGCCAGGATGACGAGGTGTACGAATAGGCATCAAATATTCAAAGGAATAGATGTGCTTTAGATCTGCATTTCAAGAGTATCAAGGCAGTCTATGGTCTGAATCCATTTTGTGAAAATCATTACTGCATTATGATGGTTAACGTAAGAAGTCTCCAATCCAATTGATAACGAACATGGGTAGGTGTGCCTGTCATTGCAGTGTAGTTGTCACACATAGGGTTTCCTGTTTGCAGTCCCTCCTGTGTCCATCATGGGAACATATCATATATCTTGGTCAGGTTTCTTAATTACAAAGAACAGTTCTAAAATCACAACTTTATTAATTTACCAGCACTGAATTGATTGGTTAAGTGAGACAGTAAGGGCTAATCAGTTTATATATTTTTATAGCTGTCTATATTAAAAAAAAAAAAAGAAAGAAAATATCCTTCTCTCCTCCCTGCCCTGCTTTGTGTTCAACAGTGCTCTCATACTGGTATTTTTCATAGCCAGATACGTGCTGAATTTGGGAAATATCTTCATGAATCTCGTTTTCCTTACGCTGAAGTTCTTCCTTTACTGCTAACCAACACCTTCCTGAAACGCAGGAGCAAATACCAACTTGAAGAATAGTGTCCTAGTCAATAGCTAGGTATTGTCACCTTTTAGTTAATTTAAGTAGATTATTCTGGTTTATATAACACTAATTTATTCTGGACATGAAGCAATACTGCATTGGTCTTCTACAAGACATGTAAATTCATAACATGAGAGGGCAGCAAAAAGGAAAGTACAGGTGATGTTTAAGACTGTAGGTAATTATGTTTTTCTCACCAATTCCCCATACATTTAATACTTTTTTTTTTCTCCTCATGTCTTTAGATATGGTGAAGACTGTCTATATTCTGATAGAATGTTGTATAGCAGGGTACATGATAATAGAAAAAGTGCAATTTTAAAAATTTTTCTTGCCTCTAAAGTTGGAGCCTGATCAGATGAAGCACCACTACTGTGTTTATCTTGATACTCTATAAAATGCATTTTTATTAACCTGCTTTCTCACTACTTCTGAGTAAATGGAAAAACACAGTTTAGTTTGTGGTGAAAAATGAGGTGAGAGAGCTTATTCTAGGTTTGCAAATTAGCTCCTTTGTTTACTTCATTTTTATCTTTAATTTTTTTGTCCTACAGATGGTAATAGTGGTTGGAGATGTCCAGCTTGTCAGAATGCTTCTACGCAAGTTCCAAAAACTTACACTTGTTTCTGTGGTGAGTTTCTTGCTTGCTTTTGCAAAGAAAAACAATTTTGTCATTTTGATTCTTTTCCTTTTTTCAATTTGAATTCTAATATTGCTGCTTGTTTGCCTACATCCCTGAAATTTAAGCTTGTTTAAAACTTTATTGACACTGGAAGGTGGCTGTGCAGAGAATCACACGTATGCTGCTTAAAACATTTTTAAAATAAAATATTAAAACATAAGTGATAAATATTTTCATATCACTATGTAAAAAGAGTAACTTCTGTAAAATAATAACAGAATTGGGCTATTATCCTACAAACTTTCCTTCTGTAGAAGGACTGAAATAACCTGCATGTTCTATGTCTATCTTTGTATTATTTTGGTATATCTTGCCACACAATTCAAGCATACAACTATCTAAACCTTTAAATTGATTTAGCAATTTTGTCATTCATGTTGACTGGGGACGTGTACAAGTTAAATAGGAAATAATATTCAGGCTTTTCAGACTTTTATGTAGATATTGTGTTTAATAAAAGAAGTAAATTACATTTGTAAATAACAAGAAGTAAATAACATTTGCTAAGCTGTAATGTAATATGACAAAAAGGGAGAAATTAATTATGTTACTGTTGTGGTTTAACTCCAGCTAGCAGGTAGAACCACGTAGCCGGTCGCTCACCTCCCCAGATGGGGATGGGGGAGAGAATCGGAAGAGTAAAAGTGAGAAGAAACTCATGTGTTGTGATAAAGGCGGTTTAATAGGTAGCGCAAAAGCTGGGCATGCAAGCAAAGCAAAACAAGAAAATCATTCACTGCTTCCCATCAGCAGGCAGGTGTTCAGCCATCTCCAGGAAAGCAGGGCTCCATCATGTGTAACGGTTACTTGGGAAGACAAATACCATCACTCCAGACATCCCCCGACAATTCCTCCTTGTTCCTCCAGTCTTACATACTGAGCATGATGTCACATGCTATGGAATTGCCCTTTGGTCAGTTTGGGCCAGCTGTCGCAGCTGTGCCTCCTCCCAACTTCTTGTGAACTCCTAGCCTGCTTGCTGGCAGAGTGGTGTGAGGAGCAGCAGAGGCCTTGATTGCTTAGCAACAACTAAAACCACTGGTGTGCTATCACACCATTCCCATCCCAAATCCAAAATATAACTTTTTTGCTAGCAGCTGGTGTAGTGCTAACTCCATCCCCCCTGAAACCACTACAGTTACTTAATTGCATACGTGCAAATAAATTTTGTTTGGGATTTACACTTTCAAAATTTGTCTTGATTTCAGAAAGCTTTCCCTTCCTTAAGTCAGAGTCACTGGAAAGTTTGACCTTGCTTTCTACAAAACAGAATATTCTGGAATTGAGACAGAAACTGGGAGTCAGTGAACTTGTCCTAAGGAAACTAAACTTATGCTGTTATAGGTAATTTTATTGAAAGTTCTCTTTATCTGAATGTGTCAATGAGTCAGTTAAGAACAGTATGATGCAGGTAAGAGGTTTTTTTATGACAGTATGTGAAATCTTATGAGTATAGGGATAATAATTCCATTAGAATCAATGTTTTGATTCAAAATGAAATAAAGACAGGTTGTTGATCTGTCAAATAGGAAAGAAATTCTCCCTAGGCTTAAAGACTATTTAATAGTTTTCGGAGATCTATAGTAGGAACCTTAAGTTGTCCACAGTGTTAATATTAGCAGAGCACCGTGTTGGAACATATGACTTTAATCTTCTGTAGATAATTTTACATTAATGATATGGCATTTGGACATCACCAGTTACTTATGCAAAGCTATCTTCTAATTTGGTGCGAAATACTATGTATTGAGTGTGGTTGTGTGGGTTTTATCACTATTCCATGATGAAATTTCTAAGTTATTTTTCTTCTGAATCTTCTAATTTTCAGGATTTTCCTGGGTATTCAACTAGTTTAATTGAAACTTGGGTGAATAAATGCCATTTATATTTTCCTAATTTGTAGAATATACAAAGGTGTACTAAGAGTTGAAATAATATATAACTGTCACCAAAAATACACTTTCTTGGTGTTTTAATTGTTGCAATTCAAATTTGTAACACTGCCTCAGTTGCTTCATTGTTAATTTAATTCCCCTCCTGCAGAGAGCCAAATTAATTTTGGATGTGTTAACTATGGCAATTAACTTTAGCCCTGATGGCTGTCTCATGCACTTAGAGCTATGAGATTTGCTAACAGTATGTCAGATTAATTAAAATATGGTTTCAGTGCTTATTCTTTTTCAAGACTTCCTCCTGCATTCAACAAAATGTCAACTTTTAACGTTTAGATTTATAGAGTCTGCTTCTTTTTACAGAAGTGACTCTTATAATTTCCCATTCATTTCATTCTGCCCCTATTCCCCATCACCTTACCAGCTATATCTTATTTTCTGAAGTGGTGTCTTTTTTTTTCTTGTCTTTTTTTTCTTCTTCTGGGTTGAGGCAGCAAGGGAATTTCACCCTTTAGTTTTCTTAACTACTATGCAGCCTGACCAACTAAAGGGAGCTTTTAATTTTCTTGTGTTTTATCAGTTTAATTTAATGTAAAATACCAGCTACCTAAGTGCCTGCTGAGAGCATAGAAGGAAAGAATCTTCTGGAGCTCGGTATTCCAGTGATACTTACTTTCAAAGAAGTTGAGTATATACCAATACTGGAAGCTGAGAAAAATATAAAACATTTTGCGTTGTTTTGTTTTTCAAAGGCGAATACTGCCAGTATTGAAAATACAGCTTTTCCTTTTTGGTGTGATGTTTTTCACAGATTCGGTATTGTATTCAAGACAGTAAATATGTTTTTGTCTTTGATGCAATTTAGGTAAGGTACACAATCCTGAATGGAATAGAAATGAAATCCCACATAGCTGTGGGGAACTTTGTGGAAAGAAGAGACAGTGTTTAGACTGTCCACATCTTTGTAACATGTAAGTAAAAGTTTATCATATGAATATTGAAATGATTTAGAGAAAACTTCTGAAGACTGTATTTGGATATTTTTCGACTAGAGGATATGCTTAGAGGCGTATTTGGTTTATAGCTCAACTGAAACCTGGAAGAAATAGTCTTATTTGTGTTTGTATGTCTAAAGTGTGTTCATATGAGTAAATGAACAGGAGGTCAGCAGCAATATTTGTAGTAACATTTGCATCATATTTTAGGAACTGAACCAGCTGCCTGACTCGTTTTCAAGAACTTTCACTGAAGTAGAGAAATAATAGTGAATAGAGTTTTAAACATGTATCCAGTGGTCTACCAGACATATTAGGTGCTGGTTTTCCTGTAATGCTCTTTGTATATCTTAAGCTAAGAGCAGTGGTACTTGGTTAAAGTGAAGTGCTGCTTACTTCTGTCCTTTGCTTCTTTTCATTGGCTTGTAAACTGTTGAGGATAAAAGGGCATTATATATATTTATCTATTTGTTGAGACCACCAGGTGATTGAACAATCCCTCATGGAGATCTTAATCAGTATAAGTAACTCAGATTGTTTTTTACTAACATTTATTAGTATAATTCAATGAAGAGAGGCGAAGAAAGAGCAATTCTATTTTTGGTTTTGGATGTTTTCCTTTAGATCTTTTTTAACAGTGTGGTAATAATATATTGATAAGGTTAACAGCATTAGGCGAGCTTTTTCAATGTATAAATATGCTTGCTAGTCAGACTAAGAAATTATATGTTGTTCTTAGTGTATCTAGCTTCATTTTCCATGTATTGAAGTTGGTCCATAATGCCTGTTCATATTTCTGTTTTAAGAAATTTTTAATAGTCAGAAGTGATTGTTTCTGCTCATGGTACAATCTAAAACTTCAGTCATTCCAACAAATAGATTGTCATCTTAGCTTCTTCCAAGGTTTACTAAAACTCAGAACTTTATATATAAACTTTACTCTGAACATTTTATTTTCTGTGTTCTGTTTCAAATCTATTTCAACATCTTATTGAATGAAAGAATATTTCTTTACTCGTTAATACTTTTTTTACCCAAACGTTAAAATATTATATTAGATTTCTTTTCAGGCTATCTTCTCAGTGCTATAGGTGTTTTCTTAATTCATCATCATACTAAATCCCATTCGCTGTGGTTTGCAGGGTAAAACTGAAACACAGATCAGCTTTCAGACTACATTTGATGTATCTCGATGTGTATTTGATTGATATCCTGACTCAACAGAACACTGATTCTCTTGGCGGCCAGCTCCTGGCCTCCATCTCAGGAGAACCATGTGTCTGTGTAGGACTTTTTTACCCAGTCAGAAATTCCTTAACTACTTTGAGAACTCCCCAGCTGCAATTTGCTACCCGACGAACTTTCCTATAGTTCTTGGAAGAAACAGATGTTCTTTTCCTCCTAGTTCCTGTCCCAGTCTACAGCAGAGGCTCAGGCTCTGGCGTTTTCTTCTGGGAACAGTGGTGGCAGTATTGTGCCTATTGCAAGCTACAAATTTGTAGTCCCTGGTAGTCTAATCTGCATCAAGAGCTGTGGAAATTGGGACCTTTTAAAGTCCCAATTTGCTACCAGTTTCAGTTGTAGCAAACTTTAAAGTGTTATCATTCAGCTCATTCCACATGAGTAAAACCACACTGAGATCATCCAGTCCGGGAGGTAAGGAAACAGCAAGGGTGCAGATCAAGGTAATGGGTGGTTTTGGCACTCTCTGATTTGAGATAGTGATCTGGAGAGAAATGTACTTTCAATATCAGTGTTAGTCAGTTTTGGACATTCCTCAGTATGTGTTGGACACTTCTTCCTCCAATGTTGGAATCTTAAGTGTTTATGAATCATAGAGTTGTCTAGGTTGGAAGGGACCATTAAGATCATCGAGTCCAGCCATTAACCTAACACCATCAAAACCACCACTAAACCCTGTCCCTAAGCACCAAGTCTATCTGTCTTTTAAATACCTCCAGGAATGGTGATTCCACCACTTCCCTGGGCAGCCTGTTCTGATGTTTGATAACCCTTTCTGTGAACAAATTTTTCCTAATATCCATACTAAACCTCCCCTGGTGCAACTTGAGGACATTTCCTTTTGTCGTATGTCTTCTTACTTGGAAGAAGAGACCAAGCCCTACCTCCGTACAGCCTCCTTTCAGGTAGTTGTACAGAGCGGTAAGGTTTCCCCTCAGCCTCCTTTTCTCCAGGCTAAAGAACCCCAGTTCCCTCAGCAGCTCTTCATAAGACTTCTTCTCCAGACCCGTCACCAGCTTCGTTGCCCTTCTCTACCCGCTTGAGCACCTCAGTGTCTTTTTTTGTGGTGAGGGGCCCAAAACTGCACCACGGTATTCAAGGTGGGGCCTCACCAGTACGGAGTAGAGGGGGACGATCACTTCCCTAGTTCTACTAGCCACACTGTTCCTGATGCAGGCCAGGATGCTGTTGGCCTCCTTGGTCACCTGGGCACACTGCTGGCTCATATTCAGCTGGCTGTTGACCAATACCCCCAGGTCTTTGCCTGCCAGGCAGCTTTCCAGCCACTCTTCCCCAAGCCTGTCATGATGCGTGGAGTTGTTGTGACCCAAGTGGAGGAGCTGGCACTTGGCCTTGTTGAACCTCATACCGTTGGCCTCGGCCCCTCCATACAGCCTGTCCAGATCTGTCTGTAGACCCATCCAACACTCCTGCCCAACTTCGTGTTGTCTGCAAATTTACTGAGCGTGCACTTGATCCCCTTGTCCAGGTCATTGATAAAGATATTAAACAGAATCAGCCCAGTACTGAGCCCTGGGGAACACTACTTGTGACCAGCCGCCAACTGGTTTTAACTCCATTCACGACCACTCTTTGGGCCTGGCCATCCAGCCAGTTTTTTACTCAGCAAAGCATACACCCATCTAAGCCACGACCAGCCAGTTTCTCCAGGAGAATGCTGTGGGAAAGAGTGTCAAATGCTTTCCTAAAGTCCAGGTAAACAACATCCACAGCCTTTCTCTCATCTGCTAAGCAGGTCATCTTGTCATAGAAGGAAATAAGGTTAGTCAAGCAGGACCTGCCTTTCCTAAGCCCATGCTGACTGGGCCTGATCACCTGGTTATGAGGATACTCTGCCTCCATCTGCTGTATCAAAAAGCAAGTAGAAACCTGGTTCCCTCTTGCTGTATCAGGAAGCGGTAGAGTTAGAGCTGTGGAGTTTCTATCATCTGAATGCATCTTTGGCAGTCTGTTTTACCAGCTCCTCCCCCCTGGACCCCCTCACCTGATCTGGAAGTCTGCATCATGACATGTATCTGGGTAGAGCTCTTCCTCAAGAGAGTATTCAAAGGTGGACTTCTTGCTGTCAGGGCCAGGAGTCTGTTTCATGGTTCTTGCTAGGCTTTAGATGATCTGATAACTCTTTCTTGCAAGCACTTGTTTCTTTGGGCTGTGGATCTGCTGTGTTTTCCCCTGCTCTCACAGGTTCCCATAAGGTGAGAAGGTTTGAACCAGAAATGCCATTCTGCTCACTGAGATCCTAAAAGCGTTTTTGTTTTTCCTCTCCTTTTTTTTCCCCCTTCTGCGTGAAGTGTTCCATGTCATTGTCAAGACCTTCTACCTCATGGTGTGGCAGTAAACTATACCCCACAGTGTGGGGTAAACTATTCATGCCCTTCTCAAGTGTGTGTGACTTTAGCTAATAGTAGGGATGTGTCCATTGTTATGAGCAGTGGACTGGGTGTGGTGTGGTGTCTGAGACTTTGTGTGGCGTTCTTGATGTTGCCCTTTTTTCAGTGTTTAATCCCATGTGTTCTGGGAAATGCTTTGCAGTTGAAGTATGTTGGACTCTCATTTGAAGTCCATCTCCATCTACTGTCTTCCAGTTGATTGTACCTCTGTGTCTGCCTCTGACAGAACTAATCTGGATGAATCTTGTTATGAACCCTATTCATTGGTAGGACATGTATGTGAGTCTTGGGGAACCTGCTTTTTGAGTTATGGATTCTTACTTAGCCATAAAGAAAGATAAGAAACTATTGCATCAACAATCAGAGCATGGGAGATTTAGATGCAGCTATCCCCTGCTCTTTATATCACATTTATGCAGTGCCTAGCAACAGAATCTGAATTGCAATGTTGTCTGAGTTTTCAGAAACAACACACCATGTATCTACACTCCAGCTATCTGATGTGACACTACCAGGATCAAACAAGCATCATCCCCTTTTCTCCTCATATATGAGATCAGAGGAACATTGTTGACATTGCTTTGCGTTAGGATGCTTGTATTTGCTCCTTCTTGCCTAGTAGATGAAATGTGCAGAGAACAGGAGATGTTGTTAAGTAAGCCATAGTTGTTGGTGGTCTAAACTCCCTCCCTCCTGCTGTCTGCCTTCTGTATCCATTGTGTTATGCTGTATGCTAGGCTTTTGTGAATGATTGTCCCCTGTTTAATGAGCAGCTCTGAGAGCCATGTCAGATGTCAGTCTTTCTGTAGTGCCAGTTGTGCTATTCCAAGTGCTGGTTAGGTAGTTACATTATTCTTGATGTAAGTTACTTGAGAATCTGTTTTCCCTTTAAAACATAAGTAAGCATCAGACTCTTGTGGCTGAGGAGAAAGAATTGGATTAAAAATCACGAGAAAAGATTTGGATCCTTTTACCATAATACTTTGTAAAGTGATTAGTTTTATCAAGAAAACCTTGAAAATATGGGGATTTTCCCCCACGCTGTGTTCCCTGAGTAGGAAATGAGACCTTGAATTAAATCGGAAGATGGCAAATTCAGAATGCATCAAGTATGTTCTGCTAGGCAGAACTTCTCCTTTCAAGAAATTGATGCAAATAATAAATAAGATTCAAAAGAGAACAGATCGTGATATGGGTAATAAGAATCTCTAGAGCTCTCAGCATCCTGTAGATGCTTTTGGAAAGGATATTAAAGCTCATACCCTGGTTAAGAGAGATTAGGGTGACAGCCAAAATTCGAGGCCTTTGTCTCTAAGCAGTGTCTAAAATGATGTACTTAGATTTATACATACGTGTTTTCAGTTAGAGTCAGAGCTATGTTTCCTTAGATTTTTGACCCTGGGGTTTATGGCTTTCAAATTATTTGGCATCTCTTTTACACTTGTAAGGAATGTCTGAAATTTGGTGTTCAAATTTTAAAAGAGGTTACAGAGATACAGCAATTCTTCAGCCTGCTGTTGCCTGTAACCAGCTGTCATGATTTGGGCTGGACTGGCCGCAGAAGCGAACGACAGATGCTCTCCCTCACCTTCTTCTCCAAGGAGAGAAGGGAGAGAAAGAGACTTATGAGTTTAGGAAAAAAAACCTAAACTACTCTAAAGAAAACATTCATAAAATTATAATATAAAAGAAATGGATATATACAATATATACAAAACTGTATGAAGCTCACAGGATGGCAGTTCCATCGCCAACAGGCACTGGGAAAATCCCAGACTGGACTCAGTGACAGATGGGAGCCAGATTTTGGGTCTGGATTCAGGAACACACAGATCTGGATCAAAGGCAGACGAACAGACAGAGTCTTCCTTGGACACTGGTCACTGAAGAAAGATCTACCCTCTTTCAGTTTAACATTGTCACCTCCCGTCCCTCCACTCTCTTGTAAAGCGTCCCTCCCTATCTTTCCTGTAGGCCCCCTTTAGGTACTGGAAGGCCGCTATAAGGTCTTCCCAGGCTCTTTTCTTCTCCAGGCTGAACAACCCCAACTCTCTCAGCCTGTCTTCATAGGAGAGGTGCCTCCAACTTTTTTTTAATGGTTGGCCAATTCACAACTGTATTTCCTACATCTGACTTTTTTTTTTTTAATGTAGGTGTCATTGTGTTAATCACCTTTATATGGTTTACAGTTTAGTTGCATGCTTGTGTTAAGTGTGGCACTAGCTAGCCTATTTTGGTGAAAATGAGTGAGGCTAATTCACACTGTTTTAATAATCTTTTAATATTTGCTCAGATTTATTGAAATGGGCTAGCATCTGTATATAAACAGTTTTCTTAGCAAAGCTGAGGAACAGGCAAGCAGCTGTTTGAAAAGGGAGTACTTTGCTAGTGTGAGCTGTGGCATTCAGAGCACTTCACAAAGTCAGTTCTTTTCATGTTTTTAATGTAAATACGCTGCAATTAATTTTGTTCTCTTAGGTTCTACATTAAATAGACATCTAGCTTAACCATCAAGAAAATGTTCCTGATAATAAATGTCATGATAAACTTAAACTTCTTTTAAGACTCTGAAGTTCTCCCTGCCAACTGGAACCATGCAAGGCCTTCAGAGCATTTGAAAAAGGTCTTTCGAAGACAGTAAATGTAACTTTCTCTCTCCTAGTTTAAATGTTAGTGTCTGGTCTTCCTTCATAGATCTTTGGTGCTATAATCTTTTCCACAGCAGTTACTGGAAGTCCCTTTGGGCTGTCTTACAGTATCCAGTATTTTCACTGTCAGACAAATGGAAGTTTAATTTTTCCTATGCCTAGATCTATCTATCATCACAACTTGGCTTGTTATGCCAGTTCTCTAGAGCAGCAGCAGTAAATTGTGAATTAATTCCTCTATACTAATGATAGATAATGGAGTTTCAGTAAAAGTAAGGCTTTGTATTCACTGAGCAGAAGTTAATACTGAAGTCTTCAGCCTGTCTTTTTGGGTTTAGTTTGTAACACTGTTAAGTCATTTAACTTAAATTTTTGCTTAGTCCCTTACTCTAAGGTATCACCCATCTTTATAATTGAAGGAGAATTTTCTGCACTTTCTGTGTGTGTCTGTGCTGAATGAAAATTTAATTTCTATGTTAACTGTTGTTGTATTGATCAAGTAAATCCTGGAACTGTAGACATACTGTAGCTTTTGCATAAACCAGATTGTACCAGAGACTTTGCTAAATAAGTAGTATGCGAGTCCATGTATCTGGAGGGATGCATAAGGAATACTTATGTTTAAAGTCAGAAGTTTGGTTTCAAAGGGTTAGTTTTTGCGTTACTAGAATTTTTCTATTCATGTTAACAAAATGACACAAGATTACTTAAAACTTTCTCAGAAACACAAGCTGTCAAAACTTGGAGAGGTCTGGAAATCAATTGAGTGATAATCTTCTAAAAGAAGGAATCTTGCTACAAGACTGCAGTCTACTATTATAGGTATTTACAACTTAAAAATATCTGTGATCAGCATAAATTGCCATTGTGTGGTATAGTATCATGAGGAAGCATGTCAAGACTGGGCTTATGGAAGCAACAGTAACATCGCTTGAATATACAGTGTTGAGTAAAATAATATACTGGGTAGATGTTGTGTGAAAGGGGCAAAGCAGTTTTGGCAGCAAATAAACCCCCTTGCGTTCTAACACCCCTCACCGAGGTGGGAGGCTAGGTGCGGCTAGGTTTAAATTTTGAGTGACGCCCCATTCGCCACTAGCAGTCCAGTCATGTTTAATATGTATTAAACTGTTACGAGTTGGAAACACTAATAGTGGACTGCACCTTCAGTCTAGTCGTGCTCATGAACTAGCACGGCCACTCTCAAGTCTTTGGTCGCATTCAGTGAGAAACCGAAACGATTAGCTACTTAAACAGTGCAGTTTATAGTTTATACAACAGATATCTAGGTTCTTAGGATTCCCTGTGATAAATACACGGTCTGCAAAGCACGTGCAAATGAAAGTACACAAAACGCACGACAAAGTTACAAACGATACAGCCTGGCTATAAATGTAGGAAGGAGATTCTCTAGAGAGATTTCTAAGTTTCCCGAGGAAGCACTCGGTATAGTCTAAGTCTTACCCAAAGGTGTCCCTGTGGCGGGGAAGAAAGGCTCAGCCCGTCGACTGATCCTGGAAATCAGTGATGGAATTCTTCGCAATGGTGTCTTCCCTGGGTATCCCCCCTCTCTCGGGCTATTTTTATACTACTTTTTACCTTCAGGGTGGGGTTTGAGTGACTTTAGTCATACATACTTTTATTATGATTGGTGTAAAATTCTCTCGCTTCACAATTAAAGGTATAGTTTACGAGAAATTCAGGGTGCAGACTCAAGGAGGCGTGGTTACACCTTGGAGGCAGGTAGCCTTCGGGATGGAGGTGTGTTTTGGTACTATAATGACATTATAATGAGCAAAGATCGCACAAAGGACAGCATTTCATCAAAATTTGACAAAATGTTGGCTCTGAGTACCAAGCGGGCAGCTAATTGGCAGCTTATCTGTTTCATGGTATCATCCCTTTCCCGTGTCTGCTATACATCATAAGGTAAAGCCGCGGAATAATTGCATCCCGTCCCTACCTTATGTAGCTTCACAAGCATCCTTATCAGGGAACCACAGGTGTTGTATTCTTCATGCCAGCTGCAGCTGTTTTCTACCTCAGAAGCCTCTTGATTTTATACCTTTCCTTAATGTGTGAACAATGCTATACTTTTGTATTTTTAGCCAATTTAGTAATTATTCCACAGTAGAAAACTTAACGTGACAAGATTTCTGAAGATGATGTGTCTTCACCCTTTTCCAAATGATGACCTGGATCATGGTATTTTGAGTTTTTCTCTACTTTTAACTTGATTCTTAAGTTTATAAGCTGGCATCCAGCCTTTAGAATCCTACGTGCATCTGTCAGAATTGAAGTCAAGACACTGAAATGTATAGTGCTGTCCTTCTACATGAGGTTTTCTACTGCAGAGTGCGGAAGTTAATTCTCATTGTCTCAAGTTCCACAATACAATTTTAATTAATTTAATGGTTTGCATTCTTCCCTTTTCCTTCTGTATTGTGTTTTACTTGCTCCATCTGGTTTTGCTCTTTTCTCGCTTTCCTTGTGCCTGCTCTGGTGCTTATTTAACTCTTCATTATACCATAAAACTGACGGTTTGTGGCTTCTTTGGTGGTTTGTTTTTTGTGTTGTATTGGTTTATTATCTAATGGCTTGGCTTTACTGTTAGAGCTGGCATAAGTTGGGTGATAGATTAGGCCTTGTTGTTAGCTGGGAGGGGCGTTAGAGGAAGAAGGGAGCCAGACCACTGTTGACAAAGTGTTGATATGACTCAGTTATATTGCATATGACTATAGTAACTGATGTACTAAATCTTATTTGCGTAGTGACTCTACTTGAGGTGTTTAGTATTACCATGTAATTGGGTAGTCTGTGTTTATGGGGGTTTTTGGTGTTTTGTTTTGTTGTTGCTGTTTTTTTCTTTTGGCTAGGATATCTGGGCTGGTCAGTTCTGGCCGATGATAAATGTTCCACATCAGAGTTGCTGTATTTGCAAAGAAAGGTGACCGGGAGCTGGCTAAGGAAGAGTACAGACAAGTTAGTTAGGTTTCACAAACCTGGGCTTGTCTGTGCCCAACAGAGGTCTTATATGCAGTTAGGGACCATCTAGTGTTTCTTGAAGTAGGAGGTGAGATCTGTTAATTAAGTAAAGGACTGACACCGATGACACTCACAGGGAATTGCATGTGATGGTAAGAAAGAAAACCGAGGCAGACTTGCTGCATCTCCCACACGTTTCCTTACAGGAAGAGGGACAACAGCTCTTACTGATGGCCTTAAGAAATGCTGAATTCAAAGATAAAGGTCCCAACTCAAAAGAAGAAATTAACAGAGAAGGTTTTTGTCTCTAATCTATTTAGGATCACTGAAGCAAGAAACATATTAATGGTTTGGATATGCAATGTTTGTTTTGAGGGTCAGCAGTGATGAACACATTTGAGTTGATGCATGTCTGCTGGTGAAATGCAAAACATGAAATGTGTTAGCACTGGTACTGTTGATTTGACAGCAGCAGGAATACTGAAGTTTTCCTTCAACATCAGTGATATTTGACTTATGCCACTGTAATAATATAATATTTTTTTCTTGTGTTAATAAGGCTTTCTTACCCTGCAGGAGTGTAGGTGGCTTGTATAATGTTCTGATAATGCATTGCTGATTGGGTCATGATGGGTTGTTTCTATAGGAGTGTAGTAAAGCTAAAGTTAACTTTACAATTTTGTTTGCTTTTTTGACGTATTTTTAAGCCTATGCCATCCTGGACCTTGCCCTTCATGTCCAGCCTTTGTGACAAAAACATGTGAATGTGGACAAACAAGGTGAGACTGCTTCTGTTCTAGAAACAAAAGTTTATACAATAATAGTTTATTAAAAGTTTATATAATACAATTTTTCTTTCTTACAGCTTATTAAAAGTTTACAGACCAAAGTTTATTCTGAGCTGTATCTTCTATTTGCGTGCTAAAATAATTTGGAGAATTTTATGTTTTAAAAATATGCAATTACTTTCAATCGTTAAAGAACTTTTAAGAGTTGTTTGTGTTAAAATGAATTTATGATACATGTAGCTGAATTGTCCAAGCAGCCTGTGAGTTGATTTGATTTTGAAATCCTAGTCTAGTATTTATTAATTTTATTTTGTAGAAGACGCAGAGAAAGAAGTAGAAAAAGGTTCACACCTTTTCTATCTGAATGGAATGTAATGTTGTTTTCAAAAATAACGTGTACATTTCTGGGAAGCTCTACCGCTAGCACGAGAGAAGTCTGTAATATGTTCCTGACTTGAAGGTTCTTTTCCTTGCATGTTTGATGCATTTAGTGTCATTGCCAACAGCAAGATTGTACTGCCCATACTATCTGTGATCTCTCATATTAAGTTGTTCTGAGTCTGTTCTAGCTACCTAGAACTGATTCTGTGTAATAAAATGTTTGCCTGTGCTTGTTTCCAGAACCCAGACTAACAAAAATTGATTTCAGGTTTTAGCATTCTTGCTCTAGAAAAAAAGGTTTTCAGACTTTAACAATTATTTCTGAAAGTTTGAATGTAATATTAAGTGATCTTAATCTTTCAAAGGAAGGCACAGCTACTTCTGTGGCAGTATTTGTAGTTGAAAGTACTTTGCCTTCAGTATAAAAATGGATTGGTTGTAGATTACTGCATTTTATTTTTCACAGTAAGATCACCTCCTTTTTCTTATTCTAGCTATTCCTTACATTTAAAGATTTAATAGATGCAACCATCTTTGATTATTGTATGTGCCAGCTGCTTTCGCCAGATTGCTGATTTTTGTAATACTGCATGTAATACTTAAAATTTGCTTCTAAATAGCATTTTTTCATCTGTACTGTATTAGCATCCAAGATGTGTGGTATGACACCTCTGACCTTAAGATGTTTTAAACTTACTATTTCAAATACATGTTTTACAGCCATTGTATGAGGCCAGCCAGAATGGAAAAAGAGGATAATTTATTGTTTTGTCCCATTATTTTTAACAATGTAGCTTAAAAAAAACAGCTCTTTTGATAGACTACTGACTCACTTTTAAGGCCCACATCCATATATTCATTGTGCTTAGTGGCCTTAAGATCATTTAAGTCTTCAGAAAGATGTCTGTAGTAGAAATATCTGTTCTTCTGGCACAATGCAGAACCATACATTAAGTTCAAGTTATAGCGTCACTTTTTTTTTTCATTTTGTTAAGAGAAAATTCTCTAGACTCACTGCTGTGATAAGTGCCCTACTTTAGGGGGGTGGGGAAGCAGGGGGAAAAATCACAGAATTTTTCCCAAAAAATAGCGTGGTTATTTCCTAAAAACTCTTCCGTTAGTAATTATGCTCACTTTCAAAGGCTTTGGCATTTTACTGAAAAAGTATTTTCCTTTTTAATAAATGCTTTATAGATATTAAGGTAGCTGACAGACTATGGTCTCATTTCTCTACAGTCATTCAGTTCGCTGTGGCCAATCAACAAAAATTCATTGTTCTAATGTATGTGGAAATACTTTAAACTGTGGTAAGCACAGCTGTACTCAAGTGTGCCATGCAGGAAAATGTTCACCTTGCCAATTAACAGTACAGCAAGGTAAGTATTGGAATGCCTAATGCATTATAATGCATTATAGTTACGGGCAGTATAGAGAATGGACTCTACACTACGAAAACAAGAGGGTGGGGAAATAAAACAGTACCAAGAGGCAAGTGCTTTATTTTTACTTAACGAAACCAATAGAATATTTAGAATATTTTAGAATATTTTAAAAATGGAAAGTATGTCAGCATCACTATATATTTTAAAATAACAATGTAAGCATGACTAGAAAGAATCCTGCCAAGATGATTAGGCGGTTGGAGCGTATGCCCTATTAGGACAGGTTGGTGGTACTGGATTTTGTTACCATAAGAAGTCTTAGTAGTGGCCTTTCAGTAGCTAATAGGAGGTAGTCAAGAAGACAGGCTGTGCACGGCAGGGAGGATGAGAGGCCATGAGCCTAAGTTGAAATGTTATAACTACCTGTAAGGAAAAACTCTTTTCTCAGAAATTTGGAGGTTTTCAAGACCCAACTGAATAAAACACTGAGTAATGTGGTCTGATCTCATAGCTGACTCTGCTTTAAGTACGGGCTTGGACTAGCTGATCCACTGAGGGTCCTTCTGACCTGATCCTACTTAATCTTTTACTGTAACTCTGAGACTTGATTAAACAGTACATGGAAGAAGAATAGAAAGAGGTATTGGAAAGCACATATCAAGAAGCTACTCACAGTTTCTGTTAAAAATTCCTAAACTTTGTCTGCAATGGAAATTAAATTGTCCAAGTACGTGTGCCAGTATGCAAATACATTTTTGTTGCACAGTTTCTATAGAAATTTGCAAGTTAATTTTCTCAAACTTTAAGGTAATAATTAATTTGTTCTGTATACCGCTTTAAGCTTTTTGTTCAGATAGTACTTCCCCTTTAGTTTTTATCTCCTTATCAGAACAAATAAAACAGGAATTCCAGCTTCTGTAGGACTGAGAAACCTCTATTGCTGAATAAATCTAAAGAGCAGCAACTTCATTATCCTTCTAAAAACTGACTGTAACAATTTTTCACATTTTATGTTTTTATATTTGCTTTGTGGTATCTTCTCTGGAATATTGGTTTCTTTCAGTGTGTTACTGTGGAAGCAACTTTAAAGAAGTATTGTGTGGGACAAAGGAAGAATTCTCTGATGGATTTGGGAATTTCTCATGTCAGAATATATGTGGCAAGTAAGGTCACTAAAATGTAGGCTTCTGAAAAGATAAAGGTCATTTTATTCACACTTGGTGATCGTGATTTTTTTCCTTTGCTTTGTTTTTTGTTTCTTTTCTTTTGTTTTTTTTCCAGAAAATTAAATTGTGGGAGGCACAACTGTACACAAGTATGCCATCCTCAGCCTTGCCCCCTCTGTCCACGGCTTCCACAAGTAGTGTATCGCTGTCCCTGTGGTCAGACTCCTCTCAGCAAGTTACTGGAACTAGGTTGTGTTGAACGTAAAATATGCACAGACCCTATCCCATCGTGTGGAAAAACATGTGGCAAACCTCTTTCTTGTGGTAGCTATGGTAATTAGAACTTTCTGCATCAGAGTATTCAAATTATCTCACTGTTTTTAACAGAAAAACAAAAAGGTGCTCCTTAACTGTTTCATTTCAAGAAATAAGTATTTGATTAGTGATTTGGGGGTTTAACTGAACTGAGTGTAAAAGCCGCTGCAGAGTCTGCAGTCTCGCTGTTTGTTCATAACGATACCTTAAAACATATTTATCTAGAAAGCACTAACACTAGCTAGCCTCTTAAATTTATTTATGTGTACTTTTCCTATATTGGTAGAGGCATAGAACTGTAGAAATTTCCAGAGAGTAAGTAGTATGTGCTGATGTCTTTTAAAAGCCCACCTAGACCTTTGACTTTGATGTGGAGACTGGTAGAGATGAATGACTTTGTTCAGATGCCACCAGTAAATACTCATTTCCTGCTGCTGTAAAGAGGGTTGTGAAGTAAAAGGTAGCATTGGAAAGTTGGAGAAAGTTATGTGCAGAAGCAACTTGACATGTTAATGAGTGCATTAGGTAACTCAAGTATATTTAACTATGAGTTTGTGCGATGCTCAGATTAACACACTACATATTTAATTGTGATTTGTTGGACTTTAGAGAGGAGAGAGACCAATGCTGGTCTCTGCTGATGAGGGCTTGTTATTGATCCATTCTGTCAGGGCAACAAGTAGAAAAGGAATGAGTAATTTAGCTTTTAGTTGAATTTCAGTTAAGCTAGTAAGTGAAATATGAAGGTATGCGTAGTAAGTCATTCTTTTGAGCTGAAAAAAATACTTAAAATTCCTGGAATTTGGGTAAAATAATAGCACACAATCTTTTTTTTCCCATATGTTAATGTAAAAAATGTTTAAAACGTATGCATTTTTGATGTTAGTTGTATACCTGAAACTCTATATAGACTATAGATTCAGGATTAAAAAGTTGGAAATAACGGCAAAATTTTATGCACATTTAACTCAAAATAGTAATTTTTTTGGAAACCTAGCTGCACATAAGTTTAGTATCTTTGACCAGGAATGCTCCAATAAATATGAAGTTCCAGGTCATGGATTTTATTTTTTTATTAATTGTTAATCTTTGTATTTTCATTTTGCTAGAGTTCATTCATACATGTGAAAGCCTTTGCCATGAAGGAGACTGTAGACCTTGTTCTCACACATCAAATATTTATTGTAGGTGTGGCTTCAAAAAAAAGGTGAGTGTATAAAGCTTGGCCATGGAAACAGGTAATCTGTGTGAGTTTGTGGAGAAAAAGGAGTTGAAGTAGTTGAAGAAAAGAAAGCTAAGAAGTATAAGAGGTTCTGTGCTCCTTAGTTGCAAGAACCTCCATTGTATGCTAACTGATAGATGCAAACTAGATTACTGTGAAGTGCTAACATAGGCTGCTTATTGTGAAGGCAATTTTTTGAAGTATTTTTGTAGTTTACACAAAATTGTTTATTTAATCTGTCTTCAAAGTCCTATGTTATCCTACAGTATTTATATAGCACAAAGAATGGTGGTTTTACCAAGGGTAATGTAAACTGAGAGAAGAAAGGTAGCCTAACATAAAGAGCTAACTAAAACTTTATAGTAATAGCCTGTAGATTTACTGTAGATTTTTTGGAGAGAATATGAAGTTTTTACTGGTCCCTATTCTTTGCACATTTATATAGTGACCCATCAGATTCTCAGCAACTGTTATATAATAATTAGTATATTCTTCAACTATGCTACTTTCTGTAATCATAGCTTTGAAGTCTTTGGTTACTATCGTAGGACCCTTGTTGACTTTTCTGACCTGTCATATATGATCTATAAGTAGGGATGGTTTCTGAATATGTAAGTCTATAAGTACATAGAAATGACGGAGACTTTGCTTGAGGTTGGAACAGTTCTCTCCTGCAAGTTTGCTGAAAGTAGTTATGGGGTAGAAGCCTTCAGGTTAGAAGCCTTCAGGTTATCTTTCATTTTGAGGTCTGAAACAAAGTAGTAAGGTTTGGGTTTTAGTTTGTCCAGCTTCTCAGACACCAGAAAGCTGCTTGTTGAAAAAGTATGAGTGAAGTACAGTGGTAATTTAAATCAGTCATCAAAAATGTGTTGCTCAGAAATCACAAATCAGAATGTAAAATTCTGATGACTAAAGGTTTAAATGTAGTCAATCAACAATTCAACAATGTTCTTTTCTTCCATCACCTTTTATTTTCATGTTGAGGTCTTTAATCTTCTTTGATCATGAGGTTTGTCTCTCTTATTTTTTTTCTTTTTTTTCTTTTTTTTTTTTTTAATCAAGGCAGACTTGCATTTTTTGAATAGTTGGTCAAAGTACAAATTTATGCACTCTGTCAGTATTCTCTGGGAGAGCTCTTTTGGTTTCTTCCATGCAAGTTTCTCGTTTCTTAGCAGAAACCTGTTTCTGTCGCTTCATGGTGTTATCTGCTGAATTAAGTGGGGAATAGAAAGCTACAACTTTTTTTTTAATTGGTATTGAATCTCTAAGGAAAATGTATTGTGTTAAGATTTGAGGATTCTTTTCCAGCTTTTGTTTCACTTTTGTATATAGAAGTGTTATACACGTGAAACTGAGAGTGCTGCTTCTTTCTATATCATGTGACTAGGTGTTTTCTAGGTAAGTTTCAGTTGTTTCATCTGTTTTAACCTAATGGCTCCCTGTTTGTTTCCTAGGAAGTCCCATGTTCTCTACTCAGAAATAAAGGTACAATATTATGTTACATATATAGTGTGAAATTGCTTTAAAAACAACACAAAACTCGTATTAATTTGGGGTTTGATTGACAAAGTTGGAAACATCTTATCAGTACGTCTATGCCAAATCGGTCATTTTTTGAGATGCTGCTACTTTTGGGAAGAGGTTTGAAATAAATCTCATTCATTCCTGTCTGTCTTTTACATAAGGAAAGACTTCTTCAGTGTTTATCTCAAAGATTCCAAACAAGCTGTCTATTTCAATTTGAACAGTTTCTTATGCCACCTAACACGTTCAGTAGGTTTCCTCTCTTTCCCCCCGGCTTTCCCCCCACACTCCGTGACATCCTGCATATCTTTGGGTCAACTTGCACAGCTCAGATGCAATGTAATGCTTTTGCCCTGCTCTTTCCAAGTGCCTGGGGAAATACAAGCTTTGATTCTGCTTCATGGTTGTGTGCTGCTGGTCTTTGCATCTGAGCTCGGCAGAGAGTTCCCATTTGGAATACTTCTTGGTGTTCTGGGTGTGGCATCTAAGAATCACCTCAGTGAAATGCTTACCCCTGTCATACTGAGGGACGGACTTACAAGATACATAAGGTCATACTGAGGTACTTACTGAAGTATTTACTTACAAGGTACATAAGATAGTAATATGCGTCTTTCCTAATTTTGGCTTTTGTCTATGAAGACTTTCCTCTTCAGAATCCAGAAGTGATTGCTTTTCTTACCTGTGGATGGTGATAAGGATGTTCTTTGTTGGCACTAGTTTCATATCAGCAGTAGTTGCGTTTAGCTAACTTTTACTGCCTTACCAATTTGAGCAGTCTTAAATTGCATGTTTGTGGTACTCCATCATTTTGGAATATCCTGTTTTCTGTGTTCTATTGTGCAAAGTTTATGGTATAAAGACTAATGTGAAACAGACTAGTTTCATTTATTCTGCTGTCAAAAATCCTTTTGAACAAGGGTTTGTTTAAAGGAAGCCAAGTGTTCACATGGGGAATCAATGTGGAAAAGCAAGTAATTTAAAAGTTTGCTTGCTGACTTACTCTGTATTAGTCTCTTCTAGACCATGCTTTGCAGCAGCCTTAGCATAATATTGTCATTGCAGCTTTTGTTCTCAGCATAAGCCAAGACACAAAAGTTATGACTGGGTTTTTGAGGTTTTTTGTTTTTAATAGCTGCCATTACGTTCATGTGTGACAAGCGATGCAACAAGAAAAGATCATGTGGACGACACAAGTGTAATGAAGTTTGCTGTGTGGTAAGTTTACATGTGGCTTTATAAAATTGCTCACTATATTTGGTTTTGGTTGTGATGTTAAGACTTTTTTGCTTTTTTATCTTTTCATTTTTGTGCATCTTCAGTCTCTATTTGCAGTATTGGTCGTGCTCAAAAAGTTTATGTGTGTGCATTTATTTTGTAGCGTTTGTTTTATGGGTATTAGTATAAACATAAAACTATATTCCAGCCTAAATGCAATTAAATCACTGTAAAGGTGTTTTTTGTCAATGCAGTGATTCCAGGGAGAATGGGGAGGGGAAGGATATTACTTGATACAAGTAGCATAAGCTATGATGTAACCTATGTCTGCAACAGACCTCTTAAAAGAGTCCGCTTTAGAAATTGTGTATCCATACAGTGATGGAAAAACTGTGTAGATTAGGCCTAAACTATTTTTTGCACTACACAGTTTTGTCAATTAGTAGATTATGACCACACAGAGAAAAATAAATCAATAGTGTTTATAGTTTAATTCTGCTTTTCTTTTTTGCCTTCCCCTAGGACACAGAACATAAGTGTTCTTTGGTTTGTGGTCGTAAACTCAACTGTGGGCTTCATAGATGTGAAGAACCCTGTCATCGGGGCAGTTGTCAAACATGCTGGCAAACAAGTGAGTTATGTGCAAGAATACATTATTTCTTAGAAATTTATTCACTTAACTGATCAGAGTTGGACAGAGAATGTGACCCAGATTGACCAGAACCTGAATAATATGCAGTTGATTTTGATTGTATGTTTTTTTCGTAGAATCATAGAATTGCCTAGGTTAGAAGGGACCTTTCAGATCATCTAGTCCAACCATCAGCTTAACTCTGACAAAAACAATCGATAAGCCATGTTGCTAAGCGCCACTTTACCTGTATTTTAAATACCTCCAGGGAAAGTTCCTCAGCCACTTCCCTGGGCAGCCTGTTCCAATGCTGAATAACACTTTCAGTGTAAAAAATTTACCTAATATCCAGTCTAAATAAACCTCCCCTGGTGCAAATTGAGGCCTCTTGTCCCTTTGCCTGTTACCTGGGAGAAGAGACCAACCCCCACCTCCCTACAGCCTCCTTTCAGGTAGTTGTACAGAGCGATAAGGTCTCCCCTCAGCCTCCTCTTCTCCAGGCTAAACAACCCCAGCTCCGTCAGCCGCTCCTCATAAGACTTGTTCTCCAGACCCCTCACCAGCTTCATGGCCCTTCTCTGGACCTGCTGCAGCGCCTCAATGTCTTTTTTGTGGTGAGAGGCCCAAAACTGCACCACGGTACTTGAGGTGGGGCCTCACCAGTATGGAGTACAGGGGGACGATCACTTCCCTAGTCCTACTCACCACACTATTCCTGATACAGGCCAGGATGCTGTTGGCCTCCTTGGTCACCTGGGCACACTGCTGGCTCATATTCAGCACACATTCATTCGATGAACACCCTCAGGTCCTTTTCTGCCAGGCAGCTCTCTAGCCATTCTGCCCCAATCCTGTATGGGGTTGTTGTGACCCAAGTGGAGGAGCTGGCACTTGGCCTTGTTGAACCTCATACCATTGGCCTCAGTCCATCAATCCAGCGTGTCCAGATCCCTCTGCAATGCCTTTCTGTCCTCAAGCAGGTCGACACGCCCGCCTAGCTTGGTGTCATCTGCAAACTTACTGAGGGTGCACTTGATCCCCTTGTTCAGGTCATTGATAAAGATATTAAACAGAACTGTCCCCAGTACCAAGACCTGGGGAACACCACTCGTGACCAGCTGCCGACTGGATTTAATTGTATTCACCACCACTCTCTGGGCCCGGCCCTCCAACCAGTTTTTTACTCTGCGAAGAGTATACTCTCATCCAAGCCATGGGCAGCCAGTTTCTCCACGAGGATGCTGTGGTAAACTATATCAGATTCCTCCAACTGTCACATCCCCCACAAGTTCTTCTCTATTTACAAACAGCACGTCCAGCAGGGCTCCTTCCCTAGTTGGTTCCCTCACCAGCTCTGTCAGGAAGTTATCCCCAACACACTCCAGGAACCTCCTAGACCGTTCCCTCTCAGCTGTATTGT
This sequence comes from Chroicocephalus ridibundus, assembly GCF_963924245.1. Taxonomy (NCBI): domain Eukaryota; kingdom Metazoa; phylum Chordata; class Aves; order Charadriiformes; family Laridae; genus Chroicocephalus; species Chroicocephalus ridibundus. The sequence continues at coordinate 62,475,662 of NC_086285.1, read as the reverse complement.
GTTCCCAGCTGATATCCGATAGGTTGAAGTCTCCCACCAGGACAAGGGCCTGTGATCCTGAGACTTCTCTCAGCTGCTTGTAGAATATTTCATCTAACTCTACGTCCTGGTTGGGCAGTCTATAACAGACTTCCACAATGATATCAGCCTTGTTGGCCGTCCCCCTGATTCTTAACCATAAACACATAACCCTATTGTTACCATCATTAAGTTCTTGACATTCGTAACACTCCCTAACATCCAGAGCCACCGTGCCTCCTTTCCTTCCTTGCCTGTCCCTCCTGAAGAGTTTGTAGCCATCTAATACAGCACTCCAGTTGTGTGAGTCATCCCACCATGTTTCCGTGTTGGTGGCTACATCATAGTTTTCCTGCTGTACAATGGCTTCCAGCTCCTCCTGTTTGTTGCCCATGCTGTGTGCCTTAGTATAGAAGCACTTCAGCTGGGCTACTGGTCCTGCCACCTTTTTGCTGGAAGAAGCCTTAACTTCTACCTGACCATTCCCAGGTGCAGCCATAGTTTCTAACCCATCAATGACCCTTGCATCTGCTGCTGGATTCATCCCCTTCCCCCTTCAAATCCAGTTAAAACCTGTTTGATGAGCCCTGCCAACTCCTGTGCAAAGATCCTTTTCCCCCTTTGAGACAGGTGTTACCCAATCTGTCTCCAGCAGGCCTGGTATCATGTAAACCACCCTGTGATCAAATAAACTGAAGTCCTGCCGCTGACACCAGGCTCGGAGCCAGGTACTGATCTGCTGGCTCTTGTTGCATCCCTCATCCTTCCCTATGACTGGAATGATAGAGGAGAACACTACTTGCGCTCCTGACCCCTTAACCAGTTGTCCCAAGGCCTGGAAGTCTCTCTTGATGGCCCTTGGGTTTCTTGTTAACAGATCATCTCTGCCTGTCTGAAAAATTAGTAGTGGGTAGTAATCTGAAAGGCTTACCCAGGGAGGAAAGTTTTCTTTTTATGTCTTTAACACAGGCCCCAGGGAGGCAGCGGACTTCACTGAAAACTGGGTCTGGTCTGCATATCGGGTCTTCTGCTCCCTTCAGGATGGAGTCACCTACGACAATGACCCGTCTTTTTTTTTTTTCTTAACTGAAGATATTTTGGATGCTGGGTGTAGTTTGACTTAACCTTGGCAAAACTTCTGTGGACCCTGAATTTATCTTCCTTGTCATGACTGCGTTCCCCTTGCAGAGCCTCATACCTATTTTTTAAGGGTGCCTGGGAAGGTGGGGGGAGTTACTGGGAAGACATGCCTGCTTCACCAGGCGGGAACATGTTCCCACAGCCCCCTATCCTCTAAGTTATCTTGTTTGGCTAGGCAGAGAGGACAGGTAATCATGTGGCCTTTCTGCCTGTTGGGACTGATTCAGGGGAGGTAGGCTGTGACTCCGTCAGTCTATCTCCCTCTCGCACTCCCTGATCATTCTCAATCGCTCCTCACTGGGCGGAGGAGTTCCTCTACCTGCTGGCACCTCCCACAGATGTGCTCACTGCTGCCATCTGATACTGGAATAAGGGTAGGACACACCCTGCAGCCCAACACCTGGGTGAGAGTGAGCTCCCATGAGAGCTCCATCTGGGCAGCTGCCTCAGACCTGCTGGTTGTAGAGCCTGGAGAGGCCAAGGCTTTTCACCCGGTGGATACCATGGCTCCCTGGTCAACTGGTACAACCCTTCTGCCTGCCCTTCTGTTGGATGTGATGCAATTGAGAGGTCAAGCTTCACTGCTGAAATTTTGCAGTGAGGCCCTTTTCTGAGCACAGGAAAAGCAGCTACCTACTCAAGGAGCCAAATACTTATGATCATTTGGCTTAAACCTTCGTGTCCCTGAAGGCTCCCATTCTGAATCTGTCCAGAGGTGAATCAGCTATGCAGTATCTTAAAGATATCTTACCTGCTTTCCCTGAATGCTGCTGGCTGAGATTTCAGAGGCATATATTGGGTGATTCTGACCCTGTAGCTGATGGGGAGTGCTTCTCAGCAATAAGTCTTAGCTCTGATCCACCTGTCTAGCCACCACTTTGCGGTTGGGCTGCATCAGCCGTGGTATCATGTGCTGTGGCATGGTCAGCTGCAACCCACTTGCCACTTACTAGATTGGATTTCTTGCCCTTGCCTCCATCTCCACTACTGGTTTTGCTGAGAACGGTGAGGGCTGGCGTCAAGATGCAATACTAGAGTGCATCTACACCTCTGTAGTTCTGTGTGATTCCCAGGTACTTTACCTTCCCAGTGTGAGTTCCTCAGTGCTGAGAGGTGAGGTCCCTTTCTATGCCAGGGTCTCTGTACACACCCAGTCTACTTCAAGACAGCAATATATCTCTTGGGGAGAAGAAATTATGTCAGCATTAGATAGCTTTATTTATTTTTTTTTAAGTTGTCAGATGTTATACTTGTACTCTTCAGATGAGACCTCTCTGCACTGCCTCCCCATTATCCTAATTAGCGCTAGTTAAGGAACCTTCACTACAGTTAGGATTCTTCTCATGAATAGCAAGCAGCCAGTGTAGCTGTCTAACAGTCAGGTCTTCCAGGGACCTTGGTCTCTGGTCTTTCATCTTCCTGGACTGAGGAAGATTTGTGGTTTTGAAGCCTGGAGGGTTATATGTTATTTCAAGACCTGTAGTGAGGGTCAGCAAAAGCCCTACCATGCTTGCTTTCCAAAGAAAATCCATCAACATTCTGAAACCGCTCAGCTTTTTCTATTTCTTCTTTCTACTTCTTCCTTCTAACCCTTAATGGTTTGTTTTCCCCAGCATTCTTATTTGCTGGAATTTATTGTAATTGAGTTTCCTTAGACAAAAATTATGATCCTTTCTGCTGACCATGCGCTCAAAGATACATGGGCAAATGACTGGGATCTGGCCTGAGATTTAACTGACTGAACAGACCATAAAAAACAAATGGACATGAGAAATTTCTGAACGTAACAAAAAACACAGTGAAGAGCTGACAGAAGTTTCAGATAGTGCCATGAGGAATGGATGAATTTCACAAATGTTAAGCATGAGAAATGACTGAACTTCTCAGATAATTGGAGGAGGGAGGTATTGGGAACCTTTTTGGGAGTGGCATATTGCAAGGCCAACAGAACTTAGGTAGTTGTGTGATGCTGCTGTGACCTAACTAATGATACCAGAAATAGCAGATTTGGGTACAGATGTAGCTAAGCTGGGACCAATGGGGAGAAATTTATTTTGCTAGATTATTTGTGAGGAGTCAAGGTGGATGCATGGGAAAATGGAGAGAAGGGGAGATAAAAGGCACCATTTGCACAAATGAAGCTGCTGGTTAGTGCATTTCTCTGACAGAGCCCTGTGTACCTGATGACAACTGTTCATACTGTCCTGGTTAAGAATTAAGATTTAATATCTTTCAGTGTAATCTCATTCTCTATTCTGTGTATGTGAGAGGTGTAAGTGCCAAAAACTGGAGACTTGGCTGCAGATCATGGGAGCACATAGTCTCTAGGCTAGCAACTGGAGAGAGCAGACAGACTTATTTTACTGTAAGCCAGCAGCTGGAGAATGGGATCACAAGTTACAGGGGCCCCAGGGGCTCCTTGGTCTGGGTGCCAACACCAGGAGAGACAGGGGAGGGGAAGGAAAGGGAAGCTGTTCCCCTGTTAATTTCAGTTCTGTGTGTGCCTGTGTATGTGTGGGTGATTTGCTAATGAACTTGCTTCAAAGCTGGACGGACTAGCTAGTAGGAGGAGATCTGTGTCTGGAAATAGCCAAGGTTTCAGCCAGTGACTGGGTAAGGGGTATGGATACTAGACAGAGCCTATTCTAATATTTGACATCCATGAATGTGGTGTGCGTGTGAATCTGGAGTGTACACATGTGTGTGTGTCTTCACTAGTGAACTTCAGTCCTGATGAGCTGGAGAGGAGGAAGAGGACTTGGCTATTGGTATTCCTGTTTACATGAATCTTCATAGAATCATAGAATAGTTTAGATTGGAAGGGATCTTAAAGATCATCTATTTCCAACCCCCCTGCCATGGGCCTGGACACCTCCCACTACACTAGGTTGCTCAAAACCCCATCCACCCTGGTCTTGAGTTGTTGAAACTTGTTGTTGTTTGGTTGGCTCTGTGTTTGTGTGTCGGGTCATGTTATTGTCATGTATGTGTTGTTGTGTCTTGTCTCTCTGGAGTATCTGTTCAGTCTTGCTACTGGCTGGACCTGCATATTGATCCAGCAGCCATCATATTCATGGAAGTGCGACAGTAGGAACCTTTGGGCTTTTAGTGTTCAACAGACTTTGCTTTGGTAGACTAGGAAGAAGGAATCCTGTGATTCCCAGTCAGACAACTTGCTGAATTCAGCAGCTCCTTTAACACACTCCTCTTCAGGTTGGAATTGTTGGTTTGTATTTTTATTGCCCCGTTATTCTCTCACTTCCTCCGGCATGTTTTCCCTGATCTCTTTATTCGTTTATAGACCAATTATATTCTCTTTTTGTTTTCAGATCTCCTTCTATATGACTTGTGATGTTAATATTTTCTCTTAGTGTCCTGTTTTTGTAAGGATTTATCTGTTTGAACTGTAGTTTGCATTGCAGTCAGTCCCCCTCCGAGTTTCTTTGTAGTCTGAAAACCAGCAGTGAACTGTATTAATTTTTGTGCGGTGTTAAGTTTTAATTGTGATGGTGTATTGGTGTATGTAGGTATTTGTATTCCTTTGTTTATTTTATCTCTGAGATTTGGAATCTTGTGATAAGAATTTAAAATCTGTTTCCCAAATGTGGAAAGGGCCGGGGCAGGGGGGGAGAGTGGGAAAGAAAAAAATGTATACTGCCTGAGACAGAGAACTTCCAAAACATAAAGAGTTGACTTTGAAGTATTTGGACAGGCTCATAAGATGCTTATGAGGATCTATGTAATACTAAATGACATAAAGAAGCATACAGAAGAAATCATAGAAAGAAGTCAACAGACTGGTGGCCTTTTGGTAATTTTCTCTGGAATCTTCCCACTAGCATGTGCAGGCTTGGCAAAAGGACAAAATTTAAACAATGGTCTGAAAAAGTGATAGCAGGGGGAAGTTCAGAGCACAGGATTTGGATTATATGCTTTCTGGAAGGGAATTCAAGGGATATCTCCCCATTTTTAAGTCAGGGATAGAACAGCAAGAGCTTTCAACTTGACATGAGCGTTTCTCTTTCTCTGGTTCAAACTGTTGCTGTCAAAGAACCACTCTCTAAAAGCAAGCATAATTCATAATAAAGTGATCATAGTCCAGTTTTCTTGTGGGAGATGCTCAAGCACTCCAGTGAAGCTACAGTAAGACATTTGCATGTTATTTAAAGATTTCTCATAGTGGAGAAGTGCAAATTCATGTAGCCATTGGGATATATTTGATTTGTTTTTTCAGGTTTTGATGAGTTAACTTGTTATTGTGGTGAATCTGTGATTTACCCCCCTGTCCCCTGTGGCACTCAGCCACCAGAGTGTAAAAAAACATGCACCAGGCCACACGACTGCGATCATCCAGGTAAGTCAGGACGTTCAGTTTTGCTTGGGGTTTTTGTTTTGGTTTTTTGTTTTGGTTTTTTTTTTAATCAAAATATAGAAAAGTGTACATAGGTCTCTCTGAAAATATATTTGCTTTTTTATTAGATGCTTTTTCTGTAGTTATGAATATTTCCAAAAGTCTACACTTAGAAGCCAACCAACTAAGAACTTGCCATGAATACTAGTAGTGGTACTACTGAGTGGTAAAAGCATTGTGGATTTTATTTCTGATCATTATTAATAGTCACAACATATTAAATGTTATATTCCAAAGATTAAGTGCTCTATTGAAACAGTAGGATAATCTAGTGAACAGTTAGTTTCTATGTTCCTTGGAATTACATTGTCTGATAGCAAAAAATATACCACAGGTCAAACAGACATGCTTTCTGACAAATTCCGTCTGATTGTACAACCCTGCTTAGAAGTCACAAAATTCTCTGCGGTTTAATTTAGAAAACATGGAAGAATATTCACCTAAAAACCTGCTGTCAGAATTTTTAAAGAATACTTTAAAGAACGCATTATACTTGCATGAAACATTGTACTTCCCATGAAATGTGTAGTTCTGAAATGTAAACACGTGTTTAATAGTCTTTGCTTTCTCCTTTAATGCTTTTGACTGAAGTATGCTAATAAAACTGTGCTGGCTTTTATATTCCTGTGACTGCAGTGTACCATTCATGTCACAGTGAGGAAAAATGTCCACCCTGTACCTATCTCACTCAGAAGTGGTGTATGGGCAAGCATGAAGTAAGTCTGGATACTTAATATTTTTGAATACTAAATAATGTTGTAGGACTGTAGGCTTAAATTTTTGTGGCCTCAGGAATTGACATGTTGCTGGAGTTTGAGTTTAATGTGATTAAATTAAAAAGTATATCTTTTATACCATATGCATTCAGACCAATTGCTATGTTGGACTATGATGTAAAGAAAATCTCAGTCTTTGTCTTAAGATATTTTAGTATTACGAATTCTGTATGTACAATGCAAATGAAGATGTGAGCAGTAAAAGTACTTTGAGATTTGCATTTAGAATTTTTCATTATTAGCTGTCATCTTCCCTCCCCTCTTCCAGCTGCGAAGTAATATTCCTTGTCATCTCACTGACATTTCCTGTGGACTTCGCTGCAATCAAATGTTAAAATGTGGAATGCACAAATGTAAAAGAATCTGTCATAAAGGAGAATGTCTTATAGATGAAGAGTGTAAACAGCCATGTGTTATTCCAAGGCTATATTGTAATCACCCCTGTATGGCTCCATGTCATCCTTCTTCACCCTGCCCGACAACATCCTGCTCTGCAAAGGTTAGATAACCAAAGCAAATTCACAGGTGAATTGTATGGTTTAATTATCAGCCAATAACAGTTGTGACAAAAAAATGTTGTTTTATATATTGATAACATGACATTTTTTCTGTAAACTTTTAATATTGAATTTTAAAAAAACCCCACACTATTTGTCACTTTTAATTATTCATTATTCCACTGAAATGGGACTCTTAAAGGAATAAATTTACCTCCCTCACACCCCTCCGTGGCCATAAAAAGACAAAAGTTAAAAAGAGCTGCTCTTGTGTCATAGGTTGATCTTCAGTGTGAATGTGGAAGAAGAAAAGAGAGTATGATTTGCTCAGAAGCATCTAATACATATCAAAGGTTTGTACTATAGTAATTCTTTCAATTCCTTACTGGTTTTACTTCTTTGCAGTTTCATTAAATTTCAGCCTTGACTAAATATATTTATGTCACAAGTTTTTTCACACTTTTTTTGTACTTTCATGTACCGTTTCTTTTTTTTGTATTCCCCTGAGCTTTCATACCAGCTATGCTGTAATAGAACATATTCCTCTTCACTGCTGTTAGTCTAACTGTGGAGGTATGTCAAAGCTTGAATCTCCCATCTGTGGAACTCTGCTCTAACCACATAGGGCAATTGGATACAGACTAATTGGGCAGGTCCAGATTCAGGCTCCTAAACGTGGGTGATTACATATCCATGTGTGAGTTGCTGTACAAGTTGCCCTTAATGTGTGATGGAACCTAGTCAATACAGATGATGGAAGCTAAAGTGTGATTTAAAAGTCATACTGAAATAGCTATATTTAGGCAGGAGAGTTTTGACATCTAGATCTTTGTTCGTAATATGCAAACTGAGTCCTACCCAACTCCGTTTATTGCAATAGATTTGTCTCTAGATCCCATTTCTAAACTTACTTCTCTTTCTCTCTTACGCTTGAGGGCAAGGAAGGGACAAGGAAAAGAAGAAAAGTAGGGCTTTTGAACTTTTAAAATTAAAATAGCAAACAGTAGTAATAATAATAATAATAATAATAAAGTCTTACTCTGAGGCTGTGATTGAAAGGAAGTAAAAAAATTAATCTAGAGAATTGATACACAACCAGAGTTCTGCTCTGCATCCCAGTTTATAGGAGAGCACGGTCACAGATTCTTCCCATCTTTCAAAGAAAGCTTCTTAATGATTGTTTTATTTGGAACTGCTGTTTGAGGACCCGCTACTAGCTCAGTGTAGGATATGTCTCTTTGTTCCTACTGATCACTGCTCTGATTCAAATTCTGACAGAAGATGGTGTAGCATCTATGTAATAGGTGCTTAATACTACCTAATGAAAATGAGGAGAAAAATACACTAATCAGAAACAGTTAAGAACAATTGTAGTCAATACTAAGTTGAATGCAAGGCAGACTTGTAGGAGTGGTGATAACTTTTTCTTTTTTAGGAAAAAAAGGGTGTGGGTTTTTTTTTTTTTGTTGTTAAGATCTGTGTCACTATGAATACAAATCAGAAGACTGACTCAACTTTGAAATACTAGTTTAAATTGACATAGGCCTGTCATTAATGATATCCTGGGAAGGTAACATAATTACAAGTCCAAAGTTTTGAAGGCGTTTATTTCTCCACTGTTTCTATAGCTCAGGCACTGTAAAAGTAATCAAACAAGGAAGATGGTTCTTTGAAGTCCATGAGAGTCCTTGCATGCATAAGCTGAACACATATGTATTTATTTATCTAGTGGAGCCCAAATCGAGAGGAAGGGAAGGAAACAATCAGTTTAAAGCACGTGTTTGTATCTGTTTGTCAAATGTGTTCATATATGTTTACAAATTACTCTTGGCCCATGTGATATTAACAAAGGCCGCATTTAATGCCAGCTACGTTTGTATGATAACTCCAACTCTTCAGGTTGCTGAAAAATAAAAATAGTCTATTTTTGTGGCATTTAAGTTTGGCGCTTTTCCCACCATCTATGCACTTGTGGGGGTGGGGTGGGGGGACGGGAAAAAGCATCAAAAAGAAATCCCAAACCAAAAACCAACAGAACACAGTATTGGAGTACTACTACAACAAACTCTTGTAGTACTACTGTGTAAAGGTCAACAAATTAATGGGGTACCCAAGTTTTCTCAAAAACGTTATAGAAGTGACGAAAGAGATTTGAGCTTTTTCAGTGAAAGAATGCTCAAGGGAACAGGAAGGGGAGTGTGCTGCTACATCAGTACCTATAATACAAATGTTAATGTCATATCATCTAATGGCCCGTTACCTAGACTTTCTCACCACCTGATAAATAGGAAGCTGATGATGCCTCTAAGTGTTTTTTGGTTTTATGTAATATCATAGAATCATAGGGTTGGAAGGGACCTCTGGAGATCATCTAGTCCAACTCCCCTGCCACAGCAGGGTCACCTACAGCAGGTTGCACAGGAATGCGTCCAGGCGGGTTTTGAATGTCTCCAGAGAAGGAAACTCCACCACCTCTCTGGGCAGCCTGTTCCAGTGCTCTGCTACCCTCAAAGGAAAGAAGTTCCTCCTCATGTTTAGGTGGAACTTCCTATGCTCAAGTTTGTGCCCATTACCTCTTGTCCTGTCCCCAGGCACCACTGAAAAGAGCCTGGCCCCATCATCCTGACACCCATCCTTTAAGTATTTATAAGCATTGATAAGATCCCCCGATTATCAACACTTAAGGAGAATCATTATTCTCCTTCCTGACACATGATTAGTTCTCTGAATGTGATGCAAAGCATATAGAGACAAACATATCCTTTTATCTGAATTTAACAGAAAAGATGGTTCAGAGGATAGAAAGTTCCATTTTCATGATTTTGTTTGAGAATGGTGTGGGATATTTCACTGAAAACTCGCTGTATGTTTTAGTAACAGAAATTTTAGCAAGAAAGTCAGATGGGGAGGGTTGTTATTGAAGGGAACGATGAAGAATCTTTATAAAGAAAATTGTTAACAGTCTCAGTAGGTATTTTGCTCTTTCCTTATTGCTTGTATCATCCATGTTTTCTAAGCAAGTTTACAAGTACTCCATAAATTCACTTTATAGGTTTTATTTGCACGCAGTTAAGGAAGAATTACATAAAAGTTAAAAAGGCAATTAAAGCTGTACGGTCAGCAGTAGTTTGAAAATTAAGGAGGTGAGAAGAAAGAGTATTTGCATAGCCTAGTTTAAACTTGCTTAGAATTGATGCTCTGAAAAGCTCCTTCAAGAAGCATGTCCAGTTGTTAGTCTTGCTCCTAGTTGCTTGAAAGGGATGAAAGAAACCTTTTAGTTTGTGTAGCTAGATTAGATTGCTGAAAGTAGATGATGTGGAACTAGAGTCCCATTCTATAATCTGATGAGGAAACGGTCAGTCTGTTTTACTTCCACTACCTGGAGGTTTAAATCTGCAGCTTTATACACCTTTTCAAAAGTTTATGTGTTGCTTTAAATGAAATCTAATGCTCTTCTTTTTCAGAATAGCTGCTATATCTATAGCCACTAAGTTAACAGATCTACAGCTGGGAGATTCAGTGGAGATCAGTAGACTTATTACAAAAAAAGAAATGAAGCAGGCCAGGTAAGGAGATGCATGTAGAAACATATTTGAAACCCTTGTGTGTACCTGAAACATCGGTGATGTGAAAAATACAGAATATTGTGAGCAAAATCCCAGCTAAAATAGGAAGACTGCAAATAGCCTGACTCTACTGTAACAATACTGCTAAAAGAGTATTTTGCAATTCCTTAGCAGTTCATGTTTTTGCTTTCATGTAGAACAAGATCTCTGTCATTGGCTGGTTTGCTGTTACAATTATGTATGGAACAGTATCGTTGTGGTTTCAGAGTTTCTTTCTACCCAGCGAACTCCTTAAAGTTCCAGTGGATTTTTTCAGATTTCTAGACATATAACTTACCTTCTGGTTTAGCATCCAGTATTCCGTCCTGGATGATTAATAGGGCATATTTTCCCCTAGTCATCATCTTACTATTTATAATATTTTTCTATTACCCTTTTTAGATCTCTTATATTTGTATCTCAATTTGATTGGTATTTCTGTGTTGTCATACTGGCTGGCACTGCAAATCTTCTTTTAAGTCACAAAAACACTTGTGACTTAAGTTTGATTTTTCTTTTCCTACTGATGTTCCTCAGGATTGGAATAGTTTGTCTTTTTACTTTTAGTATCATTTCTTTAAGGAATTGTCAAGTATTTTCAGCATCCTTCTGTCAGAAACTTGACTTCTGAAAGTTTTGGCCTTTGAAGCCCCTAATTTCTAGGTTCAGTTTACTTTATTTTCTGTTACCGTCTCTCCTCTTTTAATTGTGAATTTAATTATTCCAGAGTCAGTCTGTTACTTGTGTTAAAATCTAATATTCCTTTATAATGCATAAAGTCAAAATAGTGACATTTCCTCTACAGTTGCTTCAAACTTTCCTGTTTTCCGTGGCTGATTATATTTCCTGATGTATAGGAGTAGGTGACCTTGTCACATGTTCCTTTGTTAATTTTGCATCCTTCCTAGCATCCCCTCCTAGCAGTGCCAGTATCAACTGTGGTTTTTTTTCTCAAATGATCTAATTTACCAATATAATAAAATCCTTTTTCAGAAGCTGTTTTTCTTAGTTGCTGTACGGCTTTGGTAACTGCTGCTTCTGCTCAAGACCTAGAGAAGAGCTTGTGTGCTCAAAGATCTTTGATTGTTGTTTGTTTGTTTGCTTGTTTTTAGCTGTATTATCTGATCTAATACAATAAATTATGCTCACACACTCTTCTTACTTTTTTAGGCTGTGATAATGATATGACACCAACAAAGCTACAGTTGGAAAAGTATGTGTAGCAGTGGTGATTCTAATTGTATTTTTCTTTCATAATTCAGGTTGCAATGTGATGAAGAATGCTTAGCTCTTCAGAGGAACAGGTGGGCAATGAATTTGCTTGCTGTTTTTTTTCAGCATTCCAGGTTCAGAAAGTTAATGCTATGTGGAAAAAATCCTTTCCTGCATGGACCAGAGAACTGATAAATATGGAGATGTTTCCTGTGTTATTCGGATCTATACTGAGTGATCTGAGATCTCACTAGAATATTCTAGTGAAAAGTCCTAAATGAGCAGTTTCAAGTACATCTATGTTAGTAACCCATATCTCTACTCTTCAGTGACAACGTGTTTGGGAAGCTGGGGGGATTTGTGTGTTTATTTCTGTTTGGTTGTGCTTTTGTTACGTTTTGGTTTTTTCCTCCTACCCTCAAATTCAGGCGTCTTGCTGAAGCTCTTGAAATAGATGATAATTCTGATCCTTTTAACATCCGTTCTTCTGGACCAAAGTACAGTGACCTTTTAAAAGAAGATGCAAGGTATGTGTTCTGATGATGACAGGTGTCGTATGTTAAAAAATGTTGAGAGCAAGATGGAAAATGCAGAATAGTTCTATTTACTCTTGTAAAAATGCCCATGTTCACTCTTCTCTCCAGCCTTGGCAATCAGTGATAATTGAGGCAGAGGTGATGTGCACTTCTCAAGATCTGCAAAGTAAAAAGTGCCTGACAGGTTGCTTTGTTCTGTAATAGGACCAGATTTAGAGTGGGAACGTCATTTTCCACCATTCTTCTTATTGTGAATCAGTACCTGTACTTCTCACATATCCACTGCTTTCGTACACAATGAACCCCATCTCAGTGCTTCTTGTAAACTTTTCAAGACAAAGACAAAAGTGATAGCTAAGTACTGAAATACGCTCTCACAGCCTAACATTATTTCCTGCCGCCAGTCTCTCATTTATTTTTTTGCCTTACTGCCTTTATTTTAAAAATAAAGAAATGGCATTCATAAAACAACTTCATTGATGCAGAGCTAAGCCTATGCAGGTTCTGACTGCAAAGAGGGCTGCTAGACTGAAACATCTGAAAATGAGGCAATAGAAAGTCAAGGTAGTATCCAAAGCATCCCACTAATAAATACTATGCAATCTGGAATGACAGGGAGAGATCAGACACATTTTTAAGAAGATGCTTAAATGGTAACTGTCATTTAAGAAGTTTTTGCTCTTGTGTGTGTGTTTGTTGGCATGACATTAGTTTTCACCAGCTCTGAGGTTTTGTAACAGCTGAATCTGTTTTGCTCTCGCTTCGCTATTGTAATGATACATAAGTTTCATATTTTTGTGAGGATGTCGTTGTCTTGAAAATCCTTTATTTTAATTTTCTGATGTGTTGAGATGAGTGAAAATTTTATCACACTGAATTTAAGAGTGAATTACCTCTTGCTTTACTTCCAACTTATTAGCCTACTGCAAAAAAAAAAAAGCTGAGTGTTTTCATTGTGGAGGCACTGTTTTATTAGTATTTGCGCTTAAATATGGTATTTTATAAGGACAGTTCTCTTAAGTGCATATAGAATATGTTTTGCTCTACCTCTTTCAGAAAACAAAGCAAACGTTTTCACTTTCTTAGTGTTGAATATCTTGTGTTATGTGGGTAGTCCAGTCCCCTCTTTTTTTGGAGTACAATGCAGTCTCACCTTCCTGTCAGCCATTCTCTACCCGTAGCGTAGTGTTCATCTTTCATGAACAGAACTGACCAGAATCATGCACTGTATTCCAGATAGTCTAACAGAAACCTTGAAAAGTAGCTTTAATGCTTCCACGCTTCTCTCTGAAAATATCTCTTCTCATTCATTCTGTGATTTTACTTGCATTTCCTTTGTAGCCACTTTATATTGATAATTCATGATAAACTAATACACCCAGGCTATTCATACTGATTCACAGCTTAAAGCAAAAGTTTTTGTTAGTCCTCAAGTCAATGACTTTGCACATTGAATTACTGGATTTCATTTAGCCAGTCTTCAAGAGAAATTAGTTTCTCTCTTTATTAAACATATCTCTCTTACATAAGCAAGAATCTGCAATTTTTAAAGCTTACTTCCTTGACTCCTTTTGATGATCTTTTATCTCAGCCATCTTGCAAAAGTCCTGGACTTCCCTTATAATGGCAGGATCTATGAAGTGTATCTCTTCCAGTATTTTTTTTTCAGGTAGCTCAGCATTCTGTATAAGTTTTGACAGATGCATTTATTCTTGCTTGAGCAGGCCGCTCCAGTAATGCAAGAGTTCAGGGCTTGTGGTTTTCTGCAGAGTGTAAGTTATACATCTATATATGGGATCTCAGAATGATGAGAAATACAACAGCCACCTTCCTGTGCATTCAGGGTCACTGCCTCAAGAAGGCGGCAGCTGCCAAAACAATGAGTACAGTGCTGTGATATTATCTGGTTTAGGGAATCCATTGATCTCTGAAGCTGATAACATTGTCAAGGGCTGAAAAAAATGCACATCTACAAATGAGAAAACTTGAGAAAGCTCTGAGAAAACTTGTGATTCTGAGCTGTAGTCTTTAATTACCAGAACCCTAAAGCTCCAAGATGCAGTACAATTCCAGGTAACAGGAAAAGGATGAGTAAATGGATGCCAAGATAACGTATCTCCTTTGTACGAGAGTGACAGGCGGCGGGCACACCAGCAATAGCACGGTGATGCTGCTGCATGCTGATGTTACTGATATGTTTTTTAGAATCTGACAAGGAGTCAGAAGAAGAGTCTCTACAGCATACAGCTTTATATGAGGAGATGTCCTGCTGCCAAGGGGAATCCATTTTGTATCATGGAGATGACTGTACCAGCACACCTGAGCACAGATCAGGGGGTAAGGATCCACTGGGTAGACATTTCAGCACTGACCTTTGTGAGAGGCCCCAGAAATAGACACAGAGAGCAAGCGAATGCTCAAGTTGGCCCATTGACATGAAGTTGGAAGGTAGACTGGCACAAGTATTAATGCCCAGTTTAACAAGGATGGTGCCAAGGCTGCTATTTGATGAATTAAGACTACTGGAGAAGGAGAAAAGGACATCTGGAATATCTGGACACGTGGAGCTACACAGAAGGGATTTTTTTAATTTTGTCATTGGCTGTGCAAGACCCCACAGCAGCTGCATGGACCAGGGAAATCTTGGATCAAATCGTTAAGTCTAGAGAGACACAGAGGGAGATGGGTCCTTTGTAGGCCCCTGAAAGAAGGGGCAGTGAGGGCAGCTTCTCAAGCACATGACTGGCAAACTGCAAGCATGGGATGTCAGTCAGAGGCAAAGTCTTGCACTGGCAAGTGTTGCAAGAATAAGGAGGTTTTTGGTAGAGGTATCAAAATCTGAGGAAAGCAAAAAACATACTGCAAGAACTGCAGTGAAAAACCAAGCAGAAAAATGGCAGTAGGCCTGCTCCTGCAATGCAAGGATGTGAGGAGAAGCCTGATGTACACCATTTATAGACACTGCACAGAAAGAAACAGTTTTCAAGTTCCACATAGCAAAATTTCAGTATGCCCACTGTCAGATCAGATGTGTTTATTTGAAGAACAACTTCATTTCCTTACTGTACATTATTTTTCATTACGTGTAGACACTTGCAGGTTACAACATCGGAGGTCACAATGAGCAGTTAGCTGTTTGTTTTGTCATAAGCAGTTGTAAATAGCTTAATTGAAAGAATTGTGCGAACATGATATCTGTGCTAGTAAGAAGTAACAATATTCCTTTTAAAATAAAACAACAACAAAACAACACATGTGGCAAAGCTTGGAAAACTTACTGTAAGAGCTCAGATTAGTAACCAAAAAGAATTAAAAATACGTAAGAAAATACTTCAGTCGGTTAACAGATACTCATCAATATACTGGGAAATGGAGACATTCCATTTGGTTTTGTTAGGGCAGTATGAATTGTACATTGGTTAATTTGTAAATACACAAGCAAATTCCAGCTGAGGATGACCACAAATGAAATTCCTCAGACAGGCTATGAGCAAGCTGTTGAGACACCAAAACAAGTGACCTAAAACTGCAAGACTAGAACTGGAGACAAGCACAGATGAGAATTAAGCAGTAGCCAGTTCTTACTGTCCCTGCTCACCCAGGTATCTGATCAGGATCATACAGAAAAGACTACTGAACCTGCAGGATATTTTTTTCATCTTGTTGTGAAATGATTTACAACGGGCTTCATTTTCTTCCTCATCTTAATGGATAGTTTCTGTTACCCTTGGCCTTTCAAGACCTTTGCTAACAGTCGAGCTTGCCACAGTTTCTTGGCAGCTGCAGGCTTCTTTTTGCCCTTCAGTGAAGAGTATGCTTCCTTGCATGGTGGCCTGACACTCCCCCCCTCTTATGTCAAAGCAGTCTAATGAGGTTTGCTCACAAATTTTGAAAGGAAAGACTGTGCACTGTTGAAAAGACACTTTATTTTTCATCTGGTGATCTCAAAGGGAAGTTCGATACTGTAAAGAAAATCTTACTTGTGCTTTGTCAGCCTTAATGGCAGAGGATAAAACAGCCTGAAGTCCTATTCTTCACTCCAAACATCTAGATACAGAAGATGCACCTTCCTGTTGGATTGCCTAGGCTGTTCACTGATGCATCCAGAACTCTCTAGGGCAATCAACACGTTTGTTGAGGGTATTTCTTTCAAAGGAAATGTTCAGATTAAGGAATACTGAAGTCTGCCATTTTCTTGAAGATTCCTCAAACCAAATTATGCTCTCTCAGAATCTTTTTGATGATTCCAAAGAAAAAGCAATTGTTCTGTCTCTCCCACCATCTGCACTGGCCTGCCTTCGTTGTTCCTGTCTGCTCACTCAGATCATCAGGAGGTGGCTCAGTGTTGTTCTTCCATGAATTTCTTCTATATGAAAGATTCTTGAGGTACAAAGTGCACATAAAACACTTGCCTCACCTTTGAATACGCATATGGGTAGTCACAGCTCTGCCATTGTGTAGTATAGAATCATAGAATTCTCTAGGTTGGAAAGGACCATTAAGATGGTCCTAATCATTAACCTAACACTGCCAAAACCACCACTAAACCCTGTCCCTAAGCACCAAGTCTACCTGTCTTTTAAATACCTCCAAGAATGGTGATTCCACCACTTCCCTGGGCAGCCTGTTCTGATATTTGATAACCCTTTCTATGAACAAATTTTTCCTAATATCCATCCTCCCATGGCGCAACTTGAGGCCATTTCCTCATGTCCTATCACTTGTTACTTGGGAGAAGACACCAACCCCCCCATCACTATACCCTCCTTTCAGGTAGTTGTAGTGAGCGATAAGGTCTCCCATCAGCCTCCTTTTCTCCAGGCTAAAAGATCCCAGTTCCCTTAGCCACTTCTCATAAGGCATGTGCTCTGACCCCTCACCAGCTTCTCTGGACATGCTTCAGAACCTCAGTGTCTCACTTCAAGTGAGGGGCCCACGGTATCGACGGTGCTGCCTCACCAGTACCGAGTACAGGGGAACAATCACTTCCCTAGTGCTGCTGGCCACACTATTCCTGATACAGGCCAGGATGCTGTTGGCTTTCTTGGTCACCTGGGCACACTGCTGGCTCATATTCAGCCAGCTGTCTACCAATACCCCCAGGTCATTTTCTGCCAGGCAGCTTTCCAGCCACTCTTCCGAAGCCTGTAACGCTGCAACGAGTTTTTATGACCCACGTGGAGGACCCGGCACTTGGCCTTGTTGAACCTCATACCATTGGCGTCGGCCCCTCCATCCGGCCTCTCCAGATCCTTCTACCCTCCAGCAGATCAACACTCTTGCCCAACTTGGTGCCATCCGCAAGCAAAAGGGAGTAAGGCGCTGCTTCTACTCTTTAGGGAGTCATTGGAACTAGGGATGTTAGGTGTTGCCCATGAAACTAATTTCTGTAAAGTTAATCTACTCCAATACGTCTTACCTTTCCCTACAACAAAATAACATTCTCTTCATCAGTTGATTTCTGCTTCCACCACACACCCCCTGGCCTTGTTCCCAGAAGAATATGCTTTCAGTTTTGTCTTCCTATTCGAGTACTTCAGTCTTTACTGTCTTGGGATTTCTTGAAGTTGAGAGATGTTCTAAGTATTTAGAAAAGAACCCAACCTGGTTGATTTCACTGGTGACTTACAGGTGATAACTCTGTTTTTATAGGCTTCTGAAGTGTTGATTTTTTTTTTTTTAACATATCCCCCAGTTTGCGAGCTGGTTCCTCAATAGGTTTTTAAATATTACACGTCAGGTGCTTGTGGATCCTCTCATTGGATTGTTAGTTCCATTTTTTTTCTTACCTCCTGTGATCTCTTCACCTTGAAATATGGGTGTTTATGGCTGGCATTCACAGAATCACAGAATGGTTTGGCTTGGAAGGGACCGTAAAGATCATCTAGTTCCAACCCCTCTGCCCTGGGCAGGGACACCTCCCACGAGACCAGGCTGCTCACAGTCTCATCCAGCCTGGCCTTGAACACCTCCAGGGATGGGGCATCCACAACTTCCCTGGGCAACCTGTTTCAGTGCCTCACCACCCTTACCGTAAAGAATTTCTTCCTGATACCCAATTTAAATCTACCCTCTTTCACTGTTATCCCATGTCCTATCATTCCACTCCCTGATCAAGAGTCCCTCCCCATCCTTCCTGTGGGCCCCCTTTAGGTACTGGAAGGCCACTATAAGGTCTCCTCGCAACATTCTCTTCTCCAGGCTGAACAACCCCAACTCTCTCAGCCTGTCCTCATAGTGCGTGCTCCAGCCCTCTGATTATATTTGTGGTCCTCCGCTGGACCCGTTCCAACAGGTCCATGTCCTCCTTATGTTGAGAACTCCAGAGCTGGATGCAGTACTCCAGGTGGGGTCTCAGGAGAGCAGAGGAGAGGGGCAGAATCACCTCCCTTGACCTGCTGGCCATGCTTCTTTTGATGCAGCCCAGGATGCAGTTGGCTTTCGGGGCTGCAAGTGCGCATTGCCTGCTCATGTTGAGCTTCTCGTCTGTCAGCACCCCCACGTCCTTCTCCTCAGGGCTGCTCTCAAGCCATTCTCCGCCCAACCTGTATTCGTGTCTGGGATTGCCATGACCCAGGTGCAGGACCTTGCACTTCGCCTGGTTGAACTTCATGAGGTTTGCACAGGCCCACCTCTCAAGCCTGTCAAGGTCCCTCTGCGTGGCATCCCTTCCCTCCAGCGTGTCGACTGTGCCACACAGCTTGGTGTCATCAGCAAACTTGCTGAGGGTGCACTCAATCCCACTGTCCACGTCACCGACAAAGATGTTAAACAGCACTGGTCCCAGTAATGACCCCTGAGGAATACCACTCATTACTGGTTTCCATGTGGACATTGAGCCATTGACTGCAAGCCTTTGAGTGTGACTGTCCAGCCAGTTCCTTATCCACCGAGTGGTCCGTCCATCAAATCCATGTCTTTCCAGTTTAGAGACAAGCATGTTGTGCAGGACAGTGTCAAACGCTTTGCATAAGTCCAGGTAAATTACATCTGTTTTATGATGTCATTTGACATGCTGATGTCATTTGATGTCTATGACATCTGCTGTAGCCCTGTCATAGAAGGCCACCAAATTTGTCAGGCATGATTTGCCTTTAGTAAAGCCATGTTGGCTGTCACCAGTCGCCTCCTTATTTTCCATGTGCCTTAGCAGAGATTCCAGGAGGATCTGCTCCATGATCTTGCCAGGCACAGAGGTGAGACTGACCGGTCTGTAGTTCCCTGGGTCTTCCTTTTTTCCCCTTT
This sequence comes from Chroicocephalus ridibundus, assembly GCF_963924245.1. Classification (NCBI taxonomy): domain Eukaryota; kingdom Metazoa; phylum Chordata; class Aves; order Charadriiformes; family Laridae; genus Chroicocephalus; species Chroicocephalus ridibundus. Next base: position 62,456,222 of record NC_086285.1, on the reverse strand, counting down.
TTTGAAAATGGGAGTTGTGTGTCCCCTTTTTCAGTCAGTGGGAGCTTCACCAGACTGCCACAACTTTTCAAATATAATGGAAAGTGGCTTAGCAACTTCATGCACCAGCTCCCTCAGGACCCACAGATGAACTTCATCAGGTCCCATGGACTTGTGTACCTTCAGGTTCCTTAGATGGTCCCGAATCTGATCTTCTACAGTGGGTGGTTCTTCATTCTCATAGACCCAGCCTTTGCATCCTGCAACGTGGGTGGTGTGGTTGGAGTCCTTGCCGGTGAAGAACGAGTGGAAAAAGTCATTCAGCACCTCAGCCTTCTCCATATCCTGGGTGACCAGGTCTCCTGTCTCCTTCCTGAGAGGGCCCACGTCTTCCCTAGTCTTGCCTTTACCCCCGACGTACTTACAGAAGTTTTTCTTCTTGTCCTTGATGTCCCTGGCCAGATTTAATTCTGCCTGGGCTTTACCTTGCCTAATCTGGTTCCTGGCCACTCGGACAGTTTCTCTGTATTCCACCCAGTCAACCCGTCCTTGCTTCCACCCTCTGTAGGCCTCCTTTTTGCTTTTGAGCTTGTCCAAGAGCTCTTTGTTCATCTATGCATGCCTCCTGGCACTTTTGCCTGACTTCTTCATTCTTGGGATACACCGCTCTTGAGCACAGAGGAGGTGATCCTTGAATACTAACCGGCTCTCTTGGGCCCCTCTTCCCTCCAGTGCTTTATCCCATGTTACCCTGCCAAGCAGGTCCCTCAAGAGGCCAAAGTCTGCTCTCCTGAAGTCCAGGGTAGGGGGCTTGCTGCGTGCTCTCCTCACTGCCTGAAAGATCTTGAATTCCACCATTTCATGATCACTGCAGCCGAGGCTACCCTTGAGCTTGACATTCACCACCAGCCCCTCCTTGTCGGTACGGAGAAGGTCCAGCATAGTAGTATATGCTTTTTGACTCTCTGGAGTTAAGCTCATCCTAAAGGGATCAGTGGTTTTGGGTGGGGTTTTTTTTGTTGGTGTTTTTTTGGTGGGTTTTTTTGTTTGTTTTTTTTTTTGTTTGTTTGTTTTTTGTTGTGGGGGGTTTTTTTGGTGTTGTTTTTGTTTTTTTTTTTTTTTTTTTTTTGTTTGTTTTTTTTTTTAGGACCTGCCTGAGATTATTGCTGTCTTTCCAAAGCCTGATGTTGCATGGGCTGAGTGTATTTTATAGCCTATGTGTCCGGAGGCCCCTTTCTTTTTAACTCTAGAAGTCCAGATCCTTTTTGCAATTTTCCCAATGTAATACTTTTCTCCACTGAAGATCCAGGAGTTCTGATAACTACATGCAACGTGCATCCACTGTTACAAAACCTTGAAGGTTTTCCAGTGATGGGATGAGTCTGTTTGTACCAGTGATGAAGTGATGTTGGTAGCTGAGCTACTGAATGTTGCCACTTTGCATGTTTGCTTGAGACCGCTTGGTCTTTTGGATAATACATTCACTTCAGCATCCTGAACTTTGGTAGGGCATCTATCAGAGATGGTGGTGCCTGCTGTGGTAGGCACTTCTTGACTGACGAAATTCTGATGTCATTCACAAAGTGGTGGTGTGCCTATTTTTGAAGAAATAAGGTTATTTACTACTAACCAGCTTTGAGATATGAAATCTTCAGGCAGCCTTTTTTCCCCATGGGGATGGTGCCCTAACAAATAAAAAGGAGTTAGTTTACCTGTGCAAAGGTCACCCTTATATGAAAGACTTGACCTACTATGATTAAGCAAAGTTAAAAAAATAATTTTAAAAAGTCCTTAATGGCTTATATCAAGAATAATTTATTTTGCTTGCAAGTAGCCTTACGCTTCTGCTTTTGTTCTTTTTTAATTTGTTATGCTAGATAAGTTGAAGACCAAAGTCAATGCACTTATGCTCTGTCTTGGAAAAGAACTCCACTCTGTTTACCCAGTCCCCATTCTTGTGTCTAATCGTGTATTCTAATTAAGTCAATTGCCTTAATGACAAGTAATTTAAAAACACTGAAATGTCAACATTAAAATCTACATTATCGATTTGAAAATGTAGAATTGGATTGTCAGACAGTAGAGTTGTATCATAGAATTTTATGCTGGGTTCCAAGGGTTGAGGGGAAAATAATTCTTGATTTTTGTAACAGTGATGACATACTAACATTTTTTAAATTTAAATAATGTAATATATAAATCAAAATGTGCTCTCACTCCTGATGCTGTCAATTTAGTTATTTAATTTTGTTCTTGTTGAAAATAATGTTACAAAAGATGAAGATATTGTATCTTTGTACATTCTCTTGCCTCATTTACCTAGAATGCTGTTCTTGCAGGAAGGATTTAAAATTTGTGAGTGATATTGAGAAGGAAATGAGAATGCTTGTGGAAGCTGTGAATAAGGTCAGTATTCAGATATTCTGTATGAGTTATGGTAACAAACAGTTTTGTTTGGGGGGAGTTTGGTATTACTAAACTTTATTAATACTAATAGTTATGAGTTGACACTAGATCTGCTTGGGCTCCAATAGAGTGCACATTTTAATTATACATAGAACAAAATTTTTAGGAGACATAGTTCACTTTAGTGGATCTACAGCAGGATCACTTTGGTGACAGCCAAGCTTTATTTAAAGATTCAACTAGTGCTAAGCTTTAATGTATCAATGGATTATCATTAATTTTTGGATCTCCATTAATAAAGTATTAATTATCAAAGATGGTGTTTAAAGGTTCAGACTTTGAGGAGGAAAGCCTAGGTCTTTCTGATCCCTGTAGTGGAACATGCTCACAAATTTGCAGATACCTTCCTGCATTTGCCAGTGTGTGAGGTAGTCCTCCTCCTTCTTAGATGACAGCCTAACTTTCACAAGGCTGTCAGATTTGTTCTTTAACTGTTTAGATTCCTGATTACCAGTTTTCTGTTTAGACACCCATTCATTGATTACAGAATTCCCGTGCTTCTGCATGTGAGCCCTTCCTTTGATAACAGTAGATTGGCTTGTGCCCTGCTAGACGAGGATGTAGCTGTTTCAACGAATCACAGAATGTTTGAGGTTGGAAGGGACCTCTGGAGGTCATCATGTACAACCCCCCTGCTCAAGCATGGCCACCTAGAGCCAGCTGGCCCGGTACTGTGTCCAAATGGCTTTTGAGTCTTTTCAAGGATGGAGAGGCCACAATCTCCCTGGGCAACCAGTGCCAGTGCTCAGTCATCCTCACAGTAAAAAAAGTGTTTCCTGATGTTCAGAGAGAACCTCCTGGGTTTCAGTTTGTGCCCCTTGCCTCTGGTCCTGCTACTGGGCACCATGGAAAAGAGCTTGGCTCCATCTTCCATACACCCTCCCTTCATGTAATTATACACATTGATAGGATCGCCCCTGAGCATTCTCTTCTCCAGGCTGAACAGTCCCAACTCTCTCAGCCTTTCCTCAATGGAGAGATGCTCCAGTCCTTTAAGCAACTTTGTGGCCCTTCACTGGACTCTCTCCAGTATGTCCATGCTTGTCTTGTACTGGGGAACTCAGAATTGGACACAGTACTCCAGGTGTGGCCTCACCAGTGCTGAGTAGAAGGGAAGGAGCACCTCCCTCGGCTTGCAGCAATGCCTAATGCAGACCAGGATACCGTTAGCCTTCTCTGCCACATGGGTACATCACTGGCTCATGTTCAACTTGGTTTCCACCAGGACCCCCAGGTCCTTTTCTGCTGAGTTGTCTTCCAGCTGGGTGGCACCCAGCATATACTGGTGTGTGTGGTTGTTCCTCACAAGGTTCAGGACTTTGCACCTCTCCTTGCTGAACTTCATGAAGTTTCTGTCAGCCCACTTCTCCACCCTGGATGGCAGTATGCCCCTCTGGCCTATATCAGTCAATCCTCCCAACTTTGTGTTATCGGCAAACTCACTGAGGGTATACTCTGCCCCATCATGCACATCACTAATGAACATGAAATGAACATCACGAAGATGTTAAACAGGACTGGACTGAGTATGCAGCCTCCCTTCTCTCCCCCAAGGTACACTGGTTACAGGCCTCCAACTAGACTTTGTGCCGCTCATCATCACCCTTAGGGCCCAGCCAGTTTTGAATCCACCTCACTGTCTGCTCAGCCAGCCCCTGCAGCAACAGCCTGACTGGCTGTGGGGCTCTTAATGGGAGACAGTGTCAGAGACCTTACTGAAGGCCTGGGAGAAACTAGCCACTCCTCTCCCCTCATCTAGCAGGCATGTCAGTTTATCATAGAAGTCTACCAAGTTGGTCAAGGATGACTTCCCCTCGTTGAAGCCATGCTGACTGCTCCTGAGGAGTTTCTTGTCCTTTGTGGAAGGAATGAATCTGGAAGTGCGTTCCAGGTTGAGCTGCTCCTTCACTTTCCCAGGGGTCGAGGTGAGGCTGACTAGCCTGTAGATCTGTGTGTCCTCCTTTCACATTGAAGATGGGGGTGACAGCATGTGTGTAGGCCATGGTTTGACTTTCTTTTCCTTCTAAATGGTGGCGTGTATGGTGTAAAAGGGAACATGTCCCTTGCAAGGTAAAGTTAACCTGGTCTTCTGCTCAATTCATCGTCTTGCATACCTTTTCTTTTTATTTTCTCCCTTGTTTCATCTTGCAACCCACAGGTATTTATGTTGTCTTGGGCATGTCTCATTCAGGCCTGTGTCCAACCTGACAAGTGAACTCCCCCTTTTTATGGAGGCAAAGATTGGATTAATATGTTTGACATGGCATTATGCAAGGAGACGGTTTTCAGTTGTTGTTCTGCCATGATTCCTAAGTCTTCCTTATGCTTGAGTCTGTTCAGTTATTTATCATGACTCATAAATCCTTTCTGACTAAAGTTGTGGCTCATTTTCTTTGTTTCTGAATGTAGAGCTTTACTTGGTTGTATTAAATGTATTTTGCATGCTAGTCTATCAGGCGTTCAGGTTACTCTGCCTATATCAGTACTATGTCTTTCATACTGATTACTTATGCTTACACATTTCATTTTGACTGTTTTCTTTTTTGCATTGTGCCTTTGGAGATACCAACTTCAGCTTAATTGAATAAATGAGTAATAAAAAGGATTTTGATATTTAGAAGTTTTAGCATTAATGTGGTTCAGCTTTATTTATCATTTTATGACTTTGCTTGCCTCATGAACATCTGTTCCTCTAGACTCGTCAGCATGTACTCATCTAGCATAGCAGAGTTGTCATTGTTGATATATGTAAGCAGACAAGACAGGAAACGTATCATCCAGCTCTCTCTGCATACGGATAGATATTCTGATGTTTTTCTGAGAGTGGAGCCATCACCGCTTTTTTAAAGCAAGTGTGACTAGTCATCATAAGTAGGTACAGAATCTGTAGAGTTTTCTTCATTCAAATGCTTGTCTGTGTGCTGGAAGTGTTGTGATAGGTGGAAGGTTTATTATATTTATTGTCGAGTAAAGATTATATCCTGACAGCATGCGATTACCCTGAAGACTTATGGACAAGATTGACCAGAGTTTCTGGTCCAGTTAGTATTCATAAGTTAGCTATTTTACAATCTAAGGGAAGACAGATATTAACCCTCTATTTACAGGATAGCTACAATGTACCTCTGATGTACATCTTGCTCTATTACATATGGTCTTTACATTAATTTAGGTGACCGACCTTTTGTAAATCCACATTGACTACTCCCAGGGACCTTCTCCTTCATGTACCTAAAAATGGCTTCTAAAAGGACTTGCTCTATGATTATTTTTTTTTTCCCCTCAGGCTTTGAAGGGTAGCTGATCAACCTCTAGTTCTTGGGTTGCGTTTTTGGTTTTGGGGTTGTTGGTTGGTTTTTTTAACATAATTACAAACATTACCTTTCTCTAGTTCATAGGGTTCCTACCCCGTTCTCTACAAACTTTCAGAGATGATAGATCATCCTGGTTTCTCAGAGCCTTTAAATGCACTGCCAGGAACTTGTATAGGTTGGGATTTCTCTAGAAATCCTTGACTCAAGCTTATTCTGCTACTAGTAGTTTGTCTTCCCCTTCAACCCTGCCTGTAGACCCCAAGACCTAGAAGACTTTGTTGGTGACAACCAAGGCAAAAGCTGAAGCAGCATCTTGAGTCCCTGAAGCAGACTGAAGCACTGAGTGTCTCATCCTCACCCACACTTGCTGTTACGAAGCCACCCAGTCCATTAGGACAGGGCTCATAGGGCCCTGCTTTTTGTTTGCTCTTTTACTGTTTATATAGCAATCAGTGTAGAGTCAATCATTATCACTCTTTAACTGAAATTAAAACTACAGTTTTGTTTTTATTTAATAAAAAGTCTATTGATGCCATTGCATGACAGATTTTGCAGATAAATAGCTTCTTTGGTAGAGGGAAGTGAGAAATTAATGTAGCTATGTGCAGTATGTGCATTGTAAAGCCAGTCTGAAAATAAAATTAGATGTAATTCAAAATGGGCAGATCATTCTGAAAAATAAAAATTTAGAAAAAATCATTTTATAGTGCTTCTTTGGGATACAAATAGAATGGATGAATTTGGGATTTGTATTTCAAACTTAAAAGATACGTGTGTGTGTATACTTTGAAGTGATGGAAACAATAGAAGACATGTAATTTAATTTTGGGGAAATGGACATTTTTAGATGAGCTTTCTGTCAGTACTGAGGTATTAGCAATTTGTGGTACTAATTTTGTCATAGCAGCAAAATTTTAGAGGTATAAGCACTTTCTTTTTTCTTGTTTTCTTCCCTCTGCCCCCCCCACCCCCCCCAAGGAAAACTGTACTACTTTTTTTTTTTAAAAAAAACCTTTTCTCTTGAATTCAGGGCAAGAATACAAAGAAGAGCCATTGTTACCCACCAATGAACAGAGATCACCGCAGAATCATCCATGAATTAGCTCAGGTTTATGGCATTGAAAGTGTGAGCTATGACAACGAACCAAAGCGTAATGTTGTTATCACTGCAGTGAAGTATGTAATTCATCATTGTTTTCAAGTCTATTAACTATAGTTTAAATAACTGTATGTTTTTATCACTTACTCAAATGAGTTCATTTATAATGCAATTTGCAACAGTAACTTCCAGTAGAATTTTTTTAAAGCAGTTTTTAAATTGATAATTTCATAGGCTTCTACTTCCACTAGTCAAGTAAATCTTCAAAGAAGAAAACCCAATTGGAAAAGCTAAGAAAAGGTTTTGCAAGGCTGTCCTCTGTTCATCTTAGCAGTAACTTTTCATCCTTTTGCCATCAGCTAAATTTGATAGAGGAATCAAAGATAAGAAATTTCATAAAATTTCATGAAAATCAGTAGCTGGGTTGAGAAGTCATACCTAAATCTGCACCCTCTTTGAAAAATTCTGGTATTGGAACTTACTTGTTCTCCATCTATCTGAACCTGTGTCATGGTTTTGGCCAGGTTGGCCAATGACAAGACAACAGATGCTCTCCCCCACCTCTCATTCCAAGGAGAGGAAGAAGAGAGATAAAGAGAGTTATGAGTTTAGAACAAAACTAAACTACTTTAATGAAATACTAACAATAAAATAAAAAGGAAATAATGAAGTAGATGTAATGTATACAAATATATACAAAACCATATCAAGCTCCCAGGGAGATGTCACCAGCCAGCATTGGTAAAGTTCCAGACTGGATTCAGTGATGGATGGGAACTGGATTCTGGATCTTCATTGAGGAACCCATGGATTGGGATCAAAGGTAGACAAACTGACAGGATCATCCTCAGACATTGGAGAAAGTGGCAACCCTTTGCTCCCTCAGCTTTTATACGGAGCGTGGCAGATGGGATGGAATACCCAATTGGTGTTTTGGGGCACCTGACCTGTCCACTCCTCCCCACAGGTGCAACCCCTCCACAGGGCAACCAACCAGCCAGCTGACCCTGGTTGCCACAACAAGAAGTAAGAGGAAAAGCCTCTCCCACTGAACAGAAGGTTGGCTCTGCTCCACCCCAAACCAGGACAACCTGCCACAGAGCATACTCCTGGAATTTCTGCAAATTGAAGAGATTTCTAAGCAAAACTGGAAATACTTGGAGAAGACCCACAGAAAGCAGTTCATATTAGAAAAGGAAATGAAGGGAGTATAGCTGGGGGAAAAGCAAGGTGATTGCAGTGGAGCCATAGGATGGGAAGGCTTCCTTGATTCTGCTGCTCACTGGGCAGCATATTTAGTTTAGGACTGTCAGATTGTGGTTCTTTGGCAATCAGTTGTTTTCACCTGTAGATACCGACTGTAGTTATAAAAAACTGTCACCTTCTGTGCTACTGGAATGCCATGAGCTGCTCCTGAGCCTGTTCTTGGGTTGGTAGCTTAGCTACAACCTTGATTTCTTCAGACACATGGAGTACAATTTTGATACCCCTTTGTGTTTCCATGAAACAATTTAAGGTACTCTTTTGGTTTGTAGTAAAGGAAGGTGAGAAAGAAAACGTATTTGAAAAAGCTTATTTAAGAAAAATAAATAAATTGGGACGGGGGGGAGGTGCGGGCAGGATGAGAAATTAGTGAAGAGGATAAAGTGTCAGAGAATAGTGCAGGACAGGTGACTATGCTTTAGAAACAAAGACGTATCCTGCAACTTGAGAATGGGAGGCCTTCCTCTGTGGTTTTAGGAGAGATTGACACTTGCTCCTTCCCTTGTCCAGGGAACAGTGTACCATGCAAAACACTCATGCTGCTGTTCGACCACTGCGAGTTTTACAGACACCAGGTGGTCTACTAAGAATATTCTTCATCTGCATAGCAATGTTTCTTATTTCAGTGGATTCATCCAAAGCTTCTTTTCATTGTTTCTTTATTTGCCACTTCTTTGAGACATAAAAAACACTGAAGCCTCAGACAAGTGATAGCTCAAGGTCCAGGATGGTATTTTTGAGTATTTCGCTGCTGAAGAAGCTGTTGCTTCTTCAAGTCCAGGGGCTAGTAGTCACCAGAAAGTTCAAGTGGTTTGCATTTTGTTTTATTCTGTTTTCAGCATTCCCTGTGGAATTCCATTATGAGCACTTCCGAGTATAGATAATTCAAAATGATGCTAGGCAGAGAGGCCATTCTTCCTCTTCACACACCGTTGTTGTGTCATTGAAATGGTAACATCACCATACAGGTTGGTCAGAGGAGTGAGAAAGTCTCCTTGGTGCTAAGAAAGCTTCCTCCAACCAGACTTCTTCCCCTTCTGGATCTCTAGGAGCAAACACCACAAATCTGCTTTGCCCTCAGCCCCTGCCTCCATCATCATTCCACCACATCAGCAAGAGCTGGTCATATTAGCTGGATTAGAATCATTGATGTACAGCATTGCCATTGTCTAACCACATAGAGAGCATTCCCAGTGTTGACTGTCAATGTTGATCTGAATTACAGTTCTAGTGTCATTTGAAGTATAAGACCGACTCTGAGTGAATCCTTGCAAGTGCTTCTCTTCATGCTTCCCTGTTGGCCATCTTTGCAGTCACCATCTTTTGAGCAGTTGCAATACCAGATTCCTTCTGAACCAGGTTCAAAGGTAATGTCCAGGCTGGTATGGTGAAAAGGGGAAGGCCTTTGTCTCCAAGTTGACGCATGTGCTTCAGTCTACCTGTCAGTGGTTTCTTGAAGTCTTTTACTCATATGGATTTATTTCTCCTATGAATAACTCTGGATGCCAGAGCCTGTTAAGAGGTGTCTCCTTGTTTTTATGCAACGACCAGTGTTTAAACAGCTTGTGTGAACTTGAGACACCCTGGAAGTGTTTTTGAGAACATTTGTCCCTGTAAGACCCATCCTTTTCCTGGTCCATCCAGGAAGAACAGTAGTGTCAGTCTCTCCTCACAAACAAGGGAGGTTTTAGGAAGGTGACAGGGTCCCTGAATGCTGTTCTCATTGAGAAAACCGCATCCTGCCGCAGTCTCATAGATGTGTTCTCTATTATTATTATTCTTCACCCAGGATTTTGTTTCCTTTCAATAAAGTCAGTCTGGAGACAGTTCAGGAATGGTTACCTAGCTGCAGGCTGCACAAGACTAGCAGAAACAAACACCTAAAGAAATTAAACCCCCTGTAACTACATGGAACACCCTTATCGGATCAGTTGCATCACAGAAGGTAAAAACCGTCAATCCCAGTGGCAGACTTGAAAGGAAATTATATGCTCTAAGGAAACAGAATTATACTTTGACTTCTTTAAGTTTCTCTGGACACATTTCACTACTTGATCTCCAGGTACAAGTTCATTTTACTTAGTAAGTTAACTGTCTCTGCAGCCTTTCTGGTATCTGGAATAACTTCACTTCCAATTTGCAGAAGTTCTGATGACTTCCTGAAGGTGAAGGTAAACACTCTATCACTTCAAGGTCTTTTATTCTACCCTTCACTCTCTAGGAATTATCTTCTCTGCCATGAGGAAAGAGCTAACTTCCTCACCAACCCCTTTGCAATCATAAAAGCCTTTTCCAATGAGTACAGCTCAACACCTCTAACCTCTAAAGCTTTTTGAGCAATTTAAGCACAAGTAATTCTACAGGTCACCAGCCAAGGTGGTTTTAACAGCAGTCCTGCTCCAGAAAAGAGCTGCATCTCCTTCTTACTATTTTTCCTTCAGTCTTGACATTGTTTGCCCTGAGAATAGTATGTGTTGCCTCTTGACGGCTTATAACATAGAATATATGAAGTCTAGACAATCAGGAGATTGTTTGGGGGCCACTTGCTTCATTATTCTACCCAAACTGTATCAGCTTTTGGAGACACTTCTTTTTTTTTTAAAAAAAACAATTAATAGAAATATTCACAGAATTGTGGGGAGATTGGAGTCAGTTGACCTGTGTGTCACCAAGGTATATAGGAAGTGGTGTACGTTTTGCTTGAGAGTGAGTTGGTAGATTTTTGTCTCTAAAGCCTCCGTGGCTTGAATTGGTGACCTGTGTTTGCAAGACTTTGCAGTTCATGTGAACAGCCTGTCAGTACTCAGTTTAAAACAATACTGAAATGGAGTCAGGGATCATTGCTTCGTATTTAGTGGACTTCTGACTTACCTTGCGAATGTTGCGGAGTTTTTCATCTGCACTGCCACTGTATCACAGGAATTGGCCATTATATTTTCAGAACTGATGGAAACAAGATATGATGGAAATAATTCAAATATGACGGAAATAAGACAAATACTTAATTTTTTTTAAGCTCTGAAATGAACTAGTGTTTATCTATGTACTGATGTGAGATTTCAACTCCTTAGAGCTCTGAGGGAGGTGGGGAAAAATATGAATTACCAAGTATGTGACAAAGCATGAAACTCAACACATGTACGCTTCTGGAATCATAACAATGTACAAGCCATCGTTTTGCAGTATTTTTTGCTATTTGAAATGTAATTTTGAAAGAAACAAGATGAACTTGAAGGTAGGAGTTCAACGTGATTAGTAAACACAGAGAATCTTATGGTCTAGAGTTTATTTAAAAAATCATTAATAAAATGAACAAGAAGGAAACATTATTTAGTGAATGACATAGAATCGTTTAGGTTGGGAAAGACTCTTAAGATCATCAAATTCAACAGTTAACCTAACATTACCAAGTCCACCATTAAACCATATCCCTAAGTGCCACGTCTACATGTCTTTTAAATACCTGTAAGGATGGTGACTCAACCACTTCCACGGGCAGCCTGTTCCAATGCTTGACAACTCTTTCAGTGAATAAATTTTTCCTAATATCCAATATAAACTACTCAGATAGAAATAGGAAAGCAATCCAGTTTAGCGTACCAGAACTAGTTTGATCTTAAAATGTCAGTAGCATGGATATAGAGGAAAGTTCAAGAAGGGTAAGAAATTGAGCTTGAAAAGGTTTAAGAATTTGTAATTTATTCAGCTTATTTGGCCCCCGGAAAAGATTAAAAAGAAACTTTGAATGGAGAAGATGCTGATAGTGGAAGGTTTTTCAGTCTTGCACTTAAATCATAACAGTGACTGGAAGTTGAAATAAAGCAAGCTCACTCTTGAAAATGGCTCATGAATTTATAGGAAATTTTAAGACCTCTCCACAGCCTATACAGTGTCTTTGGTAATTATTTTTTTTTAAAATCCTTCCTCTTTCTCCAGCCAGTGCAGCCTTTGGACATGGATTGCCACGCTGAAGTTGAGTGTGCTAGTTGAGTGTAAAGTTGAGTTTATGCATGCTGAAGTATGCTGTCTTCCTATATTGTCACCTTATCCTGCCCTGCTCCACAGCCACAGGGTTGCCCTTGCATTGCAGATGGTACAAGCACAATTGGGATGCTTCATTGCGTGGTCATGATCACGTAATAGATTGTAACTAGTGTGGAGGGCAGGAAGAGCTGATTTTTTGTTTGCTAATGTGTAATGTTATTTTCCTGATCTTTTTCGCCTGAGCTAGCTGAGAAGGAAGAGGCAGTATTGCTGCATTGTTACTGGGAGAGTACTGCATAGCAGGGCTAGTTTGAGTAGAGTGATAAGTGTAAGTTTAACATGACTTACTGCCAGAGTTTAAGAACGTGTTTCCAAAACGTTAGATAACGCGTTGTGGAGATGCAGCGAACTGTGTTCACATGATACTGAGTTAAGCTAGTATCCATTCTGCGAAAGGACAGATACATGTTGCCCTAGAACGCAAGTATTGCATTTTTGGTATTTTAACAGTTTATCATGCTGTGCACTTCATAGTAGAAATGAGTCGTGCATTTCACATGCAGAAAGGAAGGAGTCTGGGTACCAATACTTAAATCTAGTAAGCTGTTTGTACATCTTTTATAGACAGCGATCAAGAGACATTTAGAATACTGGATATCTTGTTCTCGGTAATGAAAATGGACTTTGCACACTATTGCTCTCTGTGGGTGGAAAATTAAATATTTGAATAGGTGATTTAAGTATACAAGTATAAACTCTGACACCGGCACTGCTATTTACAAACGTAACTCTTTTACCCTCACTCCTTAATAAATATAATTTCCTATGGAATTAAATACCCTTTCTTTTCTTTTTCTAGAGGGAAATCCATTTGTCCAAGCAATACCTTAACTTCTGTGCTAGATAAAGAAATGCAGAGCAGGCCTCCACCACCTATTCCTCATTACAAACAAACAGATAAGTAAGGAATTTGTTTTTAAAAGAGTATTCTTCAATTTTGTGCTGAGTTACCAGAGGAGAATGTTCCTGAGCTTCAACTTTATACTCCCTGTTTCTTTGTTCCCAACACACGCACAGCTTTGGAGCTTGCAGCCTGCACCAAGATTTTCTTTCCACAGAAGAGAACCTGAAATTAAGTGCTAAAAAAATGTTGGATTTACTGTGTGATATTTGAGTGGTAAAATAACAAATATTGTGGACTTTTGTATTATTTTTTAATAAAGATTAGACAGTTAGGAAGAAATGGCTGTTTTGGAGTTTTTGGGATGTTTTTTACCTTTAACTTTTCTGTGTAAAAGAGTAATTACTGGCATAATATTATTTATTTGGATAGATTACACAGTTGTCTGTGTACTGTGTACTACCTGAATTATCATTTTTCTCAGATAGTGAAAACTAGTGAAGATGGGATATATAAGGCTTCTTGGTGAATAGTTTAATAGAATGGTCTTTGTATGACCAGCCAGCTTCAGGTACCTATAGTCCATCTCATAATTAGGAATGTTTATAATGGATATCTTATTCTTTGTTCAAGTTTACCTTTCATAATGTTTTTCCCCAAAGTTATTTCCAAATTAACATTTGAAATCGTGTTCTGTGAAGTACCATTTGCAGAAACGGACAACTTACTGCAGTATTATTATTATAGCTATTGGGTGTTTAAGGTGCTGCTAGAGTACAAAGTAGGCTGTCCTGAGAAAATTTAAATTGTTTCAGAACTAAGTATCTAGAGCATAACACATGTCTAAAATGACTGTAACTCAATGTGAATTTTAAAAAGGTTGTTACTCTTTATTTCCACTTCTGTGGGATTCCTGTCTTCAGTGACCCTAACGAAAGGGGCTTATATGGTAAAATTAAATTTTAAAAAAGGTTTTAGCCATTTATTTTTAATTACTAGAAGTGAAATTTCTTTAGAGGTGGTTAATTCTACAAAATCTTCCAGAAGATCTCATAGTGTCTTATGGAAAAAATCTTTATAGTGTTTGGATTTGATATTACCATTGGTATTAGTATTACCATTTGGTATTACTCCGGCTTTTAAAAGTGAGCAGATTTGGTCATCAACTCATTTCAACAGTATTTCTTTTGCTCTGTCTTTTAAAAAGGCATGTTGAACATTTAGTCTTCGGTACAGTATCGTTTTTGTAGTAAATATCACCAGTAAGTGTTATTTTCTGGTAAAACATCAAAACAAATTCTATCAATTCAGCCACACATTGATGTACATTAGTTTAATAAAGTATATGTTTGTTTCCAAAAATCAGTTAACAAAGGCTTTCTGGAGCGTTAAGGTACTTCCATTAAAACATAACTTAGAAATGCATGCCATTTACCCATGCAGTGTGCATGTGCACGCCAAGACATTATGGGAGTTTATGATTTCCGTTTACTTTGTATCATTTTTTTCATGTGGGTGAGTAACATCTAATATTCTTATAATTTCAGGAGTTGTGGAACCAGTGGTTTATCCAAACCATTAAAAGAAGAGCCGATAATTGACTACTTTGATGTCCAGGACTGAAGTGATTGATGTAGAATTATGATACAGAAGCTTAGAGGTGAAGATACTAAATTATTGTGTGAGGTATTTTTTGGTTATCTGTCAAATGATCAATTGTTCAGCATATTAGTGATTTAACATCTAAAGTTAGATTGGTTGTGATACTTTTAAAAGTTAGGCATTTTTACAGTTTATGTAACTACATAATACCTAACAGTAGTATAGCTTTTTAAACCTGGGTTTGGTGCAATTTTTTATCTGATGTGCTGTCAGAATGATGTAGATTTGCATTGATGCCTTTAAAGTGAGAGAACTGGTAATCAAATATATTTTTGGGGGTAGTAAGAACAACGAAAAAAACTTATTTTGACATGTCCCACACAACTTAAAATGGGCTAGAAATAATCTGTGTTAAAAGTACTGATGGGAATATTCTTAAAGTGTTTTCATATGTTATTAATTAATTTTTGTGTTAATGTGGTAAAATTAAGAATATATACACTAAATGCCCATTAAGAGCACAGACTTCCTTTGTTATCTGAAGAACCAGGGTTTGGGGAAGATGGAGAATTAAGACTTATTTTGCTTTATCTCAAGTTTGATGTGTAAAACAAAAACAAACAAACAAAACAAAAAAAATCCAAAACCAAGCAAAACAAAAAAAAATCCACCCCTAAAAAAACAGCCCAGGAAAATAATTAATACTTTGTTATTCAAGACCTTGAACAAAATCAGACTTTGTTTATTATTTTGGTGTTCTGTTTGGTTTAATTTATATTTAGATATGTTAGTTTGATGGTCTTATGATTTGGGGGTTTTTTTTGCATGGTTTTACTGGGAGTTTGTAATCTTTTTCTCTACTGTGCAAGCTTAAGGTGAATGTGTGGAGTTTGGTTTAAGTGTGTTATGAATTTGGAACAATATTTGTAAAATTTATAAGACAATCTGTCTAAAATGTTTGGCACTGGAAGATCTCTGTTGTATGGGAAATGCTTTTTGTTTGTACAAAATGGGATGATGGTTTCAACAGTGAAAGATACCAAAGTTGGTCTCATAGATGGTGAGTTGTTTTCAGGTGATGAGTTAAGGTAGGTGAGTAGCTCTCTGCGAGAGGAGATTGTAGGTCTGATTCGAAGAAGTGGCACAGCTCTGAATTTGAGTAATAACTGTTCACTTGAAGAGAAGGTTTTTTACATTAATAACTTCATTAACTTTGATGCCGATGCACTCCGTTTCTTGTTCATTGTGGCTGGCTACATGTAGCACTAGAGGTGAGTGCCCTGTACAGCTTCGGAGGCTGCTGCTAAAAAGGGTTTAGCATACTGAAGAAAGAGATCTAGCAGAAGACTTGTTATCTGTTGCTGATTTAATTTTCAGCCAGCTCACTATGGTGTAGTGTAAGATTTGTTGACAAGGAAATGGAAGAAGGCAGTTATCCATGCTTAGATTCACTTACAGTTAGCACATGACCCTGAGCCTTAACTGTGAAGCCGTCTGTGGCTACATTTCATCTTCAACACCTTGTGAAACGTGAAGGAATGAGGAGCAAACCTTGCAGACCATATTTATTCCCCAAAATGTTTTGAAAATTAAAATGCATGCTGTTATTGCCTATTTTTGTAGGAGCTTATTATTTCACTTTTAAAAAAATATGCGCTCTTACATGTTTCTAAGCATTTGAAATGCATATGTTTCAGATAAAACAGTTACCAGAAGGACTTTCAATCCTCAAGTGTTTAGGCTTTTAGTTTGCATGTAGTTGTTTAAATTGGTTTCACCTTTTTTGCTTAATATTTTGTGAATGGAAATGAAAAATAAATTAACATATCTTATATTGCCCTTAATTTCTTAAGCAAATTAATGTTTGATTCTACAAGGTGTACCGCTTTGCTGAGTTCAGCTGATGAAATAAGTTGCTCAGCATCTTTCCAGGAATGTATTTCTTCAGTCCCTTTGTTGTGAGGAGTGAATCTATTCCAGTGCTTGCAGACAAGTGCCAGCTCAATGTGGCCAGACAAAGGCTAATTCTGGTTTTGAAACTAAACCATGTTAATATAGTACTGTTTTCAAGCTAGTTAGGGAGATTGCACATAATTATACTGCAAAGGTAGCTTCTGGACAAGAGCTGGCACACACGTCCAGTGAGCTGAGAGTTTATAGTTAGGTGGACGTACACTGGAGTACACGCGGTTGGTATACCATAGGTAGACCTAACATTACAGAAAACCAAAGTGATTTAGTTGATAATAAATAGAATAAAGCTGAAACCTATTAACACAGTTGCACATGAATATAGCTAAAACTTCACGTTTGCACCTCTGATTTGAAATTTAAAACTTAAAAGGCTTTAATGACATAATATTTAGCTCTGCGCTTCGAAATTTTTGTCAGATTATGGCTTTAACGTAAAAATGTGAACCTTGGTGGTGAGATGCACTTCAGCTGTCAAGTGCTTTGCCACTGCTTTTAGTAAGAAAAGCCAGGTAGTCTTCAGCTTCTCTAGATGAGACGAATAATTATTACCGAATCTGTTCATACTGAGAAGTCATAATTCTCATCACTAAACCTCTTAACTACATGAATGTTAAAACGTTTTTATAGATCTGTATGTTACACATCTCTAAATCGTGGCTCTCGGAACATATCTGTAGTTATGAAGCAAGTCACGTGTACAGAAGCATTTATTTTGAAATGCATTTTAATAACTTGGTTAAAAACATGACACCATACATTTACCCTGGAAAGTAATACCAAAAAGAAAGTATTGATGTCTTTCTTACCAGAACATAGTTACATAGCCTTAAGAAGGAACTCAGCAAAGTTTAACAGTGGTGCTCTCCTCTCTGTTCTGGTTTGCTTTTGCTGCAATGTATCTGTGACTTTCATATGGAATAGTACTAAAGCAGTAGTTTTGATATCTGTGATAACTCATCATCATATTGCATGTGTGCCTCATGGAAATATTTTTCAAATAGCTATTTTGTAAATCTGAGCTGGCCTTTACAGCTTTTATCTAATAGAAAAATGAGTGGATAAAAGAAATCTTTGCATCAATGAAGTCAGTGGCAAAAATCGCATTGATATCAGTGGAACCAAGACTTAAGCTTTGGTATGCTAGTCATTTTCCACAGTCCTAAGAATAATATTGTTTCTTGTAAATTTATTTGAAAAAAGTACTCTGCAATAAACATATTTTGAAATAAATGGTGTCAGTTGGAATTCATGCAACTTCATGAGATGCTTTTAAAACTGTGTATAAAATAGGCAGATACTTTGGCATTTTGTCTGTGCTATTACCTATCTATATTGTTTAACATGTTTAAAGCGCTCTGAATCTTCAGTGCTTGGGTTTAACCTAAAGTTGTGCAAGATGCGTAAGTAGACTTCAAAACCACTGTTTCTATGGCAGTTTTGTACCATATCTGCTGCATAATGAAATGAGCAAAGTAAAACTGTTCCAAAACATTTATTCTTAAGTTATTTGTTGAAAGGCGTATATTTCACTTGATTTTTTCAAGTTAATGGTATAAAATTACTTTCTTTATGAATCTGAAATAAATCTAAGTCCAGTGCTTTAGAATTGTTTGCCAGCTTTGTTTTGGTATTCCAAAGTTGGAAGACTGGGTTATCACAGAGAAACAATGAAGATTTAAATGGAAGTTTCGAGAGTACTTTTCCTAAAATTTTGAAGTATGAGGTGTGATTCCTGGATTTGAAGTGATTTTAAATGAATGCTGTAAGGAGAGCGAAGCAAGTAAAGAGGGACTCCCCAGGGAATGGAAAGTAAGGATTATCTGCTGCCTTCTTGGGATTCAGAAGTACAGGAGAGGTGATTATGTGACTAGAAATGTACATGTTGGTTATCTGAAAAACTATATACTGTGTCAGCATAAATGCTACTTGGTAATAAAGTGTATGATTTTAACTCATTGTCCCTTCATTGTAATGGTGACTGTAAAGAACAGTGGTATGGGGGAAGGAAGTGAGGGCTAATGTCACTTAAAAGTCCCTGTAGGCATTAGATTTAACAAATACAGGATGACCAATTTTGGGTGTGTGTGAAAACTTTGCCAGCACAGTTCAGTAGATGGCAGGGAGACTCAGAAAGCAAAGACTCTGAAAATCAGAAATCTGAAATTATTTGACTGCTTACTCCTCAGATTTTATAATACCGCGTAATGCATCTCCAACAGCAAAAGTCACAGAAATAAAGAATAGCAGCAAAAAATTACAGTGGCCTGACCTGATATTTCAGATGGAGTGCAAGAAGTCTCAAAGAAATTCAAGCAATTATCTGAGATTGAAGAGTTCTTGAAAGATAGCTGAAAAACCTTTTGTCTTACTGCCTCAACTGCCAGTAAGCTTGGACTTTCTTTTCAGGATATTTTGGAGGTTGAGGATGGCATGTTGCAGGTATGTAAGCATTGCAAAACAGATCTTAATTGGAAATCTCTGCCTGAAGAAAATACTTGCACTTCAGTTCAGGACTGTCATTGACTAGAAGGTGACCAAACATGTCATTATCAGTGTGCGGAAATGGCAGCAAAAGAGACAAATCAGTTTTGCTTTTTGTTCACTTATCTTGTCCATGTTTGGAAATAGTCATTCAAGTTATGACATCGTCACAACAGTCCCCTACTAAATAAAGGCTTAGATAAATACTAGTGTTCAAAATAATGTTGTTTTTTTAGTATTTTAGACTTTGTAGATCCGGAATTCCAAGCAGAAGCCTTACTACGTAACAAATGCTGTTCTTATCCTACTAAGATGCTGAACTTGTAAGATGTTTGATGTGCAAATTTTTATGTCTATACACTTCTTATTTAACCATGAACCAGAATGTCAGAGACATTAGAAAGGCTATCTTCAGAGAGGCTGTATTTTGAATACTCCTGAGCTCTAGACCAGGTTTCTTAGTCTTTGTTATCTCAGGATTTTTGGACAAAGTAGTGCAACTTCTTGAGCAGAGGGAAGGAGACCGCGTTGCGGCTGTCCTGGGAGAAGCCACATCCCAGAAGGGTCCTGGAAGTTGTTTGGTGTGAACAGGACCCTGTTGCAGGTAGCAAGATGTGGATCCTTTCAGCTTCCAGGCAAAAGATAAGTGAGTGTGCCTTTATGTTCAGTGGGTGAAATCTGCTGCCGAATGTGCTTTGCTGTGGTATGGGTGAGATGCCCTTCTACAGTCTAGACTTACGTCTTGTTCTGCCACCCCATGAACTACTGTTTCTGGCACTATTAATATTTTTTTTTTAAAGTCAGGTTATTCAATTTTACACTTCTGTGGAAAACATAGGTCTCGCAACAGAAACTGGGTTTTGCCATTGAAACAGTCTTTTTCAGAGCACAGACCGAGACATAGCACCTTTCTCGTGTTTCAGGCAATCCCTCTGTAAATTGGTTTAGGCTCCATTGTATGACCTACTGTTGCCTGCTCTGGAGCTCTTTTCAGTGAGAGGAAGGAGGGGCAAAATATGTCTGTTGTGGGGAGATCTGCTTTATTGCCCCTTGCAACTTTATTTTCCGTGAAATCATGTCCAGCAACTGCCACCTAGTAAACGATTCAGCTTTCTACTGGATCTAATGTGTGCGTAGTCCAATGTTCAGTCATCTTGCTACATCCACATTTATTCCTTTAAAGGACAGGAAATTTATTCTAGTCAGAGGACTGGAAGGCTTGATTTGTGTAAGGAGCTGTAACTAAATTAAAAATCATGATCACTGTAAAGAAAACCTTACCTTAATAGAACACTTTGTATATAGTAGGTAGGAACGAAAGGACTGTCTCTTTGAAAATTGTGTATGTACAGCAAGCTTACATGTCATACTATGGAGCATTTTTTATGAATCTACGTTCTAGGAAGTAAAAGGCTGTGGTGAAAACTGAGCAGTGCGATGTGTTGGATAGTTGCCTAACAAACAATACAGTCGGGAAGGTACATTCTGTCCATTCAAGGCACCTGGAGAGCTTATCTTTTTTTAACAAGCAATTTAAGGAATTTCTGCATTTACTGCTTACCCAGTAAGTTTGATACATCTTGACAGATATTAATAAATGCTGTTTCAGGAAGTATTAATTAAAATCTTCAGTCAGTGCCGTAACTCCTAGGGGACGTACTGATTTGGGTTGGTGTTTAAATTCAGTATGTTGGCATCAAATAAATAAGTGCCAAAGTTTCTAATTAAGTATGTGTCTGTGTGATTGCTTAGGAAGGACAGTTCAGCAGCTTCAGTCAAGGGCTTATGTAATTCTAATTATATTCTATTGAAGTAGGCAGTGATTAAACAGGTATTGGATTGATGCCACTGAAATATCAATGAAATAACTCATTAATGAATTTTTAGTTAAGGTGTATTTCTGGTAACATTATTAGGGATTTAAGGAGTGCTGCATCTTACCTGTTAGCTGACATCTCAGGACTTACCAAGTAATGTAAGTAATGTATTTACTAAGGAGTAGCTGATAAACCCCCTTTGAAATCAGTGAAATTTTTACTCCGTTGTTCTCCCATTTTTTCCAGTCCTTGATTGAGAAATTATTTTAGCCTCCAGCCTAAATGTACACAAAGCCATGCACTTGGAACGGAATAACCCCATGCAACTGTACAGGCCAGAACCCATCGTCTAGACAGCAGCTTTGTGTGCAGAGACCCTGGGGGCAAGGCGTTCTGGTGAACAGCAAGTGGAACGTGAGTTAGCAGTACGCCCTTGTGGCAAAGGCAGCCAGCCACGTATTGTGGTGACCAATTCATGGTCAACTTAAGCTACGCTCTTAATGGGTTTTGTCCTGGAGCTTTAATGGTTCTTTTTCTACGTACAATGTTAGCTATATTTATAGAGAGCAGTTAATCAGATTCGCTCCATGTCTTTGCTGGGCAAAGACGTCTTGGCTGTCGTGACCTCCCTGAGTTTCCTTTGAACAAGCTGTTGATTCTCATTGTCATCTTAGTCTTATTTATCTTTCTGAATGTTGCATACAGTCTCCAGAAGTCATGAGCAATTCTATTAATATGTTAACATCTGTGCTATATTTTGTCTGTTTCAAAAAGACCAGGATTGGTTAATTGATAAGAGATGTAATTCTGCAGTCACATTGAAGTGGTCAGTGCTTATGGCTTCTGACGGTTGTTTTGTTCCAAATTTGATAGTTGTTAATCTTTTGTTGTTGTTTTTTTATTCTGAAACAGCCTTTTTTATTTTTCTAATGTCTACCATTCAGTAGTTTTTACACACTTACTGGTAGAATATATTCTGCTAGAACAGAATGGATTGAATCAAAGGAAATATAATTTTCATGGTTTCTTGGGAGCCCATAAACCGTACGTGTGATTTTGTAACTTACTTATCATAAGGCTGTAATCCTCCAGTTACTACAGTGTTTGCAGCTTCAAAGATGGTTATAGTTAAATTCAAATATTAATTTTGGGTATAACAATGTTAAGAGTGGCAGATTTTTAACAGGGGATTTATTTTAAGTGAATGAAAAAAATCTTTATTTCAGTGCTTCGTAACAAGTTTCTTTTACATGAAAGAATGTCTAAAATTAAACTAATTGGCTTTTCTTGCCACCCGTGAAGAGAGAGCTCTTGTTATTCCGAGATTAATAAAGCAGTCTTTGAGTATTACCTGATATTTAATTCCTTAATGATGAGAATACTTTTAATGGCCAAACGGCTTCTATCATCAAAAACTTACTAAAGCAGTCAGTTGATTCTGTGGAATGAGCATCTTACCAGCTATATCAAGAAATTACAGAAAAGGTTTGTTTTCAGAAGCAAAAGGATTTGCAAAAAATACCTGAAAGAATCAGCTGAGTAGTCGCGGATGTGTTACTCTTCAAGTGAATATAAACTAAAACCGGTCACCCTGTAAAACGTTTTTTCAAAACATTATCCAGCTCTACAAAATGAAAATATTAATGTGAAATAAATTAGTATCAATAAAAACTACTTTAGAATTATGCACATTCAGAGCTAATACTTACCCTTTTTCCCACCAGGATCACAGCTGAAGAGTGCAATTTTGGATTTGCTCCAGAGCTTGCTGGCTCGAATCAGTTACTGATCCCTGTTTTGGTTGTTCAGTTCAAATTCAGTCACCCAGCCAAGTCAGCAATGATCTTTCCCCTGTCTAGGTACTAAACCCCAGATTGTTACTAGATGGGAGGTTTGGCTGTTCTAGGTATATTTTTCTAATATAGTGGGAGTGTGGCCCCATATGAATCCATGGCAGGAGGAGTTTTAGGAAAAGCAGATTGAGTAGGAGAGAGAAAAAGGCATGGACTCAGGTAATGACCGGGGATTTTCATTGCAGAGTTCCTGGTATATTGCATTATAGCTGGCAGCCTTTTGTCATAAGGGTGCCAAACAGATGGAGAACGCTGGAAGGGTACGGGGAGGATATCTTTATGCTTGAAGATATGAAGGTAGCAAGGAAGGTGGCATACATCTAGCACTGTAGATGAATGACACTGGGAACGGCTGCAGCCATATACCTTGTGCTGTTGAGCTTGGCTTCCCAAGGACAGGCACAGTAGTTGCTCAACAGCTCGTGCAGTCTTCAAAGCAGATGAGCCCAATGCTAGAACGCATAAAAGCAAAAGACTGCTCATGTCACACATTGTCCTAATGACTTTTTATTTGTATTTGTTGTGCAGCATAGTAGAATTGTGGCTGAACTCCTGACATTTACAGGCAGTAAAATGCTAGCAGAAAAGAAGACAGCTGTATTGTTTGAATACACAGGGAGCCTCAGGACAAATTCCTCACTCTTGGTACTGGAATGAGAGAAGAGGGACGGCTTCACTCAACTAGCAATCCTGCAAAAAGCTTTAGTTTTGTTGCCAAGGGTAGTAACGCTAGGTAGAGTAACTGCTACTACAGTGGTCTGAGCCTTCCCAGGGCTTAAAAAGCCAGACTGTCACGGGAGAACCTTAGGTTGTACAGAAGTCCTTATGAGACGCTAGCGGGCAGTCTGAGCCCGAAGGGCTGCTTGTAAAAGACCACGCGAGCCGGGGCCATGAACTGAATTTCAAGGTAAGTTTCACTCGGAGAATGTGGGTTGTGGGGAAGCACCCTTTACCCACAGCCGTGGTGGAGCTTACAACAACTTGCAAGACTGCTAATAGTTGGGTTGGAAGCTTGTGTTTTCTTATCCTTAGGTTGATGTTGCAAATGAAAAGCAGAAGACTAAGAATGAAATAAAGACTGTACTGTTGGACCATGATTACTGTGGAAGCAGCAAGACTCAGGCTTTGGGATGAAGTCTACAGACACATGTCAGAGACCACAGCTGTGGCTGAAAGACCAAGGGTACAAAAAAAACCAGTGAGGGGTTTGCAGAGCTGAAGACCATGGTTGTTATTGGGTATAGAGGAGTAGCAGGCAAGGTAGAGGGTATAAAAATGCTGGTGTTGCAGATAGTTCTTGGCTCAGCAAAACAGAAAACACTGTTACAACAAAGACTGATCGTTAGTAAAGCTAAACAATTTATGCATTATTATGAGCATCTTACTAGAGCGTGTTTATGCCTACCACAAGTCCTGCAAGTGCAGACTGCTTTTTGAGTCTGCTGGGCAGTGGACATGTGTCCTGCTAGAACAGAAGAGGATCCCCAGGAAGGGACATCCTTGATACTGCACTCACCCTATAGAACGAGGGGCTGTACCTATTGTGAACAAGTTCACAATGAGGATGTCTACCAGGAGGAGCTACTGGCAGCACACCCAGGTTCTGAGGGGGAACATTTGAAAGTGCAGTGTTACCTCTACACCCAAATGTAGCAGAGGAGGTAGAGCGAGAGGCATGGAGGATGTGCAACAATGGTTAATGGCACGTCCAGGGATTTGGAGCTAGGCTATATGTAGAAGAATACAGATTTGTTAATTTAGGCTAGCCATCGCTACAAGAACTGTATGAAATGTTTGTTTTAACTGCTCATGCCAGCTGTGAATCTGGTGATTTATGATCAGCTTCATCTTGAAGCTGTGAGCATGCACAGTTCTTTATATGCTCCCACTACTGGTTTAAGCAATATGAAAGCAGAGATAATTTTCGAGTGCATCAGTATTCTCCTAGAGAGTAAATGAGAGCCGTGGTTTTGATCAGACTTTCTTCTTGGCTATCATTACTATAAAAGCAGTTGGGAGGATAGGACACAGAACCCTAAAGTCTATTCTAAAATCATAGAAAAAAGTGGTACTATTTAATTGATGTTAATAATGGTGACAATAACCTCTGTTTTGCTGGGGGTCTCAGAGGGCTTGAAGCAGTGAGGGATCCGACAGCTGCCCAATTGTTAATTGACGCAAAAGAGCTGCCTCACAAACTGGGGTGGTCTGTGCAGCAGGAGGTCATGCTGAGATCACCTTGTCTGAAGGTCTGGTGGATGTTATATACGCATCATCTTCCTACCTGAGGGGAAAAAAGTTTGGGGGTATTTTTAAGCCAAGTAATCACCATAGATACTCCGATACCTCCTTCCTCCTTTCGCATGATAGTTTGTCCCAGTGTTAAGGATGTCAGAAAGTTATTTAGGGCAAGAAACTTGGGTGCTGTATTTGTCACAGGTGGTATAATCACTTCCGTAACTGTAAATATTGTCATCTCTGCTTGTCACATGACTGTGCAGTTAACATGGATGCAATAGTAAGGTGCCCCAGCTGCAGACTGGTGTGCAGGTCTGGGAATGTTTGCAGAAGCACAGGTTTGTTAAAAACCAAACTGTTTATTTGGCTATGATTTTTTTGTGAGAAATGCAAAGCCTGCATGGAAAGCGTCACGGATGTGAAGGCTGGAAGAGTGGAATGTGCTGTGGATAGATTTATAATCTAAACAAGCTCCAGTGCTTCATGCCCATGTTCAGAAATCTAGAGGCAGGGAAGGGCTATGTTTTTGATGATGTAAAGTGTATGCAGAAAACAGGGGTATATGTCCCAAATGACATTTTTGCCATGGAGTTACTAGCAGAACCACAGTAGGATGCTACCCACTCCCCCACCCCCAGCTTCTTGTCTGCTAAGAAGCTTGCAGACTTCTTAGCCTGCACCAAATTGCCCACGCTTATGGTCCCCACAATCATTCTCACAAAGTTGGCATTTTTGTTCTGGTTTTCCATTTTAGTATGCAATGGGTATCAAGATTGGAGGCAGCCTGGGCTGCAGTGACCACGCACTGGTGGAGTTCATGGTCCTGAGGGAAACATGACAGACAAGGAGCCTAGTCAGGACCCTGAGTTTTAGGAAAGCAAACCTCCAGCTCTTCAAGGAGTTAGTCAATTGGACCCCCTGGGAGATGGTGCTCAGGGACAAGGGGCAGAACAGAGCTGGCAGATCTTCAAGGCCGCACAAGAGCTCTCAGTCCTCAGGTGTAAGAAATCAAGTAAGAAAGGGAGGAGATGGGTATGGCTGAGCTGGGACCTGCTGGTCAGACTAAATGGCAAGAAGGAACTGCACAGGCAGTTCAAGCAGCATCAGGTGTCCTGGGAGGAGTATAGGGATGCTGCCTGGTTATGTAGGGATGAGGTCAGGAAAGCCAAGGCGCGGCTGGAGCTGAACTTGGCAAGGGATGCTAAGAATAACAAGAAGGGCTTCTACAGGTATGTCAACCAGAAGAGGAAGGTCAAAGAAAGTGTACCCCCTCCCCGATGAGCAAGAATGGCAAACTGCTAACAACAGACAAGGAGAAGGCTGAGATTCTCAACAACTTTTTTGCCTCGATCTTCACTGCCAGCCTCTCTCCTCACACCTCCTGGTTTGAAGGACCGCAAGACAGGGTCCTGGGGGACAAAGTCCCTCCCACTGTAAGTGAAGACAAGGTTCATGACCACCCGAGGAATGTGAATATACACAAGTCTGTGGGACCCGACGAGATGCGCCCCAGAGTCCTGAGGGAATTGGCTGATGTAGTTGCCAAGCCACTCTCCATGATATTTCAAAAGGCATGGCAGACAGGTGAAGTCCCTGGTGACTGGAAAAAGGGAAACATCGCACCCATTTTTAAAAAGGGTAGAAAGGAGGACCCTGGGAACTACTGCCCTGTCAGCCTCACCTCTGTGCCCGGGAAGATCATGGAACAGATCCTCCTAGAAGCTATGCTAAGGCACATGGAGGATAGGGAGGTATTTTGAGGCAGCCAGCATGGCTTCACCAGGGGCAAGTCCTGCCTGACCAACCTAGTGGCTTTCTACAATGGAGTGACTGCATCAGCGGACAAGGGGAGAGCTACGGATGTCACCTATCTGGACTTCTGCAAGGCCTTTGACACAGTCCCCCACAACATCCTTCTCTCTAAGTTGGAGAGATACGCATTTGATGGGTGGACTGTTTGGTGGATAAGGAACTGGCTGAATGGTTGCATCCAGAGGGTGGTGGTCAATGGCTCAATGTCCAGATGGAGAAGGGTGACAAGTGGTGTCCCTCAGGGACCCGTACTGGGACCAGTGCTGTTCAATATGTTCATCAATGATTTAGACAGCAGGATCAGGTGCGCCTTCAGCAAGTTTGCCGATGACACCAAGCTGAATGGTGCGGTCGACATGCCAGAGTGACGGGATGTCATCCAGAAGGACCTGGACAAGCTAGAAAGGTGGGCCCGAACAAACCTCATGAAGGTCAACAAGGCCAAGTGCAAGGTCCTGCACTTGGGTCAGGACAATCCTCATTATCAGTACAGGCTGGGGGATGATGTGATAGAGCAGGCCTGTGGAAAAGGACTTGGGGGTACGGGTGGATGAAAAGCTGGACATGAGCCAACAATGTCCACTTGCAGCCCAGAAGGCCAGTCGCATCCTGGGCTGTATCAAAAGAACTGTGGCCAGCAGATTGAGAGAGGTGATTCTGCCCCTCTACTCTGCTCTCGTGAGACCCCACCTGGAGTACTGCATCCAGCTCTGTAGCCCTCAGCACAAGGAGGACATGGACCTGTTGAAGCAGGTCCAGAGGAGGGCCATGAAGATGATCAGAGGGCTGGAGCACCTCTCCTATGAGGACAGGCTGAGAGAGTTGGGGTTGTTCAGCCTGAAGAAGAGAAGGCTCCGGGGAGACCTTATAGTGGCCTTCCAGTACCTGAAGTGCCTACAAGAAAGCTGGGGAGGGACTGTTTGCAAGGGCATGTAGCGATAGGACGAGGGGCAATGGTTTTAAACTAGAGCAGGGTAGGTTTAGATTAGACATTAGGAAGAAGTTCTTTACAATGAGGGTGGTGAGACACTGGAACAGGTTGCCCAGAGAGATGGCGGAGGCCCCATCCCTGGAGACATTCAAGGCCAGGCTTGATGAGGCTCTGAGCAACCTGATCTAGTTGATGTCCCTGCTTGCTGCAGGGGGGTTGGACTAGATAACTTTTAAGAGTCCCTTCCAACCCAACACATTCTATGATTCTGTGATCTCACAGCACAGTGCAAAGCCCAAATGCTGCTCCAGGAACCACCATGGTCATCCTGGCAACTTGGCTCAGGGTGCGTGGGTCTCTTGGTCAGACTCACAGGATTAGCCTCTTTGTATAGGGCAGGGCTTGCTTAGGGATTTCTTGGTGGCCTTCTGAGACTGGGGCATAGCCCTCCTGCATGTTCTAATTTGTTGGTGTTCCCCTCTGCTTTTAAGGTTGGGGGGACCACCCTCTTACATTGCTGTTATTACTGCTAATATTAAATCTACTGAACAGCGTAAAATGTGTGGACAGTCTTAAAATCTGTGGACAGTCTTGCAGTGGTCTTGCAACAGCGTCGCATAGCAATCAGTAAGGAAGAACGGGAAACGTGTAAACAGTTCAGTGGTTCAGGAAGGAAGAGGATGGCAGTGTACTAAATTGCTCCAGCAGCTAGAATGAGGTCAGACAGACACGAGCCAGACACGGATAAAGCCCAGCCAGAGGAGACAAAACAAAGCAAAACAAGATGGACAAAGATATGATTTTTCAGTTACAACCAAGAATACATTTGGTGAAGCTGGCATGTTCCAATTAAATTAGCCTGGTATCACTTGGTAAAGGAGTGGGGGGTCGGCTGTGGGAAAGTTAAATAGAAACAGCAAAAATGGTGTGGGGCTGGCCTGGCAGACTACACACAAAGAGAGACGGGTATGTCTGTGTTGAGTTGTTATGAAATACTGGCATGCAGTGTACTGATCTAGAAAGATTCATATAGAGAATATGCCAGCAAAAAGAGGAAGCGGCAGGTCACACAAGTGGATGTGGGCAGTGAACCCCTCTGGTTGCAGCCATACTCTATGGACCACCTCTACTGTTTGGTTTTGATCAAAATTCATCCCTGTGAAGGAGTCATATAAATACACAAGGTCCAGAGTGTGACCTGTGACTAAGGGTCAAATGACACTGAGGAGAACTGAAAAAGAGCTTTTAGCCTTGGGAAAAAGTGGTGGAATCTACACATTTCAGGAATACCAGAGGAAGCGCAGAGGCGTTACCCTGCACCGAACTCCAGAGAGACCACGTGATAGTCACAGCTGCAACTCTTCTCCCTGCCCTCATTTAAATCAAGGCTGCATCTATTCCCTGGATTTTCCAAGTTTCACATTCTCCCAACGAGACAGGAAGTCAGCTATTTCTGTCCAATTCAAGTTCAAACACATTACGTGCAACTATGACAATTGGTTCCTCCCAGTCTCTTCCTATGCAATCTTCCTCATGGGCAATTTTTTCCACTTATCTTCCATTTTTCTCTTGTCCAATTGTGAGGATGGGTCTTCTTCACAAAGCCTGTGTTTAAAGGGGAATATTGCAGCCGTTTCTGAGCTAATTGAGCAACTTCCGACTCCTTTCTCGGCTATGACTTGCTGCTGCCTATTTCCCTGGCTTTCACAGGTTGAACAATCAATTCTGGCTAAGGAGGTATTCAGTCTCCTTGTTCTAATCCTATAGAAATTATAATGAGATTCAGATATCAGGGGGGATATATATACACATATGTGTATGTATACACACTTTATACAGTATACACATACTTTAAAGTATATACATATATATCAGGTAATAAATCTGACAGTAACGGTCATTTTATATGTTTAAGCCCTTAATATTAAAAGGAAAAATGTATTCTTACAGGCAACAGAATCTCTAGAGTGGGAGTGACTTAAGACATTTATTCCCTCCAGATAAATGTTCTGTATGTGGCAGAGCGATGATCTGAAATAGTGGAAAGTGCTCTTTACAAGAACACTGTACATCTCTACAGAATTTTAAGATGTTAACATTAAAGTTTTAACTACATTATCTATACCTTTAAATTTTGATGCCATTTGTCGGAGATGTGATTTCCCCCTCACCAAATTTCTACATAAAGGTATAACCAGCTAAAAGAAAGTATACTTTGCAAGTATGACTTGTTCTACTTAGGATGCTGTCCTAAGCAATTGACAGACAAAGTATTCTTTTGCCAGTATAGGCTGTATCTCCACCAGGAAGACCTGACTGCAATAGCTCTCTGGGTATATATATTAGATTAGAAAAAATAAAATCTAAAGTCCCTTTCATTATGCTCCCTCTGCACCCCTCCAGTTTACATAGAATGAATCTTGTTCCAGGCATTTTAAAATAACTGTTAAAGAAACTATTTCCAAATAAAACAAAAACATGATCACTAGGTAGATGGAAGCATAAATCAAGATGACAGCTTCTTGTTATGTGCAAAAATGGCTCTAGACTTCAAAGAAAAGGAAAAGTAGTAGGAATAGGGATAGCCATACAGATTTTTAAATCCATGAAATTTCAGTTTACAGGGGAAGTTACTGGATTTTTTCCAGAGTGATGTACTTCAGAGACCTTTAATTTCCCCCCAGGATTGACCCAATAGCTCTTCATCTGGTTCTGGTATCCAGTCAGTGATTTTCTACTAGATTAGTTGCTCTTCAGTACCCTATATTATCTACCTGCAAAACTAGTCTCATACTGTAATCTGCTTGTCTCATGATCTTATTAACAGAAAATAGTCTAACTGTAATTCTCTGAACCATTTTCTTCATTTCCTGGAACACTTTTATGAGTCTTTTCTGCACTTGTTTAAATATTCAGGCATCAATTTCTGCATTTTGAATTCCGATTCCAGTAATGCTTTGTCTTCTGCCACACACCATTGTTGCCAGAGCAAAAACTTGTTTTTAAGCCCCACCACAACTTGACGTAACTCTTGATGTACCTCTAAATTACTGTGCTCGTGTGAGAAATTTCACTCCTTACTCATACTACCAATTGGAATGCTGTCACTTTTTAGTGACTTACTTTTTTTTTTTTACGATCCTGGCAAATAAATGTTTGCTTTACTGTGCCACAGGAAGAAGATCACATTTCTGCTGATCACATTTTCTGTGGGAATCAGTGTTGATAATACAGGGATGTTTCAGTTGTTGCTGAGCAGTGCTTACACAGAGTCAAGGCCTTTTCTGCTTCACACCACCCCACCAGTAAGCAGGCTGGGGGTACCCAAGAAGCTGGGAGGGGACACAGCGGGGACAACTGACCCCAACTGATGTCAGAGGAAGGAATGTTCAGAGTTATAGCATTTGCCTCCTGTTGTGGTTTAACCCCAGCCAGTAACTAAGCACCACATGCCACTCGCTCACTTTCCCCCGGTTGGAATAAGAGGGAGAACTGGAACAGAAAAAGTGAGAAAACTCATGGGCTGACAGTTTAACAGGCAAAGCAAAAGCTGTGCGTGCAAGCAAAGCAAAACAAGGAATTCATTCACGACTTCCCCATCATCAGGCAGGTGTTCATCCCTCTCCAGGAAAGCAGGGCTCCACCATGCATAACGGTTACTTCAGAAGACAAATGCCATCACTCTGAATTTCACCCCTGTCCCCCTTCTTCCCTAAGCTTTATGTGCTGAGCATGACATCGTACAGTATGGAATATCCCTTTGGTCATTTGGGGTCAGCTTTCCTGGCTGTGTCCCCTCCCAACTTCTTGTGCCCTCCCTACTCACTGGTGGGGTCGTGTGAGAACCAGGAAAAGCCTTGACTCTGTGGTAGCACTGCTCAGCAACAACTGAAACATCCCTGTATTATCAGCACCGTTTTCTGCACAAATCCAAAACATAGCCTCATACTAGCTACTATGAAGAAAATTAACTCTATCCCAAACCAAAACCCCATATTCCCAAGTAACCGTTAGCATGATGGAGCCCTGCTTGCCTGGGAACGGCTGAATATCTGCCTGCTGATGGGAAGCAGTGAATGAATTGTGTAAGAGAGGGCAGCTTGATCCAACACAGAGGAAGTCAGGCAAAAAACGCCAGGAGGCCTGCGCGGATGAACAAGGAGCTCGTAGACAATCTCAAACAGAAAAAGGAAGCCTGCAGAGGATGGAAGCAAGGACAGGTAGCCTGGGAGGATTACACAGAAATTGTCTGAGAAGCCAGGGATCAGGTTAGGAAAGCTAAAGCCCAGATAGAGTTAAATCTGGCCAGGGCCTTCAAGGGCAACAAGAAAGCCTTCTATAGGTATGTCAGTGACAAAAGGAAGACTAGGGAAAATGTGGGCCCACTCAGGAAGGAAACAGGAGACCTGGTCACCTGGGACAAGGAAAAGGCTGAGGTACTCAATGGCTTTTTTGCCTTCGCTGGGAAGGGCTTTAACCACACCACCCAGGTTGCAGAAGGCAAAGGCAGGGACTGGGAGGATGAGGTACTGCCCACTGTAGGAGAAGACCAGGTTTGTGACCAGCTGAGGAGCCTGAAGGTACACAAGTCCATGGGACCTGATGGGATTCATCTGCGGGTCCTAAGGAAACTGGCAGGTGAATTTCCTAAGCCACTATCCACCATATTTGAGAAATTGTGGCAGTCCAGTGAAGCTCCCACTGACTGGAAAAGGGGAAACATAACCCCCATTTTCAAAAAGAGAAAAAAGGAGGACCCAGGGAACTACAGGCCAGTCAGTCTTACCTGTGTGCCTGGCAAGATCATGGAGCAGATCCTCCTGGAAACTCTGCTAAGGCGCATGGAAAATAAAGAGGTGATCAGCGACAGACAACATAGCTTCACTAAGGGGAAATCATGACTGACAAACTTGGTGGCCTTCTATGACAGCATTACAGTGTCAGTGGATGAAGGGAGAGCAACAGACATCATCTGCCTGGACTTGAGCAAAGCATTTGACACTGTCCTGCATGACATCCTTGTTTCTAAATTGGAGAGACATGGATTTGACAGATGGACCATTTGGTGGATAACGAACTCTCATCTCAAGGTATATATGAAACACTACATCAAGTGGACAAGGAACAAGATCATCCTAGTGCTATCATGAATTGAACATGAACGTGTTCTTTTGAAAGAACAAGCCCTGTGTTCAATATGTTTAATATTTAATGCAGAGGCCAAAGAAAATGAACTTTCCATTAGGAATTTTGGCATAATCTCAAAAATACTCTATCTGTAGCTCCTTGCAAACCTGTCAAAGTGGTGTGCCAAACAAGCTAAAGGCGCAAGACCATAGCTTTGTGCCTTTCATTTCTGAAATTAAACAAAATCAAACAAAACCAACAAATTATGTCTTTGCACATTAATGGTTGTAGGAGCCTAAGAGTCCAAGGAGGCATCCACGTCCTAACCCACTGAGCCATGCAAGCTGAGCATGAGTCAACGACTGTTAACAACTTCACAGAGCTATAGCAAAGAGATAAAAAATTTCAAGATGCGCTGCATGCATTAGCTTCTCTTAAGAAGAAAAGCTACCTAGAGAATAAATAGAAGTACAAACAATAGTATGAAAAATGCAGTGAGACAGGCTGAGGAGGTATTGTGTTTGTTCTGTGACATGTTGTTAAAGAAAGCACAGAGAGGGGAAGGATGGGAAAGGTAATTCTGCAAGTGGTATTGAACAATGTAACAAGGATGTAAAGAAATTAAAGGTTGTAGAGCTCTAAGACAGCAGTGCTGTTATATGCACCATAACAGAGTCTTGGCCTTTTTCGTAGGGGGATGGCTCTCATTCTGTTTTATCACCAGAAAAGCTAGGACCTGTTGCATTTAATATTCCTTTAGTGTTTCCTATGCAGCATGGCAAACCACAGGAGCTAAATTTCATGCTGTCCCCACATCGTGAAAGGCATCAGGAGAGGCAAAAGTAGAAGGGAGAGAGCAGGTGTAGAGGCTGAAGGCAACAGATAATATACGAAGCTTTCTGGTTCCCTTTTATTTTTCTGTTTTGCCTAGGTAGTGTGGGCTAGTGATTGCATTTGTATGGAATCAGAAAGAAGTGGTTTGCAAAGGACCTCTGGACGTCATTTAGTGCAGCCTCTTACACTAAGGGCAAACTTCAAGGGTAGATCAAGTTACTCAGGGCCTCATCCAGACAAGCAGCAAGGAACAGTCAGGGCTGTCTCCCTTTGGGAGAGAAACCAAGCTAGAAGGGCAGGAGCTTCACCAGCCAGGGAGTGGTTCCACAGTACCCAAGTGAGGCAAACGGGCCAGACTCTGAATCGACAAAGCCCACGGTGAAGCATAGCTGCAATAGAACTGCAGGCAAGTACACCTGTGGTGTAGATCAAACAGGGGGAGAAGGCCCTGGCCTGAACTTCAATGGAGCCCCTTGGCCCAGGGGCAGGGGGTGTGCAGGTAGAAGTGTCTCAGGTGAGACTGGTCAGTGCAATTGAGGCCTATTAGTGCACTCAGGGTCCTGACAGCAAGTTTTAGATATCATTAAGACTGGAGAAGGATGGAAGGAATAGCTGCCTTTGCTAAGTCTCTTCATAAATAAGGATACTAAGCTAGAACAAGATCACTCTCCAAATAGAGGAATTTCATCTCTGCTGCTGGGAACAAATTAATCTGAAGTCCCAAGAGAAATTTGCCTCGTGTGACCTTATCAACAATCCTGTTGGACAACTCAGCAACTTTATATGGTATTCCTGGAGTTAAAACACATCATGTGGTTTCTTTGCATCTATTTCTTCCATGACTTCTAATCATTGGCTAATGGTACTGGTCCTTGTGATAATGAGATCTGCTTATCTTTTGGGGAGTTTCTCAGCAAATGGTTTCTCCGTGTCTGCCTGCTATGTCTTGCACTTTGGAAACTTTCTCTGTTGACCAGTCTCAGTTACTGTCTAGAAAGGCAGAATCCCTGCTTCAGGCTCCAGTGTCAGAGAGGTCCATGTGAAAAACATTGCATTGGCTAAGACAGATAAACACACGCCTTTTTGCTTTGCTGCTTATCCATCTGATCTTTTCAACAAAATAGACAGTATGTAGGTTTTCATACCATAAACTGAAGCCACAAATTTAAGAAATGCTGCCATCTGTCATAGCACCTGAGGAGTCTACCCAGCGTCATGGACTAAAGAGGACAAAGTAAACTAATGACAGGATAAAGTGGCCCATCTCAGGCTAAGGATTTCTACAAATCTCAGCCGTGGAAACCTTTATCACACCAATAAAACTCTCGAGTTTTCCTCTTATTACAGAAGCCACAGGCGTTTACCGAAAGATAAAATGATGTCATGCAAAGCCTGCCCATAAGCCAACGGCATTTCTGTGCTAAGACTCAAGTAGAATTAAGAGATGTATGTGCATTTAACGCAAAAAGACTCATTAAAAGATTACAAAGCAAATCTCAGTCATGTTCTGATATCAGCACATGCTCCAGCACATCATTACTTAGTAAGCATGCTGGCATTGTAACCATGTGGGACACTCCTAATTTCCCCAGCCTTCAGTCAGATAAGATTCCTGTATCTTCTGAATGGAGAAATAGTTGTTGAATCCAGTTGTGTTCTGAGCCTTTTATAAAATATTTGCCACTAGTTTTGCAAATACTATTCAATAATTATGCATACATGGTTTTTTTGTGATGGTGTCCTAACGAGCTTCATACTGTGGTGGATACAGTTTCCTAAATCATTCAGGAAAGGATCCCCCAGAACGTTCTCTATCAATGATTTTTTTAGAAAGAATGAGGAATCAACCATGCTGCCAGATGCCATATTTCAGCAGCATTTCACTTTCGTACCAGTATGTGCTCATCTATCAGCATGCTTTGACCCTGAAAAACTGTAGCCAACTTCTTTCATGACAGAGAGGTCAGACGGGATTTCTGGAGCTGCTGCTGGGTATTCCATATCCACAAAACAGTGTGATTACAACACCATGGTCTTTTTCAACCTGCCTAAAAAGTGCCAGTTCACTACTTGCATTGACTGTGTTGGCAATGACTAGTTTAATCAGGTTTTCATCGGCTTCCATTTCTATGTGCTCTGAATGCAAGACAGACACACAATGTGACACTTTGCTTCAGGTGTGTCTTAATGATCACCGCAGATGTGAACAGCTACTGCAGCATCTCTGCAGAAATGCCCTAGGCATGAGCCCTTGGGCAGTGGAAACTCTCTGGCTCTCACAAAGTTAGAGCGATGAATCCAATCCATTGTGATGTGGTAATCTGAACTCTGTTCTAGATGACAGTGACAACAGACTGTAAGGAATCAGGTGATGGCAGGTTGTGATGCCCCTCTCCTCTCGTTGATGCGAGACAAGTAGTGAACAAACTAAGTCTTAGAACAGTACCACTTGGCATGGGACGCTGGGAGAAACTTGTTTGTACCCAGGAAGGAAAAAATCACTGTACCTGGCTTGCGTTTTGGTCACACTATGAGACAGAATTATTTGAAGAGTGAGGAAGGTCTGGCAAAGGTCAGACTGGGAAAGTGTCACACTCAACTTGGGCTACGCAGTATCTTTCCTGGAGTTACCACTTCCCAAAATAAATGTTCACTTCCTGCAGTCCTGATCCTCAGATGTATTTCTGGCTGCATTATAACGCCTTTATCTGTTTGATTCGGATTACAAACCTTTCCCCCCATGCCTTATTATTGCAGTCATTGTCATCCACAGACTTTACTAGTAAATCTAAATGGCTGATGAAAAAAGCGTCAGAGCAAATCCCAATTTTCCTTGCTCCCAGTCTTACATTTCATGCTAACACCTTGAGATCTGTCAGGAAAGGGTTTTGAAATATATGGAAGGTATATGGAGCTAATTCCATAGAAATTTCCAACGAAATTTCAGCTGGTACCAAATCAAATGGCTTTGCTATTTTCATGTGGGCTGTAACACTAGAGCTTCAACTGTTCAAACATGTCATCTTGTCCCCCAGAATTTATATATCACAATCATAAAGTTATTATTGAGCCAGTTATCTCAGGTTCCCTGAGTCACTCTTTTTCCTCTTTTTAGGTATTCGTGACTCAAGATTGATAAGGACAGTCATTCACTCTTTTGGAATTTTCCTAATTTTTCAAGATTTCTAAAAATTTATCATTCCTGAGTCCAAGAGGTCACTGGCTATCTTATTTCTGTTTCATGTGCACAAACTGCATTAGTCCTGATGACTTGAAAATGTGTAATTTTAATTAAGATTTTATTGTCAGTCACATAGATTATGGTCTGGATGTATTAAGTACTTTTCTTTTCTTCTTTGCTATTTCTGGTTTTACTTTTTTCCCTTTGATATTTGTATTTTTTTATTTATTTATAGTTATTTATTTCTAATAACTCCTAATAACATCAAAGACAATACAAGTTTTTACGGTACTGGTGTCTTAATAACATCATTAATTTCCTTAGGCAGATGTCTTGTTTTAAATCATAACATACTCATCATTAGCATTAATTTAATCCTTTTTCTATTCTCAATATGTAAACTAGCTTCATTATACTTTCACATCTCTTCATGTGTTCTGGTTTTTTTGGGGTGAAGGAAGGGGTGAGCACTCAGTAGAATATTCAACCCCCAAATCAATTTTTGTTAATAAGAAGAATGCCTTCCAAAGGTCCATCTGCATATATCTGGTTGAATTGGTGGTGTACCTGCTGCATTTCTATCATGCCAAACAGAAAGATAGTGATGGTCTAGAGCTCTGTGTTTTCAGTGAACGTCACAAATGGAAAGCTTTTTTTTTTTTAAGGAAAACACTCCTGTAATGTTACGATTCCAGCATTGTGCTTTTTAGACACAGATTTATATAATGCCTTATATCTCATTCTACTTTTGTTCTTATTTCTCATTCCTGGAAGGGTACCACCAGAGAGATCTGTTGTTAAACCTGGCATGTATCACAACACTACTTATCTCATGCTATTTGAAGGGAAATGTCAATAAATCAATGTAAGAAGTGAGTTGATTTTCCCAGTCCCAGGTCCTCATTGCGCAAAACCTTTTAAACAGCTCACAAGTCATAGTTCTCAGATTACAGGGTGTCCCTGTAATGGGGGACAACCCACAATACTGTATGAATTTACCATCCTTGCTCCACAGAGCTGTACCTATTTTTCAACAAATGGTTACAACAGAGAAAACAGAAGGGAGTTGGAAGAGGAAGTGTTCATTCTGTTCATTCAGAAGTTGTTTGGTCCAAAGCTGCTCTTTCTTTGGCTCTTAGCTACCTTAGACAAAAACTTTGTATCAGGTTGAAGTAAAATCGAAGGCTGCAGTCCTAATCTCTCCCCAGTCAACCTTCTGCTCATGCAGTATAATTCTGTACGACACATCCATCTTTATCATACAGGAGTTTCTTTGAAGAGACTTCTCAAGGCGCCAGGTGGATGGTACTTAAAAAATTACCACCTATTTAAAATATTCTTCTCAATGCTCATATGTGATCCCATGCCATACACATTGCATGCTGTTCAGTCCTTGTTTTGAAGAGGGAATTGTTATTTTTTGGTATATGTTTTAAAATTAAATTTACTATTCTAATTTATCATTGTATCTAGTTCACTAGTACCATTAATTTTGACATTAGCCTGTACCACGACAAAATGAGATTTAACATTAAAAGTGCTCCCAAATATGCCTGTTGCATTAAAGGGTAAAGGAATTTGGCAGAAAACAAACCCCCCTGCATTTCAGCTTGTCCTCGGGTATCAGAGGGGCTCGGGGCGGCTGGGTTTAGATTCTGAGTGATGTCCAATTTGGCACTATAGGTCTGGTTGTGTTCAATGTATTGAACTACTACGATGAGAGATGCATGACAGCGGAATACACTTTCAGTCTAGTCGCAGTTCAGTAAACTAGCATGGTGAGTTTTAAGGAGTTTGGTTGCGTCGAATGAAAACTCTCATAGCTAGATTAATGAATAGTGCAGTTTATTGAGGCAACAGAACTGGAGATTCTTTTGGATTTCCATTGATAATACCCTGTCTGCAAAGCATATGCAAGTGAAATATAGCAGCATAAAACAACTCAAGTAATATAGCAGCATAAAACAACTCTCTATATAGATTTCTGTTTCCTGGGGAAGCACTCAGCATAGCTGAGTGTTCGAGTCTCACCCAATAGGCGTCCCTGTGGGGGGAAGAGAGGCTAAGCCCGTCAACTGATCCCAGAAGTCAGCAACGCTTCGTGATGGTATCTTCCTCACTTGTCTGCAATGGTACCTTCCCTAACATCTCTCCATTCTTAAGTGATTTTTATACTATTTTTTTTACCTTTCAGGTGGAGCTTGAGTGACTCTGGTCATACGTAACTTTGTTATGATTGGCGTAAAATTTCCTCACTTCACATTTAAAGGTATAGACTAGCAGAAATTCAGAGTGCAGACTCAGTGAGGGGTGGTCGCACCTTGGAAGTGGGTAGCTTTTAGGATGCAGATGTGTTTTGGTATTATAATGACATTATAATGAGCAAAGTTCAACCTAAGGACATGATTTTTACAAAAAATACGAAACTGTTGGCTCAGTGTAACAACTATGCAGCTTATCAGTGTTCATAGGACCGTAAGTTCCCATTCCCTGCTCTGATGCACAGAGTTTGGCTACGGTATCTTCGCACCGCCCCACCTTCCATGCTGTTTTTTTCCCACCTTGGAATCTGGT
The DNA here is from genome assembly GCF_963924245.1 of Chroicocephalus ridibundus. Taxonomy (NCBI): domain Eukaryota; kingdom Metazoa; phylum Chordata; class Aves; order Charadriiformes; family Laridae; genus Chroicocephalus; species Chroicocephalus ridibundus. The sequence continues at coordinate 62,416,792 of NC_086285.1, read as the reverse complement.
GACTCTAAGATTGCAGGTTATGTGGCCTAGGCAACTACGGTGGAATACATTCCTTGCTTATCAGCTGTACTCCACCCTGTAAGTTTCTTCAACGCTATAGCTTTTCTTAAAATGTGAATATAACTTTAGTTTCTAAGTCACCTCCAGCAATTATCCCATATTGCCTCTGCAGATAGATGACATCACGAAAATATTGGAAATCTGCTATCACCAGCAAAGACACCATTCCAGTAACTTTCTTGAGCTTGGAAAAAGGCAGGGGGAGGATGAAGAGACACACCCCCAACACAGAAATTCCTTTTTCATGCAGCCACCATCCTTGTTACTGTAGTTACACCATGATTTGAATGGGGGTGTGGAACTGGAAGCCCATACCAGCTATGAAAACGTTACCATGCCTCTCACCCCCTCCTTTTCTTACTGCCACTATCCCCACATCTGCCACTTCACTGCCACTTTTGATGGCCAGAATCACTTTCCCTATCCCCTTCTTTGAAGGCTTCTACACTGTGGGACAGACTGTAGTGTTAGGTAGGCATCTTCCATCCCACTGAGGCATGGCACCCGCAAACTTGCCAGAGTCCCCTTCCAAAAGGCTGACATGAATAGAGTCTTTCTGCTCTATTCTAGCGCTTTACTGAGAAAGTTGAATAGCAGGAGACAAGAAAAAGGTTCCTGGCTTCCAAGTCTGTTTTCTCTGCTTTAGGAGTGGAGATGCTACAACCTTCTCTGGGAAGGAAGTGTAAGGTAACCAAAAGGTACAGCTCATCACTAGTTCCAAATCATCAATATTTAATTTGATACACTGCCCATCCACTGCTTCACTGAAACTGCTTCACTTCAGGCCAGAGCTTACACGCTGACTCCAACCTGAATCACAGGACCTTCAGCTGTCCCCAGCAACCCATGGATGCTGTGTGGGAGAGCAGATTTCTGGGAACCATCTTCATCTCCTGGCGGTCCCAAGGTACACTTGTCCAACTGGTAACCTGCAAAGCTCCTGCTTGGGTTGTTGGAACGCTGCCATCCCTTTAGAGACCTGGAAGATCAGGGCTCTACAGTCTGGCTCTGGTTTCCTTTGGAAGACACTTTCTGCCTGCTGGGATCCGAGGACCAGCAGACCAGTCGGTGGTCCTCTTGCTGCGAGGACATCTGCAAGGCAAGGTCTGATAAGGAGAGGACGCATTTTTTTGTGCCCAACAGCCATAGCTGAAACCCAGTAAAACAACCCAGGGCGGTTCTCACGCAAACACACACGCACACCCTTCTCAGGCTGTTTCCCCAATGGCACTAGCTCAACTCACAGCAGAGGCTTCTCCCCGCCGACGGCTCCCCTCTCCCCTTCCGGGGGAGAGCAAAATCTCCCACCAACCCGTCTCGGTTCCGAGCTGTGAAGTTGTGTGTATGTAAGTCAGAGCTAGTCAGAGCGGTACCTCTGGTGCCGGCCCCCTTCCTCTCCCTTCTCCCCTCGCTTCACTCCTCCGCCTCTTCGCCCCCCGGGAGGCCGCCGCCCGCGCCCCCGTCGCTCCCTCCGGAGCCGCGGCCTCGGCGCCGTCAGTCAGGCGGCGAGGGGGCGGTGGCTGGAGGGGGCGGGGGCCGGCACCAGAGGCGCCGCCCCCTGCTGCTTGAGGAAATGGCTCTCACGTGAGGGAGGCGGCAGCGCCGGGCTTACCCTGCCCGCTGCCCTGGGAGGAGGCGCCAGCGGGTCCTGGGGCCGTCTGCGCCATGCCGACCAGCTTCACGGTGGTGCCGGTGGAGGCGCAGGGCGAGGAGCGGGATGGGCAGCGGCAGGAGGAGGAGGAAGAAGAAGACGAGGAGAGGGACCGGGGCTCCGGTGAGAGAGAGGGGAGCGGGGAGGTGCCGGGGACACACACACACACACACACAGTGCCTGAGGACGGCGCCGGCGGGGTGGGTGTGTGAGCGAGCAGGGTTTCCGCGTGGAGCAGGGGGTCTCGCCGCCGGAGGGCTCCTGCAGCCTGTGGAGGGGCCACATCGCCTCTCCGCAGCGGGGGCAATACCGGGGCTACCTGTCCAGGTGGAGAAGAGCGCTTCGGGAGAGGGCGAAAGTCCGCCGCCTGGGGTGGCCGAGACCTTGTTCCTCTTTGTTTCCGCAAGCTACCGCCGCTGCCCGAAAAGAGGAAGTGCTCCTGGGCGGCTCCAGCCGGGGAAGAGGAGCAGCCTGGGGGCGGGCGCGGCGCCCGCCCGGGGCGATGTGGGGCGGTCAGTCTGCCGCCCGCTTTCAAGGGGGAGCGGAAGTAACCAGTGCCGCTGGTAGCTCAACAGGCAGACACAAAACCTCTGCTAAACAGGCAAGTCCTACCTCCTGGGGCTCGCTAGAGAGAGGTGTAGGAGAGCTCTAATTCAGGCTGTGGAGAAGAGCACAGCCACACCTGCCTCGCTCCAGGTGTTTGTCCAGCCATGTACTTTTGCACCAGCGACCGTGTTGTGTTTTGCTGCCTGGTGGCAAGGTGTTAGGCGCCTTGCCTCCTGCTAGGCCTCGCCCCCGAGGCCGCCCTGGGGGAGCAGAATCAAGCCCGAGCTAGGAGTTGGGGCATCACCAGCGAGGGTCCGCTCAGGGCAGCGGGACAAGTATGTGTCTGCAAGTGGTGGTGGGGGAATGAGTGCTTTTATCACTTGGATGATAAGGCGCTGCTAAGGAAGCAGTAACTCTTTCTTCCTTTGGCTCAGAAGCCCTTAACACTTCCTCTTTCCGAAGGGTGTTGCAGTGGCAACGCCAAGTATGGTGCTTGAGTCACTGCTAGCACTCTGAGAGCTAGTTGGATTTTGCACTTGTCTTTTGGGTGTTACAATCAATACTCGTTGTTAACGGTTTGGGGGTTTTTTAGATGTTAGATGATAACAGGTGAAAAGATGGGTTTTTGTAAGAGGCAGTTCCTCATACTGGTGGTTTCTCCCTTTCGTGGTGTAGATCACAGTTAAGTAAGGCTAATACCATGTGATATTGCATGTGAATGTAAAGAGATGAAAACAGATTTGGCAAACTTAAATGTATTTACATTATTTTTATTTCTTTTTTGCACAAAGACTCTTTAGGAAGACAATCCATTAAAACCCCAAGCAGAGAAAGCTGGGTGGCTTTCTCCCAGAGCTTTGTCCTATCAAACCCCTACCTACCTGTAAAAGATACATACTACATGTAGTTGCATTTCTTTTGGTATGTTCAAGCAGTGAGCAAGGGTTCTAATAACTGCCACTTTTTTTTTTTTTTTTTTTTCCTCCAAACTAAATGGAATAGAAAAAATAGCAAAAAAACCAAACTGTTGCCACACTTTATACTGTACTGGATGGATGACAGCAATACAGCATTAATCTGTTTGGGTAGTTTTCCTTATGGTAGAAGAGCTAGCCAGAAAGGCATGGAGTGTCATGTTTGGTCACATGGCATCTCAAAATACTGGAAATACATACAGGCTTAGTTAGACAGGAGTTGTTAGACCATGCGTAGCATGTGGAAGGCTTGGAACATCTGGAGATCTTGGGAGGGTGAGGGAAAGAGTGGAACTGGCACTCCTGTAGTGGCTTATTTCTAACCTTTAGGGTTGTGACTAAAAAAGAAGAAAAAGAATAATTCTTCATGCAATTAAGTAGAATTTGTGTGGACTAGCAGTTATATTTGCAAAATGTTTAAACTATCTACAGTTCTGGATCTGTATCACTTAAGTGGATGAACTTAGGTATGACTCTTCCTGTTAATGTGCCTGTAAAATAGGGAGCAGAGGGGAAAACACTGAAAAGAGAAGGCTTGTAAACAAGATATAGTCAGAGAGCTCTGACTTTGTTAAGACATTAAATACCATACTCAGATACGGAGGTTTGGGATGTGAACCCGATGTTGCTTAATGTTGCCTCAGGTATTATATGGATGGTCATGGTATGTAAACCTGTAATGGATCAAATTAAGTTAATGCTATGTAATCAAATAATTCTCATTGACTCATTCTTCTGAAAACTTTAAAGAATTCTAAAATATTAGTACAGCTAAAAGCTGTTAAATCCATCTAAAAGCCTGCTGCCTTGAAAAAAAGGCTAGGGTGTAAATATTTTCTCTCCTGCCCTTTTCCACATCCCTGAGTTCCCTTCTGTTTTCCTGCACTTGACCTTGGTGTTCATCAGACACTTCAGGGAGCTGGGTCAACATGCTAAACTGGCAGAAAACTAAACTGCAGAGAAAAAAAAAAAACGCTTCCCCTGTTTTGGAGTTCAGGTGAGTGAGTGTTGCAAAAAGTCTGCGAATGTCTAGAGTTGTGTTAAGCTGGGGGGACGGGTAAAGCTGAGAGCAGGGATGGAAGTGAAAAAAGAGAGAGAATGGGAACTTCCCCTTTGGCTCACCCTTAGCCTATACAGCTCTATACAATTTTGTTCCACTTTTCTGGGAATCTAGAACTTTAGCAGTTTTGATTGACGTGTCTGGCTTAAAAACCAAGTAGGTGTTCTGGAACTCTTGAGTGCACTAGAACCTCGTTTAAAAAAAAACAAACAAACAAAATCCCCAGAAAACAAACAAACCCCAGCTGAACCAAAAACCAAATCAACCAACCAAAAAAACCCAAAACAAATCCCACCACTAAACCCACAACACTTGTTTTGGAGGGAAGTAGACTGTATGCTGTTTAGCCATTAGATTACCACTAAAGTAATTCTGGTATTTTATTAGCAAGGCACTTATCAATTATTCTGTGCGTTTATCCCCTTACACTCACCTATACCTGGCACTCATTTATGTGATAATGGACTAAGCTGAGATGTTCTTACTCTATGTTCTTCACTCCTTCATAGTCATCTGAAATTCTATAGCCTTGTATTTTCTCAGTTATGTGACAGTTATGTGTGAAGAAGGGGAAGACTTGGGTGAGTTGCTATTCGCCCGGATTGCAGCACTGGCCAAATGGCCAAAGTAGTACTTGGGAAGAGCAGGGTGGTAGAGTGGAAATTAATGCTTGAATTGAACAATGTAATTGGGGGTTGGAGCCTGCTAACTCAAATAATGGACAAAGTATCAGAAGGCATATGTGCCAGTGCAGAAGCATGTGTCTGTGTCTCTTAATGTGTTTATAGTACACTACAAGTGAAAGGGTAGTCAGGAAATAGTAACTAGTTGAAGAAGAGGAGGAAACAGGGAGTCTGTTGTAGGCAGTAATGGATGAAATTTTAAGAGAAATTCTGGCTCTGACTTGTGTTGGGGTTTTTTGTTTGTTTTCTTCGCACGTATCAGTAAGTGACTGTCTATTGGATAGACCTGTCCAAACTTTGTAAAGTCGATCAAATCTCTATTTCATCAGTAGCTCTGCATGTCAGGTGTTTCAAAGCATAACTAGTGTTTTTAGCATCCCATAGTATTATTTACCTAGCCACAGCAGTGTCTTATTTAGAAACCAATGTGAGAGCTAACTCCTACAAAATATTTTTGAATTGAAGACAAGGAATATCAATCACAAACCTGGTCATCTACCAAGAAGTCATCACATAACTAATGAAGCACGGATGCTGTGTATTTCTATAAAATGCTAATTCTTGAGGCAGGTATGTGTATGTCACTCTCTAGATTACTCAAGCTTTTTATAAACCTTGTTTCATCTTAACTCTGTCACCGTTTTTTCCAAACTGCATACTCTTACTTAGTCATTAGTGATTCTTCACTTGGAAACTGTTTCATACTTACTGTTCTACTTTCCGTCTTTCTCTGAACTTTTCCCACTTCTGTCCATTTTGAAATTGGGGAAGTTCCAGAATTTCATTTGATAATCAAGTTGTGAACAAACAGTGGTGTGTGTGATTTTTGGTTTTGGTGAGGTGTTTTTTGTGTGTTTTTTTTTTTTTTTTTCTTCCCCATGCTGCACTCTTCTCCCTTTTTTTCCTGATGTTCAGGCAGTGGTTTGAAAAGTGATTATTGAACTGGTGTTTTTATGAAACAGTCTTAACCAAACTATCCCATTCATGAGCGGTAGTGATCAGCTGCAGCCCAACTGGTTTCTGATTGTTTTCCTTTGTGTGTGTATCTATCTGCTCTTAAACTTCTACATCAAATTTTGCCTGTTAGTTTAACATTCATGTAGTCTTGGAGATCTGCAGTGCTCCAAAGTTGGCCTGTGCCTTGACTATCCTGAATAACTTCAAACAGTTTCAAATTGTCACATCTCTGATCATCTTGTGTTTTTTACTTTTGTTGATGTTTTTTATTAATGTGGAACAGCAAGTGTCCCAGCAGAACTTCAGTGACCATCTCCATTTCTGAGACCAGACTATATTTGTCTTCTACTTTCTTACTCAATTATTTACCTGTGGTTTATCTAATATCGTCTCTTTTATTCTATGGCTGCTTTAGCTCCTTAAGTATGTTCAGAGGAGGACTTCATCAAAAGCCTTTTGAAGATCTTGGCAGACTGTATAAATTAGGTTTCCATTATCCATGTGCTTGTTGATTTTTATTTTTTTTTTTTTCAGAAAACTATTTTAGTCATGTGAGACAGAATCTCCCTGTACAGAAGCCACATTGGTGGTTCTCCCATGTCACCCCAATGTCTTATTGTATAATACAATGTTGGGATGGAAAAATATTATTCCTGTTGCAGATAAATGTGTATCTGACACTTAATCATAGGCATGAGAGCTATACACAGGAATTTTCTTTGCCCTGAGGGGCATTGGCTGTCCAGGTCAACTCCTGATGTATGCCCAGCTCTGCGAGGTACTCTAATTGATCCATTTGCTGTTTAACATAGCTACCCTTATCATCGTGAATATGGGTGTTTCTGTTTGTTAGTTGTTGATAGCTCCAAGAGAAATGAGGGCAAATAAAGGAGGCAGAGTTAGGATAATAAACTAAATAACTTCACTGTGGAGTAAGTGGTTGCTTAGCATTTTGTAACTGTTCAAACATTTCTTTTAGACTGTTGCAGTTTTGACCTTTTTTTGTGATGGAGAGGATCTTAATGCTTGAAATAGCAAGTTATTGTTTTTACTCCATTGTGTTAATTTCATGTGAAAGAAATGCTAACATTCTCTTACTGTACTTATTGCCTAAGAGCTAAATGTAAATAATTCTAGTCATAAAACAACTTTTAAAGTAGAATATTTCAGAAGAAACTAACATCAAATATAGTGGTATCAAACCTCATAATTTTAGCTTCTCTGATCCTGTAATGAAAATATTATTACTGAGCTTTTTGATCTCTTATTGCTGATTTTTCTTTTGATAATACTTTTGCAGCCATCAGAATATGAGTGAGTAAAGATCTTCTGGTGTAACTGTTTTACTGTTTTTTCGTAATGGATCTGTGCTTGTAATGTTTTGTTATTTTATAATTTTAAGATGACCATTATCCTGTGGAAGCTCACAGGTAAGCATTGTAAAGGATGCCTTTGGTAAAGGATACAGTTTGTTACTGCATAGCAGATCTTACTAGCTGCTGCTGGGGGGGAAAGGGTATTTCTATTTTCTCCAGTGCTACCTCTTGTGAACTCTTTTAGGGAACCAAACTGGCAGGAGACTAACTATGACAGGAAAAAAAGTTTATCTCTAAAAAGTTGTTTTAAGAGGCTTTATTTCCTTGAATCAGCTCATTGCAGAATAGGTATTGTTCCACACCCACACAGAAAGAAGACCACCCCTTTTGGCGGCACTAACCTGATTAATTTTTCCTGCATCTTTGACCTATGTTGTTGCTTTACATAAAAATAGCTACTAAAGCATGGGGAATGAAACAATTAGTGCTATTTTTATTTGCTCTCCAGACTAATGAAATATAGAATGTTATCACAGGGGACTTACTTTCTCAATCGGAGTAGAAATATTAAGCTTGATGGTGTTGTGTGCTGTTATCTGCGCCACTACCCCCCCCACACCCAACAAAATGCATTGTTTGGTGTAAATGAATTCTTCTACCAATTTAAATGGATTCTCCTACCAATTTTTTTTTTTCCCAACATAATCCTTTGTGGCTTATGTGTTATTTCTTACATAATCAGATATATTTCTCTTTCTACTTGATTCAATGTACCAGTTTAACAAGGAGCATTTCTGGTACAGACTGTAATTTGTATAACTGCAATTATTTGTATGCCATGGCTTTGTGAACTGACCAGACAGTAACTAGCAGAATTTTAATTTGGCTATGTTATGGTTTGAGAAAACACATAACAATTTATTCTTGCTTAGACAATTATTCTATGACCCAGTGACCCCTCCCCACCTGGAAAGGGTGATCAGGAAAAGCAAGGAAACACCAAGGTTGAAATAGAAATAGAATTAATAGGATAAGATTAAATAATTAACAATAATACTAAAGAACTAATATTAATCCCAATACTAATATATGATATAAAAAAAATATACTCAGCCAATTATAACAGTAGGAAGCTGTGCACTGCGAGCAGTGGATAGTAGATGTTGGACACTGAGAGCACAATGGCTTCAGGAGGAAGTGAAAGCCTCAGGGGTCCGGCACCAGGGTAGAAAGTTCTCTGGACCACCACCATCAAGGGAGAGGAGAAACTACGTAGCAAACTTCCTGATTTATATTGAATATGACATTCATAGTATAAAATAATCCTGTTGGCCAGCCTGGGTCAAATGCCCAGGCCTTGCTCGCTCCTCATCCCTGCACCTGGCGAGCTCATAAACCCTGAGACCCTGAATCCCACATAGCCTAGCTGTCTATAAATGAAGTATTTTCACAAATTCGGATACTAGTCTTCTAAAAGTGGAGCTTTCTCCAGCATTAGAAGAGAAATTAGTCCTGTATCGCTCAACCCGTGACATGCTAATAGTGTATCTTATCCTGTCAGGTTTCTATTTACCTTCCCCTACCCCAAGCTAATAAGAACAGGTTTGGAATATGTTTTTCTTGGCTCTTTGCACCTTTGATGCTGTGCAGCAAAGATGAATTCAGTGGAGAAGGTGCCATTGCTCTCAGCAGTGGTTGTGAATGTTTCTTCCTTCCCTGCTGAAAGAAAAATACAATTGGTGATGTGCATTGGGGTTACATGGCAAGGTTTTGGTAGCAAGGGGGCCACAGGAGTGGTTTCAGTGAGAAGATGCCAGAAGCAGCCCCTGTGTCAGACAGAGCCAGTTCCAGCTGACTCCAAGACAGCCCAGCTCCAAGATGCACCTGCCACTGGCCAAAGCTGAGCCCATTGGTAATGTTGATTAGAAAGAGTAAAACAAACAAAAAACCCCACCTGTGCAACAGCAGTTAAGAGGTAGGAGTGAGAACATGTGAGAGAAACAAGTCTGCAGACACCAAGATCAGTGAAGGAGGAGGTGCTGGAGGAGAGATTCCCCTGAAGTCTGTGGTGAAGACCATGGGATGCAAGTTGTCTCCATCCTGCAGCTCATGGAGGACCCCCATGCCAGGTGTGCCCTGAAGAAAACTGTGACCTATGGAGAGCCCACACTGGAGGAGGCTCCTGGCCCATGGAGAGGAGGCATGCCAGAACAGGTTTTCTGGCAGGACCTGCGACCCCGTGAGGAGACCCATGGTGGAGCAGTCCATTTGTGAAGGATGGTACCCCATAGAAAGGACTGTGCTGGAGCAGTACTTGAAGAACTGCAGCCCATAGCAAGGGCCCTATATTGGAGAAGGTAATGAAGGACTGTCTCCTGTGAGTGGGACCCCATGCTGGAGCAGGGGAAGAGCATGAGGAAGAAGGAGCAGCACAGACAGCACGTAATGAACTGACTGTAATCTCTGTTCCCTGATCCCCCTGTGCTGCTCGGGGGAAGGAGGCAGACAAGTTGGGAGTGAAGTTGAGCCTGGGAAGAAGGGAGGGGTGAGGGGGAGAAGGTGTTTCCAGATTTGCTTTTATTTCTCATTATCCCACTCTCTTAATTGACAGTAAATTAAATTAATTTTCTCAAGTCGAATCTCTTTTGCCTGTGATGGTAACTGCTGAGTGATCTCACTGTCCTTTTCTCAACCCACAACCTTTTTAGTCTTATTTTCTCCCCCTGTCCTGTTGAGAAGGGCGAGTGATAGAGAGGCTTGGTGGGCATCTGGTGGCTAGCCAAGGTCAACCTGCCACTTGAAGTCTATGAAAACTGCAATCTCTCTGATTTCAAATGCAAACTTTCAAGTAGTTGCAAAATTGGATCTAGTTTGATGCACTAGGTTGTGCCACGCTATGTTCTTACAATGTTGTCCTGACCCTGCATTACAAAAGGTATAACTGTTTCTGTGGTAGCTTCTCAACCCTCAAAATTGCCATTCTGGAGTTTTAGGGCATCAAAAGTGTTACCTACTTATTTTTAAAGGTCTGATGGTATCCTCAGAAATGGATTCATGAGCAATTAGCAGTATGCAAACTTAAAGATGATCCCTCAATAATTTTCCGCTTGAATCACAGCTATAGGAAAGCATGGCTTAATGCCTGTGTAAATTGGACAGTATTTGTTATCTGCTTCCTGATTTCAACAGTTAACGTTCTTAATTAGGTACTTTAATTAGCTGTATCCTTTAGCTAACTCATAGCAATCAAAAATAAGCAGCATTCAGCCTGCTTAGGAAGCCTTTCTGGGAGCTTTCAGGAGGTGAGATGTTGATTGGTAACTGCTTTACAAAAATGGATTATTTTTTCTTTAAACTCATGTGTGTCTTCTGAAAGAAAAAATCTTCTCCTGGAGGAAGAAATAAAAAAAAGAAAACCAACTTGTTCTGTTTCTTGCCTTCTGACAGGGGGCACACAGTTTGCAACTTCTTCAGGTCTTCCTACAAGCTTACATTTTTTTTTTAAGAGAATAAAACCTTTTAGCAGATTAATTCCAATTTTGAAGACTGGGAAGCTTGAGTATTTTTCTTCTAGCTTCGGAAAGGAAAGTTTAGAACATCCTTGAAAATATGTCAGAAGTTTGCTTTGTTATCTGTAGAATTGTCCTGATAGAAACTTACCAGGACAGGATGTGCAAGCAATAGCTTACTGCCATTGATTAGTGACCAGTCCTATCTCTAGCCCTCTACTGCACTGTCTTGCTTTGTGGAACATCTGCTGAGGACTTGCACAAGCTGCTTTATTTTGCTAGTGACGAACAAGTAGCAGTCCTGGGGAGGGCTGCGGGGGAGGAATTCAAAATGGGGAGGTACAGGAGGCAGGCTTTTTGCAGCATCAGTGAGCTACAGCGGCTCTTCTAGGGACCTAGTAAGTACCAGAGCTGGTTCTAGCAAGGAGGAACTTTGGGAAATCGTCTTGGAAGGAGCCTTCATCCCTTTCAGCCTTTCTGTGGTTGACCGTGCTTGTGGCATAGGTGTTAGGATCACAGAAAAGAGTAGATTTTGGATGCGATTCAAAGATTGGACCACAAGAACTAGTCCATTCTAAGCAATAACATCCATTTAATAGACTTGAAACAGTTTGTATGGAGTTGTTTAAGGCTGGTATAGAAGCTGAAATAGATTAATACATAAACTAGAAAATGGTGATACATCTAATTTGAAAGAGAACTAACAAATTATGCAGCCGGTCTTAAAGAGGACCCCTTTAATTTCAAAATACTTTTTTTTTTTTTAAAAAAAAGAGTGCTTGCAAAGTTACTAGAATTATATTTAATTATTTTTTATCTGCTGTATCTTAAGTACAATTAATGCAAGCTCTTTCTACGTAAAATCAATGTTTAGCAACTATACTTACGGTGACCTTGCTTAAGATCTGCTAATGTGTATTTGATGCACAAAACTGGCTTATTTAATAGACAGAATAGGTTGACGCTGCTTGTTGCTAATGTATGCTGATCTGCTTAGTGGAAGTATTTTTAAGTGCATTTATTTGATGTAAAGAAATCCTTAAATGTAGTTATTACTAGGGGAAGATGTGGGGTGATTTAATAACTTGACCTTGCCCATTTCACTAAGCATGGTGTTTATTGCTGGTGGAAATCCTCCAGCTTAATTCTCTTTAGAGAGTTCTGACTGTCATGTAGTTTGGCTGTGTCATGTGCATGCCTCACACTGCATGAAGCCTTAATGACTTGTTTCAGGATTAATCCAATGCTAGTAAGAAACAGGATTTGAGGTCTTACACAAAGCTGGGAGGAAGCAACTGTCAGTTTCCTATTTCAATTCTTGATCTGTGAAGAATCAACAGAGGGGAACAACTTGGCTTTCCTTAATAATGAGCGAACAAGATTATGAAGAAAGTGGGCCAAATCCAAGTGAGTCTCTTTAAAAGACAATACCGTGGTTCTAATGACTCTTACTGAAATAGCGGGTTCTGTTCTTCCAGCTATATTATAAAGAATTTATAAAGAGCTTTTGCAGTGTGTTTTCATTAGAAGTAGGCCGTGCTTGATCATAATAGTAGCCTAAGTAAAGGAAAACTAAAATTTAGTGATGCTGATAAGGTAAGTGATGGTTGTAGTATTAGAATCCTCCATTATGTAAGGGGGTTTAGAAGGACCTTAAGTATACCTTGTTCTGCTTTTCAAGATAACTTACATAAATCGTGCTTCTCATTGATAAAAATAATGCAATAAATTAGCGATATAGTAAATATATTTAGACATTTCTTTACTAAAAAAAAACCAATAACCTGCAACTTTGAAGTAGATTGCACTGAATTCTTAAACCCATCTGATGCAGAAATTCAGAGGCAAGATGTGCTCAAACAAGGTTATTGATGTCTTTTTAGAATTTGACCTAAAGCAAGGTAGTGGCTTTTTAAAACCTGAGTTTATGCTAGAGCTCTAAAGAATACTTCTGTATGTTTTTGGCTTAGGAGTGGTAAGAAATAAAATTTTTAAGATTGTCTGAGTTCTCCTTAGCTGCCAATCAAAAATTTGGACCTATAGGAAGTAAATATGCATGATAGAGAAGATAAAATTACAGTTTTTGCCACAGGTAGCTTTCTTGAATGTGACACTTGTATACATTGGTTCTAGTGACTTTTAAATTTTATGTATTTTTACCTTAAAGATTATTTACATTAACAGTAAATGCTTGTTTACTCTTGTGCAAACAGGATCTCATCTTCATATTCTTAGTTTGTAGTGGTTTGTTCTTAATGTGACTGAATACTAACTTAATGAAAATGTTTATAGTTTTAAAATAAAAACTATGGTATTTTTCGCCTGTATCTGGCTAACCGTAACCTTCAAGGTACGTGGACTGTGATTGAGTTGCCCTTTGGAAACCATGAAAGGTTAGGACTTCCCTGTGAAGTATTATTCTTCAACTGTGTTCTAACTTTATATGCTACTGTCTAAAGCAGAAATTTCTAGTGGTAAGCAAAACTTCTTAGTTTTACGCATGTTTAGGGAACAGCTATACTGTATCACAGCCAAGCTATCTTACTTGAGGCCATGTGGTTGAAAAGTTTAGATCATTCTCACTATTTTGAACACCACCTGTATTCTTTTGTCACATAAAAAGAATCTGCTTTTATTTTTCAGATAGATGTTAAAGTCTTACATGACAGGAGATGTACATGCTTGCTTTTTTGGACAAAATGTGTTTGAATATAAAGTCAAATAGGAACACTTATTGAATGTGAATCATAATGACAGACATAGTGTGGGACCGCAAGGAAGCAGTGAATCTGGAAAGGGTTTAGGGGTCAGACTGGAATAGAATAAGATGAGCTTGGTTTAATGCTGTGGTAAAGAGGGCTAGCCTGATCCTTGGAATAGAGAGGTGATGATTAGACTTCTGTAAATAGCAGGATTGAGAATGTTGTTAGAAGGCTGTATTTGACTTTTCAAGTTTGAATATTTTTTTGCATGACTTAAACTGGAGAGAATGTTGCCACAAAAATGATTAAAGTTTAGGAAAATGTTTCATGAACTTAACTGTTTCAGTTTTTCAGAAGAAAGCTTGAGAAGATTTTATAAGTATAGTTACCTTCACAGATAGAAAATACTAAGTGTGAGTGGTTAAATTTGGAAGGTCTACTAGTATGTTATAGCTACAAGTTTGAAAAGAGCCAAATTTAAATAGAAATAAAGAGCATCCCGTTTTAAATTATCAATTTATCTTTATAATGTTTTTTTAGGCCTTTTTCTTATTTCAGCTCTGAAAACATCAAGAGATAACTGGTGAAATCTCAGTATGTTTTTTTTCAAAGTTATAGAGCCTAATGCAGAATGAAATTCTGTAACTTGTGGAAACACAGGGAATGTGATTAGATGGTCTAATATTTTTGTCCTTAATCTCCTGAACAAGCATCCTAGTGCAAATTTAGGATCATTTAAGTGATCATTTCCTTCCACCCCAAGCCCTGCTCTGCCACTTTCTGTAAGACAAGATACCTGTAACACATTTTTTCATATTCTACCTCTTTTGATTTGGGGGAGGGAGGTGGAGAACCAGCCCCTGTGGTTCTATGATTTAGTAATATTGGCATCAATGCTAAGGAAGTGGGTTGCTTACATTGATTGCTTATTCCTATACTGATGGTGTCTCTAGTTCCAGCACAAGCATTCATGTAGTGAACACACAAACCTGGCTGGATTAAAAGTAGCAGCAAGAATAAAAACAAAAGCAAAATCAAAATGACTCTCTTCCAACTCAGCATTAAGCACATACCCCTGTTGAGTTTACTATATATATATATATCTGTTTGTGTGAGGAACAATGTGATACAGGGACAGAAATGGGTGAGTAGTATGTGTGAGAAGGGAATGAGAAGGCCACCTCTTTGGTGGCAAAGGTGACTTCTGCCTTTCTAACTTAGGCTGTTCAGTTCTCTTTTTACACTGTATAAAATGGACCGGTTTGGATCAGCTTAGAAACTGTCAACATACCTCAAAGTATTCTACCTGTCAGTGTTTGTGAGGATTGCTGCTCTGAAACTTTGGAGGAATATGAATTTGAACAAAGTCTTTTGTGTCTATGACTAACACTTTGAATTGTGATATGGAGACGTATTTCTGATGCAAGTTTTGTTTGCTGTGTGGAAATGTTAATGAGAAATCATCTGGTGGCATTGGCAGTTTTAAACTTGAGGCTAGCACAACTCTGGGATGGTTTGTGATAACTTGTGTGGGCTACGCTGCATAGGTAATTGAGGGGCTGGGGTGTATGGGAGTGCACGTTGTAATGATCTGTATGAACACTCTGAATATTACTTCCCAAACTTGAGACATCTTCTGCTTTCTCTGTTTGCAGCTGGTTTTTCACATGTATATATATAAAAAAGTAATTTGGTGTAGCTAATTTCCATGTAAATATAGCTATACCATCACAGTGCTTGAGTATCTGTAGAAATCAGGAGTAGGAATTTTTGCATGTCCCATCAACACAGAAAATACCGTACAGGCTTCTAGGAAAGGTACATTAGCTGTGG
Source organism: Chroicocephalus ridibundus (assembly GCF_963924245.1). Taxonomy (NCBI): domain Eukaryota; kingdom Metazoa; phylum Chordata; class Aves; order Charadriiformes; family Laridae; genus Chroicocephalus; species Chroicocephalus ridibundus. The sequence continues at coordinate 62,401,501 of NC_086285.1, read as the reverse complement.
CTTTAGTTTGTCTACTGGCCTATCAGTAAGCACAGAGTTGTGCTATGGTGTGTGAACATTCCATAGCAGATTAAAAATGTAATAATAGTAGTAATAATAATAATCTTAAACTATATATTTGGGGGGACAGAGACAGGTTTATTTATAGAGCTTAGTCTTTGATCACCTTATGTTGGGTGGGAATGGAGTGTCGCATCAACGGGTGAGCATCTTGTGTGTGTCCTAAGACAGAGGAAACATTATACCATAATCAAGCCCATGGATGATTTTTGTTGTTAAATTTTGCCTTTCTCATGGATCTCTGATGGTCCAAGATGAAATACTGGCTCAGATGGACTGCTAAGCTAGTCCAGATTGAATATTTTTTGCCTGTAACACCTAGTAACTTGAATTACTTTCAGAAATCAAATAACACTAAGTATAGATTTTTTTGAGTGCTTTAATTGGATTCCAGAAGACATGCGCAGCTTAGAAGATTGTCTAAAACTATATTGGAAGTTATAATTTTTATTGTATGTTTAATTCGCCTGTACACCTTAGAGGAGTTTGATGCAATTTCAAAGAAGCCTGAGTGAAAGGTGATTTGCTTGTCAAGCATTGGAACAGGCTGCCCAGGAAAGTGGTTGAGTCACCATCCCTGAAGGTATTTAAAAGACAGATAGATGAGGTGCTGAGGGACTTGGTAGCGTTAGGTTTACAGTTGGACTCTGATCTTAAGAGTCTCTTCCAATGTAAATGATTCTCTGATTTGATTATTCTTCTTCATAGAATTCAAGGGAATAGGGTTAAGACATAAAGCTGTAAATGGCTTGAGACTTACTAGTGGAATGACATACCTACTTCTATGTTCCATGTTACCTCAAGGGAAGCAGCTGAAATGTTTTTTCTTTTCTTTGTGCTCCATTCCACTTGATGCACCAGTGGTGATATTTACAGCATTTGTGCAAAGTGTAAATCCTGACTGTCTTTTTTTTTAGTTCTGGTTTTCTAATGAATCCCTTCTTTTGAAGAAAGGATGAGCTAAAGATTATTTTGTTAACGTCACCATATTAGTTGACCATGTGTTGAGATCCTAAAACTAGTTCTTTCTACTGGATGGTGTAATACATCTCAATTTGAGTTACATGTTTGGAAGGCTCAGTGTATTTCTAAGCATATTACATAAGCATACTCCCAAAGGTGGCATTTTTAATTTACAGGCAATGTGATTTTGTTGACAGCGATACCGAAAAATTAAAGGAGCTTGTTCAAAGGTGTTCATAACTGTAGGATTGATCAACAAACTTGCAGATGAGAGAGTACTTGTCAGCACACTTTTGTGGTCGCTTTTTCAGCATTGATCCTCTTTCAAACCGCTAAAATAGATAATGCTGGTCATGTCAAATACTATAAAAATACTGTACCAAACACAAAATATGAAGAGACATCTGTATTAAAGAAACGGGAGACTTCTACAGAGTCTGGCAGTGACAGGGCTATTTTGAAGACTAGCATTGGAAAGCTTCAAAATAGGTAGAATATTGGTTGGAAACACTGAAAAAGGATTTGAAGAGTAGAAAACCTGAGTTCTGTGTTTTTCCATTTGAAGTCTTTTGGGTGTATTTGACAAGACTTGTTAGACATATTGTGCTCTGAGATTTTTTTCCTATTGGAGCAAAGCCAAGTAACTGTTTGTTTAGAAATACAAGAAATAAAAGATGATCTTACTATTCTCCTGACTACAGTTTAAAATACTTAATATACAGAGATGATGATTTTTACCTCCAGAACTGGTAAGACAAAACTATATTCTTTAACCTCAGAATGGTGAATACTGATTCACATTATTTGTTTGTCTACAGTTTTGATTAGTCTAATGATACCCACTGAAGTAGTAACGCCAGCGATATTACACTCATGAATGCAAAACAGTACTTGAAATTCCCCAGCTCACTTCTTGAAGAATAATCCTTTCTGAAGGGATTGGAAGTACCCTGAAGGGAGGAGTTATTTAGCTAGTAAGAACAGCTACCAGCTGTCAATAGGCAAGAAAATCAATAGAAGCGTGGTCTTAGCAAGACAAAAATATCAAGCAACCTTATTTTTATTTTAATTTGGGAACGTGCCTTGCAATGAATGCATTGTAAAAAATTTTAGCAAAAACAACCTGGTCATTTCAAGGAATGGATCTAAAAGAACAGCAATGTTCCAAAAATCTTGGGAAGAAAGTGCAAGGTCTTAACTAAGAAGTTCTAGTGCTTGTACGCTTTAGCAAGAAGATGGGAGTAATCAACATGTATTTGCTTGGGGACAGTGTTGCTCTTTGTTGCCTATGTAAAAGCTAACGGAACCTTTCTCTAAGTACCATGGAGCCAATTAAAGGATAAATGCCAATTTCTCAATCTTGTGCCAAACCAGCAAGTTCCATGCACTGTGAAACATCTTGAGTTGCTGGTCTATGAGGGTGAGTCTTCTGTGTTCACCGTGCTCCTTCTGCTGGCCCTGCATTAAGCATTGGTGGAGGAGGGGGACCTAGCCAGGCTGTAGGACTTGAAGCAACAGGGGACCAATTACAAACTGTAGAAAAACAGAAAAATGAAAGATGGAGGATATGGATATATTGGATAAGAACAGTAGTTGTGGATGAATTTATCAACAGTTCTTCTCTGTATTGTGGAATTAATCCTAGAGCCCTAATGGAAAACAGCTATCTTCTGAGTCTCTTGTGATAGTATGCGTCTTGTATGTCATGATACCAGTAAGTATAGTGATACCATGAATAGCCTATTGGACAAGGGAGCTATGGAGAGCGGTAGGAAATCTGTCAGGCATGTAGTCTCTCATCTGCTTGAGGAACTGAAATCTATTTCTGTCTTTATTACAAGAAAGATAATACTTTGTTCTGAGACTGGTGTCCATGTTTGCAAGAGCTTTGTTCAGGGACTTCATGTGGGGAGAAGTGTCCTGGAGGGGGCAGAGTGGAGGACAAAGGGAAAAGTATACAACTTGTTCTCCAGGTGTTCCTTAATTTTATAGTGAAGAGACCGGGTAGGTGCTGTTGCTGTAACTTGTGAATATAAAGGCAAAAGTACATAGGCAAGGACTTGACTGCTTGGAAATGTCAATGTTGTGACAATGCTGGCATGTAATAGCTTTTGTATTACTTGGGCTGGAAGGCAGTGAAAGTGATGCTACATTTTTTTTTTTTTGAGAGGTGTGCCAGAGGAGGTCAGGGGAGCTACAGCTTAATGAAATTCATAGAATAGAATTGAAGGAATAGAATAAATATAACATGTCATGGAAGAGTCTCCACAGCCTTTATAAAATAATTCTTTTTACATTGCTTTTTTTTTTTCATAAATTCCTGGCTAAACTACTGGAATTTTTTTTCAGGGAGCCAGTGAAGTAATGAAAAGGTAGGTTGGGGTTTTTTGTTGCTTATGTGAAATTCTATTATCAAGTGCTTTTAAGTAAACTGAAAAGATGGGGCAGGGGAGAGATCAGTGCATGTATTAATGAATAATAAGTAATAGTTAAGAGGCAGAAGACTGTACAAAGATTTGACTGTTAAAGTAAGTTTAATTTCCGTAAATGTGAATGTTGAGTCCATGTATGACAAAGACACACAGTTTGGCAGCTACCTCCAGTGTTATCTAGAACCAAATTTTTATGTCTGTTCCTCTTATTGTATACCTTGTCTTTTTTTTTCCTTTTGTTTCTAATTGTTCCACTTTTCCACCAGGGGATGGGATTGCCAGGGAGAGCAGTCCATTTATTAACAATGCAGAGATGGACAGAGGAAACATGTATGAAGGAAAGAATATGGCTCTCTTTGAGGTAAGTTAAATAACCCAAAAACGTATTTCACCTTCAGTTGAGACTCTGGTAACAAGATGAAAACAAGCAAACCGCAGTTTTCTTTCTGTTGAAATTTAGTGGGGGGAAAAGGTCAATTTTAATAACTCTTTAGTAGCTTGGTTCCTGCTAACATTACGTTTCAGTGGATTTGAATGATGTAATAAAAAAAGAAGTGCTACAACTCTTTTGCCTTCATATTTTAGTTTATCTATGTAGGCAACAACAGTACATTTTGATACACATTCATGTGAAGATATGAAATAAGCCTTCTTGCATTTAAGATTTTGGGGCTAGGATCTAGAAATTGTTGTTAAGAGAAAGCTTCTGAAAGTTAAAGGTAGTGGTTTAAAAAAGCAGTATCCAGCTTTAAAAGGATTACCAAATATATTGAGTTGAACAGGAGAAATACAGACTTCTCTTAAAGCAGCAAAACTGTAAAACCAACTGTGATAGGCCATGCCTTAGTTATATTGTCCAATTACAGTGTAGAGCATACCATAGCTACTTCTACTTTCCAATATAAGCATCTACTTTATAACGCAAGTTTAATACCTGTTTAATTCACTGATTAAAATCCTTTAAAAAAATAATATTGATATTGTACATCTAAGTATACTTTTGCAATGGAATAGTAGTTTTAGTAAAGTTCAACTTAAGTTGTTCTGCTCTAACCAGTGTCAGCTAGTCTTGCTCTGATGCTTGCTGTTAACAATAAACAAGATCCTTCCGACATTGTTTGCTTAGACATCCTGCTGTTGCAGTCTACCCACTATTTTTTTTGTCATCCTCTTATTCCTCTTGTCATCTCTTCTTCCTTTCAAATATCTTAGCATAGGGGAGACGGCCTTTCAGTTCCCTCTTTCTGCATAACCCAAATAATGTATTTTTACTATTTTTCATTAAGTTTTTGAGAAGATTGTGCTAAGGGCCAAACTAATGTTGGTCATTGATTGTCTTTTCTCACCTATGGAATTTCTTATGATTTTTTTGAAAGAAACCATGGTGGTGGAGTTTTCTCACAAATTTCTCTCCTTCAGGCTCTATTCTATAAAGCAATGCCCAAAACGTCCTGTTGTATTCCTAAGTTTGATAAATTGGCTGTATCTGCTTTTTGTGCCCTTTTTAAAACTTATGCTTGCATCAGTTATTTTGAAGAGTGGCTGACATTAAATCCTCAGCTGATGGTGTGACGATGACTATCTTTTACATATTTTTTGATTATAGACCATGCTGTCACAGTGTTGCCTTGAAAGCCTTCTAATGACTTCATCACCATTGTTGCTGTAGTGGTGAACCTTTTTTGGTAGTATATATGTTTCATAGTATGTTTCCTACAATCTTGTTCTTCTCATGTTTTCAGCTGACTTGTGTTTAAATTTTTGTATAAACTGTTACAAAGAAGTTTGGCTATCTTAACCATGATTATCATGACCTAATGCCTCAGGCAGAGATGGCTTAGTTCTTGTCTTTCTGTTTGCAATCCTGATCTTTTGTCTTCCTTACAATATTGGATCTTGTATACTTGATCAAATTCTCTGGTTCTGCTTTTCTCAAATACTCTTACTGTATATGCTTCTCCTAGACTTTATTGTTTGTTTTAGCATGGTTTTGTTTCGTAGCAGATATTTGTCTAAAGAAAGATGAGCTGACTTCTGTGTCAAATAATATTACACATGATGTTCGTATGTGCCTGTATTTTCAACAAATGAATACTTTGGAAGTCGCATGCATGGTTTAAGATTAAATAAGCCTGTGACAGTAGGCTTGAGAGTGATCCTTAAGTATCTTGGTGCTTGAGGGAATCGTTTGAGATCACTCTCTAGACACAAGCAAGATGCTGGAAAAACGCCCTAATGACTCAATCCTGCCAGTACAATCCCCTAAAAACCCTATTGTGATAGGAATAGATTTTTATAATTACCAATGCCCCTTCTCTAGATTTCCCTTGTATTCCAGCTGTACAAGCTGCATATTGTAACATAGTGTAAAAAAGTGAAAGCAATATTGCAAGATAGCCTCATGGTGTTAAACTTCTGGAAAGATTTAGAGCTCTTGTTGGTTGAAAGCTGACCGGTATTTTGTCATGATAATTTTTGGGTTTGGGTGAGTTGAAGCTGACCTGTTGAGTATGTGTTTGAAGTAGTATCATAAAATCATGACTTTTGGGGGAAAAAAACAAAACAAACCTATTTAATAAATGCAGTATTCTTAAAATCCCAACAGGAAGAAATGGATAGTAATCCCATGGTGTCATCTCTTCTTAATAAACTAGCAAACTACACTAATCTGACTCAAGGTGTGGTGGAACATGAAGCAGATGAAGACAGCAAGCGAAAGGAAGTCAAGGTATTTAAACTTCTAATAAGTTACTGAGACAAAGCTAGCCACAAAGAGGATCATTGCTTCAACCTAAAAAGAAGATATGTGAATGCCTAAAATGAGGAGTGAGACTTGTAATACTGAATTTAAAATTGAAGTGTTTGCAGTATGGCTTGTGTTATGATTTCTTTTTAAGAATTATTTCGGCTGGTTTATTAATGCATTTAATTGGCTGGATTTTTACCTGAAGTTGAAATTTAAGGAAAACTTAAGATGAAACAGACGACTCTTTAAATCCATAGGATATTTACTCCTGTTAACATGGTGGCAGCTTTTCTGAGTAGCTCTCTTGTTTCTGTGTGTTGCAGTAAGTATTTTTAAAACTTAATGGACACATTCCAATAAAACATTTTGTTGCATACCTCAAAAATATGATATTTATCGGGGGGTGGGGGTGAAGGAAGAAGAGGCAAAGGCTCTCTTTGGGACATCCCTAAACACGCTTGCTAGAAGGTAGCAACTGAATTCTTCAACCGCTGTCTACTGGATAGCCAAAGTGCCTGTCTAGGCCTCTGTAGAAACAGAACATATGCAACAGTCGCAGTCTACAATGAGATGTTGGATTGATCCCTCTGTGAGCAGGAAGCTGTTTCAGAAGGAGAAAGCTTGGATCAAAAACATGTGACCTGACAGAGTAGAAAAACTCCTAGGCAAGGAGGGATAACGAGCTGAAACTGGTTTTAGCATGGTGACTGAAAGAAATTTACAGTAGATACTGGGAAAAGGAGAGTACTGGGAGTCACTTGTCTTTGTGTGTAGAGGGGGTGCAGCTACTGAGTTTGTATGCTGAGCTACGGAGAAAGGAGGAGAAGCGCATAAGAATGAAAAGAAATGAGCACATAGAAGAGACAGATACGAAAAGGTGCTGGAAAGTAAGGTTACAACTGGAGCCCATTTGACTGGAAGAGGGACTTATGGCATGGTACCTACATAGTTGCAGTAGAACTGTTTACATTAGTGTGGGAAGTGTTGGTACGAGGATAATGGGCAAGGGTGAGGAATAAAGTCCAGCTGTTTCTTTTAGCTTTTTGCTTATCCTGCACTTGTTTATATGGGGGGTTTCTTTTTGTCTCATTTTGCTTGTTCTTTTTTTCTTGTTTTGGTTGTTTTGTTTTCTACTTGTGTCTTCTCATCTGAGGATACAGCTTGAGATATGAGAAAACAAACACTGGTCAACTCACGCTTTCCTAAGTGTGATCGTTGTCCTCCGTTCAGTGTTGGGCAGAGGTTTCTGTTGATGCAGCACAGTGTTGAGCCCTCTGAAACCGACTAGCCAAATGCACACCGTGTCCTCACTTGCACTTAACCTCGTTTGAGCACCATCTGGTGGCTTGAAAACATCTATGCATGTGTCTTTTTTTCAGATCCATGCCTGAAATTAAGTGATGGTTAAGTAGTAGCCTGGCAGAGTGACATTTTTAATGTCGTAATTGAGACAGTAGCATGGATGTTGCACATGAATATTGTCCAAGATGCTAAAAATAAGATTATAGTCTAAATGGCATTCCAAGTTCCCTTATAAGTCCTTGGGAACTTAGTATCTTCTTAATAATTTTGTTAACTTAAAAAGCACCAGTGCTTGCTTATTTAATTGATTGCCTTTTTTCACAGCCTGAGTTGTGATTTAAGAAGAGCTTCTGTGTCTGAAAACCTACTGTAACTATTACTTCTAAGTTGAGTCTTTCAAGGCCTGATTTCTTCAGAAGTGTAGAAGGCTGGAACTTAAATGATGAAGCCTGAATGCTTTTGTGTGTGTCTTGACCCATGGTGATCACCAGCAAATAAAAAGTACAAACACTTGTTGTGTCAGGTTTTACAACTTTTGCAGAAACATATGGTAGTCAGCTTTGCATTTCTTCTGCCCTTGTCATAATGTCTGTCTTCTAAAAACTGAAAACACTTATTGTTGAATATCACACTGTGGGCCAGCTGCTGGGCAATTGGTGATCAACTTTGTGCAGAATATATTTGCTATTTTGATGATAGCAGTAACTTCTCTTCAATGGTAGTCTGTAACTGGTATTTCAGAAGTAAGTTTGTAAAGATTTGTAAATAACAGATAAAGGGGCTTCTTACCCCCTATCAAGTTTTCACCCTAGTTCCTATGGAACAAGGGATTTGCTATGACAAATAGTTTTCTGTCTTTTCAGGAATCTTTCTGCATAAATAGCCTATGAATACTTGCGAAGCTGGGCGCTCTGAAGCTACCATTCAATTTCACTTGGCATTTGTTCATGGAGCATTTGTGATAAGTGTGAGCCTTTGTGGAAGAAAGTGCTTATGGACTTGAATTGTTAAGTACAAAGGAATTAATGTTCTGACTTTGTTTCCAGGTTCCACGTATGGGCACTTTTATCGGTGTGTACCTGCCCTGCTTGCAAAACATCTTGGGGGTCATCCTTTTCCTACGTTTAACGTGGATTGTGGGAACAGCTGGAGTTCTCGAGTCTTTCATAATCGTGTTCATGTGTTGTGCTTGTGTAAGTTAACCTCTTTCTTTTCTGTTGGCCAAATCTTCTGTTTCCTGTTACAAGAATACTGCTGCCTCCTAATATATGAGTAGCAGAGAAAGATTTCTCCTTAATGGCTAAGTGTTAGTGCAATTGAGAGACATGGGATATATATATATATGCACTGAGTGTCACATGTCATTCTAGCCTGTATGGAGTTTCTTTTGAGCTGATCACAGTAAGCTTTTATTTGAAGTATTACATTGATTTTTATTAAATCAGCTTTTGGCAAATATTTCATGATTTGTATTGAGGTTTGAACTATTCTGCTTTTCACAACTTCAGAACAGACTGAAATATAAGCTACAAATCAATCCACAACATTATGTCCATAAACTAATATTTTGGAATGAGAGACCACTAGCAGATGATATCATCATAACAATGACACTTGATCAGTTTGTCACTCCTATTTAATGGAAAGAATGAACTTCTTATTTTAAATGTATTCAGTGATCTGTATTCTTCCAATTCTTTTTAAAGACTGTCTCAAACATCTAAATTAACTGAATCTTCCACTGAAAAATTTAGTATTTAATTTACACGTGTATCCCTAACCAAAGACATGATCACTTTTGGTTGCTGTAACACCTTATTAAAAAAAAAAAAATAAAAATCCTAGTTTCATGTAATCACTCTTTCTTGCCTCATCTTTCAAAAAAACTTTCAGTATTTTAAATTTCCTCTATTTCATCTTTCCACAGACTATGCTAACTGCAATTTCAATGAGTGCAATAGCAACAAATGGTGTAGTTCCAGGTAATGTATAATTACCTTAATTATCTTAAAAGGTGAATGGTCAAATGATGAAAGTTTAAAGCTGGGATAAGAAATTTCTGTAGCTTGAAGTATCGAAGTAATGCTTTTGTGTCAAGTGCTTTTAACTGATTTGCAAATGACTTACGGTCAATTTCCTGCAGTCTTTTTACTGGACCTTCTGGGAATTATGAACTGTAGCACACTTCTGTCATTTGATTGTCATAAATCACTTGATTCTGTTTGGATGAAAGATCAGGTGTTATAATTTGAACTAATAGAGACTTGTCTTCATGAAAAGCAGATTTTTTTTTTTTACAAATCTACAAATAAGGCTGTCCTTTTCTTTTTTCTTGCTAGTCATGTTGTTTTGTGCAAGAATAACAGACAGTCTGCTGGCAGAAATCTCTTTCTATATAAGCACTCTGTTACGATCGTCTCCTTAAAGTTTCAGGATAAACAGATGAACTCATACCTCTTCAATTATGAAGCTGATTTTTTTTTTTGATGCAAAAATCAGTTAGTCTTTGAAGCTCTTATCTTTCTCAGTTTCTCAACACATTAATTGATAATACCAGTTTTCAGGTGGTGTTGTGAACTCTGAGCAGTTTACCTAATTATGTTAAAAAAAAAAAAAAAAAATTCTTCACTTGCATAGCTTCTCTAGCTTAGTAAGGGGTTCCAGAACTGGTGCATAAGTTGTTGGGCAAAAGTAAATGCTATGACTTGTGCAGGATGTAGAATAATCACATTTCGTGGATACAGTACCATATATGAAATATAAATACAATGGAAAAATTTGTTTCAAAAGCTTAGAATAACTATGTTTCACTATAAAATATAATTGGTGTCCAGATAACTAAAATGTTCTGCTCTTTTCCCTCTCATATTTTTCAAGTTCACTGTAAAGGTTTTGCTTAATGTCCGAGTGTCACAGAAATCTTTTGAAGTTGGTAGTTCTTACCCTAGATGGGTCTTCACTTTCACTTTTTTCGTTGGTGCCGATTTCTTGGAGAAATGCTGCTTCTACTGGAACATATGGAGGAGGTAGAAAGCACAGATAGGAACCTAGGATTGAAAGAGACCCGAGCAGCAGGATCATGTCTTTTGCTGTTACATGCAACAGCATTATGTTTAGTTAAAGGATTGGTGATGCATCATAAATTTTGTGGTTAGTTTCTCATTTGTTCATATTGAAAAGCAGTTTCTTATTTGTGGACTAATTTTATACGAGGCTGGTGTATGTATGTTTAGATTAAAGCACTTCCTTTCTCTGTCTCCTCTTCCTTAAGTGTCATGAGTGGGAAAAACATCACGAATTTAGGAGAAGATGGATAGGGAACCAGAGAGGAGCATGCTGTGAGGGGGCTAGGGGGAAGTCGAGATAAAGAGATTGAAACTTAAACTTTATAGAAAGGGAAATGTTATAGTGAAGAGGTGGGGAGGGGCAGGAGGATGGAGGGTGGTTTATGACTTAAAGAAAAATGATGCATCTATATGGGAAACATGAGTGAGAAGAACTGAAAAATTCTGGGGTGTTAGTGTTAATGTATTAGTGAGACAAGTTCTATTTTGTCTCCATCTCATAAAGAAATTATTCTGGAAGCTTATTGTTTGTGAACAGCTTGGGGTTAGAAACTAAAGATCAATTCACATCTAGTTATACCTGTATATCCTTTTCTTAATTTAGATTGTTTAGCTTGTGGACTTTTTCATCTATTTCCTTGGTGTTTATTCTCTGTGCACTTCGAAATGTACATTCGAGCTACATAGGTGGTATAGACATTAAATACGGTTTTGGTATGAACACTTCAACCGAGATGCATGCAGTAGTTATCTTGATTATGTTGATTGAATGATTCAAACTTGTTCTCTACTGCTGTCCTTAATCTGAAGGGCTGGAGTTTTTTTTTTTTTTTTCAAATTCACAGCTGGAGGCTCTTACTACATGATTTCAAGATCTTTAGGGCCAGAGTTTGGTGGAGCAGTGGGACTTTGTTTCTACTTGGGTACAACCTTTGCAGGAGCAATGTACATTCTTGGTACCATTGAAATTTTATTGGTAAGTACTAGTTTCTCTTAAGATTAAATGTATTTGGGCTGTTTTGGGAGATTGCTGAGGAATGCACTTGGCCTAAAATGCATTCTAGTTTGGTGAGTTTTAATGTTTTGATGCTATATTTCCAGTATGTCAATACTTATTCTTACTCTACTTGTGACTATTTGAAAAAGTTCCAAAAATTATGATCAGCAATGCAAAAATACATTAAAGGCTGTTTGATGTTGTCCTGGTTAAAGTAGTAACCAAACAGAATTTGGTAACTGACACTTACTAATTTGTACCAGATATATCTGTTGTTACCTTTTCATAACGTGTTCTGAATACCAAATGTCCCATAAATTACGCCTGTGCTACTATACACCTACAGAGTTGCAAGGAAAACTATATTTATTTTAGTAAGACATACCTAAAATTCCAAAACTAAAGGTATAGGACCAAACTGGAGATTAAAAATAAATAGGAAATATTTCAATAAATTATGCAGGAAATAACATTGTGTTAACAGGTAGACTTTGGAGACATGTTAAGATTTAATTCAGTGATTTTTGTACCAACTTAAAACTACAACTTCTAGATCAAAAATGACAAAAAATACCACAAGAAATAATGTAGTCCTTAACGAAATGTCACATTAGGTTGCAGATTAAATCGTAGTCAACAATGCATATTTTTAGGGCCTCTGAAATGTCATTTGGATTTAATGACTATGTTAGCTATTTTAAGTTAAAAATAGTTCACTTACAAATGTGAAAGAATTAATTTCTTCTTTCAATGTTTGTTTGCGTATGTTCATGATGCATCACAGCAAACTTACAAGAAGTTTGATCTGTATATTATGCTGCTTTTGTGTTGTATGTCCTCCTCTCCTTTTCCAAACAATAATAAGCAGATGCACACAGCACTTCCTTTAGGTCACCTTAGACTTGGAATTGAAAAGCTATAATGATTCCATCTTGAGAGTCAGTTTATCTTTTTCGCTTTGCAGTCTCCATTTAATTCAACTCTGAATGATGTCTTACTCTTTTATTTATTTTTTTTTTCGTTCCATGTAACATAAGAAGGCTTTGGTTCCTTTCCTTGTGACTCTCAAGTTTTAACAAGGATGTGGATTTCATGGTGTGAGCTATCCTTTGTCTTTTCCGCATCTTTTTTTTTCGTCTTCTTGCTGTAACTTCTCAATATATATCTTGTTTCATTTTTCCCAGGCTGTATGCCTTTGAGCTCTGAATTCTTCAGGGGAGCTTCCACTTACTTTGTATCTACTGGAATTAGTTTTCCATTTTACTGTTCTAGTTTTAAGATCATGACTATAAGGTTTTAAATCTGGCAACTACGTTATAGTAAGCAGTCAACACACCTAGGTGGCTCTGCATTTCTGTTGGAAGAGCTACTTAGTCTTGGTGAGTATGGCATAAGGCCTCTTAAGCCATGTTTTCTTGAGGTCTAGGAGGACTCCTTCCAGGTGAAAATCTGTGGGCTTGGCATCAGACAAGCATTCCCAGGATAATGTGCAGAACTTTTTCCAGCTTCTACAATGCTTGGCACTGCCATCTTCACTGGGGAAAGCTGCTGCCCAATGAAAGGCTATGGAGAACATGAAGGGCTTATCTCCTATGAGGCAGGAATTAAGAATCTATCCCATTTTCTCCTTTTTAGACTAATGGCTTTGAAATTTCATATTCCTATAAAGATGCAGTTGAAGACTGCCTGTATGGCACTGGCCTATCTACTGTGGCTTTGCCTCATCCAGGAGGGGCCAGACAGTTACTGGTCATCATATCAGAGACTGTGCAGATATGCACAGGAGGTACTTCAGAACTACTCCTTCTGGTTACTTACTGTGACCCACGTTATAAATTCAAAAAAACATGGATTTGAAATTAGAGATAGTCTTCGCTCATTACTGCTAGCTTGTGAGGTCTGGTCTATATTAACAACACTAGCACTGTGTCACATTGTGGATTGGATTTAGTGCACTGTTCTCCCTACTTAAGAGGCATGCTGGTTTTCTGTACTGCTAATAAACATGTATGGAGTTCAGCTATGGAATTTAGCCTCCCAGGATGGGAGGCACACCTCAGACCAGAATGCTGTCGTAGCCCCAGTGCACAAGTATTGATTTCCCCCCCCCCCCCAACTGGGACATGAATTATTTGGAGGGGCAAAAATCAGGCATCTGCCTGTGGCTTTCCCCAGCAAAGGCTGTTAACAGCAGGGCAACAAAGCACATCTTCTGGAGTACCTCCATACAGAGACTGATACTTCTGCAACGTCACAATGGAGACGATTTTTTAATAACAATACATAAATACTCTGAATCATTTTTTCATTTTGCTTTTTAGTTTTCTTTCATGGCGATGTGATGATTTTCATCTCTTATTGCATTCTAGTAAATATTAATTTACTAGATTTAAATTTAATTTTAAAATTTAATTAATTCTTTACTAGAATTTTCTTTAATTTAAGTTGCCTATGTCTGTTTTTGGATTTTGGTTCTGAACATATCAGGATAGCCTCCTGCTCAAAGTTTCTTCCTGCCTTTAGAAGGATAGTCAGTTCAGCAGTTATTTTAAAGGAGTGGAATTGCATCAAGTTTGAACTTGAGAATCTATCTGAATCTTTCATTGTTGATAAGACATGATACTCTGGAAGATGTTCTTTGGTACTTACAAGTTACTGGCTGTTATTCCATCCACACCTAAAGAACAGGAAGATGAGTTTTGCTGGCAGTAAATAGAGCTGCTTTAGATAAAGAATCAAACTAAGTTCTCCCCTAATAGCTGAGCAGAGTCTTTTTTGTAAAGGTGTTAGAAATAGAAATAAAGATATCTTTATTACGTAGTATAGTGCAGAAATGTCTCATAACTATAGGTCAGAGTTTGTCTTTTCATTTGCATTTACCAGTGTGAGTCCTATAAGCTGTGCTGCCAGCTTCTTTTCAGGTGGAACCCAGAACAAAATTATATGAAATTGAGATCTGTAAGAGAATCCTGTTTGAAATTACAGTAGTTTAAAATGTCTATTTTACCACGGGACTAAGCTTTGTCTCACTAATCTTAAACTGTGCAGTTGCAAATTCAGTTTAAAAATTAAGGTAAACTCACCATAAAACATTTTTCAAGGTACGATGTTTAAGGTTTGTTTCTTGGAATTTTATTAAATATAGTGCAGGGACTATAGTACTGAAAACACTTTTAGTTTATTATTATGCTTTTGTTTGGCTCTTCATATTTTATTTTAATCAACGGAATTATTTATCAGCAAATGCTTCAAATGAATCTAAGGATATATCTGTTTTGAGCTGAGTGTTTGAGCTAGTTTTTTGTTTGTTTTGTTGTTGTTTTGTTTTCTTTCTTTTAATTTTTGTCAGTAGCCCCCCTGCCCAGGTCTTTAGTGTTTTTTGCCTGTCTGGCAGTGACATGACTTTGAAGAGTGGAAACTCTTAAAGAGAAGCTGGATCAAAAGCAGTACCTCATTCTCAAAACTCGTTTCTGGTCATCCCTGCCGCCTCCTTCCTTTTATCTCTATGCTTTCAAAATGCCTATGTATTCTGGTTGAACTCTTTTGTGAGAATAAAACTGATAGTGTAATAGAAGATTAGTTTTTGAAGTTCAAGTAAATGATTTATTAATAAAATGTTATTACGTATATGATAGTTTGCCATATCTTTTGCAGACCTACATTTCTCCAAGTGCTGCTATATTTAAAGCAGAAGAGGTTGGTGAAGAAACAGAGGCTATGCTGAACAACATGAGAGTTTATGGAACATGTATTATCACTCTGATGGCCATAGTAGTTTTCGTGGGAGTAAAGTATGTCAACAAACTTGCATTGGTCTTCCTTGCCTGTGTGATTCTTTCCATCATTGCCATATATGCTGGAGTTGTTAAGACTGCTTTTGACCCACCTGACTTTCCGTAAGTGCAATATCTTAAAGTACTGTGGGTTTTTTAAATAAAAAAAACCCAAAAAACAAACTGGGGGGAGGGAATAACTACTGTAACCATTTAATGTTTTAAGATAAACTTCAAAATACAAGCACTTTGGCTTCAATAGTAAGTTTTATGTGTTTTAGGCAATTATGTGCTCATTTGTTATTCTGAGTTATCTATCTGAATCTTTCATTGTTGATAAGACATGATACTCTGGAAGATGTTCTTTGGTACTTAAAATTACTGGGTGTTATTCTATCCACACCTAAAGAACAGGAAGATGAGTTTTGCTGACAGTAAATAGAGCTGCTTTAGGTAAAGAATCAAACTAAAAACCTATAGAATAAAGTAAAAACTTCAAGAAAACATTCTAGCTATGATCCATGGTTATGACAGAAACATACTTTCAAAATTTCTTTGTCATGAGGAAATTTTTGAAACTTCCATTTCTCCCCACTCAAAATTGAGACACTGCAGTGTTAAATTTACAAGTATTTGTGAAGGCTTTCTACCTTCTTGTTGACAAAAATTAAATTTAATTTTTGTCACACATGAGAGGCTTCTCGACATCTTTGGCTTGTGCCTTTCCTAGCTCACTAATAATTATTTCCTTTGTCCAGTGTCCAGTTATCAGCATGTGAGTTGTATTTTTGTGTATCTCTTTCTGTTTGGAGAGAAAACAAAATGATACTACTTAACAGGTGAACAAAAGTTAGCAGACTGTTCCGCTGTGAAGCGCCATCTGTTATGCAGGACCAAAGTTATCCTTTACTGTGTGACTGTTACAGATACTATAGTACTTAGAAGTGTGTGGATGGTTGCATTACAAACTGAACATTAAAGCAGTATTCGTGGAGTGTACTGTAAAATGGTATCAAGTTCTCTATTGAAAAAATATAGTGTGTTCAAAATTGACATTTCTGAAGAAAACTTGATTTTCTAAGAAACCGTAACTTCTAGTAGGGAAATACTTAAATCATTCAGTCACCTATATAGGTAAAAGAGGGTTTATCTGTATATGTAGGACAGGTAAGATTTATTACCAAGTTTCTGGAAGCCTTGTCTATAGCTACTACTTTGATATATTATTGCTTGGGCAGGGGTGGGGAGGGAGAAGGATTATCTTAAAATAAATGTAGTCGTTCAGATTTTTGCCCATCTGTCTCAAAATGGGAAATTCAAGTGTGGTTTTATATTATGGCAAAGCTGATCTGGTGGTAAACTGGTGACCAAAAAAACCAGCTTCCACTTATCTGGTTAGTTGAGTTGACATCACTAACCTGTATTAGCTTTGGCCATTGTATAGGTGGTAAAATAATTTACCTCATCTCCCAGTTGGATCAAACCGGAAGAAGTTTCCGTGAGTTGAGTCAATTCACCCTGCTGCTATAGGGTCACCAAATCAATAGCAATTAAAAAGGAAAATAAGCAAGGCAAGTGGCAAGATGATCTTTCTCACAGAAGCTTTCTGTTAAGTCTGCTTGATTTCCATGTGATGCCATACCCTGAAGCTGTACTGGTGTACTGTACTCTTCTTGAGGCATCTATTCTTAATTCCTGTCAGAAATGGGATATTGCGCTAGGTCAATATTCTACTTGGCTTAGTATACTTGTTCTAATGCCAAAATGGTATGTTTTTACTCTTTGTTATCAGCTTAACTGAGCTCCTTCAGATGTATTAGATGGGTGCTAAGTGTTCTTTGACTTATCTGCCGAACACAAATGTTTTATTTCATGTTCTGTCTTTCGTCTTTGTAGATACTATACTATATATCACTTCATTATTTAGCAAGCCTGGAATAGATGTCTCCTAAACATCTCTTGTGTAGCTTACCAAAGAAACTTTCCTAGATCCTTAATAGTTTTTGCTGTTAGGAATTTGCTTTTTTTGCAGACTATTCTGAGTTTTCTCATTTTCTTTTGTTTCTGAGTGTTTTAATTGCTTCCTGCCATGTGATTCTTTAATTTGTACTCCCATCAATGTTTTTAAATTTTGCTGTTTAACCCTCCTGGCTCATTTCCTACCTCTTAGATTTTAATGTTTTTGAGGGCCATCTGAAATATTTATTTGCTAGAAAAGGGCACGACATACTTGCTTAATCTTACTTTTGTATTTTCTTGGTCAGGCTTATCGTTACATTAACTATTACTTAATTTCACTCCTCTCTTGTAGGACCGAACGAATCACAAACTCTGTTATTTAGTGGCGCAGCTGCTTCAGTTGACTGCATTTTCCAAAGAACAAATCAGAATGCAAAATAGCTATTAATAGCTTAAAGTAGAAATGTTTGATTAGTGTTTTAAAGATTATTGATGATAGCTCTTTATGCAGAGGCTCTATACTGTTTTAGTAGATGTAGTGTAGACCATAAGATAGGTACTAGAAGTAATGGGTTTCTGAAGAAGTCTAATGGACAAAAAACAGTTTAATGCACAACACTGTATTGAAGGATCACCATGATTTTGTTGTGTTTTTTTGTTTGTTTATAGTATCTGTCTCCTTGGAAACCGTACATTGTCAAAACGCAGCTTTGATGTCTGTGCCAAATTTACTGAAAGCAATAATGAAACAAAGACTACAACTTTGTGGCGCCTGTTCTGTGATAGTTCTTTGCTTAATGCTACATGCGATGACTACTT
The DNA here is from genome assembly GCF_963924245.1 of Chroicocephalus ridibundus. Lineage (NCBI taxonomy): Eukaryota > Metazoa > Chordata > Aves > Charadriiformes > Laridae > Chroicocephalus > Chroicocephalus ridibundus. The sequence goes on along the minus strand of NC_086285.1, from coordinate 62,383,385 downwards.
TAGTCTCAATAACGTAACAGAAATTCAAGGGATTCCAGGAATAATGAGTGGAGTCCTAACTGGTAAGTTGGAAAGCACAGTGACTTAAAAATTTTTGGACGCTATTAACTTGGCCTGTAGCTATTCAGTAATATAATGGTCTAGTCTGTCGCTGTTCTTTTACTTCTTATCTGTTTGTGTGAAAGATTGCTACTTAGAGCATGTTTCTTCCTATGAAGTTTCCATCTTGTTTTAGAAGCTTTGTATCAAACTCTTTACTTCATGGGTCATTGGAGTTTTATAGGCACTCTTTCAAAACCCGTTGTTCCAACAAAAAAAAATAAAATAGGAAAATGTTTATCACAGCTGTTTTTTTCCAAAATGTGTAGCTCTTTTGTATGCCGAATACATTTATTTCAATAAGCTGTTCATTAATACATTCTCAAACACTCCTGAAGGAGAACTTATTTCCAATTTACAGGTGGTGCATTGAGGAATGAAGTCCTGTGGCTTGTCCAATATGACATAGCAATTAGTGATGGGTTTGGAGAAAAGCAGTCTTTCTAGCTTCCAGTCTAGCATTTGGACAGGAGATGTTCTATGAAGTGTATAGGTTTTCTTCTGTTTACATTCCTGTATAGTTGTGGGAGCTTGGGATTACAAGTGCATTGGGTCATAAGATTCATTTTGAGCATGCAGTGGATTGTATTGTATACAAACAAATAATGCTTCCAGGTATGAAATGGATGTTCTGATACCTCTCCCCTGCTTCCCCTTAAAATAAAATTTGATTTATGTGAATATGCAACTCTACATAGGGACACTAGGCAATCACTACTACCATAGTAATTCAGTTTAAAATATCAAATATAAAGTGTACAAATACATAAAAAGATACTAGATGAAGCATAGGCTTCTCTGAATATAAATTTGTATGATTTAAAAAAACCACACTTAATTTCCTCAATGAAAAATGAAATTTTCTTTGATTGAAATGTTTGTTACAAGAAATGTGACTTAGTGTTTGTTCAATGCATTTTATAATTTACCACATGCATATCTACATTTTTTTTCCTGAGTATTTTTACATTTCCTGCCCCAGCTCAGAAGACAACTGTACATTCTAATTTTTTGCTACAGTGTAAGCTTTACACTGCTGCTTTGGTTTTGGAGGTTTCAGGCTGAGTAATAATATTCCCTTTGGAAAAATGGGCTTTGGTTCTGTTCACTGATTAATACGTCTGTTTGAACTAGCACTACTAGCACTAAAAGTACATTTAACTATTCTACTGTCACATAGTGCTAAAATGTCTAACAACCATTGAGAGTCCGCTGAAAGCTCAGCGTGAGGGATACACATTCTGGTGTCCATTGCTTGATGCTTCCTTATAGTGAATTTCATCAATTGCATTCTGTTCAGTCAGTCAGTCTGATATGGCTTTTCTGTAGCTATTTGCAGTCAGTTTTGCTTCTTCAACTTTGATAATTAAGTATTGCCAGTAAGCTTTCTCATCTTTCTCATCTAGCTACTAGCTCCTTTTTCCAGGCTGTACGACTGTGCTGGAAAGCACTGGTTACATCCTGTCACTGATTCTTGTGGAACTGACTGATGGCTTTCCTATATTATAAAACTGTATTTACGCTTACTCTTACCTGTTGCTTTCTGTCTTTGAACCATTTTTTGTACATGTGAGGAGTTTTCCTCTTATCCTGTGGCTACTCTAGATCCCTTGGGTGAGGAATCTCTCAAAAACATGAGAAATCCAGGTGACTGAATTAGGCGGATTGCCTTTGTTTGTTCCCTTCAAGGACCTTGAATACTTCTGACAACTTTCTCTTACAAAAGCTATGCTGAGACTTCCCCAGTTCCTCGAAACTCAAGAAGAAACCACGGACAGATGCTGGTTTTGTCAGAACTCAAAAGATAACACCCGTGTGTCTACTAATTCTCTCCATTACTAATGTTGCTATCAACTATGTGCAGGTGCTATTTGTGAGCCTTTAGTTTTCTGATCTCTTTGAAACTCTCTTTAAGTTGGCCTCATGTTTGTCATGTTTCAGTCCTTGGATAGCAATATGATTTCAGGTAAACTCATAATGATCACCACAGGTCTTTCTGTATTCTTGGAGGTTCAGCCTGAGTACTAATTTTTTGCTTTTGGAAAAATGTGCTCTGGTTCTGTTTGCTGATTAACATTTCTTTGAACTAGCACTACTGTATAAAAGTGCATTTCACTATCCTAGCGTCACGTAATGTTAAGACTAAATTAAGTGGATCACCTGTCCTGCTTGCTGAGTATGAGCACATGTTCGGATATCTGATGTAAACTTGAACTTGACTGGCAACGATTTCTCAAAGAGGGTTGTTCTCCACTGGTGCCGTATGTTCTGTTTTGTGTGAAGACTTTGCTACTGCAGACTCTGCACATCTAAGTCTCTTGAGCTGTGACTGGGAATACTCAGATATCATTCCTGGGTGTCTCAGGAAGTGTGTGCTAAATCCTCACACCATTTAGTGGGTACTTACATACAGTACGTATGCATCTCTTAGACCAATAATAATGGAAGGTGCATAACGATAATAAATCATTCTACAAATAGCTGACCAAACCTGCTCATGACTGTGGCCCTGACAGCAATGAAATAATTCTGGAAGCAGCTTTCATTGACATCATTCTGCTCCATGGTAGCATGTTGTTGGGGTAGGTAAGTTTTATCAGATCTTGTATATGTGTCCCTAAATGTTGCTAGAGGAACCTCAGCAACTCATGAATGGTCCTAAAAGGAGAACCTACCTCCTCACAAATGTCTGGACTCTTCTGAAAAGTGACCCTTTTTCCTCACCCTAACTTTCAAGTCCACTTGGATTATCACTTTTGGGAAAATGAACTTCGGAAACTAGTGTAACAAAGCTATGTGTGACATCTTACAAAAGGGGAAGGTGATTTCTATTTTACAAACTCTCAAAGCTGATTTTACCCGCTCCTGCTGGAGTGCACGCTTCCACAAGTAGAGCTATATGCATTGTAGTGCTCAGGACACTGTCACTTCTGTGTCATACTGAAAAAGGACACAGGCTATTGAGTCCTCATTAAGTATTTAGTGCTTTTGGCAATGATGAATTGATTTTTGGACTCTTTTTATGCTCCATAGGGATTGGATGCTAATTTGGAGATCTTGCCTTGTTTCATGTCACTTCTCAAATCGTTGCTAAAATTCCTGAAATTTGCAACTCTTGTTTCTTTTATGCTTTTTTTTTGTATGTCTTCAGCATTCTCTAGGCCAGTTTGGTATTTGTCTTCATTTGAATGAACTAAAACACATACCATTCTGTAGCAATTAATACTTTCTTTTTAATCGTTGTTCTACTGTCTCTTATGTTTCTCATGCACGCTTCCGTATATGCTTACAGATTGTAAGATTTCTGTTACAAATCTGGATATGAGTAGCCTATCTTTGCCCACTTACAGAGATTCAGATTCAATCTCTTATTGTGCTCAAGGTAATCTTTTGCTGTTGTGAAGGCTTAGAATACTGTCCTTAATTCCCTTAAGTTGTACTGGATGGCTGAAAACTGGCTAACAGATCCATTAACCTGGCAGTGCATGGGAATTGTTTACTTCTGTGGTGTAAAATCCTTTGTCTCTTTGACAGAGTGGGAGAGTATTTACTTTGTTTCCCCACATGGGACAAGACAACTTGTCTCATTTTAAAATAAGAATCAGTGTTGAATGTTCTCATCGTCTTGTCAAGGGGCACAACCAGTGTTTCTACAAATGTAAGCTCTCACAAAGCTACTGATTCTTCGACCTGTCAATTTTCATAGAACAAGCATCCTTAGTTTGTTGGGGAGTTTGAGGCACATTCTACTGGTTTTTTGGTGGTTTTTTTTTTTTTTTTTTGCTTATCAGTTCTCTTCTGGAGTCTGGTTACTCTGCTTATTGTCACTGTATGGAATACCTTTGTCATGAACAGCTGAGTCCTGAACTGTTGTCCAGGGTTATTCTTTACAGCAGGCCTCAAAGAACTCAAGTTACTGCTAAGTAGGATTTCTATTTTGACCTGCTCCTCAGAATATAAGAACAAGAAATATGAATATATGTTAAAAATTTTCTGAACCCAGAGATAGTTCCCTTGTTTTTTTAACAATACATCCATATGTCTGTGCAATGTAAAAGGGCATTCTACAAATATATTTTAGTTTTATTCTATGACTAAGTCTTTTTTTTTTTTTAATCACAGAATGGTTAGAGTTGGAAGAGACATTAAAGATCCTCTAGTTCCAGCCCCCTTGCCATGGGCAGGGACACCTTCCACTAGACCAGGTTACTCAAAGCACCCCATCCAACCTGGCCTTGAACACTTCCAGGGATGGGGCATCCACAACTTATCTGGGTAGCCTCATACAGTGTCTCGCCACCCTCACAGTAAAGAATTTCTTTCTAATATCTAAGCTAAATATCCTCTCTTTCAGTTTAAAACCATTACCCCTAATCCTATCACTATGCTCCCTGATAGAGTCCCTCACCAGCTTTCTTGTAGGCCCCCTTTAAATACTGGAAAGCTGCTTTATGGTCTCCCCAGAGTCTTCTCTTCTGCAGGCTGAACAACCCCAACTCTCCCAGCCTGTCCTCATAGGAGAGGTGCTCCAGCCCTCTGAATGTCTTTGTGGGTCTCCTCTGGACTTGCTCCAACAGATCTATATCCTTCTTATGTTGGGGGCTGGCTCCAGAGCTGGATGCAGTATTCCAGGTGGGAAGAGAATGGAAGAGGAAATCTTGTATGACAAATCCCATACTGCATTTCTCCTGGCATACAACGCAGATGTCCACCAGTTACAATTGGTATCGATTGTATTGCTGCTGTCTTGTTGGATTTATAAGGAAATGTTGGTAAACATCATGATATTTGTGTAAGAAAAGCTATCTGAATCATAAGATTCTCGCTGCTTAATATCCTGAAACAGAGATGACACTGGCTCTTGGTTTTTTCCCCCTTTTAGATAATCTGTGGAGTACTTATTCAGAAAAAGGATCAATAGTTGAGAAAAAAGATCAACCATCAGTTGCCGGATCAGAAGAGACTAAAATGGGTGGACTACCTTACGTTTTTACAGACATCATGACCTATTTCACAATGCTTGTAGGGATTTATTTCCCATCTGTGACAGGTAGATACAACTATTTTTGAGTGAGGATGTGTACTTATAGCTGAAAAAAGATTATTTTTTGTGTGTGAATGCTTATTGAAAACACGTCATATTTCTGGTGCTAGAGAGATATAGCTGGTGGCTGGTCATTTTAAGGGGCATTAGGACTTAAACAAGGAATCAGTTTAAGTGCTATTTTCTATGTCTGGAAAGAAGACAAAAGCTCCATGTGTTACTAAATGCTTATTCAAAATAAGGTGTGTACCTTTGTAATATTTTAATCCTCAAATGTATGAGGGAGCAGTTGAGAATTAAGATGACTGTTTCAGGATTCAAGCCGTGAGCTGCCTGTGACTTGTTTAAACGTCCAATAATTTTTTGCAGCTGTAATTAGTAGAGACTTTTTGTTAAGTTGAAAGGCTAGATTAGCTCTATATTATTTTCTTCAGGTCACATTTGACTGAAATAACAAGAAACATTTTTCTTCAAAAGTCCCAGCTCAAGCAATTGTAATATCAAGTAACAAAACATAACTCTGACACGAAGTTGCAGCTGTGTTTGCTAGTAGAATACCAGGTGGAGATGTCTCTTCGTATTCTAGTCCTCCACTGTTCCCGTTTCTCTACTCCAGGCTCTCTTATCTCATCATATCCGAGTCTGTGATTACAGTTTCATGCTTTTGCACTGGAATGACTTGATATTACCTTCCACGTTTGGTTTTTTTGCCTCCAACAGTAGTCAAAGATGGTAGAATTAGTCAGTTATTGTATGACTTTTTCCCTTCTGTCACAGTATGTGCTAGAAAATGTATTTTCTCTTGTTAGATTCAAACAGGGATGCATACATGTGGTTTCCTAAATATCCTTCTTGTACTTCTGCCTTCTCCTTTCTTTTTTGTTTATATATTTTTTTTATTACTTAGCTTATTGATTTGCTTTTGCATATCTCATTATGTATGGTCTGTTTAGTAGAAAGTTAATGCATTTGGTCACACTGGCTAAAATTGCTAAATCCCCATTAGTTTATAACATCCATCCCCAACATCTTGCTACTCCTGTATATTTCCCCATTTTAAAATGTATTCTGAAGTTATATTTGAAAAACAGCTTCCTCAATTTTTATCAGTGTCTTTCCTGAGCTTTCTGTAATTTTTCAATCAACAATGAGTAGTAACACAAATTTCTGAACAAAATTAAGGTATAAATTGATGATTTGTGCAGGATTACAATACGCTTCTGTAGCCTGCTCCATTGGTAATGATGTGTTAAATCAGGCTTAAAGTTAAATGTTTCTAATCTATGAGATATTTACAGGAAGCTAGTGTTAATTGTTTTTGACATAATAATTGGTCTCTTTCTAAGGCATTATGGCGGGTTCAAACAGGTCTGGAGATCTTAAGGATGCTCAGAAATCTATTCCTACTGGAACAATTTTGGCTATTTCAACTACGTCTTTTATTTGTATCCTTTATGCTGTGACTTTTTTTTTTTTCCAGGATGCATTCTGCAGGTATAACAGTGTAGTCGGTTTTTTTTTTTTTTCCGTTGAGAAGTCATTAGAGTTGCCTGAGTATAAAATGAGTGAAATCAAACTGAAAAGAGATATTTAATAATTGTCTAAAATATAAATACTATCTATAAATCTTATTTTAAAATATCAAACTTTACTAGTATGTGTAAATATTTTTGTATATTCTATTTGTGCTTCAAATTCCAAGATGTAATTGATGGTTATAGTTAAGTGATGTAGAGGTTTTTAGCATCATGCTTCATTTGGCAGATTGCTTTGTTGTCATATGCGGTGTAACAAGTGAAAATGTTAGAGCAAGCTACCAGCAACAGAAATCGTTAGTCCTTCAGTACTTAGAAGACACAAATGCTTATTGTATGAGAAAATGTCTGTTCTGTTGCATGATGTACGAACGGGCTACATCCAATACTTTACGGATCAACTGTGCATCAAATACAGTTGTTGAGAACATAAACTAAAAAGCTGTAGCAGGGAAGAGTTGAAACAAACAACCACAAAACAGCAAATATCACTACCCATCTCCCCACTTCATTGTCATGGATGCTTTCGTTTCATCCCTAACTGAAAAATTACGTGTTTTCTCCCTATGTATGTGATTTTTTTTTTTATACTGTAATGTTCCTTCAGTCTCAGTAATAGATCTCTCCTGTATAGTGTTGTTTGGTGCCTGTATAGAAGGTGTGATATTAAGAGATAAGTAAGTCATATTCAACTTCTAATTTTACAGGGAGTATGTATGATCATGGGTTATATTAATAGGACTTATTAATGGCTCTTTTGGGAAATTTTTCTTTTGCTTAGGTTAAAACTGGAGGGAAAGTCTGTCTGTTAAACTGAGATGGCTGCAGAAATGGGTCAGGTTATCAGGCTGCATCCCTTCAAGAAGTAGAAGCAGAATATAAGATTAATGTTTGACATGCTACTGTCCCTAATAAAATGTTCTTGAGAAAGAAAATAATAGTATTTTTGGAGCTGACGGGTGGTGGTAAGGGGAGTGTTAGCACTTTGAGAGAAGAAGCTTCTGTGGAACAAAGACAGAAAAATATTTTTGACAGTTACAAGACAAGGAGAGTTCATGAGAGAGACTGCAATGTACCATCAGGCCTATAATTTCCACTGGATGTATGACTATTTTTTGCTTTTAAAAAAAATCAGTTGCAGGTCAGGAGTCATGTCAGTTTTCACCCATGTGAGTATCCTGAGGATATTTGAGGCACATGAAGTGTGAAGGGAATAAATGGAATGGAGATAAGCATGAACAGACCCTCCAGATTTTGATAGATTTCTCCCTTAGGAGAAGTTGACTTGGCCAAGATTAATCTGTTGTCAGGTTTCAGATTTGTTTCCTTGCTGGTGTCCATTTCTCTCTAATGCCCAAGTTTGCTTTTAGTGATGAAGCAGTTCATTCTGTAACGTTTGCCAAGATCCTGATGACTGCTGCATGTCTGCTTAGAGGCAGCATTTATAACGAATCAATTATAATACGTTTTCTTTAAAACAGCAGAATAAAGATAAATTGGTTGGTTGGGAAGTCCTGTAGTGCATGCTGTGACATGGTGTTTGTTGCTGAAAAGTGCTGTTGTCCAAGATTGAAGTGTGGGTGTTGAAGCTATACTAAAAGTTATTTTAATTCTTACTGACTTTTTTCCTTTTTTTTTCTTTTTTTCCCCTCACTAAGGTTTGGAGAAGCCGTGAATGGAAATCTAGTGGTTGGTACACTGGCCTGGCCTTCTCCATGGGTTATTGTGATTGGTTCGTTCTTTTCAACATGCGGTGCTGGTCTCCAGAGTCTCACTGGTGCACCCCGTCTGTTGCAGGCCATTGCAAGAGATGGGATTGTACCGTTTATTCAAGTGAGACTTTTTTCTTTACAGTACTTCAGATATGGCTTATATTGTGACAGAAAAATAAGGCGTTATTTCTGCTATTCCTGTAGAACTGTGAGAGAAAGATTTGGTGCTCAGTTCTAATTGTGTAAAGCAATAGATCAAGCTATTGTAGGACAAACTTTGAACTTGGATTTCTGCGCAATGCTATTTCATTATTTTTGTTCTTAAACATAAAAGTTAGTGGCTTAAAACTGAGAATACTAGTCTTCTATAAATAGAATTAAATGAACTGAGAAGCAGCTAACAACTGAACTTCTTGACTCCAGGCTTTGTTTACAACTTGTATATGTGAACAGAGTTGACTTAATCTCACTATGGAACTGCATGAGACTTCTGGTATCATAGAGATACAATTCTAATTTTTATTCATTTTGTTTTAAGGTAAATGAAGTCAATAAAGATGTAACATGTCACCATAGAATTCCATCCCATGACTCCAAATATTAAGATTTTTCTGACATACTTCTGAATGTTTTCAGAATAAATGAGATTTTTCTCAAAGGAAGTCAGTAAGGGAACTGGCAAACATAAGCAAAGAGAACACTTGCTTTTAACACAATTGCTGGGCTGCATCTGTAAAAACTAGACAACTAGACCTGAGTTAAAAATGAAGAAATAAAATTCCAAAAGATTATAGTGTCTAGAGAGAACGCTGTGATTTCTGAGGTGAAGTCTGGAGTTTGAAAGCTTACCTCAAATTGCCAAGAATAGCCAACAGTTGCACAGCACGATGATAACCTACCTAGAACAGGTTCAAGTATAAGAACCAGGATTATTTCTGAGTAACTGTGAATATTTTGGGAAAAGAGTTAGGGGACAGTTGTCAAAATTAGAACACAGAAAGAAATTGCAGGTAGCACAGACACTGAAGGACTGAATTTAGGAGAATAGGCTGTTCTGTGTGGAGAGAGTCCTGAGGATGATTTGGAACACTTGATTGTTTCTATATATCTCTGTGGGATTGTGATACCTAAATTACATGACGAAACTTATGTTTGGGTAAAGTACGGAATACATACACACGAGATGCTGTCTCGCATCTAAGGTCGGTGTAGTATATCATATTAAAAATGGGCTATTACTCTTGGTGAATAAACTCTATTCAGAGATATCTATAATCCATTGTCGGTGAGGGCTATGTATAGAACAGCAGCTTGGTTTAGTTCGTGAGTTTGGTGAAAGCCTACAATGAGCGAACGCATTGATGTGTGAATTGAGGAGAAAATTCCTCAGCTAGGATGTGCTTAGACTGTTATAAGTGATGGGTTAGCTGGAGAATTCGAGTGGGATTGGAGGGTGTGTGTGTGTGTGTAACATCTGAGGAGGAGGGAGATGTGCAGAATATGTGGTAATGGGGAAATAGGAGAGGAAAGCACTTCTGTGAAGAGGGGGAAGGATTGTACATGGTTAGAGGACATGGCTGGAAAAGCTGAGAAGCAAAGCAAAATGGAAGAGGTAATGCTAGTGGCTTGGGGGGGGGTGGGTTTTCTTCTGTGTGTTGTGGGGTTTTTTTTTGTTGTGTGTTGAGTTTTGTTTTTAAAGGCAGATCATAATGCTGTTGCCAGCTTTTTTTTCCTCAGTCTTGAATCACTTGGGTCCATTCTGCTGCTGCTGCTTCCCTGGTCTGTCTGCTAGTGCCTAGACTCAGTAGGGCTAGATCCTTGATATTTTCTCTTATGTCCTTCTCTTCTCTTGGGCTGGAGGGGAGAATGGTCACCGTAAATGTATACTAGTATTGCTGGTGGGAGTTAAAAAGAGTTAAAAAGACAGCAGCTGCCACTTCTGCAGCCCCTCTGCTGCCTGAATGTTCTGCCAGCAGTACTTGCAGCAGTGCTACTGCTAGCAGGAAACGCAACTGCTGCATCTCCAATTCTGCTGGCGTGAGCTGCTCGGCACTTACAGTATTGGCAACTTGTTCATTGAGAAAGTTACATCATCATTCCCTTGGTGTGGTAGAAGAGCATCTCTTCTACCAGGGCTAGAGAAAGATGATGAGGATGTACAAGAGTATCAGACATGCTGCTGCTTTATTTTACGGTTGAGAGCAGTGGCATGTTCCCTGGCTTGCAAAACCTCTACCTGTAAATGGAAGTAAATACACTAGGTAGGCTGGGGTGCGGGGACAGAATCATGATGGAGTTTGACTTGTGAGTGGGAAGGGGGTGTAATGCAATAAATTGTAAATGCTGGGTTGTATTGAGAGAGACAAATGAAAAATTTCACTTTTGCCCGAAGTAAAAAATTTGGTACTTGGTGAGAAGGTGACAGTATGATTCCCTCTTATCAGGGTTAGACTTGGAAGGAGTGAAGAATCGGAAGAAAAAAATTTACGTGGTTTGGGAAGTGAAGGAAAGGGAATCCAGGAGAAGCAGGATGTTTGAAGAGGGATTTGAGACTTGAAAAGGGCTTGCAGTTTTGGAGTAATATAGCTGCGTGGAAAACCAAGGAAATGAATGCAAGGAGATTAATACAGGGGCAAGAGTATGACATATTTAAGAAATAAAACAACATACTTGAAACATGAGCAGAAAAAAATGGCATTTTAATACAGGAGAAGGAAGATTGATGGAATACAAGAAGCTAGGGAGACGGTAAGGAGAATGAGTGAAGTGAAGAACCTAGACATTTTGAAAGGAAGGCATTAAGGCACATGGGAGTGAGGGTTTAGCCTTTATAATTGTATGGAGGAGAATAAATACTACTGGAACTTCAGGTGAGGCGTTTTGCCATCTATCACCAGTATAGCTGGATAGAATTCTTTACCACATGCAAAATGATTTTTGGTAGGGCTCTGTGCAAGATCATGGGCTTAGCTAAGTTCTCTTTAAAGATCAATATTCCTGCTTATAAGTACTGAGCTGACGGCTATTCTGTATGTTACAAAAAAATACTGCCCTCAGCTATGTTAGCTTTTTATAGACTAAACATAAATCCCCAATGCATGTGGATTTGAAGTTACTTAAGTTCAACAGCAACTGCAGTAGTACTTTAATGTTATATAGTCATTGCTTATTTTAGTAAATGTTTTTCTTATTGGAAGTGGGTGGTTTTGCAATTTTGTTTGTAGCTTTTTGTAGTATAGATTACTTCATTTTCGTTTGTAATTAGTGACTATTTTTGGTTCCAGTTAGAGTTAGTTTGCAGTCTGCACCATATTTCATAAGTGTATGATGAACAGCTTTCCCTAATCTTGCTGTTTTCTTGAATTGAACTAGGTATTTGGTCATGGAAAAGCAAATGGAGAACCAACTTGGGCTCTGCTCCTCACTGCTGGTATTTGTGAAATAGGAATTTTGATAGCCTCATTGGACAGTGTGGCACCAATTCTTTCAATGTAAGTATGAATGTGGTGTGTTGGTGTTCTTAAGTTAAATATAATTTTATTTTTAAATTAACTAGGTAATGGTTTTTCTTTTTGAAATAACACATGCTAGACTTCATCTTCTAACAATTATATTCCTATTTGATCCTGGAGATGATACGAAACAACAAAATGTTTTGTCTGGAACTTATTTCTAGGCACAAAAGACCTTTTCCAGGACAGAGTTCTTGAATGCTAATAATAAAATGTTGAAAGAAAAACAGAGAAGGCCTCGATACTGTGTAAGCAGTGCTCAGAAACAGTGTAAATATACCTGTGTTATCAACACTGATTTGGTTACAAATCTATAATGTAAAATCATAGAAGGGCTTGGATTGGAAGGGACCTTAAAGATCATCTAGTTCCAGCCCCCCTGCCATGGGCAGGGACACCTCCCACTGGACCAGGCTGCTCAAACAGAGCACCATATGAGCTGCTATGAAGAAAACTAACTCTGTCCCAGCCGATGGGATACATCTATTGATTATCAGTTGTTTGCTACATTTTTTTTCTGAAATCTTTGTTTGAGACTCCATGTGATGCTAATACCATGTTTTGAGGCCTAATACTCTACAAGTATTAATTTAATGTACATCTTGTGTTCTGTTGGACACTGTGAACATGGCATACAAGTTCTTACGCCTCTTTGGATTGTGTTCAGCCTTTTAATGCAAATCTGTCTAGCTAATTTCCTATTGGAAAATGCTCTCTTTTTTTTTATAACAGGTTCTTCCTTATGTGCTATATGTTTGTAAATCTCGCTTGTGCAGTTCAGACGCTTTTACGGACTCCCAACTGGAGACCTCGTTTCAAGTATTACCACTGGTAGGGAACATTCCTTCATTCAGAAGAGTTAAAATTAATTATGCAGTCTTAAATTGTTGATGTTCTTACAAAATAGAACAAAAATTTCCTTTCTGATTTAAATGAGTTATTAGATGATTCTGAATATCCTAACAGCGACATTTGTTTTCATGTGTTTGGAATAGGACTAGTAATAGCTGTGATCATGAAAATGTGGCTAACGTAGAGGATTTAGGAAGGGGCTACAGGATGACATTTAATATTGCTTATAAGCCAAGAGGTCTGAATATGTGAGATGAAGATAAAAATAAAATGTCTCTTATATGTAGATAAGGAGAAGTGGTAAAAAATCTTCAGGAAGGCTGATAAGACTTTTCACTACAGTTCATGCAAAAAAAAATAATACAAAACCAAAACTTGTACAGGGAAAAAAATCTCATTTAATATACATCAGTTGGCTCTTTCAGTGATGTGATATTACTGTTTTGAAAATTTGTCATGCTTTAGACATTGCATTTGATAACTGCAGTAGACAAGTGGATACTTGACAAAGTCATAAAGGTCTAATATACAGAAAGTGTGGGTGTGATTTTTTTTGGTTTAGTTTATTTTCTTTAAATGGCTGAAGAGTCCAAATATTTCAGACAAGATTGGGAAACTTCTTTATTTTTTTTTACCTCATGTTAAAAATACATACCCAGTTAATTGTATTGAGAAATTCTTAATGCTGAAACGCCTTGAAGTCTAGAGCGTTTAGGAGATAAGGCGGCCTGATTCTAGGACGTAAGAGTTGCTTATTACTTTTCCTTTTAAAGAACTGAGTGAAAAGGAAATATCACAGTTTCAGCTCTGAAAAATCTTTTTTAATATGCTCACTAGGTGCTTACAAGTTTGGCACCTAAACCTCCAAATACATCAGTGCCAGTCTCCCAGTTTTATCACTGCAGACACCTAGTAGTATTTGCAACATGAAGGAAAACGGGGGGTTGCTGTCTTTTGGGGGCTTTTTTGTTGCACCTCCCCTGAATAATCTGATTGTGGAAGAAGCATAGTAGGAGGTACAAAGTAGCTTAAAAGCTAAGGCAGGTGGATAAGATGGATGGTAGCAAGAGGTACGGGATGGATGACAGTGAGGAAAAAAACCCCAAAGGGCTGTGACATGGCAGCAGCAGAATTAGTAACCATTTAGAAATAATTCTTTTTTTATATTTTTCCCAGAGAGATCAGGGAGCCAACTGACTCGCTGTGTGACTTTGTAATCACTTCTAGCCAAAGCAGGTATCAGAATGCTTGGCCAGAACTGGGATGGGACTTTATTTTTTTTTTTTGAGTGAAAGTGTTTGGCTGCATTAGTAAAGTTGGCTAAGTCAAGCATGAAAGAGTAGTTGTTCTTTTAGACAAATTACACTTAGATTCATGTCCTCATAACAGGTAAAAGCATTTATTTGGTTTAAAACTGGATGCATTTGGACTCAAATACTTGTATGGTACTAAAGAAGCAAACTAAAGCTACCAAACGAAAGTTGGGTCTGCTGATGCTCTTTGTCAATACAGTGAAAGCTAGCTCTAATTTGGAAATGAGGTGAAAAGAAATCTGGGGTGTCGTATGTGACTAAAAGTATTCACAGAACTGTCTAGTTCTGAGCTGACTTAGGCCTATCTTGAAATAAGTGTGGGCAAACCAGAAGTATAAACTTTAATCTGTAAATACTTCTGTAACTTTTTCAGTTCACAGTCATTCTTTCTTTATAGCCTTTGCAAGATTGTTGTCTATTCTTGTCTACTGATGTGTGTTCTCGCCTAAGAGACAGGTCACAATAGCAAGTGGAGAATATAATAGATGAGTCACACTTATTTAAACTAATCAACTATTTTTGCTGGAAGTAATGTTGTTTAGTATTGTTTGAGTTTGGTTAAATGCAAATCTAACAGTGAGTGATACCAATGTGTTTTGAAACAGACCTTACTTGGAGGTACTGATAGAGTTTCAGAGCTGACAAAGGTAGTATATCTATTGTTAATATCTACTTCAGCTGTATAATTTAAGTCACGCAAAAGTTTAGAATGTAACTTTTTTTTGTAAACTAAAACTGGGACAATGTATTTTTATTTGTATAGTAGCTATGAAATGGCCTTTGAAGAAGGCCTTACTGGAAGTTAATGGAAATAAGAAATTGACTTTGTAGAACGTTTGCATGCCTATTTAAAAAAATGGAAAAACATGATTTCTTTTAGGACTCTCTCATTCCTGGGGATGAGTTTATGTCTTGCCTTGATGTTCATTTGCTCTTGGTACTATGCTTTGATTGCCATGCTAATCGCAGGATGTATATACAAATACATAGAATATAGAGGGTAAGACCATATATCTTATTTATTCTATATTTAATATCTTTAATGTTCAGCAAAAAGTACTTCTGTATAAAATAGACACAACTGAAGTAATACAATTAAGAGTATTCCTTGAAACAAGGTAAGATGCCATCTCTTTAAGGGCTGTAAGTTTTCAGGTTCTAATTCCTCTGGAAGCTCTGTTGCAAAATTCTCCACAGACAGAACTGATCAAAATAAGAACCAATAAGGCTGGGAAATTTTCATTTGAGCACAGATTATGGTGTAAAGTTTTGGTACCTCAGAAACATCACCTTTTAATATCAAGTAGCAAATATTACATATCTGTTACCTTATTATTCACTTGACTGTAGCACTTCTTAGAATGAATGACACTGAACAATCCAGAGCACCCACTGGAAGTTATCTGTTTTCTGAAAGCTTAGATAATTTTTAAATTGCAACATGCTTTGCACTGTAGGGGCACATACAGAGCCACACATGTAAGAAATGCTGTGCAAGTAGGAGACTTAAGGAGCGTACTGAGTTCATTTAAAAAAATAAACAAACAAACAAACAAAAAAAACAACAAAAAACAAACCACCAAAAAAAACCTCACCCAACAATAAAAAAACAAAACCTAACCAAAAAAATCCCCAACTGAACAACATATCCAAACACTAGAGGTGATTATGATCAGTAGTGTGTGTACTTTCCCTTTCTAAAGAAAGATACCCAATGCTGAAAGATTATAGTCAAGAAAAATTGTCAAGCAGGAAATTGAAGCGAGGCCAGTTGTTTTGATGAGTTAAGCACACGTCTTAAGGGAATCAACTGGTATAAACTGCTCCATCTTTTGGGTTCTCCATCTTTTAATATCTCTCTTTCAAGATTAGATGCTTTCCTGGATTGTAACAGCTCCATTTACTGGGTTAATTGTAAGGAAATTAATTTGCCTATTTTAGCCAGGAAGTCGGATCAGATGATAAAAGTTCTGCTTCTGTGTGTGTATGTAAGTATGCACATACATCTAGATTCATATACAGGCTCTACAAATGTTGGCATGTAGCCAGCACATCTACCCTGTGCAAAGAGATTCTTTTTTGTGGAAATTTCTCTTCTCCTTGCCTTTACAAATGCAGGGGCTGATTTGGCAGTGGGGAGAAACTCACCCTGAAGCATTCTAAAAACTGCTGTGTGGAGAAAACCTCAGTTTTTATTTTAATTTTTGGATAACTAAGTAAAAGAAACTTATGTGACTGTGCTGCCTGTCAGGGTACATTTTAATTGCCATGTTGTTTTTAATTGCTTTTGAATTCAATTTGGCTTATTTCATCTAAATTTCAAAAGAAGGCTAGAGGTAACAAAGTTCAGTGAGAATTCATGAGTAGAAATAAGAGGGAAGGAGGGAGGGCAAGGGAGGTGGATCCCTTGCTAATTAGAATCCCCACAGAGGAAAACAATGCGTTAGCCTAACCATTGTTTCTTATTTGGTTGGCCACCTCGTCTATAGCGTAGCTTTGTATTGGGAGAAAGAGGAATGGAAAATGTAGGGAGACTGAAAGTGGTAGGAGGGTGGATAAAGCTTTAGGCTCATCTGGGAGAGAAGCTGGGAAAGAAAGGAAGTGCAGAAAGCTGTATGTAGTGTGGTGTTGGGGGAGAACATATAACACACTAATCCATACAAAGTCAAGTCTTATTCATTCTGTTGCTTTAAAATAATTTCTTTTAAGTAGCCCTCACTTATTCATTCTAGTGCTTAAAAGGCACTTGAGTAGTTCTCATGACTACAAAAAAGCTTTTGAAGTATAAATAAAATAGGCCATAATAAATATTATTAAATACTTACCAAATAGTACTCGTGAAGGTACCTGAGACTGCTTCACACCTTTGTTAGTCTTCCTTCTTGATTTAAATCTGCAAGATGAGTTTTTTCATGCATTCATGCAAAAAAGAGTGTTAACTTTTTATGCCCTTTATCTCTCACACGAGAAAATGTACTTAATTTGTATAACTAAATGGGACCCTGTTAATTGAATCTCTTCTGCACCCTGAAGAGCGGAAAAAGAATGGGGTGATGGAATCCGAGGACTGTCTCTTAATGCAGCTCGCTATGCTTTGCTTCGTGTTGAAGACAGTCCTCCTCACACCAAGAACTGGAGGTAAGCCCTATGCCTTCCAAGGTCGCACAATTCCTGAAATATGTAAATCTATTGGAAATACTGCTGGTATAGTTAATAGCCAAAGTGAAATTCATAATTAAAATAATGTTTTAACTTGGGCATGGCAATGATGTTGTTGCAATAGTATTATTTTAGTGCAATAGACTGTGAGTTATGGTCAGCCAGTAATCAATTTTGCTAGAAATATGGGTAAACTAACTGAAACTTAAATCCATGTGGTATTGTTATAGTTTTCGAAAGTACATAAGAATTTTACTGTTTAATTATTTACAGATTTTTGGATTCAAATGAACAGTTATCACTGAGTCCCACTGTCTCTATAGAAGAAATGCTTCAATTCCATAATGGTGGTTGGGTTTTTTTTGTGCTTCTGTCTATGTTCCTCCTGAAATTACATTGTATAAATATACAGAGGATCTGTTATTTATTTAAATTTTCTTTTTGGCAATTTTTTTAATATAGGTTCATTTAATCATAACACTTTCTAAATTGCTTAGATATCATTAAAACAAAAATCTCACATTTGGCGTCCGTTTGTATGTAATGGAGTTAGATGTCCGCTACTATTTTTGCAATATATTCTTTTTACTTGTTAAACTATTGATTTTTCTCAAAGCAAACACAAAAAATTACTTAGCATTTAAAAACAAAAGGACATTTGCACACTGTCACTTCTGATGAACGTAATGCAAATCAGAAGAACTCTGTTCAGTGGAACACGACAAAAAGAAATTGTCAGTAATTTTGTGATACTATCACACAGCAGTGACTATAATTAAAGTATCCCTGAGTGCATGCACATGCAATGTTCTGTTGCCCTTCGGTGTCATGACATTATTACACCATTTGTCATGGGACTGATGCACATAAGCAATTACTATGGAATACACAAGCCACAGCCAACTGTCGGAACACAGCATCTCAGAGACACAATGCAGTGTAGTGTTGACTAAGAGCCCTCCTGTTAAATGTCTGATATCGCTTCGGTTCCAGATGAGTTACCTTGCTAGTGTGACAATGTAGTTGCTAGAACTGGACCTTCTTGTTATGTCTTAAACTGTGCTGGTTTTGAGGTGGGTTGTGTGCTCTGGCTCTTCATCGTTCTCTTGAATTTGTAGTAATGACAGGAAAACTATAAACTGTTGATTTGGTAAAAGTAATCAGGTTGGGTATTGATTAAAGGAATCAGAACGCATCCTCATCAAGTATGCAGCTGAAACTGAATTTGGAGTGCTATCAGTACAGTTAAGGGTATGACTGTCCTTCTGGAAGGACCTATGCAGGTAGAGCAATGGGTTGACAAGAACAGCATGAAAATCCAGAAGGACAAGTCCAGTACCTGGGCTGAGACATTCCCAAGGCTGGGAACCTGTTTTGGTGAAAAGGACCTGTGGTTCCCAGTAGATAGTAAGCCAACAGTGTGCCTTGTCAGTGACATGTTGGACTGCATCAACGGGAGCATAGCTAGTATATTGAGAAGTAAATATATTGGAAAATAATATTCCTGTTTGCTCAGCACTCTCTAGAATATGTCTAGATTATTTCATCCAGTTTTGGGCACCCTAATGTAGGAAAGACATCAATAAGCTGGAGTGAGTTCAGCAGGGGACCACTGACATGATGGTTGGGGCACAGGAGCATATCTCCTGTGGGGAGAGGCTGAGGGAGCAATGATTATTCAGCTTGGAGGAGGCTTAAGGGGAGCTTAAAAGCTGATATGACTAACTGGTAAGTATCCAATACCTAAGAAGACTACTGAGAAGATGGAATCAAGACTCTTCATAGCAGTATATGGTAGGAAAATGAGAGAACATGACCAAATTGAGAGAGAGAGAAGATGTAATTAAGCATTGAAGCCATTACCCAGAGGCGATAATATCTCTGTCTCTGGAGATCTTCAACTGGATGGAGCTGTAAACAATCTGGTGTGCATTCAGTGCTTACCCCCTTGAAGCAGCAAGTTGCACTAGATGACCGTGGAAGGCTGATAGTTTTAATTCAATAATTTTCTTGGTAAAACTGTTCTTTAAGGTAGCTTTTCTGAATGATGGTATGGTGGCTCATGTAGGAATTCTGTACCTAAAGTCTTGTTGCTATTGCAAATTATGACTGACTTGCTTGATAGGTGAATATTTTCCATTGAATTAAACACTTAATCTGCATTTTATTAATCTTTAATTTTAATTTTCAAATTCTTTCTTGCTTATGTATATGTGTGCGTTTAACTTTTCTTTTTTTTTTTTTTTGGCAGACCTCAACTTTTGGTCTTGCTAAATTTGGATAGTGAGCAGTTGGTGAAACATCCTAGATTGCTTTCTTTCACCTCTCAATTGAAGGCTGGTAAAGGACTGACTATCGTGGGCTCTGTGCTTCAGGGAATCTACTTGGATAAAAGTACAGAAACTCAGAAAGCTGAAGAGGTATGTAAAAGCTTACAAACACTTGTAACTTCCATTAGTATTTAACTATTGAATCTGGATAACTCATATCTTGAATTATAACAGACTATTGTAAAGTATTGAATCAATTTTTACTTATCAGCACAATCAGTGATTATATATAAAGAACAGGTTGGTGTATGTGGCAAAATGTTTTATAAAATTTCCTAATAGGATAAGACAACGCTGATACTTCTTAACTCTTTTTTTTTTTTTTGATATTTAGAGCCCTGGGTTCACAATCAAATTTATGTTCTTGAAAAAGCCAAGTGGTAGACTTTTTTTTTTTAACGAACTACTTCACAAAGAAAATGGAATTATTTAACAGAAATTTTAACATTTATCGAACAAATGCAGATGTGTTTGGCATAATTTCATACTCTGGATGTATACACGATGATATTTTCTGTGTTGTCCTAGAAATACATAGCAGACCTAGGATTAGGAGCCATCTTTGCTGGAATCCTACTCTGTTGCTTAACTCTAAACAGCATCCTTCTTGAGATCCCTTACTTTCTTTATCTTTTGTTTTTCTTTCCTGTTTATCCCATATCTCCAGAGAAGGTAGGATGAGGTAGGAAAAAATGGTAAGTTGTCATGTAGTTTAAGATGACATCTAACTGTGCTTACAAACACAAGTGAACTGAACTGGAATCTTTCTGTTTTTTCCTGGCAACTTGTCAGTGTTTGACTGTGCTACCCGATTGGAAACACATAAATGTTTTTGTGGGAAGCCCTTGAAAATACCTGAACTTAATTTTAAGTTGTCCCCTGAAGGAAAAGGGGACGTTAATAGAGTGAGTTTCTGAAGATCCATTGTTTGTACAGCTTGAACTTCCAATGCAAAGCAAGTTTCCCTTTTTGTTTACTCTTAAGCAACTTGTGTACTTTTGTTTAATCCAGTATTGGTGTAACTCAGATAATTTGCTTACCTATGCACACTTTCCTACTCCTAACTTTATAGAGTGGGGAAAAGTTTTTAGAAAATACTATGTTTCATGTATTGTATTGAATACCATTGAAAAATCTGTTGCCTTTAGAAAACTACTGTAAACTCTACTCCAAAAGTAGGATGATTGCCATTATATCTTCCAAAATTGGTTAATATCTTCAATGTCGTTGAAAAGAGTATCAGTTGAAATGTCTGATATTTTGATCCAGGTTGTCTTCAAAGCTGTGTAAAAATGCCTGTGATTTTTTTCAGACCTGGTATCTCTAAAATAGATGAGCATTTGAGATATCGAAATGCATTTAAAGCTAACTACCCTTTTTCTTACAGCTTTCTTTTTGATCCCTCTTGGTATTCAGTCTTGTCCCTAGTGGTTT
Source organism: Chroicocephalus ridibundus (assembly GCF_963924245.1). Taxonomy (NCBI): domain Eukaryota; kingdom Metazoa; phylum Chordata; class Aves; order Charadriiformes; family Laridae; genus Chroicocephalus; species Chroicocephalus ridibundus. The sequence continues at coordinate 62,362,395 of NC_086285.1, read as the reverse complement.
TTAAAATAAGAAAGTATGAAGCCAGATGGCCTAGCTGTTATCACATGAAAAGGCTCCAAGAGAGCAAGCAGCTTGAAAACCTGGCTGAAAAAGTCTAGCAATGATCTATTGTGAAAGTGATTGTTATTAAGCTGTTGTTATCAACGCGTGTGAGTAGAAAACAAGACCAAGAATACAATCAGGCCTCTGACATAAACCAAAGAAAAACCTTTAAACAGGAACTGCTTACCCATGAGGATTTGAAATGTTACCTATAGTTGGCTTAACTTAAAGTCAACTACATTTTTGAGGTGCAACAGGAATGAATTTAAGGGAGAGCTATTCTCCGGGTTCTCTAGAAAGTCAGGCCTGGTGTTAAGGTTAGGGAAACTGGTGCTTTTAAAATGGAAATTAAGATGAATTGTAAAAGTTTGAACATCTGGAGGCCTCGCTGGCTTTGGAAAAATTCAACTAGAAAATGTTTCTAGAAGATTTTCAGGAAATCAAGATTTCTCCTGTCTGTCTCTTAAAAAGGAAAAAGCATCTATTTAAACTGATATGCCCTCGCAGATACTGTTTGCACGGTGGCAGACTTGTTACCTTTTCAAACAGGCTTGTTAGCTTTGCTACCAAATTCTCTGAAGACTTTTTTTTTTCCCCCTCTACTAAACAGAATTTCTGATGTGAAGCCATGCTGAGCCAGTGCCAGACATTCTGTGATCAAATCTGTTCCTGATGGTTTTTGATAAGAATTTTGGTGCTTCCAAAATTCCAAATTTTGATGTACTGGTTCTTCCTTCTGAAACCATGCTGATCTCCCATACGAGTCATTGGTAATGATAGGATTTTGCATCAAAACATAGTAAATGCTAAAGCTGATGTTCCCTAGTCAACCTTAAAAGCATTTTGAATGCTACTTTTAAATTACTTGGTTATTTGTCTGTTTAAAAGAAGAGGGAGCCATCTTGAAACTAATGGGGTGTGGGAGACTTAATCTAGTCAGTTTATCTTGTCATTATTCAGGAAGTGACTGCAATTGTTGCCTGCACATCTATTTTTTCCATTTTGGGAGCCGATTAAATAAAGAATCAGCTTCTTAATGTCAAAGTTGTTTAAGGACCTTTGGCCTCTTCTTCTCAAGTCCTTGGCATCATGCTTTTCTAAACCCTCCCAAGTCCAAAAGAAAGGACTCGTCGTTCCAAATGTACAGTGCTTTGTCAGTTAGCAGTTTTGACTTTACCTGAAGCAGTGTTATTTTATTTATCTTTGTCAGCGTGGTTTTGCATGTATCTTGTTCATTGTTCTTTGGAAATAAAAGGCTGAACAACTAAAGTAATGAAAAACCTGTGTGTGGTGTCTTTTGCCAGGGAGGTGGGTGTTTTGGTTTTTGGTTGTTATAGAATCATGTTCACTGCTTTGGAATTTGGAATTGGTTTCTCAATGTTGGTTGTACATTATAGCTAATGTTTTGCTCTTATTTAGTGCTGTTACTCCTTATGGTGTTTATTACCGGTGCTGATGATTGTATTTCCCAATGTGTAATCTTCTTTTTGCAGAATGTTAAGGCCTTAATGGGAGTAGAAAAGACTAAAGGATTTTGCCAGATTGTGGTGTCTCCTAATTTCAGAGATGGAATATCATATTTGATTCAGTCAGCTGGTCTAGGAGGGATGAAGCACAACACAGTCCTGATGGCATGGCCACAGTCATGGAAGCAAACAGAAAATCGTTTCTCATGGAAAAATTTTGTTGGTATGCGTTTACTGACTTTGTCCTATGCATTTGCAATACAACTGTGTAACTAATGTATTTGCTGTGCGGAGGAAGTGTGATGCTGAACATCCAGGAGACAAGCGGATATTTCTCCACATCTGATTTCATGTGGAGTCTGTTTTCTCAGCCCTCAATCTCTTCAACCATGGCGTGTTTTGTTCTTCTCCTAAGTTGGTTAGTCTCTAAACCCAGGATGTTCCTCTTTTGCCTCAGCAGAATCTGTGAGGATTTAAACCTTTGAATTAAAAACAAAGGCTGTGATTGAAAACTATAAGTCCTTGATCAAATGTCTTGCTTTCCCTTGCAGATACTGTAAGAGAAACAACAGCAGCTCAGCAAGCACTGTTGGTGGCTAAAAACATTGACTTATTCCCAACAAATCAAGAACGTTTTACTGAGGGAAACATAGATGTGTGGTGGATTGTTCATGATGGTGGTATGCTGATGTTACTGCCTTTTCTCCTTCGACAGCACAAGGCAAGGACAACAAAAAATGGCCGGGATTTCATTTTCCAGCAGTTAATAGTCTTAAGGGTTTCTAATGAAATATTCTTTCACCTTGATAGCATTATGCATGGTGATGGCAATCACCGTGTTATGAATTTTTATAATGTATCTTTTTGATAGGTTTGGAGAAAATGTAAAATGCGTATCTTCACTGTTGCTCAAATGGATGATAATAGCATTCAAATGAAGAAGGATCTTCAGATGTTTTTATATCATCTCAGACTGAATGCTGAAGTGGAAGTTGTTGAAATGGTATGTTACTGCATATGTCTTTTTAGGTGCAATTGAGACTAAACTTGGGAAAAAGGATTTAACGTTTTTGAAACTAAGAGATGTTAGCCCAAAGATAAAAAGGGAAACGTTGCAGTCCCACCAAGAATAAGGTTGTTTTTTAAGCAGCATTATCTTACCATATCACAATGCTAGTGTACTTGAGTTTATAGTGAGTTTAATGATTTTGTCAAGTAGAATTGGGCCATCTTGATGTGTTAATGCCTACTTTATGAGGACTAGTCCGTAGTGATAGTTCATTCGGGAAGGAAAAAAACAGAAGGCTGAACATGCTTAGTCTAATAAGCCATGGCATCCAACGTGAGAGAGGGTGAACATGTCTATCTCTCCAACTGCTGTATAAATATCTCTCTGGAATAAGGAATCCTTAGGCCCCCATGGGAGTATGGCAGTTGTTTTTGGCACTGTCAGCCTCTTTGGCACTGAACGGCAAGACAATATGGCTACAGAGTCACAAGTGAAATAGTGACAAAATGAAATTTTTGACTTTTTTCCCTCTTTTAAATACTGATCATAAATTGCTAAAGAGAAAGGACTAAAGCTGTAGTCTGTCTAGACCTGCTTTTTTTGGCAACTAAGGAAAAACTTAATTTCCAGCACTCAAAGATGACTAGCATAATGTCCGAAATAAGGCCCAAAAAAAACCCCAAAAAGCTTTTAAACTCTTTCTGAAGTGAGAGGAAGACAGGCCAACTGGTTCAAAACTTCTACCACCACCAGTTCCTGGAATGAACAAAACCTGCCCAAAAGATTTATCGTGCTAATCAGCCATAAAGCAAGTGTTAAGAATTGTTTTAATTAATTATGAAAAAAAAAAATGACTTACGAAAGATTTGGTTAACATTTAGAACTAGGAAGTAAGAGAAATCCATTTATTTTATTTTTTGTTTTGTTTAGAGTACTGAATATAAAAGACTAAAATGCTGTGGCATGTGCAGGTGAAAGAAGGCGAACAGAGTGCCATAAAAAAGGCTCAGCCTTGGTTGGATTTTGAGCAGAAGATACTATACAAAGCATAATTTATTCTTTTCTTATGTGGGTCATATTTAACCCTGAGAATCTTCCAAAAGATAAGAGACACGTTATGAGTCAGTAGCCACACAGATGGCTGCTGTAGACTTTTTACGTTGTATTTTAGCTTTGAGCTGATGTCAGAATATATGCCGGAGTTTCTTCATAAATGCTTCTCACCGGTGAAATGACAATGTGTTATTTTGTGGCCCTAAACAGTTTTTAAGGAAACAAATATGCACACGTGCTCAGGAGGCAGCAATGCAGACCCAGTTTAAATAAGTGCTTTCAAGCCTTTCTTGTTTCTGCAGCCTAGTTGGAACAGAACAATGGAAAGTCTGTCCCAAGCACCTCAAATACAGATAAAGATCACATTGATATTGATATAGTAGGAGAGTTCATTGTACAAGATTACTGTTTGAAGAAGAAGTTTTAAGAATGAGGGCGGAAATGATTGATCAGTTATATGCTTAGTATTACTCTAATGCCATAAATTCAGCCAGGACTGAATGAATGCAGGAATGAATGTGGTACACTGTGTAAATGTTGTTCTTCTGAGTAGTACTCTTCTTCTGATGTTTCTAATGCCAATCTCTTTTGCAGTTTGAAAATGATATTTCTGCGTTCACATATGAGAAGACGCTTATGATGGAACAGCGATCTCAAATGCTAAAACAGATGCAGCTATCAAAGAACGAAAGGGAAAGAGAGGTAGGGACTTTGGCTTGGCAAGATGTTCTGTGAAAAATCTACAAGTAGTATTTCTTAGCTGGGGCTTCTAATCAGTTTCTAACTAGTCAAAAGCTCTTATAACTGCATTCTATGTTAGTTTCTCTACAGCAGGTTTCACTTGCAAGGTTAAAATAATGTGGGGAAAAAAACTTCAGAGTTCTTCTCTTCTTGTTAAGATTAGCGCAAGTATTTACTATCAGAAAATTTGAGAATCAGTGTGGAAAATATATCCAGAGCATTTTCAAACTTGACATATATCTTTAGGTAAGGTTCATGATTAATCAACTGTGTTCATTAGCTTTGTTTGTGCCTTGGCAGTGTGAATTGAACAAGACCTATTTTTTAGTTTCTGCATTATTTTGAATGTTTTATGTATCAATTAATTGTTGTTTCTGGAGCCAAAATTAAGCTGATTAACCTCTAATCCTGCGATATCCAGATGGGAATGCTATGTTCGCTGCTTCCCTACCCTTACTAGTCCCTGGTGGTATTTCGCATGATGACAAGATGCATGCAGCTGTATTTTTGTGAATATTTGTAACTTTAAAATATTTTTCTTTTTCTTTTGGCTTCTACCACCTCATTCAGTTAACTATGCCATTAAATCAACACTTCTTAGTGATGTAAAAGGAATTTAAATGCATTGGCTTTGCTATCACTTACAGTGATTTCTCTCCTGTGCCAAATAAGAGATCTCTACTGTGTTTAACTGCTATCATTCATAAAATAATCAGAATTTTTCTCTTGCGACTTTTTTGTCTACTGATAATTGTAACTCATTTTACACCTAAGCCTTGTTGGTGTTAATCATACAAGTCCATGCCATTCCTTTTTTTTTAGTCTCTCCGTATCTATTCTTTTTTTCCATTTTGCAGGATGTTTTTTTAAGGTTCCTAAAGATGCCTTGTATTGCTACAACAGTGCTGCTCAAAATTACCTATCTTCTCATCTGTGTCATGGTAGTTTTCTTTTGATTTGAGCCTGCCTAATGTCTTTTCAGTAAAAAACGAGCTCTCCTGTACTCCTTAGTGTTTTAGATTTTTCTCATTTCTTTATTAAACACTAGTATTTTTCCAGTGGAGTTTGAGTGATTAATCAATCTACAGTAGGCTTTTAAGGATTTAACTTACTCATGAATGCTATATAAGTAGCCCAAGGACATAAGTCTCTGTAGTCTCTAACATGTAAATTGTAGTAGAGACAAAAGAATTGCTTTTCAGCTTGTTGAGTTGTCTGTAATCTACACTACTTCGGAGGGTTGTTTGCTTGGAAGATTTTAATTTTTTTTCTTCTCCCCTCCATGTTTTGGGTTTTTTCTATTACTGAATGTAACCATCACCATTGCAGCTTCAATTTGTTCCTTCATATCAGGCAGGGTTAAATCTGAGATGTTCAAAATACCATTGAATTTATTTCATGGTCTGAAGTAAAATCCTTTAATTCCAAGAAAATCTAGTACTTATTTCCTGCCTTGTCCAACAATAAAATCCATATCCATCTGTTGTTTCTGATTAGGATACCTTAATCTACCTTGTTCTTTTGTGTTTTCATCAGAAAATGTTGCTTTAGTTATGCCTTCACTTCCTCTGGAGCTACAAGTTGAGTATGTGCACTCAGTGTGGCAGGCCCTCTTGTAATCTGATCATCTTCTCTTAAATTAGCTGAGCTATCTCTTCTGGTTTTACAATGACCTCCAAACATTTCTCTCATTAGTATCAGTAGTTCAAATTAGCATTGGTTTTGTTTTCATTATCTGTCTCCAGACATTCAAATGTAACCCTGATATTCCAGCTTTGAATGGTGCTTGTGGTTTTGTTTCCTATTACCACCAAGATTAGTATTTTAACCTCACTTTTGTGCTTTACCTCTTCAAACAAGGTACAAACCTTCTCAAAGAGAACTTAGCTTTGTATAGCATTTATTTGTTGTTTCCCTTGTAGCCATGCCGTTATCCCTTAGGAATCACCTTCACCTTTCCCTCTTCTGTCTTTTTTTTTTTTTTTAAATGGACCTTTATTTAATCTTGTCCATGGGTTTTCTTGTGGAAGTGGGGCACAGGGACTCATCAGATTTTTGTTTCCTTTTTTTGAGAAACTTGGTTGATTTGCCTCTATTCAAGCATAAATATAATACATGCCTGCAAAGTGTAAGGTCTGCAGACTTACCTGCACAGACAGGCACAACTGTCAAGCATTTATTTATTTGACTTCGACAACGGTGCTGCAAAGATGCAAGAAAATGTAGAGCCTTGTTTACTTCCTTGCCTCTGTTCCTGGTGGTTGTTGGCTTCCTTCTCTGGCTAGTCCTGACTAATGACTGTTGGGTCAGGCAGTGATATTGTTGGAGCTGTGAGAAGGCGGTCATCCATCCCACCACTACTTTGTGTTGGGTTGCAAAGTGCAAATGCTGTTGTGCAGATTGCTGCTGACAGGTAAGATTGGCAAAAACGTGGGTGCATGTAGGTGAGGATCAAAATTAGTTTGAATTGCTGGGAAATAAATCAGTGTTTGGAGTTGGAAAACAGCCTCCTCATCTGCTTGATTACTTTATTTTTTTCATACTTTTGATTGTAACTGAATAAAATCAATTCGTCTGAATCATCACATATATGAAGGGATGTGACCCTCACAAACAAGTGAATATCTGAGGTTCCCATATAGACAAAAGAATTCAATTCACTTCATGTTTTCACAAATTTCTGTAAAGTGACTTCATAACTGCTAAACACTTCAAAAAGAGCCCCATAGTATATATAAACAAATGGCATGTTTGTGAAAACAAACTTAAGTTTATAACAAGCTACAATACAAAATCCTATCTATTTAAAGGAAGCCGATTTTTGTTTTAAATAATATGGTCATCTGCTTCTTCCTGTAGACTGTTTTTTTTTTTTTTTTTTTTTTGTCATTGGTAACCTTTTTGTCCCAGATTCAGAGCATCACTGATGAGTCTCGAGGCTCAATCAGAAGAAAAAGCTACTCCAGTCCACAGTCCATTGGCCAAGATGCTCAGGCACTGCTGACTAATGATTATCGAGAGGAAGAGGTAGTTGGACATAGTACTGGCTAGATATACTTTCCCATTGCAACACTTGAAGTGCCGCTATTGCAAACTGAACTACAAATGAAAACTTGTTCATTCATTGTTATGGAACAGTTCTTTATAAATTTTAATTTTACTATTTTTAAGTTCATTATCTTTCCCTACTTTTTTTTTCTCTAGGTGATGCTTCTGCAGCATGAACTACGTTCTGTTTCTCACCCTTAATTTCCATAAAAGAAAAATTTGTGTCTGAGAGCGCAAGTTTTTCTTAAGAGCCAGGAGCAAAAATACTTCTCTGCCTTTTATCTCTTAAAAAGTCATAATAGTGGGTGTTTCATTAATAAGTATATTTCATGCTTTCACAAAGCGTTGCCTTCCTTTAAAATTCTTATATCGAAGCACTGAAGCTTCTCAGAGACTGTATAGATATACTAGGGCTTTTTAAGGAAACTTCTATGCTTATTGACAAGCCCTTATTAACCTGTGAATGTCATTACTACTTTCTGCATGGCGAGTTCGAAAGGAAACGGACTGATGCAGTCCATGGTTCTAGTGTGCACTTGAAGTGTTGCTCGTCTCTAAAGATGTGTAGCCTAGTCTGTAGAAATGCTGTATAACTTTGTGTTTCTCTTTCCTCATGAAGTATAAGAATGTGTTTTATTCCATCTAATTAATTTGGTATCAAAATAGCACTAACAAAATGTGCTTTTGCTGTCTTTGCGTTTTCATAAACATGTGCTATAGGTCCAGAATTTCTCTTGGCCTCACTGTCTTCTAAAAGAACTTTCTTCCATTGAAGCGTACATCTTACAGTTGTTAGTTTGAAATTTTAGTTCATTGGATTACCAGTACATACAGAATCGGCATGTTTTTGTGAGCTTTTTCCGTTCTCATGGTAGAACTGTATTCACAGTAATTTCTGATTTGTAGTCTTGACTTGTGATTTAATCTTCTGGGAATACACAAAACTGTCAAACAAATAGATATTTATGTGAACCTCAGAACTGAACTCTACGATTTGGGAATCCTGAAGGATAGGGACTAGGGAAATAATTCAGGGAAAATACAGAAGTTCTTAGGCATTTAAAAACAGCTGCAATTACAGTTTGTGAACCACTAGGGAAATCACTGTTCAGAGGCAGAAAGTAGTTTTCTCATCTGCTTTGATTTTATGCATGCTTTTGATTGGCCTGAATGAAATTGATTCTTCTGAATCATCACATATATGGAGAGAAATGACGGTCAGTGTTTATGGCAGCATCTGAGAAAATAACAGTGTAACTGATGAAGAATGAGAGCACTGGCTTTCAAGGTTTTCACTGGCAAAACCCCCTGGTGTTAATAAAGTACCCTCAGCCTGGATTCAACCTCACTTTAGATCATTACAACAGTAACATCCTAGCCCAGATGTAATCCTGCAAATATAAACAAATGACCACATTTTTACAAGCAGTTTCATTTCATGCTGAAGTCAAAACAATCTGGTATTTGTTCACAAAGTAAGGTGCATTTTTCTGTATCTTCTTTTGTTCCACTGCTGTGAAATTCCTTTTGAAAATTTTAATAATGTGTACTCTACAAACACTCTTTTTGACTGAATCTTGGGGTGATTGTTTTGTGGCCAGGCTCAGCTGATCCATGACAGAAACACTGCCTCACACTCAACTCCAGTAGTTAAAGCAAGTGTGGCTGCTGCTGTGCCGGAAAAAGTGCAAATGACCTGGACTAAAGAAAAGCTTGTAGCTGAAAAGCATAAACACAAAGATTCAAATGTGTCTGGCTTCAAAGATATTTTCAACATGAAGCCGTAAGTATACATGTGGTGTTTGGAGTTTTGTGTTTGGTTATGTGCATTTTAGTGTGGGGGGTTTTGTTTGTTGTGGTGGTGGTGGTGTTCTGGGTTTTGTTTTTTAGGAGATTCTGGCTCATTTAAAATTTGAGTACAAACATGATTTTTCCATGCACTTCACTTAAATGCCATCCTTATGAAACTGGCATGGACTTGGGTGAAACAACAATGACTATGAAGAGTCATTCACAAGAATGTTGTGAATGAAGCTTAAATATGACAGACTTTAAGCTATTAACTCAACTTCTGGATTGTACCAGAAAGCATAGATGTTAAAATGCTTAATGATAACTTTTGTGTGTTTTCTCTTTTCTCATGGGTAACAAAACACTGTATATCACTCACCTGTCTCATTGTGTTTTGTTGGGGTAGAGGGTGTACCAAAGAAGCAGACAGACTCTTTCAAGACATTTAGTTGATGTTTTGGTTTTTGTTGCTTTTTAATTTGTTTTGGTCTTCTTTTTTTTTTTTTCAAAGGAACATTGGTCACTCATCATTAAATCAATATAAAATTTGTGCTTTATATGTCTTGTTATATTAAGTATTTCCTGTTGAAATATTCCCTAATGTCTTTTTCTTAAATAGAAGTCACTTACTAGATAAGAGCTACTGCCTGTGTCAAGCCTGCTGTAGTAGACACAAACCAATGACAGAAAGATATCAGCCTGTTTGCTTCCTCATGTTGTGCTTCAAGCACACACACGCGTATTTTGAGTTCTGGAAGAATGCAGTTATAAGCATGGCATAGACTATTTTCTGCATGTGCCCAAAGCAAAACAGTGGAAGTTTTAATATCTAAAGGAATTGTGTCTTAAATCTAGGACTTGTAGACCATAGAAGGTACAATTAGAATTGGCACCTTTAAAATCCAAAGTTGTTTTGTGGACTTGGTCTGAGCTCTTTAGAAACAGTTTGCCTTCTGCAAATTGCAAACATCATCTTGCTCACGCTCTAAAGCACTGGTTTTGTTCTGGCATGTATTATACTCTAATTCTTAGGGGTTTTTTTGTTAGTATCTTAGAAATATTTCCTATTACTTCTTTAAAATTGTGCAAGACACAGATGTCAGAGTAGTTTTAAAAAATAATGTATGTGGTTAGGTGGTGGAAATAACAGTTCAAACTTTATGTTAATATAACAATATCTTAATGATGAATTTAAAATGTACCTAATGGCATAAATATTTTTTCCTCTGTACTTGCTTCCCTTCCCTGTAGAGAATGGGGAAACCTGTAAGTCTCAATTTCATTTCACTTTAGCAATGTAGGCTGTGTTCCCTGGTTCTTGTGGTCTTGTACATTATATGCATGTTTCCTACATCATGATTTGCAGTGCATGTATTCTTTTGTACCTTGTTTCTGTTTACTGTGATTTAGCATTTATCACTGAAAAATATTCTCCATTGTAACTTGTTAATGTTTTCTTCTAAATGTTATCAACTCTCCATTCAAGGTAAGTCACAGAACACGCATTTTAGTTTCTGTAAGAACGTGAAACCTGACAGTACTCCTCTGCACCAGTGCAATATTGAGTTTTCTAATTACGTGCATTAAAAAGTGAATATATTTTTGTTCTGGAAAAATAGTCCCCACTGTGATATAACTAATTGAACAATAAGGATGAATTTGTTCACAAAGGGAACTATCACGTTTCATCAAATGCCAGTTCTTGTCTCACTTCCACCAACCAGTGCGTGTGTACAAATAATGTAAGCTCAGATATATATTGGGTATGACACCATGCAAAAATGGGACATATCTCTGTTCTTGGGTGGAACTGACTGGTGACTGCTCTGCTTCTTTTCAGTGCCCACTGTTGTTTTCATTTTGCCTGTTTAACAGATTGAGCTGCTTATGAAAGCTGAGAGAGCTCACTTCTGTACCATGTATGATTTCAGTTCTACGAGTGCTTGAAGGCTAAATGAAATACACGTTGTACACAATGTACCTTTAGTCTACTTGAACCTTTATGTCTCTGATGAATTCTTGCCCACTCCATCACAAGTATACACCCTGCATATTTCCCCTGCGGTTTATCTTTTGTTTAACAACGTTTCTACTTCAGTATTTGTGCACTTCTTCACTTTTGCCTCTCTCTTCATAGTTGTTCTTTGGTCTTCTCAAACAGCTGTTCTGCTTCTGAAAAACTGATCTTCAAGTATTCTGTTGTTCCATATATTATTTTTTTTTACAGCTGGTTCTAAACAACAGATGGCTGCTGTGACAGAAAATCCCCCAGGAGGGACTAATAAACTAAGTCTTGGAAATGTCTTGGGGGGAAAATAGGGGTGTGCACGTGTGCGAAGAGAATCAATTGGAATTGATAGGGCTGGTCTGCACTGGCCACTAAACTTCCAGCAAAATGCCTTTTTTTTTTTTTTCCAATTGTCCCTGCAAAATCAAGCATGAAAATACAACGTAAGACATGCTACTTGTAGTAGTATCCTGTTAACGGCTTTTCCCTCCATAGTAAAAAAAAAAAAAAAAGGAACTTAGTAGTACACAAGTACATATGCTCCCAGCATTCTCCATCTTTCTTGGTCCCCTGTGTTTGAATGAACCTCCATCTGGCTGCTGTTCTCAACTCCACATTTAATATATAATATTAATATAATATTGTCATAAATGATTTAATTGCAAACAGGATTCCAATTAGAATTTATAATTTATTAAAGGAACAAAGGCAAGCAAACAGTGCTGGGTGTGCTGGGGGTCTCTGCCCAACCAAGACACACACCTTACAGACCCCATTTTTGGTTTATATCTCCTATACTAATACATATTCATAACTGTCTCTAAAATGGTTGGCCCTTGCCAGAAATGGGTGTATCCCCCCCCTTACAGGTCACTATGCAGATAACAACAGGACTGGTTTAAGTTGGTATTCTAGAATGTTCGCCAGGTGGCTCCTGCAAAACACAGACACGACAGACACACAAAACAATCAAAGGTCACACTTCACCCTGTGGCCCTAACACTGTCCACACTGACACGAATCAGTTAAGCACATTTCACAAATGTAATCTGAGGGTGGGCTCATGTTGCTAGAAGATTCTTGGAGTTGGTGTAGTCCCCTTGAAACGACCTCTGGTAGTAGAACAAAGTTATGTGTTTCCTCTTGTAAATTTTGGCCTCCTAAATGTTTTTCTTTTGGGAAAAGAGATCTCATTAATTTCTATTGTTTACTTAAGCTGATACAGTGCTGGTGCTTGTGCTGTAATTTTGATGGCTCTTAGTGGAATTCAAAAGGTGCCAGATTGATCAAGCACTTCAGAAGATGTCTTATGTCCTGCTGCTACTAACCTGCTGGTTTTCTCTCTGTTGTAGTTGTCGCAGGCGGAGTGATTAACTTCACTCGTAAGAGTAGTGAAATATTTATTAATATAAAACGGTGATTCAACAAAGTTAGTAGTGAATGCGACAGTGTTTTACGAGATTGAATGGAAAGGTACATTTTATTTACTGCATAGAGGACAAGGTGAGACAAGCTCTCAGGGAGACCCTCCTGTTGAGTCACAAGATTCAGAAAGGACCCCCTTGCTTTCTAAACTCCTCCTCAGAGAGGAGTCTAGGTGCGGCTGGATCCAGTCCTAGTCCCAGACTTGGCCAACGGTTTATGTCTAAGGGATGATATATGCGCAATCAATCCTTTATATCACTTAGCTAAGATTTCAAAGTTTAGCATGCTATTAGTCACTTACCGAGAATCTGTTGCGGCAAGGAATTGCTCAGCCTTGACGAGTAGAACCTTAAGCAAGCATTCCCACTGCAGGGGAGATCCTGGTGTGCAGTCTGCTGCTGTGCAGGAGAGTTCAAAGGACTCTTGGGCTGTCCGCTATTTATAGAGTGAGATAATTGACTTATACTCATATTCGCATGGGAACAAAGTATCTAGGTTTCCACTCCAGACAGTGTTGTAACTGTGTTGCCAGCCATCCCCCAAAGTCCGGGTGCAATTCATCACAACTCCCACTGGTGGTTATGGCTTGAGAAGGAGCCAGGGTGGGGGGGGGGGAGGGGGAGAACACACCACCACAACAGTATGTGAGCCCAGCTGAGCAGGGTACAGTTGTGCTTTTACTGTGAGACCTAGTTACAGTGCTAAGAAAATTGCATAGGATAGTGATTAAAAAGTGGCTTATATCAGTATGTCAGTATCTCTGTTCTTGAGATGTGCTGTCACATGTTGTTTCTGAGATTCCCTTTGAAGTGACTCACTTCCCTTGTAAAGAGTCTACTTTTGGGCAGCAGATCTTTTGGATAAATGGGATTAGGTAGAGTCATACGCTGTAGCGCATGACTCGTTTCCAGTCTTGGCTAGTTTTACACAGGTGGTAGTTTCTCAGGAACTATAAGGAAACTATTCTTTTGTCTTGGTCTGAAGGGCAATTAAACCATCCAAGGTAGATCCTGAAATAAGGAAATCTCTGAAGTCCTAGCAGTTTCTTCCTCTTGTGCATAAATCTACAACTATTATATTTGTGGCTGTAAGAAGGAAAGCATTAGTTAATTTTGATAATATAAGGGGAGAGGCTCACTTTCAGTTCATTGCTTACTGCCTTTTAGGATGTGAGAAACTAATTTTTCGTAAGTTTTATGCTGTTTCTGAATTTTCTTCACTGGGCTTATAGTAATCTTGTAATGTTTCCAAAGGAGCATGAGGGAAACCTTGTATTGTGCAATATAAATACTGTAATCTTTCCATTGCATTCCTGTAATTCTTATGTTTAGAATTTCTTATACAAATCCAGTTAGTCTCTTATATAATTCAACAAACTGGATTCTCAGTCTTTTTGACTAAACTTAATTTATATTGAAATTTTCTGCTTCATCTTTGTAAAAGTGTCAATTGGAATATTTTGTGCATTTTGGCAATCTGGTTAGAATTGCTTGAATTTCAGAGTTAAAGATTTTTTCTTTGAAAAGAACACTTAGGTATTGCATTTTCTCAAACTTATTTTGAATGTGTACAAATACTGGTGTCCATGAAAATAGCTTATTCTGTGTACCTACAGATTAAATTTATGAGCTCAACTACGTAGAGCTCAACTACGTAGAGCTCAACTACGTAGAGCTCAACTACGTAGAGCTCAACTACGTAGAGCTCAACTACGTAGAGCTCAACTACGTAGAGCTCAACTACGTAGAGCTCAACTACGTAGAGCTCAACTACGTAGAGCTCAACTACGTAGAGCTCAACTACGTAGAGCTCAACTACGTAGAGCTCAACTACGTAGAGCTCAACTACGTAGAGCTCAACTACGTAGAGCTCAACTACGTAGAGCTCAACTACGTAGAGCTCAACTACGTAGAGCTCAACTACGTAGAGCTCAACTACGTAGAGCTCAACTACGTAGAGCTCAACTACGTAGAGCTCAACTACGTAGAGCTCAACTACGTAGAGCTCAACTACGTAGAGCTCAACTACGTAGAGCTCAACTACGTAGAGCTCAACTACGTAGAGCTCAACTACGTAGAGCTCAACTACGTAGAGCTCAACTACGTAGAGCTCAACTACGTAGAGCTCAACTACGTAGAGCTCAACTACGTAGAGCTCAACTACGTAGAGCTCAACTACGTAGAGCTCAACTACGTAGAGCTCAACTACGTAGAGCTCAACTACGTAGAGCTCAACTACGTAGAGCTCAACTACGTAGAGCTCAACTACGTAGAGCTCAACTACGTAGAGCTCAACTACGTAGAGCTCAACTACGTAGAGCTCAACTACGTAGAGCTCAACTACGTAGAGCTCAACTACGTAGAGCTCAACTACGTAGAGCTCAACTACGTAGAGCTCAACTACGTAGAGCTCAACTACGTAGAGCTCAACTACGTAGAGCTCAACTACGTAGAGCTCAACTACGTAGAGCTCAACTACGTAGAGCTCAACTACGTAGAGCTCAACTACGTAGAGCTCAACTACGTAGAGCTCAACTACGTAGAGCTCAACTACGTAGAGCTCAACTACGTAGAGCTCAACTACGTAGAGCTCAACTACGTAGAGCTCAACTACGTAGAGCTCAACTACGTAGAGCTCAACTACGTAGAGCTCAACTACGTAGAGCTCAACTACGTAGAGCTCAACTACGTAGAGCTCAACTACGTAGAGCTCAACTACGTAGAGCTCAACTACGTAGAGCTCAACTACGTAGAGCTCAACTACGTAGAGCTCAACTACGTAGAGCTCAACTACGTAGAGCTCAACTACGTAGAGCTCAACTACGTAGAGCTCAACTACGGTGACAATACTTAAAAATATTTGCTTGCATGCTAGGAATCAGTCAAATGTGAGAAGAATGCACACCGCAGTGAAGCTCAACGGAGTAGTGCTTAATAAATCACAGCATGCTCAGCTAGTTCTCCTGAATATGCCTGGACCTCCTAAAAACAGAAAAGGCGATGAAAACTGTATCCTTTACTATATTGCTTCCATATTTCTTGAAATTAGGCATTTGATTTTTGTGATTGTGCCATTGCCTACTTGTTCGGATAATTGTTAGTAACGATGGTAAGCATAAGTTTGCCTTCAAGAAAATTACTTTTGATTCCACAAACAGACTTTTAAGAAATGTTGACAGTGGTGGGGTTTTTAGTGAATTGAGGTAAAGCATTCCTAAATTTTGAACTGATTTTTAAAATCTCTATTTTTATTTTTTCTGTAGGTGAGTAGGGCACTAGAAACTTCTTCAACTAGAACTAGAAACTTCTCCCAAATTAGTCCTCTCTTCCACTTGAGCAAGCAGGTGGATTACATAATGGGACAGTAAAGGGTGACACAGGAAAACTCCTTGATAAAATTGTTTAACTTATTTTTTGCATTGTATGGCAGATTTTTTGAGAGATTAGTAGCTACTTTTGTCTTTTCTGAACAAATTCCTTGACTTAATGATATTTCAGACATGGAGTTTTTGGAAGTTCTCACAGAAGGTCTAGATAGAGTTCTCCTGGTCCGAGGCAGTGGACGTGAAGTGATCACCATTTATTCTTAACCTGTTTGCACATTTTGTTTGACACACCCACCCCCCCCAATGAGAAAACAAAGTTATTTGCCATGATTTGAGCAGCTTCATTAAAAGTTTTAGTGCATTGAAAATTACCCGCAAGCTGAATCTTTTCATGATGTGTTCTGCTTTTTCTATTAAAAAGTTACATTTAAATTATATTTTAAGAAGATTTATGTAGAAAATATTTCTGTAGTGAATTAAAAAGTGGTGGATGTGTTAGGATATTTATGTGTAGCATATTCTGACACTTGTTAAATTGCGGTTAAATACAAGAAAATAAATGGTAATGCAGTGGTATTTTTAAACATAAGCAACTTCTGAATTATTTTAATCTCTGTTCTGTATCTAAATAAAAGGGAAAAGTTTTAGGAAAAGTTGGCTTCCTCCCTTACCAAAATGCTGCTGTGTTGCTTCTGTTGGGATTAGTCCTGATTCAGAAAACTTCATTCAGAAATGTATACAACCACTTAAACTTGTATATTATGTGCATAAAGTGTTTCCATGAAGTTCATGATTTGCCACACTTTTAAAATAATGTTTCTCTATTTAAAATACTCAGTCAGGTAGCTTGAAGTCTCCAGGTGGCAGTAATATTAAACTGACAACTTGTGTGATTTTTCTTTCATGAGCTATTGGCAGTTATAGTATATTGCACAATTATACCAGTGAAACCTAAAAGCATCCAACTCATAGGAAGACTATGATGCAGTAACTCCACCTTGTTGCAAATATAACTGTAACACTTGATAAACTACAGCAAGTTGGTTAATGAAATGCAGTCTTGTTTTCAAATATGTATATTTTGAAAATGTTGTATGTATGTGCTGCTGTTTAAAATAAAATCTGTCTTTCTGAACTGAACAAGCTCATAAGTATGTTTCATTTGAAATTGTCAAACAATTTAGTTCAGGTGCTCAATAGAAATTTTTTTTGCTTGTAAGAATTCTGCCCCCTTTCGGACTCTGTTCAGTTTTGTAAATATTGTTTTAAGAGTTTTTTTGGGTATTGGAAGTGTTGGGTATCAGAAGATTGTTCTACTCTAAAAATAATGGGTTTATTTAAACATATATAAACTAGTCTTTTATAAGACAGTCAACATCTCTGTTGCTCAGACAACAGTTATTGCAGGGCTGAAATAGGGTCAAGGCCAGTGCTTTTATCATAGCTCCTTCAGGCAAAGCAAAACAACGTTAAACAGCAAAGACAAAGTAGCCATTACCAATCCCTGTAGTTTGACGCATAGCAACAGGTGGAACACAAGGATAATCAGATGACCTACTGAATTTCAGATGGCTCTCAGATGCTGCTGGTGCATGCCAAAAGGCACCTGTGGACCACTGTGTGTGGGTGTAGGGTTAGGATGAGGTTTATGTATAGGCACTCAGATACCCTGGGGGCACACCAAAGGCACTCTAGAGGCCTTTAGGTACAACAGACACACGGAAGACCTGTGGACTGACCAGAAGGTGCTAGATTTGCACAGCTATCAAGAAGTGCGTGAAAAGGCATTCTCAGACCACTGGGCAGAAGAGAAATGTAATCATGTGGCCCTGGTGAATTTCAGATGGTTTGGTTTATGAGTCTGGGGAAAGCTTACAATGAGCCAAGACATTGATGTGTGAATTGAGGAGAAAATACCGCAGCTAGGATGTGCCTAGAACTATTATGAATGACAGGTTAGCTGGAGAATTTGAGTGTGTTTGGGGGGAAAACATCTGAGGAGGAGGGAGATGTGCAGAATATGTGGGAATACCTGCTCCTTTCTTTTTTGTTTATATAGTTTTTTATTACTTAACTTAGCTTATTGATTTGCTTTTGCATATCTCATTATGTATGGTCTGTTTAGTAGAAAGTTAGTGCATTTGGTCACACTGGCTAAAATTGCTAAATCCCCATTAGTTTATAACGTCCATCCCCAACATCTTGCTACTCCTGTATATTTCCCCATTTTAAAATGTATTCTGAAGTTATATTTGAAAAATAACTTCCTCAATTTTTTTTTATCTGTGTCTTTCCTGAGCTTTCTGGGATTTTTCAATCAACAATGAGTGGTAACACAAATTTCTGAACAAAATTAAGGTATAAATTGATGATTTGTGCAGGATTACAATACGCTTCTGTAGCCTGCTCCATTGGTAATGATGTGTTAAATCAGGCTTAAAGTTAAATGTTTCTAATCTATGAGATATTTACAGGAAGCTAGTGTTAATTGTTTTTATGACATAATAATTGGTCTCTTTCTAAGGCATTATGGCGGGTTCAAACAGGTCTGGAGATCTTAAGGATGCTCAGAAATCTATTCCTACTGGAACAATTTTGGCTATTTCAACTACGTCTTTTATTTGTATCCTTTATGCTGTGACTTTTTTTTTCCAGGGTGCATTCTGTAGCTATAACAGCGTAGTTGTTTTTTTCCGTTGAGAAGTCATTAGAGTTGCCTGAGTATAAAATGAGTGAAATCAAACTGAAAAGAAATATTTAATAATTGTCTAAAATATAAATATTATTTATAAATCTTATTTTAAAATATCAAACTTTACTAGTATGTGTAAATATTTTTGTATATTCTATTTGTGCTTCAAATTCCAAGATGTAACTGATGGTTATAGTTAAGTGATGTAGAGGTTTTTAGCATCATGCTTCATTTGGCAGATTGCTTTGTTGTCATATGCGGTATAACAAGTGAAAATGTTAGAGCAAGCTACCAGCAACAGAAATCGTTAGTCCTTCAGTACTTAGAAGACACAAATGCTTATTGTATGAGAAAATGTCTGTTCTGTTGCATGATGTACGAACGGGCTACATCCAATACTTCACGGATCAACTGTGCATCAAATGCAGTTGTTGAGAACATAAACTAAAAAGCTGTAGCAGGGAAGAGCTGAAACAAACAACCACAAAACAGCAAATATCACTACCCATCCCCCCACTTCATTGTCAACATCCACTGCCCTCCCCTCATCTTTCCATCCAGTCATTCCATCATAGAAGGCTATCAGATTAGTGAGACATGATTTCCCCTTGATAAATCCATGTTCACTACATATTTTTTACTTCATTTCCCTTAAAAAAAGTTAGAACTGCGATGCAATCCTGAGAGAAAAAAAAAAACAAAACAAAAAAACCCCAAAAAACAAAAACCAAAACCCCAAAACAGCTGCCTTTTTTCACTCTCCTCAGGGCCAGGTTCAAAAATGCCAAACATCCACAGAGAGTGCTCCCACACCAATGGTGGCAGGAGGGACAATTGTTGCTGTTCTCACTCTCTCTAGAAACTACTTGCAATGCCCCACAAACCTTGGGACTTCAAGTTTTCCAGGTGACTTCATCCTCACAACCACCTTTTTACTGTCTCCCTAGGGCTGGGCTAAAAAGCAGCAAACATCCAGACATTGCTCCAACACCCAAGGTACTGGGAGGGAAAACTAATATTTTTTTTCACTCTCTTTGGGAACCATTTTCATGCCCACAGACACCTTGGGGCTCTGCACTTTCCTGGCGCCACCATCCTCAGAATGATATTTTTTCATTTTTCCCCAGGGCGGGACTCAAAATTAGGCAATGGCCGGAGATTGGTACCGCACCCAAGGTGCCAGGAGGGAAAACTGGTGCTTGTTCTCACCCTCTCTAGGAACTGTCTTCATTGCAACACAGACATCGGGGCTCTGCACTTTACTGCTCTCTTCACCCTCAAAACCCACCTTTTTCAGCCCCCCCGGGGCCGAGCACAAAACCAACAAACAGCCAGAGATTGCTCCCACACTGAATGTGCTAGGAGGGAAAACTCTTGCTTGTTCTCACTCTCTCTGGAAACTGCTTTCATCACCACAGGCACCTTTGGGCTCTGCGCTTTATTAGCGACTTCATGCTCAAAACCACCTTTTTACACTCTCCCCAGGGCCGAGCTCAAAAAAGAGCAAAGGTGCAGAGATTGCTCCCACACCCGGGGTGTCAAGATGGAATGCTGATGCTTACTGAGTTTTGAGTGTAGCTCCAGGAACTGCTTTCACTGCCCCAGTAACTTCTGTGCTGACACTCTCTAAAGAGCCGCACTCAAAACCAGCAAACATATGGAGACTGCTCCCACATGGAAAGAGCTACGAGGCAAAACTGCGGCTTGTTCTAACTGTCTCTGGGACCCGCTTTCACTGCCTCTGTGCTAACACTCTCCCCAGAGCTGCGCGCAAAACCAGCAACCATATGGAGACTGCTCCCACTTAGAAAGTGCCAGGAGGTAAAAGAGCAGCTTGTTCTCACTGTCTGTGGGAATGGCTTTCACTGCCCCAGTAACCTAATGTTCTCTCCACAGCTGGGCTCAAAACCAGCAAATGTATGGAGATTGCTTCCATATAGAAAGAGTTAAGAGGGATAAGTGAGGCTTGTTCTCACTGTCTCTGGAAACTGCTTTCACTGCCCCAGTTACGTCTGTGCTAACATTCTCTTCACACAGCTGCGCTCAAAACCAGCAATCATCCTGTGATTGCTCCCACATCGAAAGTGCCAGTTGAGAAAAGCGTGGCTTGTTCACACTGTCTCTAGGAACTGCTTTCACCGCTCCCGTAACCTCTGTGCTAACATTCCCTAAAGAGCTGCACTCAAAACCAGCAACCAAATGGAAATTGCTCCCATATAGAAAGTGCCAGGAGGAAAAAAAAAAATGGGTTTGGTCTAACTGTCTCCGGGAGCTGCTTTCACTGCCCCCCCAGTTACGTCTGTGCTAACGTACCCTCCAGAGCTGGGCTCAAAACCAGCAACCACATGGAGATTGCCCCTATATAGAAAGAGCCAGGGGTAAAGTGGGGTTGTTCACACTGTCTCCAGAAACTGCTTTCACTGCCCAAGTACCCTCCTATTACTCTCTCCATATCTGCGCTCAAAACCTGCAAACAGCTAGTGATTGTTGTCACGTGGAAAGTGCCAGGAGGGAAAAGTGCGGCTTGTTGTCACCGTCTCCAGGAATGGCCTTCACTGCACCAGTAACCTCTGTGCCAACACTCTCTCCACAGCTGGGCTCAAAACCACCAGCCACATGGAGATTGCTCCCGTATAGAAAGAACCGGGGGGAAAGAGGGACTTGTTCTCACTATCTCCGGAAAGTGCTTTCACTGCCCCACTCACCTCTGTGCTAACACTCTCCCCACAGGTGGAAGCAAAACCAGCAACCGTATGGAGATTGCTCCCAAATGGAAAGAGCCAGGACAGAAAAGTGTGGCTTGATCTCACTGTCTCTTAGAACCGCTTTCACTGGCACCATAATCTCTCTGGTAAAACTCCCTAAAGAGCTGGCTAATACTCGCCCCAGAGCTGGCCTCAAAAAAAATCAAAGGTGCAGAGATTGCTCCCATGCCTACAGTGTCAAGAGGGAAAACTGTGGTTTGTTCTCATGATCTTTGGGAAGTGCTTGCATCGCCACACAGACCTTGGGGCTCCAGGATTTCCTGGCGCCTTCAGCCTCAAAATCACCCTTTCCCACTTGCCCCAGGGCCAGCCTCAAAAATATCCGTAATCCAGACATTTCTCCCACGCCAAAGGAGCCAGGAGGGAAAACTGTGGCTTGTTCTAAAGCTCTCTGGGAACTGCTTGCATGGCCCCACAGACCATGGGGCTCCAGGCATTCCTGGTGCCTCCAGCCTCAAACACACCCTTTCTCACTTGGCACCGCGCCAGCCTCCAAAATTCCCATATGTCTGGAGATTGCTCCCATGCTGAAGGAGCCAGGAGGGAGAACTTTGGCTTGTTCTAAAGCTCTTTGGGAACCACTTGCATGGCCCCACAGACCTTGGGGCTGCAGGCTTTCCTGCTGCCTTCAGCCTCAAAACCACCCTTTCTCAATTCCGACAGGGCCGGCTTCCAAAATTTCCATATGTCTGGAGATTGCTCCCATGTCCAAAGAGCCAGGAGGGAAAACTGTGGCTTGTGCTAAAGCTCTCTGGGAACCGCTTCCATGGCCCCACAGAACTGGGGGCTGCAGGCTTTCCTGGCGCCTTCAGCCTCAAAACCACCCTATCTCAGTTCTGCCACGGCCGGCCTCCAGAATATCCATATGTCTGGATATTGCTCCCACCCGCAAAGATCCAGGAGGGAAAACTGTGGCTTGTTCTAAAGCTCTCTGGGAACCGCTTCCACGGCCCTATAGACCTCTGGGCTTTCCTGACACCTTCAGACTCAAAACCGCCCTTTCTCAGCCACCCCAGAGCTTGCCTCAAACAAGAAATCTTCATCTGGAGAGTGTTCCCACACCCGAGGTGCCATAAGGGAAAACTGTGCTTTCTACTCATGCTCTCTTGGAACCGCTTGCATGGCCCAACAGACCTCTGGGCTCTGGGCTTTCCTGGCGCCTTCAGCCTCGAAACCACTCCTTCTCACTCGCCTGAGGGCTGGCCCCAAAAGTTTTCATTTATCCAAAGACTGCTCCACACCCAAGGTGTCAGGAGGGAAAAGTGTCTGACATAAGCAGCACAACTTTTCCCTCGGGCCTCCTTCATTGTGAGAGAAATCCTCAGATTTTTGGTGGTTTTGAGCCTATCTGTGGAGAGAATGTTGAAACAGAGGTAAGTGTAAAAGTGAAGGCAGTTTCTGGAGACAGTGAGAACAAGGTCCACTTTTCCATCCTGGCACTTTCGGTGTAGGAGCATTCTCCATGTGGTTGCTGGGTTTGCTTCCAGCAGTGGAGAGAGTGTTAGCACAGAGGTAACGGGGGCAGTGAAAGCAGTTCCCAAGGACAGTGAGATCAAGCCCAACTTTTCCCTCCAGGCACTTTCCACGTGAGAGGAATCACTAGGTGTTTGCTGGTTTTGAGCCCAGCTCTGCAGAGGGTGTTAGCACAGAGAATACTGGGGCAGTGAAAGCAGTTCCCAAGGACACTGAGATCAAGCCGCACTTTTCTGTCCTGGCACAGTTTGCATCTTTAGGGATAGGAATCCCTACAAGCTGAAATCCTTGATTCACCGTCCTTGGGAGAGCTGCACAAATCCAACATTCACTTAAATTCAAATTACTAGTAAAAGATTTTAACAAAGACACATGCATATTATTTTCCCACAAATTTCTTGACATGGTTAGGCTAACATCTCTGGCTTTCTGAACCAAACTTTTTATCCTAGTTACATTCCTAAATTTGTAAGTAAAGCTACTGTGCAATAGATTGAATCCATGACAGCACCAATCTCCGTAACCATAAATTCCCCACATCTGATGATCATAGCACCATGTCCCAATTCCCCGTGTTTATTCCTGAATCTGAATGTGATATGAAGGTACAGTTGTTGGAAAGCTGTAGGAGCCCCACCATTTAGAGTAGTCATGGCTGTTGGTCCAAGTATCCCATCGATCGTCAATTCTAACATTGTCACAGAATTCGAGAAAATTTTCAAAAAGACAAATAGGGTCTCTTTGCTGGGTCTTCGGACTAGTAGGTGAAAAAATGACTTGACCAGCTTTTGTTTGATAGCCTGTAATTTGACCCCTAAATTGGCAAGAGCAATTGCTATATATAATAACATTTCTATGGGTACTGGCATCTCTATACCGCAATGCGAACTTTGTCCACAAGGTGTCACCCCAGGATAAAATATCAACAAATGCCATCAGAAATAATACTTTACAATAGTCCATTCTGCTTCTGATTCTTTGTGGGCATGGGAATGGTGGATCCGAGTCTCTTTCCCAGCAACCTTAATAGCATAAAAAGAAGTTAGTAAAACAGTATAAGGTCCTTCTCATTTCTGTTCAAACCTATTTTTCCTTTTAAAATTTTTGATATACACTTTCTCTCCCGGTCGTATATCATGGACCTGAATCTCAGGACTTACTCCTTGGTACCAATAAGCACAATTTCGCATTTGAAAAAAGGAATTTTGCAGATACAAACGATATTGTGTGACCTGTTCATCTCTATCCAAGAGGATAGTTTTTGCTGGCATGTATGTCCCTGGTACAGCAAGTATTCATCCAAACAAAATCTCTGCTGGAGAAACCCCAACCGGTTGCCTTGGGGTATTTCTAATGTCCCACAAAACTAAATTCAGAGCATCGGGCCACTTCAATCCTGTCTGCTTACACACAGTTTTTCCTTTAAACTTCTATTCATTCGCTCTACTTGACCTGATGATTCTGGATGGTGTGGGGTATGAAAACAACTGAAAATTCCTCAGGAGTTACAGATTTGCATTAATATTGCGGCTGTGAAATGGCTTCCCCAATCTGAATCAATAACTTCAGGGACTCCATATCTTGGAATTATTTCTTTTAATAGGATTTTTACTACTGCTTTTTAATCACTTTTCCTAGTAGGAAAAGCTTCTACCCATCCTGATAATTGGTCTACTATCACTAACATATAAGAGTACCCCATTGTTTTTGGCATTTCTGCATATTCAATGTGGAGTTTTTGAAAAGGGAAAGTTGCAGGAGGCCTTTTCCCACTGTGGGGCTTAACTCGGACAGAAGCGTACTGTTTACAAAGCTTACATCCTTCACAAATACTTCTGGCTGCTGCATAAATTCCCAGGGCAGACCAAAGTCTTTGAATTCGGAGCGCTAAATTTTCTGGCCCTCTGTGAGTCTTTTCATGGTGCCATCGCGTAATCGGTAATAAATACCTTTTTGGAAGAAGAGGCTTGTGGTTTAATATCCACTGCCCACCTCATTGTTGAGCTACAAATTGAGTCCATTTTTCTTTTTCCTCATCTGGGAGGTCCTCGTACAGCTTATCCATCTCTGGAAGTTCCAACGTTTCATCATGTTGTATCAAAGACATAACAGATGCAATTTGCCGAGCTGCTGCCTTAGCTGCTTGAGCTGCTAAGGAATTCCGTTTAGAGATCATATCTTGCCTCTGAGTGTGTGCCTTTACATAGATGACAGAAATTTCAGAAGGTAATTGTATTGCCTCTAATAATTCTTTTATCTGTTTTCCATGTGCGACAGTTTTTCCCACTGAAGTTAGAAAACCCCTCTCTTTCCATAGGGTCCCTGTCATAGAATCATAGAATCATAGAATCGCTGAGGTTGGAAGGGACCTTTAAGATCATCAAGTCCAACCTTTAACCTACCCTGACAAAAGGCACTTCTAAACCATGTCCCTAAGTGCCCCATCTACCCTTTTTTTAAACACCTCCAGGGATGGTGAATCCACCACCTCCCTGGGCAGCCTATTCCAATGTTTAATAACCCTTTCAGTGAAAAAATGTTTCCTAATATCCAGTCTAAACCTCCCCTGATGTAACTTGAACCTGTTCCCTCTCGTCCTATCACTTGTCACCAGGGAGAAGAGGTCAGCCCCCATCTCTCTACAACCTCCTTTCAGGTAGCTGTAGAGGGTGATAAGGTCCCCCCTCAGCCTCCTCTTCTCCAGGCTAAACAACCCCAGCTCCCTCAGTCGTTCTTCATAAGGTTTGTCTTCCAGACCCCTCACCAGCTTTGTAGCCCTTCTCTGGACACGCTCCAACACCTCAATGTCCCTCTTGTAGCGAGGGGCCCAAAACTGAACGCAGTACTCGAGGTGGGGCCTCACCAGTGCCGAGTACAGGGGGATGATCACTTCCCTAGTCCGGCTCACCACACTATTACTGATACAGGCCAGGATGCTGTTGGCCTTCTTGGCCACCTGGGCACACTGCTGGCTCATATTCAGCCGGCTGTCGACCAGCACCCCAGGTCCTTTTCTGCCGGGCTGCTTTCGAGCCACTCTGCCCCAATCCTGTAGCGCTGCATGGGGTTGTTGTGACCCAAGTGCAGGACCCAGCACTTGGCCTTGTTGAACCTCATACCATTGGTCTCAGCCCATCAGTCCAGCCTGTCCAGATCCCTCTGCAGAACCAACCTACCCTCAAGCAGATCAACATGCCCTCCCAGTTCAGTGTCATCTGCGAACTTACTGAGGGTGCATTCGATCCCTTCATCCAGATCATTGATAAAGACATTAAAGAGAACCGGCCCCAGCACCAAGCCCTGGGGGACACCACTTGTGACCGGACACCAACCGGACTTAACTCCATTTACCACCACTCTCTGGGCACGGCCATCCAGCCAGTTTTTTACCCAGCGAAGAGTACACCTGTCCAGGCCATGAGCAGCCAGTTTCTCTAGGAGAATGCTGTGGGAAACGGTGTCAAAAGCTTTGCAAAAATCCAAGTAGATAACATCCGCAGCTTTTCCCTCATCCACTAAGTGGGTCACCTTATCACAGAAGGATATTAGGTTTGATAGGCATGACCTGCCCTTCACAAACCCATGCTGACTGGGCCTGATCACCCTGTTCTCCTGCATGTGCCGTGTAATGGCACTGAGGAGGATCTGTTCCATGACCTTCCCAGGCACCGAGGTCAGACTGACTGGCCTGTAGTTCCCTGGATCCTCCTTCCGGCCCTTCTTGTGGATGGGTGTCACATTTGCTAACCTCCAGTCAGCTGGGACCTCCCTGGTTGTCCAGGACTGCTCATAAATGATGCAAAGTGGCCTGGCGAGCACTTCCGCCAGCTCTTTCAATACCCTTGGGTGGATCCCATCCGGCCCCATAGATCTGTGCACCTCCAGGTGCTGAAGCAGGTCCCTCACCATTTCCCTTTGGATTACGGGGGCTTCATTCTGCTCCCCATCCCTGTCTTCTAGCTCAGGGGTCTGGGTAACATGTCTGTCACATGAGACACACCGAAAGCATATTTAGAGTCAGTATAAATGTTAACTCTTGCCCCGACAGCATGCTTAGCCACTTCTGTAAGGGCAGCTATTTCTGCTCCTTGTGCACCCAAAGGTGCAGGCAAAGGTCCCGCCAACAGTACCTGTGTTTCTGTCGTTATGGCAAATCCAGTACATCTTTGATCTTCTTCATAATTCGAGGAACCGTCCGTTAAAAGATTCAAATCAGGCTTATCCAGAGGTTGGTCTCTCAGATAGTCTCGCCGTTTGCTGGTTTCACTTATGAGTTGATCACAATTATGGTTATCTTTTTCTCCATCAGAAGGTAAAGGCATCAGAGTAGCTGGATTCAAAGTATTGCACCTTTCCAGTTCCAAATTATCAGCCAATAGCAAAATTATTTCATACTTGTGTGCCCTTTGTGGGGACAGGGCTTTTTGAATAGTCAGGAAGCCCTAACACCAGGGCAGACAAAAGTGCTGTGTTTAAAGTACAAAAGGCTTTTTCTCTTTCAGGACCCCAGGTAACTGGTTCTATTTCTTCACTCTGGGTAGCTTTGTGCAAAGGTTTAGCTATTTCGCTAAACCCAAGGATCCAAGGATGATAAAATCCTACTTGTCCTAAAAATCCCCGTAACTGTTTTTCAGTCACTGGTCTAAGTATCTCCTGAACTGCTTTAACTCTTTCAGGGTCTACTTCCCTTTTTCACAGTTTTAATATAAATCCAAGGTACTTTACCTGCTGTTTACAAAATTGTAATTTGGATGGAGATGCACGATGTTCTTTTTTTACAAGTTGAATACACAAATATTCAGTGTCTCTTATACAGTCATCTTTGGATTTACTTGCTAATAACAAATCATCAACATATTGCACCAAAACAGACTTGCTTGGAAAAAACAAATCTTGTAGATCATTTCTTAAAATCTGAGAGAAAATTGTGAGGGAGCTAGTAAACCCCTGCAGTAATCTAGTCCAAGTTAACCGCTTCCCTTGCGAGGTAAAGGCAAAAATTAATTGACTTTCTTCTGCTATTGGAATACTAAAAAAGGCTCCGGTAAGGTCAAGCACTGTAAAGTATTGTGCCCAAATTGGTATCTGTGTTAAAATTAGACTGGGATCGGGTACCACAGGATGAGGAGCGATAACATGTTCATTCACAGCTCGTAAATCTTGAACAAATCTATATTCCTGATCTCTGTCCTTATCTAATCTGTGTTTACTTACAGGTAAAATAGAGATATTATAAGGGCTACAACATTCTTTCGGAATTCCTTTCTCTAGAAAATGCACAATTTATTTCTCAATACTAGGGATAGCTTCATTTACAATTGGATACTGTCGGATTGAAGGAGGAGTTCCTCCTTTTGTTTTAATTACTACTGGTTCATCCGATTTTAGCAATCCTACTTCATCTCCTGATGTGCTCCGTAATTCTCTGGGAACTGCAGCCAATTCAAGTGGTATGTTATCTAAATTGTTTTGTTCCCGATTATCCAATTGAACTACTTCAGAATTCGTCACTATCACTTGAATGCTGGTTGGAGTCAAGGCAATAAGCATACCGAGTTCCTGCAACAAATCTCATCCCAAAAGGGAAACAGGAGAATCAGGGGAAATTACGCAACTTCTCCATACTAATTTTTCATTTAAAATCACAGGTAAAGGGGTAGATAGAAACTTTATTTCTTCCCCCAACACACCCCTTACTTTAAGCACGTCATTTGAAACCTGTGGAATTTGGAAATTCAGTAATGACAGAGTAGCTCCCATGTCTACTAAGAAATTAACGTGAATACCATTTACCTTTGCAGAGATCTGACCATGCTCATCTACCTTGATTCCGACAGATCCCATTGTGCTTTTAGTTCCCAGAGAAGTTGAGCATCATCTTTCACTGTGAATGAGGTCGAGGAGGTCTGGCAGGTGGAGGTCCTCCAGGTCCTGCTACAGGTCACAGTGGGCAATCTTTTTGTAGGTGACCTAAATTTCCACAATAAAAACATTCTAGGGAGTTAACACATTGAGAAATAGGAAGGCTCTACCCCTCAGTCCTCTCCCACTAACCCTTCCCCTGGGGAATCCCTGACTTCTTCCCCTGGGGTTATATGTTTGAGTAATTGCCACAGCCAACAGTCCAATTTCTCTTTCTTTCTCCAATCGGTCCCATTTTCTTTCAAGTTTTAACCTTTCTTCTTCTCGTCTTTGCTTCTCTTAATTTCTTCTGTCACAAACAAAGGCTGCAATATTTAGAATTTTGGTTAATGTTTCACCCTGCCAACCGCGCATACGCTTCTTAAAATACTTGTTTGTATCCTGAGCAGGTTGATCTACAAAAACACTAATAGCAAACAATTCTTGAAAACTGTCACGATTCATGCCCCCATATTTTAATAAAGTAGCTTTCAATTAGCCCAAATAATCACTTGGATGTTCATCAGGTTTTTGTCTACATTCTAAGACTTTTGAACAATTAGTTACTTTTTCATCTGCTTGTTGGACTGCTTCTATTAAGTGCGGGATAGCAGCCCAATGAGCTCTCGTCCCTTCAGTAGTTGTTAAATTCCACTCAGGATCTTGTTTGGGCCAGGGATTTAACCTTGGACCTCTCTGAGCAATTTCTCTATCTTTTTGGAGAATTTTTTCTCTCTCTTCTGCTTGAAATAATACCCACAGCAGAGTTCACATGTGTCCTGGTTCCGGCGGGGATAGGGTTAATTCTCCCCAGGCTCCGGCAGGGACACAGGTATTCCGCCCACGCTGAGCTGCCAGGGAAGGGGGCAGGAAGTCACTGCTTGGGCTGGCTGGGGCATCCTGGGTCCGGTAGGTGAGCATCGGTGAGCAGCAGTTCTGTAATCGTGTTTGTATATTCCTCTGTCCGTGTTATTGTTGTTGTTTTCTTGTTCCCTTTCCTGTTCTGTTAAATTGCCTTTGTCTCAACCCACAAGTTTTACCTTTTTCTTCCGATTCTTTCCCGTATTGGGAAGGCTCAAGAGAGCAACACGTGGTTCATTGTTGCCATCTGAGGCTAAACCATGACAGCATGTCATTCCAATTGGGGGTATAATCAGTAACAATTCCTGATAATAACTGAGCACATTTCTCAGCATCGTCCAATAGCTGAGGCATTTTAGACTGCCAGGCTACTAAATCACCTTGTTTCCAAGGCTCACGTTTCATAAGTGCAGTAACCGCAGGGACTTCGGTAGGTGCACCAGGACCTGCCCTTGGGTTTAGGATGTATTCCAAACACATAGGGTACATCCCAGCACTTCTGGGAGGCATATCAGTTTCCCTGAATTCGGGGGCTGAGGGGACCAAATTTCCCTCGGTTTTTGAAAGGGAGGTCTTCCTCCTTTGTTGAGCCCAATTATACCAAATATACCAATACCAATTATACAAAATATAGCAATATCTTGACTTCCCGAATCTTCTAAAATTATCCTCAAAAATTTAAACTTATGGGATTTAAAAGTTCCTTTAGGAGGCCATAAAACCATTGGTCCTCCTCCTTAAGATCTCGTCAGGAATGGCCATTCCTCCTGGCACAATGTTATCAATTTTTGCTTCCATAACGCCTGTGCCAAGGGTATCTTTTTCCAATTCTCTAAAACCTCAGCAAGGGCAGTCCCCCTTTCAACGCTGGGTGTTGACCCCATCTTTACTTCTGTGCAATATTATAAATTGCAAATTTAAATACAAGAGTATCCCAGTATAATTCTGTCTGGAATTACCCGTGCCCAAGCCTCTTAAGTGAACTCACCTGATTCGCCGGCAATTCGACTGTTGGAAACAGATCTGTCCAGAGGAATATCTGGCTCATCCCCTCTTGTGTCCTAGAGTCCCATCTGGGTTGCCGCTCACTGAGGTGATGGTGATGGCCCAACTCTGAGTTGTTAATAAAGCAAACCTAGAGGTACCCACCAAGTAGTGAAATTCTTTAACAGTCGTGTAAATTCCAGTCCTGCATCACTTGTCTTTTTTGCCTTATTTTCTTCAGTAAATACTGTTCCATTCTTTTTTCCTACTCAAACCTCAGGTAGCTGAACAGAACTGGCTGCTGCTACATTAAGTTAGTGTTTGAAGAATGCTCTACTATAGGAATAATCTACAATCCTGTGTTAATAAGTGAGTAGGACTGAAAAAGAATTGTGGCAACTTTTTTAGACATCTCTAATTGCCCAATAAGGCATTAGAGCAAATGTATATCAAATGGGTACGTGTCACTTTTTGCTCCTTTTGCTTGGGAGGAGTTTGTATGGCAAAGAAAATTAGAGTAGATGTGGTTTCTTCTTTCCGCATAGACAGAGTCCACTAGAGCAAGTTAGAAGCACAGTCACTTATGTTTGAGCGTTCCTTAATTTGGCTTAATCTAACAGAAACGTTTTATCCCTGTTTGTGTGGTCATGGCAGCATAGGGCGGGACAACTGTGGCTGGGATCAAGCTCAACTATTATAAATGCCAAGTATGTAAATAGACCGTACTTTTGACTATAAATGGGAAGCTGTAAGGATGCCTATGAGGTTCGGGCTCAGAATAGTGTCTGGGCAGAAAGCCAGGCTTAAGCTTTAAGCTCTACCTTAAGCTTCCTGGGTAAAAGAGTGCTCTCTTTGGTTTTCTTTTCCCTGACTGTTTATGTAAGAAATAATCAGATTTTGTTTCTTTTAAAAAAAGTATTATGAAAATAAGATCACTGCATTATTCAAAGGACTTTGGTTATCAGATACAGTAGATGGACTTCATAGGTTTGAAATGGTTATCCTGAGGGATCAACTTAAGGGAGATAAAATTCATAGCATATTATTTAGCACATCAGAAAACACACCTGTATCTTACAGATGTTCCTGGAGTAGAAGGTATGGTTGGGAGAAACAGGGATCACATAATACAAAGAAGAGATTCTAGCTTTCCTCATCTCTGGGATCAGATTCAATTTGAATTAATCCATCATGCAAGTATATCTTGCATGGTGATGCTGTTGACCCATGAGTTAATGAATCATTTTTCAGCCACTGTTCTTGTAACACTCGGCAAGTGAATATCTGTGAGTTTTTTTAAAGCCCACCTCTGTCTTTTTTGTTGTCAATGAACCGGCATTCTTTTACTCCTGTAGAAGTTTCATGAAGTACCTTAACTTTTTGTAGTGAGTACTGATTGGCATAATGGGATACCAGAGAGGGAACTGTCTTCAGGTCTGAGTGATTTCAGGCATGAAACAAATGTTGTTCAAGGAGTAGTTATGCCAGACACAAACCATAAAACATGACTTAGTCAGTGAGAAAACTGGCTGGATCTAATAACGTACAGCTTGTAGAACTGCTGTACATGCTGTGAGCATATGTGAACAAGCATAGCACCCAGCGGTCACGGCTTCAGTGTGGTGTACACCAGGAATATTATTCCTGGAATAAGTGACAGAAGTTCTTAGAAATCTGTGGTTCTGGACATACTTTTCCCCTGTGCTACACATAATGTGATATCTTACATCTGGCAGTAGACAGGTCACTACTTGAATTTTGTGTCCCA
The DNA here is from genome assembly GCF_963924245.1 of Chroicocephalus ridibundus. NCBI lineage: Eukaryota > Metazoa > Chordata > Aves > Charadriiformes > Laridae > Chroicocephalus > Chroicocephalus ridibundus. The sequence continues at coordinate 62,330,043 of NC_086285.1, read as the reverse complement.
AAACAGAAAGATCTGGGAAAGAAGAGATAATGATTGCTTCAGAAACCTCTGTAGGAAAACACATTTCCAGAAAAACACAAACAAAATGAAAACAAAGTTTGCAGACATCTAAGAAGCATTTGGTACAATGAAAGGAAAAACAAACAAATCTTCAACAGCTGATAAATGTGTCAGAAGTCAGTGATCTCTTGTTGCAAAAACAAGGGTAAGACTAAGCCAACAGTGGCTTGTTTTTGATACGTCTAAGACTTGACCTTGCATTGAAGGGTCAGTAGCTGCACATATAAAGGCTTATGTTCTCTGGGATAGAACCCTGGCAACCTTGTTTATAGTGATTAAAGCAGCAAGTGTCAACAGGCACTAGGGAAGTCATTTAGCGTGATCAGAAGAACTAACTGTGAAGAAGTTTCTGCTGTTTTGGAAAGGATAAGGAAACCTTATTAGACTACAGAGAGAATAATGTATTTTCCATCTTTGATTTGTGGTACCTCCAGTAAAATAGTAAGTTAAAAACTACTAGTGGAAGAGAATAAATGTATAAATAGTGGACACCATTTTCACTCTAGAAATTGAAAATAGACAATAAATTCAATATAAATTGCTCTGTGGCTTCCACGTACCCTGTTGCCACTGAAGAATGAATTTATTTACTTTATAAATAGTATATGGGGTGTCTTGCTATAAATGTCAGCCAAGGGGATGTTTAGTGCTTACTTCCTAAGTGCTACGAAATGAAAGTATTTAGCTACTGAGTCTTACTCTTCCTTTCCAATTGTTTGACAAATTACTTTTTCATCTGAGATATACAGTGAGACTCTCTGCCATCCTGCTCTGTGACCTGAAGTAGAGCAGGAATCCCCAAAATGGATAGTTTGTTTCTTGCTGGTGCTACCAAACACATCTAATACAGACTAGCTGCTTTTATACTAAACTCTTGTTATATTATTATCTTGTTTTCCCAACTCACATTTCTCTATTTAAGCCCATCTGCCTGCCTGTCAAGGCAATTGCAAACATCCTGAAGCTGGGACTGGTGTGTCTGTACTGATCTGCCTAGTGCCTAGGGTGTTCCACTGTCTGAATGAAAAATCACTGCACATATTTTGTGACTTAGGGACATGTTGTAAATTGTTATTAAGTTGGAATCTATTTTTTCTATCATGTTTGTAACTCTTACCCATTGTATTAACTTTGGCCTCAAACCAGACTTACTTTGATGTAGCTTAAATAAAGGTAAATGTAAATGAAAGGACATTCTTGATTCTGGTGCCAGTGGGTTGCTTGGGAGGGAAGGGAGCGTATGATGCTCTTGCAGCTGGTTGTCGCATGCTCCTATGAGGCAGAATGTGGAGGTGAGCTGAACACAATTCTTGGGCTCTCACATGAAAATTCCTTCATCTACTTGAAGTGAGGGAGTAGAAATGAGTACTCTGTCTTCTGGAGTTTTCTTCTCTGGATAGAGCTAAACTCCCCGTGCCAGATACAACTGATCCCTTAAGGTTCATAAAAATCTTAGGAGTGTTTCTTCTTTTTCGCTTTGGAAAGACCATGCAGAAACTGGCAAGCATTTAAAAAATATGCTGTCAGAAGATGTCCCAGGTATCTTCATAAAATCTTAACTCCTCCTCTATCCAAAGTATTGTGGTTGTAAAGAGTACTGTGCTAATTCTATACACAGTAGTATTTTTCAGGAGTATAATATCTAAAATCATCACCAAAAAGTGCCACCTCTTTTCAGTTTAATTTTCACAGATGAACTTTTGGGGCAACTGACCTTGAAGAAATGGGCTTTTACTGACTGATGTCCAGTTGGTGGTAGAAGACTCTGAAACAGAGTTGTGATTATTCCTTTAAAAAGATATACCTATTTATTTACTTATTTATTTATTTAGGGGAAATGCAGAAGAAGCTGTTTGCTCATTTATTTATTATTTCTACTAAGAAAGAACCTGCAATTCAAGCACTACTTTATGATAACTGTTGTTGAAGTCCAGGAAACAGATGCTTTTATGTAGACGAAGAGAGGAAAAGCCTCAGAGAAGAAATATCTCCACTTCGGTACGTCAAATTGCCCCTGAGCAGAATACATTCCTGGAGTGAATAAATACAGTGCAGTCTTTTTTGAAGAGTCTAATTTAGTCACATAAGTTCGATAGTATAGGTGTTCCCTGTAGATTGCAACGATACCAAAGATGATGATATTTTGGTGTGGAGTCCTTCATTACAAAACTTAATTCAAACTCTTTTAGCAAACCTCCCTTTTGAAATACATGATACGATATTTTTTTTGATTATGAGAAACTAGATTAATCCTTTACCAAATCCAACCTCCTATTGCCATTAATATGTGTTTTTAAAGGATTCAGTACAGGTAACAGTGTAGACAGAAGTCAGGTTTTTACTTCTGGCAGCACTGCTGATCTTTTTTTTAACCTCAGTCATTTGACTTCTCAATCTTTGTTAGACTTATACATTTGAATAATAAACCCACTGAATCTTCTCTGATTTTCTACTGTGCCTCTCCTAATGGCATCTCCATGACTGGATAGAGGCTTCTTGGTTTTCATATAGCTAATAATAACATTAGTCCATTCAGAACTTCTATTCCAATTTTAGGTGAGTGCTTTATTTTAGTTATTTCTGCAGTTGAATATTCTGTAAGCCTGTTTAGGGAAAGAGAGGGGTGGAGGTATCAATGACACTATTAGTTGGGATAAAGACAGGGCTAGGTGAATGCTTCCCAGCTGGCAGTTTATTGTATTCACACAGTCACAATCTGACATTAAGTAAGTTTCAGCTTCTCAGGATGGGGACGCTGATGAGGCTTTCTACAGCCAGCTGAAGGTAGCCTCGCAATCGCAGGCCTTGGTTCTCATGGGCGACTTCAGTCACCCTGATATCTGCTGGCAAGACCACACAACCAGGCATGCACAGTCCAGGAGGCTCCTCCAGTGCACTGATGATAACTTTTTGACACAGGTGGTACAGGACCCAACAAGGAGAGGAGCACTCCTGGACCTGGTACTGACAAACACAGAGGGACTGGTGGAGGATATTAAGGTCGGGGGCACCCTAGGTTGTAGTGATCATGAAATGATAGAGTTCAGGGTCATGGGTACTACGCACAAAACATCAAGAAGTAAAATTACAACCTTGGATTTCAGGAGGGCTAATTTCGACCTCTTCAAGAAACTGCTTGGAGAGATCCTGTGGGCTAGGGCTCTGGAAGGCAAAGGGGCTCAAGAAAGCTGGTTGGTATTCAAAGACCTCTTCCTCCAAGCTCAGGATCGGTGCATCCCTAAGAGAAAGAAATCGGCTAAGGGACGCAGGAGACCTGCATGGTTGAGCAGGGAACTTCTGGAAAAGCTCAAGTGGAAGAAGGAAGTTTACAATTAGTGGAAGAAGGGACTGACCCCTTGGGAAGATTACAAGAATGCTGTCAGAGCGTGCAGGGATGAAACAAGAAAAGCCAAGGCCGCCTTGGAATTAAACCTGGCTACGGATGTCAAGCTCAACAGGAAGGGCTTCTCCAAGTATATTGGAAGCAAAAGGAAGACCAGAGAAGTTGTGGGCCCACTGTTGAATGAAACAGGAGCCATGGTGACAGAGGATGCGGAGAAGGCGGAGTTACTGAATGCCTTCTTTGCTTCAGTCTTTACTGCTCGGACCAACCCTCAGGAGTCCCAGGCACTGGGGGAAGTAACGGGGAAAGAAGAAGACTTCCCTTGGATTGAGGAGGATTGAGTGAGGGATCAATTAGATCAATTAGATGCACGCAAGAGTGCTGAGGGAGCTGGCAGAAGTCATTGCTGGGCTGCTCTCCATCATCTTTAAAAGGTCCTGGAGAACAGGCGAGGTGCCTGAGGACTGGAGGAAAGCCAAAGTCACTCCAGTCTTCAAAAAAGGCAAGAAGGAGGAGCCGGGGAACTACAGGCTGGTCAGCCTCACCTCTATCCCTGGAAAGATGATGGAACAGGTCGTTCTGGGCATCATCTCAAGGCATGTGGAGGAAAAGAAAGCTATCAGAAGTAGTCAACATGGATTCACCAAGGGGAAATCATGTCTGACTAATCTGGTAGCCTTCTATGGTGGCATGACTGGATGGAGAGATGAGGGGAGGGTGGTAGATGTGGTCTACCTTGACTTAAGCAAGGCATTCGACATGGTCTCCCACAGCATCCTTATAGGCAAGCTTAGGAAGAGTGGGTTAGGTGAGTGGACAGTAAGGTGGATAGATAACTGGTTGAAAGACAGAGCTCAGAGGGTCGTGATTAGGGGCACAGAGTCTAGTTGGAGGTCAGTGACAAGTGGCGTTCCCCAGGGGTCAGTACCAGGTCCAGTCCTCTTCAATCTATTCATCAATGACCTGGATGAGGGGATAGAGTGCACCCTCAGCAAGTTCGCTGATGACACAAAGCTGGAGGGGATGGCTGACACACCCGAAGGCTGTGCTGCCATACAGAGAGACCTGGATAGGTTGGAGATCTGGGCAGAGAGAAACCTTATGAAATTCAATAAGGGCAAGTGTAGGGTGCTGCCCCTGGGGAGGAATAACCCCATGCACCAGCACAGGTTGTGGGCTGACCTGCTGGAGAGCAGCTCGGTGGAAAGAGACCTGGGAGTCCTGGTGGACAACAGGATGACCATGAGTCAGCAATGTGCCCTTGTGGCCAAGAAGGCCAATGGCATCCTGGGGTGCATCAAGAAGAGTGTGGCCAGCAGGTCGAGGGAGGTCATCCTCCCCCTCTACTCTGCCCTGGTGAGGCCACATCTGGAGTACTATGTCCAGTTCTGGGCCCCCCTGTTCAAGAAGGACAGGGAACTGCTGGAGAGGGTGCAGCAGAGAGCTACCAAGATGATTAGGGAACTCAAACACCTCTCTTGTGAAGAAAGACTGAGGGGTTTGGATCTCTTCAGTCTGGAAAAAAGACGGCTGAGGGGGGACCTTATCAATGCTTATAAATACTTAAAGGGTGGGTGTCAGGAGGATGGGGCCAGGCTCTTTTCAGTGGTGCCCAGCGACAGGACAAGAGGCGATGGGCACAAACTTGAACATAGGAAGTTCCACCTAAACATGAGGAGGAACTTCTTTGTTTTGAGGGTGGCAGAGCACTGGAACAGGCTGCCCAGAGAGGTGGTGGAGTCTCCAACTCTGGAGACATTCAAAACCCGCCTGGACGCATTCCTGTGCAACCTGCTGTAGGTGACCCTGCTCTGGCAGGGGGGTTGGACTAGATGATCTCCAGAGGTTCCTTCCAACCCTATGATTCTATGATTCAACATGATCAAGCAATTGAAGTGTGTTGAAATGAAGAGCTGCATTTTATATTCAATAGTTAATACAAATACTTAATAGCTATAAGAGGAGATTTCATACGTTGCATGATTCTTAAAAAAATGGACATAAATTGAAGTATTTGGTAAGAAACGAGAATATTAGTGCACAGTAAGGCCAGGAAATACACTGCTTTTCTTGATGTGGGGACAGTGAAAAAAGGGATGAAAAAAGAGACTTTGAAAGATCTTTACTGGCTCTAAGGCCAAAACTAGGAACAGCAACTATGAGAAAGATATGCCAAGGCACTTGTGTTGGCATCTCTACTTGGCAACATGACACTTAAGATGAAATAGCTTAAAATTCATTGCACGTTGGGAACAATTTACTCATGCTTTAATTGATATATAGGTTTCCAACCTCTCTGCTTTCAAGCATGTTTATAGAAGTCCACTGGCTTGTTCTGGTTTGCAGGCTGTACTGCAAGAGTTAATAATAGTAGAACAGCTGACTTACGATAGCAACCTTCCTACATGTTAAAATTTGAAGTTGGATTTGGAAAGTTTTTGTGCTCCATTGTTATTAAAGATTGTGCTGGATTAGTCAGACATAACGGACTTTTAGGGAGCCATGTAAAAAGTAAAACAAGAAAGTGGTTTTTCCCCTCAGTGAACATCTTTCTTTGGTGATAGAGCTAAAATAAGGAAGTCTTTACAATTTTGCTGAGGGCACTAGTGGTGGAATGAGGACTAATCTGGTTAAATTTGGAGATAATGACCTGTAAAAAAAAATCTAATACTCAGGGCTACTACAAGTAACTATAAAAAAATATTTATCCCCCAAACAAAAAATTGAAAAGTCCTATTATAACTAACTAGGACATCATTCCTATCTCTTGGTTTTAGTTTGTTTTTGCTTTGACTTCCCATATTTCAAGAAGTATGGAGCACTTACACGGTTGGTTACAGATCTGAGAAGAGCAACAAGGAAGACCGCAGATTTACCGAAGCATTCACAGGAGGAGTGAAAAATAGTCTCAATGTGTGCAAAAACCTTGTGCAAAGAGAAGGGAATTTCAAGATCATGGTGAATTTAGACTACTTCTAGTAGACAGAAATTGCAGCAAGGGAGGTTCAGGTTAGGTATCTGGGAAAACTTGAAAATAGAAATGACAGTAAAGTAGTAAACTGGTCTAAGGAATTTATAAACTGACATAAAATTCCATGCTACTTTTCTCCAAATGTGTGTGAGAACTTCAAGTTCAAAAAATCTACTCTTAATATATGCCTTTCCATTGCTACTGATGTGCAGTTGCTAGCTACTCTCCTCTGTTTTCTAAATAGGGATAACTGACAGCCTTTATTGTCCTACTGATTCCTTGCTATCTTTGTTTTCTATTTCTTTCCCAAGAAACAGAGGGAACGCTTCCTCCAAAGAAAGACATGTCTGCTTTCCTTTGTGCTATATCCTCCCACCTCACGTCTGTTCCTCTGTGGGAACACCTGCAATTTTTATAAACTTGTGAAAATAATTTCTGACATGCAGTCAAATCCCACACACCACACATGCATATTTTTCAAATATAAGGGCTGCTAAGTTTACAGTATTACAGAACTGGGCATAAATATATATATATGTAATTGCTTCAGGGAATTTTCCCCTGCAAGCACTGCCTATTAAGAGTCCTTTGCACTTTTTGTCATCCAAGGAGCCAGTAGCACTTTTTCCTGAATGCTTTTCCCCCCAGCTCCTGCCACCTGTATCATTTCCCTGTCTCCAGACCCAAAAGAATTACACCTCCATCTTTTCTCATCACCAAATTCCCTCTAATCTTATCTTTTTGTCTATCTGTGCTTCTGCTGCAGCAGGACCATATCTGGCAGGAATAACCTGCTCCAGTCCCTAATGGCAGCCACGATCTGTGGATTGTAGCTTAGATATGTGCAATAGCAACTGCCTGGTTTTGTAAAAGTTTGAAACAAAGGCATTTATCACATCTTTGCAAGAGCTCATTCTGCCTATATCCATGGCAGTTGCAGTTTTGTCTTTCCTTCTACTGCCTCAGGAAATCATTCTCATCTTTGCCCTGTATCACCTCTATCTTCAGATATGTGTTGTAGTATTGTAATAGAGATGTTAGGGTGCCAAAAATCTGATATGCCTGTGAGGCATAGTATACTGTACAAAGCAGATGTCAGCTTGGATTTTAGAAGCTAAATAAACATGTAAACATGGTATATTATTGGGTTCATTAGCCCTGTTTTTGAGGGCTAACAACAGGCATTAACTTGGAAATCCCAGCATGGTGTCATGTTCTGCGAAGCAGACGTTTTTTAAGGCACTTAACAGCTTTGCAGTGGTTTTGCTGCAGAGAGGAGGGGTTGTACAACCACAAGTAATTGGGATCTTTTGCTTCACTTAAAAATACTTTTTCATAATGTGTATTATTTGGCAGATCATTTTGTATAATAAAGAGGCTATTGTGAATGCCAAGCATTGGAACAGGCTGCCCAGGGAAGTGGTTTGAGTCACCAACCCTGGAGGTATTGAAGAGATGTGTAGACATGGCACTTATGGACATGGTCTAGTGGTGGGCTTCGTAGTGTTAGATTAATGGTTGGACCTGATGATCTTAAGGTTCTTTTCCAACCTAAATGATTCTGTGATTCTATATGTGACTCCAAAATTGTTGAGTTGAATCATGCTTAATAGTGTTAAATTCATGCCATTTTCTGCAGAAGAAGGAGTGGCTGAGAATTTTTGTTAGCTCAAGCAATATATTTTTGCTAGTTTCTGAGGGCCAACGTGTCTACGTGGTTTAGTGGTATCTGCAAAAGAGAATAAACTCCAGTTGAAGGCAAAATTGAACCACGTTCTCCCCAGATCTCTGCTGTCTCATCAGTTGATGGAAGGAAGTCTTTACAGAAGTGTCAGCATCAAATTGTATTGACACAAATGGAGCCTAATGCTTCGGTCAAGTCTAAGGGCATGGGATGGGATTGTCCACATCCATTCTACATGTCTACAATTAAATGATTTCACAAGTAACTGTAAAATTGTAAAGTCACTATCTCACTGAAATATGAGAATACTCAATGGCAAATTTATTTAGGAAAGAGGTAAGTGTTACTATTATCGTACAAAATTATACAACATCAGTGACAATGCTTTAGCACTGTAAAAATACAGTTACAATGCCTCCATCAAGACATGATAATTATTATGAGAGAGATCTATTTGTATACTACAGACGTTTTTCATATGTATTTTCAGGTTGTTTGGATGTAAAGGAGGAAAGAAAACAATGATTACCTTTACTTTGTTAATAACAAGACATAGAATTCCATTTAAAATAAATCTCGTAAATGCTTTTAAAAAACTGTTGGATGACATAACTCTTCCTACTGAAGTCTGTTACTTAGTGACTTAACAGGAACAAAGCTTAACTAAATACATAAGTATATTTGATAGCTGCCTCACACAAATTGTCTGTGCGATTAACACCATACAACAGCTTACATAAATCCATGTCAATAAAGTCTGCAAACATCCTGAAGGATATTAAAATCCTACTGAACCTCAATGGTAATAAAAGCAACAATCTAGTTGAGTTTCCACCCTTCATGGTCAGGCCCTGAATTCTTACAAAGTGTGTCTTAATAGCTTATTTTTCACTACCAGGAGATTCTTCAAGTCCAGAACCAGTGCTGGAGCTAGAGCACAGTTACCACATTTAAAATTATGGCCATTTCTTTTTTCTCAGCATCAAGTAATATCTACTGACTTCTGAAGTAAATATTTTTCTTTTGTAAATAACATTCAGGTAGCCTCTTAACATTTCAGTTGCCATCAGCTTACTGACTTTGAAAGTCTTCATCTAGTTGAGAAGCCCCTGCTGTACATGCAGCAGCATCAAGTCAATAATAATTCTGCTGTTCCTTATTGATTTCTCATGTATGCTGTGCATAGAACTACAGCTTTTCTTCCTCTGTATCGTTTCCTCTGATGATTTTCCTCAATACGTGTAGAATATGTCCATATTTTTTTACCTCCTTCATTGACTATAAGACTCTCCACGCATCTCAAAAAGAGTCAAGATAGATGAAAGACCTTTTTTGTTTGCTTAGTTTCTAAATGGTTGCTGTTTTCCTTAAAATACTTTCTGTATGAATATTTGAACTTCACAAATGAATCTATTTCTCTTCAGTTCATATGTAGTTATCATTTGACAAATACAGCAAAATTCAAGTTGTCTATAAATCTGAGGAAACGTGACTTTTTTTTTGTTGGTGTTTTTTGTTTGTTTTTGGTGGGTTTTTTTTAAGACCAAAAGGATTCACAGGTATGAAGAGTGGCATTTCCTTAGTGTAGGAATACTGTTGTATACAATTTGTTGCAACACAAGTGGTCTGAGAGAAATGTGAGAACAACAATTACTGCCTTAATCATTTTATTGTGAAACAAACATGATTTGTGATTCTTGACACAGACTTTACCCAGATCCTAAATGGAGTCTGAAAACCTGTTTTTACTACATTATAATGGCTATAAAATGTTCTTTCATACAGAATACGGCCCAGAAGGCCTACATTGACATTCTGACACTTCAGCTGTATAGCCACTGGGCCCACCAAGAGTGGTAAATTGTAGTTCAATGGGCTGTACATTTGCTTTGCTTGGTTTTCCATTTGAGCTGTATTTCTGTGGAAGAAAGAGGTTATGCAGACCTTCCTGGAGGAAAAGGGAGCTCATTGTTTTGTCTTGGAAGGCTGCGCTGTGGGGGAGAGAGGGTTCACAAGCCTGCTCAAGATTTACAGGAGGGAGCTCCAGTCCCCTACTTATTTGGAAGAACTGGCAATCTGCTGTGAAGAGAAGAGAAACAAGATCTTGTGAGCATTTATTTAGTAACTTACCAGATATTGTTTCATGTTCATTTATTACCTAGCACAGATAAAACAGCAATGATATGAAATCTATAGTTACATGGGGAAGAGTTAAAATATGAAGGCTTAAATGACAATTTCAGGTTTACTCTGAGGATCACTGACAGGTAGTTAGTCTTTTAGAGAAGAAATCCTATCTGACTCAGCTTAGAGTTTGACTGAAACTCTATCGGGTTAAGCATAAGCATATTCATTGGCAGCTTAGAGTTAATGAGCCATTAAATTCCACAAAGGTTAACTGCATGTTAATGCTGTATATGCGGATGGGGGGTTGTTCTGTTCATGGGTCTTTTTTGTGATATCTCTCTGGGAGGTGGGAGTGGGCAGGTAGCAAGAGACCTCTCTACCATCCTCTGGTTGCTTTCTGGAGGGCATTGGAAGGCTCTGTCTGAGAGCCGTTTGAGTAAACGAGAATCGAGCCCCTTCATGAGTTTGAGCTAGTACAGGAAGGGTGACCATAGCAGTCAGGGAGCCAGGGACTTGGAAGTACTGTGGTGAATTGTGAGTAGACAAAGTAACCAGGCCTTTCTGGAAGGGCAGACCTTCATCCTAAAAACCAAAGGAAAGCAGCACAGGGTTTGCTGGGATTCCAAAAGTTGCTGAGTTGTTATACGGAGGATGTATCTGGAAGGTCTTTGCTCTGCAAAGAGGCAGTGTGCTGTGTGAGATCTATTTATGACCTCCTTTTATTTCTCTCCTGGCTCGTACTGAATGTGTTCTCCTTTGAGGGGTGACCCAAGGAGATAGTAAACCTTTCTGATTCTTGTGGTCCCTGTATTTTCTTGGTCAGAGCTTTACAAAGCCTCTTAACAAATAGAAAGAAAATTCAAGATTCTCCCCAAAAGGTGAAATGGACAATGTCTTATTTTTGTCCATAAACCTCACTTACTTGAAAAATTATACTAAATGTCTATCATTCATTTCTCTGACTTATACTCAGCTTCCCCCACCCTCCCATTAGTAGTGGGCAGGAGATAAGCACAGTGGTGGTGGGGCAAAATCCTTCTCCACTCCCTTTCCCACCTCCTTTGCTTACTCTGGGTCTTCCTATACTCTGGACACTTTGATGACCTTGGATTGCCTTTTTTCCCCCTCTTTCTAAAATTGAAAAAAATTATGTTTGTCTATAATCTACTTTGACTCCACCTGGGCCATGCCAGCTTCATGCTCACTAACAAAGAACTGTTTCTGAAGCTCTCTCCTTTGGGTCTCCCCTTTTGTCTCAAATTATCTTCCCCCAGGATTTTGGTTTTCTTGCTAGGGCTCAAAAATTTAGCTCCAAATGCCTTCTACATAGCATCTCTGTGATAGGAAGAGGGCTGGCAAATGTATTTTTACTCAATTAAATCAGAACACTGAGTCCTTTGGCAAGAAATAGGTAAGGAGTAAGTTTTAGGGCTCACACATCTCTGATTACTGCCACATGATTGGTGCATGTGCAAAACAGAAAGGAAATGTAAGCAGAAACAAATGGCAGCAGGAGGGTGATTTTCATATAAGCTGAACTCTTCTTCGGTATTATAGCAGATTTTTTCTCAGATTTTAGCAGATTTTAGTCTTGCTGTGAAGTACTCTGTGAAAGAGATTTTTCTAGGTATAGAAAAATAGGCTGATAAAACACTTTGCTTTGAACTATTCAGAATATGGTTCCTTAGTCAAAGCAGGAAGCTTTGGAAAGTGTCCAAACTTCAAATTGACTATGAGACATTAGTAGTCTCAGGGATGCAGCTACAGCATCTGTCAGCTTGGTGACTTAAATCCATTAAACATGCTCATGCATCTGCTCGTTTTAAAAACCCTCCTGCCTTTTTTTTTTTTCCAAAATACTTGAAGACTATTAGTAATGGTCAAAACGTAGCTTAAGAAACCCATTCCACATCTGTTCAGGCCAGACAGCTGAAAAATGAACAACCGAGATGCCCTTTCTCTTCCTTGAAGAAATTGGTTAAGCATCCCAAATGTAAATGATAAAAAAGTTTAAGAATGAGTATTTATGGCTGGTTGAGATATTATTTTCTGCATAAAATCACCTACATAGATGCTGTGCTGCCAACGGATGACCCATCGCCACATAAAACAGTTGGTCTCAACTTGCTAAAAGGTGAAGGTTGTAATAAATCACGTAAAAAAATTCCACATTGTCCAATTGAAACTATTGAAATACTCCAACATTTCTAAAAACTACACATTTTTATGATGAACCTTTAAAACAAACTCAAAGATGAACTAGAGTTGGTCAGCCATATATTATAGCTGTTCCTTTCTATCAGATGTAGCACACAGCTACGTGAGTCCAAGTAAATTACTGGAACTAGATGGAAGTTGATAGAGATGACACTGATGACATACAAATCATACCTAAAATAGAGGTCTCTCCTAAAAGGAGGTGAAATCACATGTTGTATCCATTTTTTGGTGGAATTAATTAATGACAAGAAGCCCAGTGGTAAAGTTTCTACTGCAATAATATGACCTATGCAAGAAAAATCTCATCACCAAAAAAGCCACCAGAGAACTTTTTTGTTATCTGTTTGGCTTAGAACTGATGTTGTGAAAGGCTTTGTTTCAAAGAAATGCATAAAGTTTAATTTTAGTAAATATCTGCAAATGCAATAAATAATCACTAATTTAACAAGAGTAATTAGAGGTCTGGAGTTTTAGAAATAGGTGAAACAAATAAGACATAGTATTAAAAATAGGTGTCAAGATATTCTGAATCAAATTATTTAATAGTAATTTGTAGTGAGCGAATTTCAGAAAATATTGATTATTAACTACTGTTTTATAATTGCCCAATCAGAGATTATTAACATTGTATTAATAATTGGGGAGATTATTAATCCCTGATCCCTTGAAGTCTGACATGCTTTGTATGAACCTTCAAATACCTTTTATTCAACTTCAACTCTGCATTCAACTGTACATACTGCAAATCATACGAAAACAGGATTTTTCTTGGAATGTCCTGTGCTATATTCTTGCTTTAATTATATTACAACTGGAGTTAGGAAGTATGTAGGTCAGCAAAAACGAATAACTAATGGGATTGATCCATTCTAGTGGCGTGGTTTAGAATCCTGGAATAATCGAGACCAAAAAGTTTGATTCAGTTTTGGGACACGGAATAGGTTTTCCCCATTGCTTCATATGTATATTTCTACTTGAAATGGTTCATGGGACAGAAAATTGAAAAGATAAGAGATGCTTTTGCATTTGATTGCTCAGAGCAGTAAGGAAAATGTTGGTTCTCTTGATTTCTCTCTTGCTCTATCAGCATATAATTTGGCTACATGTTCATACTAAAGAACCCTAGAACGTGTCTTGTCAAGGAATGGTGTTTGGGGACACTGGGCTACCAAAAGTTGTCTATGTGATCTCTGAGCTCCTGCCCAACACCCTTGTTTGGTAAGGTTTGATCAAGGCCCAGCTACAGATCTGTCTTCCTTGCACTTCTGAGCTCTGATATTAGGTTGACAAAGGAGGGAAACATTCCTAGCTTCCTAGCTGGTGTGTGGATAGGCCAGTGAAGCCCAGAACAGCCTGGGGAAGGAGCAGTTTTACTTTGTCTGATTTTTTTTTTTTGTTTGTTTCCTCTGGTCCTTGAAAGCTGGATGTTATATTGTGACACAGTTTCATCCCACTTAACGGTGTTTAACAGAGATGACCTGACCTCTGTGAGATATTCAAGCCTGAGATCTGATCTGATTTTTATGGTCAGAAGAAAGTGGGTTTTTTTGGGGGGTGGTGGGGGGGTCGTGGTTTTCTGTGTTGTGGTGGCAGTTTTGTGTTTTGTTTTGTTGGTGGGTTTTTTGTGGTTTGTTTTGTAGTTTGGTTTTGATTTTTTTGTCTTTAATAAATGCAGCTTATGGCACATGTGTGAGAACATGGTAACTCAGCTTTCTGTTGTGAATACTTTTTAGAGTACACTTGGAAAGAAGAGAAAACCTGGGGGTTTTGGCATGGATTTAACTATTATTTAAGTATCTCCTTTACTTACTATAATACAATTATAATTTAAAACTCTAAACCACTGTTTTCTGCTATGAGAAAAAGAAATGAACACTGTAACATGACAGCATTCCCAAGTGTTCCTATCAGTTTACTCAAGGCAGGAGTAAGACTGAACTGATCCTGTTTAGAAGAAAATGCTCTAAAGAAGTTTTGACTGCTATATCTTTATAAAGAGTGCGACTACTGGTAGATTATGTTGGTCTTAAATTGTTGCAACTGCTGAATTCTTCACTGGCATCAGATGGGGGGGGTGAAGTGGTGGTGGTGTAGGAAATGTATGTGGCCACAAGACGGAGCACCAAACTCCTCGATGTCAACATGACTTTTGTAATTTTTAATGTTTAATACATATTAAATGCGATTGGACTGATAGTGCTGAATTGGGCATCACTCAGAATTTAAACCTAGCCGCACCTAGCCTCCCACCTCGGTGAGGAGTGTTAGAACGCAAGGGGGTTTATTTTCTGCCAAAACCGCTTTGCCCCTTTTCACGCAACAGAATTTTGGCGTAGTCGGCAGGATTGCCATGGATAAACTGCTGCAAAAATATGATTGTGCCCCTTCCCAGGCTGGGAAGGAGTGGGCCCATAAATTTTGGAAGGATGAAGAGAAAGTGGTGGAACGTATTGAAGAGTGTCGGGTTTCACAGAAGCTCAGAGCCGGGAAAGGCAAAGGTGTGATTTGTGCGGTGTTAGGCGCCTGTTTATCTTGTGCACAACAAGAAGCTAGAGAAACCCCTGCTCCTAATCTGATTTCATCTGTAGAATATGCAACCCTGAAATCGGAGAATGAGGTGTTGAAGTCATCACTAGCCTTTCAAAAGGAGACAGGAGAAAAATTAAGAACTCAAGTTGATAAGCTTGTGAGTGAGAATGAATGTTTAGGAAACCGGAATGCTCAACTTGGGAGTGAAAATCACCAACTTAAAATGTTATTGGAAAGGGTGACTGGGCTCTTAGATAAAATGCAGCCCTCGACCCAAGTCCAACAAATTCATAAATTAATGTGTTATCCAAATTCTGGAACCCAGATCGGAGATTTTTGGTCTAATAGTGAAGATGAGGAAGAAGATGAGGAGGGAAGGACTTTTACTGTGAAATCTCGAGTCTTTCCTTTACGACCTCTGATTAAAACTGAAACCACAGTTGATGAGGATGATGAGGAAATCCGCAACACTATGCGTACTATTCCGTGGACACCAACAGAGTTAGCGAAAATAAGGGAAAAATATTCGAGGCAGACAGAAGAATCAGCTGTTGAGTATGTGTGGCGAGTTTCTTCTGAAGGAGAAGATAGAATTATGTTAATTGAGGAAGAAGCAGGAGACTCTTGGGGACCAGGAGTGTTTTTAACTACAATGGACGGGGATCATAATTATTCCCTAACCGCTCGAGCAGCCTTTTGGGCAGGTGGTATGGATCCGCGAGAGAGGGGAGAGCCATTAGAGATTAGAGCTACAGGCTACTCTGAACTGTTTGCGGCGATACGGAAAGCAGCTTGGCTGCAAGCCATGTATGACAGAGAGGAATTTCGGAAATCCCTAATGTCAGCTGCTATCGACCCCGATCGATTAGCCCCTCTCATCCGTGGTCTTCCCGATTGCCTGAAACCATTCGTTGTCTGTACTCAAGATCGTATACGAGAGGCTCGGGATGCTCATGGGTGGGGCCGGCGTCGCTACATGCCCACCTGGAATGAATATGTACAGGAAATAGACCAATATGGGCGCCGAATGGGCTGGGCCAGCCTAACTAGTGAAAAATCCTCCGAACACCCGCGAAAGGTTCGCCAAGTCCGAACTCACACTCAAAACCCCAAACCAGTGGAAAGGTTTAAGCCTGATAAGGACCGGAATGAGTTGTGGCGTAAAGCCCTACAATTAGGGGTGCCCCGACAATTCTTGCACGGTGTCCCTACGGGAGATCTCCGTACACTGGTCCAATCTCTAACTAGAAAGAATAATTCGGCTGGGGAGAAAAGTCTAACCAGAGAATCCCCAAGCTGTGAGAAAATTGTGCCTTCTGCACCGGAGCGTAATTTGATTGATTTGTCAGAGTCCCAGTCAAAAAACTCCTATCCCCGGGGAGGGCAGTGAGCCACCCTGTCCGGCGGGTACTAGCTATTCAATGGCTCTCTCATAAAGATTCTGAACCTATTATCGCCATTCCTGTCGGACCCTGGAGGATGTCAGTAAACTTTATTATTGATACCGGAGCCCAAATGTCTGCAATCACTAATGAAACGGCACAACTTCTAGGTATAAATCCCACCAGACGCAGAGTCAACTTTGCAGGAATTGATGGTGTGGTAAAAACATGCCCCATTGCAAAAATTAACCTCTGGTTGCCGGGAGAGCAGCGAATGACTAGGGCGGAAGTGTTAGTGGGTGCCTCACGTACTAACCTCCTAGGATTTGATGTGCTGCGTGGGCGAATGTGGAAATTCCCAGATGGAACTGTGTGGAGTTTTGCAGGATGCGAAAAAGTAATAGACACAGTGAAATTGAGTCTATTGGAAACTTCCATGCCTTTACCTCCCTCTAAAATCACTCATGTCCGGCAGTATCCACTGCCTGCAGCTGCGCTTGCAGGAGTGGACGGGGTGGTATCAGATTTAGAAAAAAGAGACATCATTAAGAGGACTCACTCACCTTATAATTCACCGGTGTGGCCGGTAAAGAAACCAAACAGGCAATGGCGTTCAACCGAAAGTTGAATGCCAGCACTGCACCCCTCACCGCCGCAGTTCCAAATATCGCGGAAATTGTGACAATGATACAAGGAGCTGCCCATCCTTGGATGGCTGCCTTAGATGTTAAAGACATGTTTTTTATGATTCCCCTCCTTGAGCAGGACAAAGCGCGGTTTGCATTCACGTGGAAAGGAGTCCAATATACCTTTAACCAATATACCTTCAACCGCTTTGCCCCTTTTCACGCAACACACTCCTATTTGGTAGAGATGTTCCCAGCTCCAGAGGTCAAGCTATGAGTTAGATTACTACTGTGTCGCTTATAGGCACAGGAACTGACTTCTTGACTGCACTGCATATGGGAGATGGATTAAGCAAAGTAGATGATGCCTGTTAGAGGCTATATCTTTCCAGATGTTCTCCTTTTGGATATTACATATTTACTCTGATCCTGGACACAAAA
Source organism: Chroicocephalus ridibundus (assembly GCF_963924245.1). Classification (NCBI taxonomy): domain Eukaryota; kingdom Metazoa; phylum Chordata; class Aves; order Charadriiformes; family Laridae; genus Chroicocephalus; species Chroicocephalus ridibundus. The sequence continues at coordinate 62,312,660 of NC_086285.1, read as the reverse complement.
GTACTGCAAGTTTGTTTCTGTCTGTCTGTATGGTGAATATATGTTCTCACTCAAAGTGAGTGGGTGGTCTTGAAAGGACACTTTGGCTTATGCCTCACAAATTCTTGCCACCTTCATGTAGTATGTGGAGTGCAAGGGTTTTGTTAGAATTTTTTTTTTCCTTTTTTTTTTTCTAACACGGGTGTGGAAGTTATATCCAGTTTGGCAAATAGTCCTCAGTGGTAAATTCTCAGGGTTGTTGACCAGTAGACTTAGGAAAGAGGTTGTTGTGTCCTTATATGAACAATGGTTCTATGGCTGGGCTCATGGTTTTTCACTCTAGCACTGCTATAATCCAATAGAAAATAAATGTGACTTCTCGTTACAGGCATATCTTTTCATGTCTATTACTTCTTTATATGTTGTTGGGCAGTGAAAAAGTCTATCCTCAGAATCTTTAACCAAATGTTTGAAGTCTCTTTCTGAAGAGGTAAGGTATTTTTCTTCTCATTGAAGTTCCCACCTCTATGTCCATTAAAGAAGTTAAGACTGAAAAGCATGCTTTTAAAAGCATAGTTATTTTGTTACTATGGTGATACAGAATGTCGTAGGGTTACTACTTGCACTATGCAGCAAACAGAGGCATCTAACACAGATGAAACAGTTGTCGCACCAGTTATCCCAGGACGAACACTGGGGCCCAGAAACACTGATCAACACTGCATGGGACTGCTTGACACCGTGCAACTCTGGTAGTGATCGGCCATGATTTTTCACGCCACTTGAAGCCACTGTCCCATGGACATCAGAGGCCTCAGTGGAGGCAGGCTCCAGAGGGAGCAGCCAGGTCCAGGGTCAAGGGAAGTACCTGGTCCCTCTCCCTGGTGCTCGTGGTGAGCAAGACAAATAGTGGAATTATGGTGCTGGACTACAGGACAGCAGGTTTGAGTTTATTCAATAAAGGAGAATGCAAAGTCCTGTGCCCGGGATGGAATAACCCTATGCATTAGTACAGGCCAGACAGCTGGAAATAGGCTTTGCAGGATCAGGGGTACTGGTGCAAAACAAGTTGAACTGTTTCTGAGAAATGCTAAGAATTGCAGTATTAGGCAATAGACAAATATAATTATCTCGGTTACATATGAGAGATTAATGGATTTAAGAGGAAACTGTTGAGTAACCACAGATAGGACAGTAAATCATTTCAGTCATTTATGTCCAAATTTGCTGACAGTACATGCCCAGGTAATAAATAAGTAACAGCAGTGTATTTGGGGTAATTTACCACACTGCCTAATCCCTTTCCTTTGGAAATCGTGGAAGAGGATAACCTGTCAAGATTATATTCTGAATGACAAAAAACGTGATTTGTGATCTGGTATGCATGTGCAGACATTTTGGCATGTGCTGTCTAACTTGGAAACTTTTTGTTGTTTGAAGTACCATGCTTGAATATCTGGCAAATGGTGTGCTTGGGTGTCTGCTGGTGCCATAGTATGGTTGTCAGAAATCAAATCCAAGGGTAAGATTTATTTTTTTTTTAATCCTGGGCTGTTGGAGAAAATATAATTTTGCCATGGAAACCACTGGGGAAATTTAATTTTTATTTTTGTCTCAGCGGAATTTCGTTTGTTGTTTTCATGGGGTTAACCTGAGCTTCCTCCACCTTACCGGAGGCTTCATTTCCTCTTATCTTATGGCGATCTTATGAGTGAAAGACTTGCTGTATACTTTAATTCTTTCTGATTGCCTTTAAGATCAGATTATTGGAACATTTGTGAGAAAAATGGCTAATACTCCTTCTCATTTATTAATTTGCTAAATAGCTCCTGTGATAGAGGAAGAGACTTGTTACACAAAGGGATTTTTGAACAGGCCATGATGCTTCACTGCAAAACATGCGTTGTTTTTTTTTGTGCGAGTATGTGGAAATACAATGACTTCCCTTGCTATCCTTATATGCTGACTGGAAGGGAAGAGAGTCACAAAAGCCTTTTGGCGATCCATGCCCATATGTTAACCAGATCAATTATACTCACAAGCCTGTTGACTCCTTCAGAGGGATCCAGTAAGTTTGTGAGGCAAGAGTTCCCTTTTCAAAAAATAGACTGTGTGTATACGCATATATTTTGACATGTGTTTGTTAATCATATTCCTTTCTTTTGCTTTTTCCAGTGCTTACTAGGCTTACAGGTATGATGCCTCTTGGTGTTCACTGGAACCTTTCTAAATAATTGTTGAACCTTTTTTGCAATCTTCCTGTCCTTAGATACCAAAACAGTTTTAAACAAGAGATCAAACACCACATGATTTGTCTGTCTCTTGAGTCTGGTCAGCAATCTACTCCACAAGGAGTGGGATTGAAGGAGCTTCATTTCCTTAAGAAAGCAAGGCCAAGTAGTAGCTCAAAAAAGTCCAACTTAATACTAATAAGAAGCCATACTGATAAAGAAACATTTAATGTGCGTAATAGAATTCAGTCATAATAGATTATTAGATTTGCTTTGGTACATAAGAACAATATTTTTTTACGGTGCCTCGTGAATAGTAAACATAGTGTATATTATATATCTAGGTTGTTTTCTGGTGTGTGTGTGTGTGGGTTTGGTTGTTTTTTGTTTGTTTTTTTTGTTTTTTTTTCCCCCTAAGCATCATTCAAAGAGCTTCAGACAATCAACTATAGATGTTGTACAATTGGACAGATATGTCTAGTCCAATACAATTCTACTTGCAAGGATTGTCATATTTTGCTGGGAATAAAATACTTGAAACCTGTGATTTACTTGTGACATTACTAGGATGTGACCGTATAAGCAGTACAAAAGTCCTGATGCATTCAAAAAAAAGCTTAGGAGTCTGTGTGTAAAGTAGTCATTAGTTTTTTGGGTTATTCCTATTACAGGTCTTGGAGGATCCATATAGAGAAAGATTAAAAAAAAAATAAAATTATTCATTGCCTAGAAAATTATTGAGGTGGATTCTAGATTCTGGATTCACAAAAGTCCTTTGTGCTTCCATGAAATGTCTTGAGGCATGGTATGAGTATGCTGTGTATCTTTTTCGGGGACTGAGTATTATCACAGCACTCTTCAACTTGTTCTAGTGGGGAATTTTATAAAGAAGGAAGACAGGAATAGAAGTACTGTTTACAGAAGTAATAACCAATTTATATCAGCTAAAGACTTCATCGATGTATTCTGTAGTTCTGTATTCAAGTAGCTACTCCTTGAAGTTGACTCCATATTATGATTCTAATTAGTATTTCTTGGCGTTAGTCGTCTGACTGTAACTTTTGGCTTACTTTAGCACCTAAAGGGAAATAAAGAGAAATATTTTTTTCCTTTTGTCTTTGTGTGGTTTTTTTCCTTTTTAGCCTTTATCTAAAATTTCTAGACAACAGCTTTGTTACTTACCACTTGTATAGTCACTACTAGTGTCTACTAATGAGACTTGTACAAAGGGTACATTTACCGCTTTGGGCTCTTTTTGATATGTATTATTGCTGTTGCAAGATCCCAATTCTGTCAGTTATCTCCAGGAAACAGTTCAGACTGATTTGAGGCAGAGTTCAGAAAGATCTTCTTGACATTGCACCACCTCACGCTTAGCTGTCTGTCAGTTTCTTTGCAGAACTGAACTGCTACCTTTTTCTTTCTTCCTTCCTCTTTTTTTCCTTTCTGTTTTTTGTTTTTGTTTTTGTTTTTGTTTTTTTCCCCCAAATGAGATACATGCATTTTGTTAAAAAAAATATTCAAGCAAGCAGATCCTGCCTGAAAACTGCCTCTCTTCCACAGCCCTCTACCAGGCAACATGCACTGGGGATTAGTCTCCTTTCTCTTTCCAAGAGAACTTTGAAAAAAAAACCACCTAAAACTGAAATGAAACTATATTTGAAGACTTTGAAATTCCAGACAGAAAAAATTAGGACATTAATGTTGTGATAGCTCATTTGTTTTTAGCACAAACTTGACTTGGTTTAACTGAGGATTTTGAAGGCAGATACAATGTTTTGCCTTTTTTTTTTTTTTAAGGAAGCTGTGGCTGTTGTTCAGTTTTCTAGTGTAATAAGATTATTGAACTATAGGGAGGTATTTTTTTAAATCCCATTTTGTCCAGCAGGTGTCACTCATTCATAAAGAATTACGAGGATTTTCCCAGTGCCAATCCTTAGATAAGTGAAGACAAAGCCTTCAGAAAGAATTACCTGCCTTGTCACTTATATCCCCCTATTTAAAAGAAGGTACAAATTATTATACCATGTATCACTGAGCTTTGAAATGAAGGAAAATTCACAAAAAATAACTCCCATTTTGACTCTAGTTCAGTCTGAACAAAAACAATGGAAAGCATTGTAACAAGAAGAGGCAGTTCTTACCCTGGAACCAGCATGGTGGTGATTCATAGACATTGTGACATGTTTTGAGCAAGGCTTCTTTGATGAATAGTCACCTGACAACAGTTTCCTTTGTTTTTTTAAACAAAAACCTTGCCTGCTCAGTGTCCTATAGAAAAACTACTCTTTCTTTTACCTCAGCCAACTTTAACATTTTCAGGTGGTGCTGGAGAAATTAGGTGAAGGTTTGACAGTTTAAGAAACAGAGGCAAGTATGTCTTTGTCTAGCTAGTGGGAGCTTTTTACATTAAAGGATGGAATAAGTAGTTATGCTTGCTAAACTGCACTCAGTTGCTTTTGCAACTATTTTTTTCCTTTCTGAATTTAAAAGTTAAAAGCTATACATTTTACTGTAAGTGCAGGAAGAAGGAAAAATAACTGCAATAATATAAATGAACCACAAACAAAATGAGGGGCTACTGAGCTGAGAAGGGTCTATGATTTGTAGGAAGCTATGGTTTCTAGGAGTGCTTTTAGAAGAACAGTGATGTTTGGGGGATATGTTTTAATTGTAGCTAAAGGGTATTTACATCCTAAAGCTACATCTGTTTGATTCAAGTAACTTCTAATCAACAAAAGCTCTTCAATAAACCACATGGACAGCACACTGCAATAATGCTTCAGCATTTGCTTTTGTGTATCTAGGTAGAACTAACTTGGTATACACTGGTGGCTTTGACAGTAACAAGGTACTACATCACTGTAGTGCAAATTTCCTTTACCTATCTGGAATTTGAAATGGCTTTCAACATTAGGGAATCATGTGGATCTAAGAATTCCCCTATTGCCTTCATGAAACTACAGAAGAGGCAGAAATTGGGTAGAAACCCTGGAAGAGGTACCGGGCAATGAGCTCTGTTTCCTCTACACCAAAAACACACTCACACTCTCAGTGCTTGTCTAAATAGTTGTCTATGAACAAATCTATCCAAGATGGATGAGATGCTTGCTGGGTGAGGAGAGGAGTGTTTTGGAGAATTTGTGTCCTACTGAGGCATTTTCATATATGATAATTTCAATGGTGCAGAGCCATGAAACCGAATAAGCTGCAGCTTATACCAAAAAGAAAAGCCATCCTTAGAATCTATGAGCAGAAGATCTGCTCTTCCATTTTCTTGTATTGGCTGTAACGTACAGATCTCTTCGAGGTTCTGCTTCAGAGACTACCACCATTTAATTGAAAAATCACTTTTTTCTTTGAGTACCTCACATTAGAATATGGAAGCTGTGACGAGATGTAGAGAAAGCTGGCAGTACTGCTGATAGGTGTATTCATGATGGAGGTAGACTTTTACTTTCAGATGTGAATAGCTAACCCAACGCAGAGCAGGTTAATGAGGGATGCAGCTTTGGTTACAAACAAAACACCAAAATTTCATTATGGGGAAAGTAACAAGAATAAGTGGGGAACTAATTGTTCTCACAATAAAATACAACTAGCTCTGTGATTTAGGTTATCCTCATGCACAGTTGCTCATACATATACCAACAATTTTTTTGAATTAATGTCCTATAAATTAAGCTTCTTCTCTTACACACATAATAGAAAGTATTTTTTTAAAAAAACCAAAATGTAAGGGAAGAAAGCAAGCAAGCAAGCATGTTATTCCTACTTATAAATATTGGTTGTGCTCAGATACTACAGTGATGGGACCATGTAATTATCTAGCTAAATAGATAAAATCTTTTGTGCTGTTTAGCTAAATATTCCCCACTCCCCTCCTAATTTCCACTGTACAAGAACTTTTCAGACCTTGCTTGCTGTATCCTGACTGATCACACAGTTGTCAGCAGAGCAAGTAATAGTCATGGAGTCTTTTCCTTTCCCCCTTCCCTCTCCCTGCCTCCTTTTGGGAATTGTAGTACTAAAAAGTACTTAGTTTCTGCTCTGGTCTCTGCATTGGGGAAATAAGGAGTATGTGCCTAAAGAGACTAAATAGTGGCAATCTTCTGCATGCTGAGGCACAAGTATGTGCTTCTAATGCAGAAAATTAAGAGGGTGGGCTTTTTGCTCTGACATGGAAGCTGCACCTCCCTCCCCCATTCAGAAATAACCAGAAAATCACGAAAAGTGACTGTACCTCATATATTGGCAAACCACACTGCAGCAGTCTGGAGCATGGGGCACAACAGAAAAAAAAAGTCAGTGAGTCAAAGGAAAATGATATTTCCCTCATCTAGATTATTTTGTCTTTGAGAGCCGCTGTTTCTTGTTACCTTATTGAACACTTGATTGCAAAGGCCCCACAAAGCCATTGTGGTTACAATTTGTTCTTTTAGCTATTTCCACAGTACAGCAATTCAAACCTATAGATTATTGATTTGGGGAAGGCAAAATAACTGGAATATCAGCAAATACCTGAAATTCCTTAAAGAGCATTGAAAAGTAAGTGTCTTTAGACAAAACTGCTACTCTGAATGGCAGATCACAGCTGGGTACCACATGTTTCAAATCTTGGTCTTCTATCAGCCTTTTCTAGAAGAAGCATCTGACAATATTTTAGTTGTACTGACTTTGTCTGTTGAACATTGTAATCTCATTCAAGCTTTTGGAAGTTGTAGCTCTTGGAGGCTGGTTGACCCCTGACTTAATTGGTAGGTTATGAAGCTATGCAGCTGTATCTTGTGGGAAAAGCAGTGTATGCCATGTTCTCATGCTACTCTGGCATGTTAAAACATGTCTTCCTTCAAACCTCTATCTTATTCAATTCATCCAGTAGAAACGCTCTAATATCTATAAAATAATCAACTTTACAGTACTTGTCGGCGAGCCGGGATAGAGCAACACAAATACTGATATGCAAGGTTTTCTCTTCGTGAATCCTAACTAAAATCTCTTAAGTTTCACATATAATGCCTGACCCTCATTTTTCTGGAATTTGTTTTTTTTTCCTAATGGCATCACCTACAACTTCCACATTCTTTCCAGTTTGTGTATCTGTGCTTCAACTTTTTGGTTTTCTGGAGAAAAGCACAGGAATGGGTTGCAATTAAGGAGTGTCTCATGAGGCTCTGTGAGAGGCAGTGACCTCCTTCTTGAAGCTTTCTTGTCTTGCTCATCCATCTCACGTAACTTAACTGAGGGAGAGTGCTTTCCTTTCCTTTGTGAGACTTAGTACATGATGCTCCATAGAAGACAAAGACCGATATGTCTGTGTGAATTTTGTTTCCTTATTTAGCATTTATATGCTGAAGGAAGGCTCTGGCTGAGTGCCACATTTGTAGGGTCTGACACTTCAGCTGACCACCCTATTCATGGTAATGTTTTGATTCACTTCCAATTCTGTATGTATGAAAACTTCAGTGATTTTTTTTTTAATCACATCATTAAATACCAGAAAAAGTTTATGCTACATTCTCCATAATACACATATGAATATTTTTTCTCACTCCTCGAAAACCTGGGTGTGCCAGAGAAAAATTAATTGCAAAATCTCCTCAAAAGAGAGTGTAAAGACTGAGTGACTATGAGCTTTTCTTAACTTGGACTCTAGATGCAAAATACAAAAAATAACTCACAGGAAAAAGTAGTCTAAACTTCCTTGGATTATTCTAACCCTTATATTTTCACACATACACACATTTAATCAAAACTCTGTAATTTGTTATATGTCAAGAGCCAGCCCTATTATTTTCATGTGAGTGAGAGGTTAGACCCTTTTTTCCCCACTATCAGACAGTAGAATCTTATGTTAGCAGGTACTTGGAATTTTTATAAGTGGCCCTGGTGTGTTAGTGTTTCAAATTGGCTTCAAATTGCAATCTTTTACCACATAAGTAATCTGAGCCACAGCCTCAGTTTAGAATGACTAGAAGTCTGTGAACTAATAGAGTGACACGGTGTCCTCATAATTTTAGGAAGCCGTCCTGAATCATGGCCTAAATTCTGCTTTTTAGTGCTCTACCATTGATTCAGGCTTTTAGTCAGTTTTAAAGGTTTAAAAGTTGCTTTGTGGCTTCATATTTCTAATTCTGCAATAAACTTAGGGAGCATAAACTCCCGATTCTTCAGTGATCTTCATATTCTGTGATAAGAAACAGTGCATGGGTGCTCAGAGAGATGTGTGTGTGTGGCTGCCACCTTGGTTGACCTATTGGGAACTGGGATTGCTGGAGCAAAAAGATTAGCTTCTACATGGTAAGTGGAGGCTTTTTAGCAGCAACTGTGTCTACCTCATTCCCCTGTGTGACTAAGGCATAGAAAATTTATAAGGTACTCATTAGGTTCAGGTTTAAACACTTTCAAAGTCTGCAGTTTCCTAAGTAAGTATCAAGCAGCATTTCCAACAGCAGTACAACTTGTTGTTCAGGTCCAGTCACACACGCGTATGTGTTACTGGAGAGGATGAAATATAGATGTGGTACCACCACCCTCTTACTGAGGAAAAAAAAAAAAGAAAGGATTATAGTTCTACTTTCATTTTTTCTCTTCTCCCACCATTTACTAAAGAAGGTGTGTTAGAACATTTTTCTTAGAGCTGTCCCAACATGATGCTATTTTTATCTTTTTGTATTTATGTCTTGCAGTTGCCAAGTTAGCTGACCCAGGAGCACATGTCTGGTACTCCCTGAACAGATCACACTGCCACCTCTGCCAGGCAGGAAGTGGTGAATGCCTATAAGGATTAGGGTAGGACCACTAGTAAACATTAGTAGCATATTTGTTAATCAACAGGAAATTACCAGTATGATATATAGCTGGAATGAAATATGGCCTCTCTGGGTTTTGAGCTCTAAGAGGTTAAGAAAGCAGAGCAAGTAATATGAAAAGGACATTGATTTGCTGCCATAAGTTCTAACAGAGACCTACCTAATCATGGCAAAAAAAGAGTCCATGGACAGCAAATCCCAGGAATGTAGCCTGAAGCCTCAGACTCTGGAGAGGGGCCAACCATAAAGCTCCCTTCCTTAACTTGAGTCCATTCACTAGGACACAGAGGCCATTTACAGATGCTAAATTTTACTTAGTGGCTATATTGCAAAAGTCAAAAATAAATTAATTTGTTATTTAAACTCCACAAATGTAGTTCACATTCATTTAAAGCTATGGTTCCCAGGCCTGCCAGTGACTCCAAGGCAAGATGTTTTCAGAAATAAGCTAATTATCTTTGCAGGTTTTTGTGTAACACATCTGTTGACACATGCAAATTATGGATACTATAGTATATTTTGGTGTATAATGGCTATACTAATCTTCTGTAACTAATGAAGTGGTAAATTTTTATAAAAGAAGAAACACCTGTGCTCCTAAGGGTCCCCTTTACTTTGAGTACAGGATGTCGATTATTTCAGCCTGCTGTATAATACAGGTATTTATTTTTTCATTGCCTGAATGACTGTGTTTGGAAAATATTCGGTGAAATCAGTAATACCAGGCTATAGGAGGAATAAGCCATCCAGAAAGAAATACAAAGACAAATCTGATATATCTGTTAGAATGTATCATAAGTATTTAAATAATAGACATGATATTTTCTTATTGTAGAAAAATAATTATTTTTGGACATCATGTTACTTAAATAACTGCTTACCAATTTTAATAGGAGCTTGGATATGCTGGAAAATAGAAGGGACCCAAACTACAGTATACACTGGGCTTTGTGACTTTAGATGTCAAGTATGATGTAGTGTATGTGGTACACAACGAAAGGGAAAGGATTTGTTAATGTATCTTGGACTCGATGATCTCAAAGGTCCTTTCCAACCATGAAGATTCTATGATTCTATGATCTTCTTTTACGTATTTCATAAAGTTAACTTTGATGAAATTGCATATAAAGAAATAGAAACAGAACAGTGTTCCTATTTTACTGCAGTTTTTTTTTCTTGGAATTCCTTTTCAATTTCTTTGAATAACTAACATCCATATTAGTGTTTAAGACTGCATCAAGAATGTACTTTACTACTTTACTCTTACTAGTAGCAGAAGAAAATGCAAATATCGGAGTGAACCCAAACATGCTTATGATTTCATGTCATAGTTTAGCCTCAGCTAACAGCAAAGCTCCCACCCAGCAGCTTGCTCATCTCTCCCTCCCCCAGGACTGGGGTGTGTCAGGGGGAGAAAGTGTGAAGAGCAGGAACAAGAAAGTTTGTGGGTTGAGATAAAGACAGGGAGACCGCATGCCAGTCACTGTTGCAGGCAAAACAGACTAGTCCTGGGGAAAATTAACTTACTTGATTGCCAATAAAAATGCAATCACTAATTTGAGTAGTGGGAAACAAAGACAAACAGTAAATAGCACCTTTCATCCCACCTCCCTAGACTCAACTTCACTCCTTCACTCTAGTCTCCCACACTATCCCCCACCTCAAGTTGCGCAGGGGGATGGGGAATGGGAGGCTGCAGTCAGTCCATAACACCTCCTCTCTGCTTCTCCTTCCTCATCATACTTCTGCCCTGCTCCAGCGTGGGTCTTCTCCACAGGCTGCAGTTCCTATTAAGAAAAATCTGCTCTGATGTGAGCTCTACCCAGGCTGTGATTCCTCCAAGAATATCCATGTACACCAGCGTGGGGTTGTCCACAGACTGCAATGACTATCTGCATTGGTGCAGGTTCTCCATGGGCTGCAGGGAATCTCTGCTTTGGCACCTGGAGCACTTACACTTGTCACTTATACTAGGGTTAGGTGGGTAGTAAAGTTTTGTCATTGGCATGTGACTGGAAGAACCTTAGACTATATGCGATTTCTTAGGAAAAGAGCAGAATTTTTGTTCAGAAAACAAGAATATTGCTTTAACCTGAATCACTTTTAGAGTATAAACTGCAGCCTACAATACCTAATACAGGCAAACATATATTAAATTAGGATCCACATATAGCACAAAGTGCACAAAAATGTAATGCACAAAAATGATGCCATACATGGAAAGCTACTCGTTCTTGTTGGAATTTCACAGAATGTCGTCACTGCCAAGGGACCTTTCACTCACATCATGTGTACTGTGTATTTGGGAGGGGAATCATTGTGAGTATATCTAAACTTGCAATATCTGGCAGGAAATAGGACTTTGTGTTCCTGCAGAATAAGTAACAGAAAGGGAGGAAAGAGTTTCTCCATGGTTTTTAAATTTACAATTATTCTCTCTGGTAGTTAGTCATTAATGTTTATGTCCACATGGACTTCTCTGCTTTAAATATTTGAGAAGAATAGAATCAAAGAAATATGATCTGTTGACAGATAGATGTTAGTGTGCTTTTTTTGGGGGGGAGGTCAGTGACCATGAAAGCTGATTTATAGCCTTAAAGACTGAAGATCTGTCTCTACTACCATACAATAAAAGAAATAGTGTAAATTTTATACTTTTTTTTTATTTTGGCGTACCTCAGTTGAGCCTGTTTTGACATTATTGATAGCTCATGATCATCTAGTCCCAGATCTACAAAAGCCTCGTAACCCGCACTGAGGGTTAAACATGAGAATTAAGCATCAAAAAGTGTTAGGCATGTTAGACTTAGTACATCTGCGTCTTCGTGATTGTTTCATCTCTTTAAGCATGCTTACCCTTATGCAAGGTAGTGTGGTCCTGGAACATCCAAACTAGAGACATTGGAAATTGTTTCAGGACTGTATATTATATCTTTATTACAGTACATGCCTGACACACAACATACATTAGCTTAGGAGGACCACATTGCTAGCCCAGCTGTTATGGATTAACCCTGGTAGGGAGTTACGCCCTACATAGCTGCTCATTCACTCCCCTGCAGTGGGATGGGGGAGAGAATCAGAAGTGTAAAAATGAAAAAATTCATGGCTTGAGACATAGACATTGTAATAGGTAAAGCAAAAGCTGCACACACAAGCGGAACAAAATACAGAGTTAATTCAGTACTTCCCATCGACAGGCAGATGTTTAGCCTTTTCCAGGAAAGCAGGCCTTAATCACACATAACAGTTACTTGGGAAGACAGACTCCATAACTCCAAATATCCCCTGCCTTCCACCTTCTTTTGCCCCAGCTTTTATTGCTAAGCATGACACCATATGGTGTGGGATATCCCTTTGGACAGTTGGGGTCAGCTGTCCCATCTGTGTCCTCTTCCAACCCCTTGTGCACCCCCAGCCTACTCACTAGTGGGGCAGTATGAGAATCAGAGAAGTCCTTGATGCTGTCTAATCGCTGCTCAGCAGTAAGTAAAATATGGGTTTGTTACCAACACTGTTTTGGTCACAAATCCAGAACATAGCACTATATGAGCTACTATGAAGAAAATATACAAACGAGTACACCAGCTTTTTGATTATGTTTCCCCTCACTGACCTGTGCAGATGTTCTGAGCTGGAGCTGCTGAGACATTTTATACGGCATTGTCATATGTAACATTCAAACACCAGAGAACATCTACAAAGTTGTTGCCATTGTACAAACTTAGATGTATAGAAAAAAGACGGGAAAGAACCTGGTAAAAGATCAAAAGTCATTGGTCTAGATTTGAATTTGTTGTCTAGATGTTTTTCTTATATCTTAGCAGTTTCTTGCATCATCAAGTAGTGCTGTAAAAGTTTCTAAATGATACTCTTGTATTTTCTAAAGTAAGTATTACTTTCTAACAGAATATCTCTATTGTGTTCCTGTGGAAAAAGACTTTTAATTAGTCATTAGGACATTTTCTTTTGATGACTAAAATTTAGGGGAGAAAAAAATGGAAAAAAGATTCAGATTTTTATGCTTAAAAAATAAAAGGTTGAGAGAACTTGGCTTGCTTCTTAGAATAATATACTTTAATTGGCAAAACTGGTGGAGGAAAAATGTTGCGTTCAGGTTGTGTGCTTTCATTGTGCTTTATATAACATGGTTTTGACTGCTAGGAATGTCCCAAACTATGCATAAATAGTTCATTTAAAATGTTTTTCATTAAATGTGCTGACTGGTAATTGGGAAGGTATTCTGATTTCCTCTTGAAGGGTGAGTTCTTGTAATTGCACATCTGCACCCAAAATGGGAGCATGCAGCTTTTGCCACTCAGTTTATGACAAGAGTTACTCCTGGCACAATATAATACCAGTGCAGCAATACTCATGCTTATTTGACTCCCATGAATTCAACAGTGATGATGCAATTCTCTATGAGGTAAATTTTATACTTCAGATCAAGTGCCACAGTACAGTAAGTACTGTGTATATATTAAAAATTGCAATTTAATAATGTCACATATCTGATGCAGAAGCTCGGCAATCCTTATGCAGATATTGTTGCCAAATTCACCATTGCAAGAGCTCTTGGCCTCCCTTCATACCAGGTGGACACTCTCAATTGATGTTTTGCTATTTATGCCTTGCTGCCCCGTGATTTGCAGTACATGCTGGTTTTCTCCTATTTCTCCACCTACTAAATCAAAGGTGTGGCTGTGATGTTGAAGGCATAGCCACTGGACATAATTTACCTAATTAAGTAATAGATTCAGGTTTAAGAAGTTCAGCAAAAAGCATGTAATTGCTGTCCTCGCTTGGTTTTTTATCTGCTTGTTGGGCCAAACTGGAAGCTCTGTGTGGCAGATTGACCTTAGCTAGATGCCGAGGCCCACCAAGCCACTCCATCACTCTGCTTTTTTAACAGGACAGGGGGAGAAAATACAATGAAAAGCTCACAGTTCGAGATAAGGACAGGGAGATCACTTAACAATTACCATCACAGGCAAAACAGACTCAACTTGGGGAAAATAATTCAATTTATTGCCAATCAGAATAAGATAATGAGAAAGAAGAACAAATCTAAAAACACCTTCCCCACCACTCCTCCCTTTGTCCCAGGCTCAACTTTACTCCTGCCTTCTCTACCTCCTCCCCTCAAGTGGTGCAGAGGGATGGGGAATGAGGATTGTTGTCAGTTCATAATGTGTTGTCTCTTCCACTTCTTCCTTGTCATATTCTTCCTCTGCTCCAGTGTGGGGTCCTTAATGAGCTTCCCCAATGTGGGCCAGTCTCATTGGCCACAGCTGTTCAAGAACTTCTCCAGCATGGTCCTTTTCATGGATTGCAGTCCTTCAGGCACGGACTGCACTAACGTGGGTCCCCCACAGGGTCACAGGTCCTGCCAGAAAACCTGCTCCTGTGTGGGGTCCTCTCCATGGGCTGACATTCCTGCCAGAAGCCTGCTCCATATTGGTGTCTGCATAGTTGTTTCTCTCACATATTCTCACATTCCTCTTCACCAGCTGCTGTTGCACAGCTTTTCTACTCTTTCTTAAATACATTATCACAAAGACGCTACCACCAACATCGCTGATTAACTCAGTTTTGGCCAGCATTGGGGTCCATCTTGCAGCCGGCTGGAACTGCCTTTGTCCAACATGGCAGCAACTTCTGGCATCTTCTGACAGAGGTGACCCCTGCAACCCCCCCGTCTACCAAAACTTTGTCACATAAACTCAATACACTGTGAAACACGACCAGTATAATTGTTACATATATTAGCTAGTTTGAAATGTATGTATGTGTATTTAAGTGGGCACTTCCATTTCAGAAAAGCTGACTTCTCTGAACGGTTTAGACAGTAAGAGGGATAATGTAGGCTCAGCTGACTTTTTTGGTTCTAGTCAAGGGTAGGTGGGCCGTAACAGATACTTCCTTGGCCTGTGTTGTTTTGTCTCCATCTAGGACAGAAGTTCTGGTTTTCAGCTAGTGAGGGGTGGATCTCTGTAGAACTTCAGAGTGCTTGTGAGGACTGTATGACAGGCAACAGAGAAACGAAGTTGCTTGTCAGTCAGCTTATGTTTATTATAAAAGGGTCTGTACTTCCATTAGGAAGTTACAAAGTGTTCATAAATTGTGAATGGGTTGAAAATCATAAAGCTTTATGTGTTTAGGCTATACTTAAATTGATGGGTATAAAACCTATGGAGGCTTATATATTTACAAAAACCTGAAAGTAAGATAGGAGTAATGGGCCACAGTACCCCTGGCAGATCCTAGTAACACTGAGCAATAACTGCAAGTGTATTTATGACAAAGTTAATTCACTGCATTCCATGCAGCTAACAGTTTCCAGGAATCTTATACACGTAGTACCTGTGTGAACTGGAGTTTGCATTAGGAAATCCCCGAAGTCAGTCCAGAAATGATGCTCAAACTAAGTCATTCTGTTCTGTAGTCACTAATACATGTGCTAGTTGACTAAAAATCATTAGTGATCCTGTATGATACACTTTGGTCTAAAGTTGTAATAAAAAATAAGGCCAGTAGATGGACCCAAAGATAGAATATCCATGATGATGTACACACATAATTTCCACAAAAGTTCTTCAGTATGCTGACCATGTTCTTTCTATTTCTTTGTACTGAATGGCTGTTTCCTACTTGTTTGCTTTGCCCTACTTCTACATGGCTTCTAATGGATTTTCTTTCTGGTTCTGTACTTGCAGTTTTCTTAGACTTTTAAAAGTATTTCTTTATTCCAAGAATAAAATAAATGGCAATCTGAGGGTTTAGACACTAAGATATCTTAGAATAAGAGCTTGGATCTGTAAACAAAATAAATCACTAAACAAAATAAGATCTGACCAGTTCATAAATTTGTTGTATAGCAGCTTTTGTGCAAAAGAAACTAATTGCATTGCACATACAATTAGATGCCAGAGGAATTATAGGAATCATCTTCTGAACAGAGAAGAATATCAATAAAACTTTGAAACAAGTTTTTTCCTAAACTAGAATGGCAGCAGAATGAAGTAGATGTGCCTATTAGTACACACTTTTTGGAAAGACTCTGATCTTTCCTTTTTCTTTACTGGCAAAAAATCTGGTTACTTTTCCAACCTGCTCTCATATTGCCTTCTTAGCCAATTGGGAAACAGGCTTATTATTGATTGAAAAGCTCATGGAAGTGATATGTAACATAAGAAACTACATCTGGGTGAACATGGCTTGCAGTATTGATCCCAGAATGACATGTGTTAAGTCCTATAAATTGCCAGCAGTATCATCCCTATTTAGCATATCAATATGAATTTGCTACAGCATACTTCTTCTATACTTGGAATAAATAATTTATACTGTTCCTAAGCCTGCGTATCTGTGCACACACACATTTTTACCTCAGTGCTCCACCCAGACAATGTAATTTGATCAGTTCCTTCTGCAGGGCTCTTCAAGGTCCTGTTCATCCACTTCAGATTTAGATGGATTTTATTTATTTATTTATTTTTAACCCTGCCCACCTGTATGCTGTACATACAGGAATGCAAAATATTGAAACTATGCTGTTAATAAAGTTTGGCTACTGGAACAATTGGGGAATTCCTTGATAAACTTTTCAAGCAAGAGGAAATAGCACACTACTTTGAAGACCCCAAAAAAGTGGTAGTAGGGGACAGGACAGAGTGCTAACTTCCGAAATCTTTCTGTGAAAAAAGATGAGTATCTATTTCTGAGGACAACATCCAACAGGGTTGTACAGAAAATTGTTAATTAGCTGGTAATGAGAATGCAAGTTTACCCTTTAAGCTCTGACTTACTTTGAATTGCCTAGAGGTTTGGAGATTCCTCTAGACAGGTAGGGTTATTAATTCTAAATTAAAGCAAACTCATTAGAACTTCTTTGATATGGAAATTGGGTAGGACATTTATGAAGAACAATATTTGTCAAGATCATTTCAGTATTCTCTAGGTTTGACTAAGTTGGAAACTTATGCGAGAATAGCCTTTCTTGTGGTATTCAGACATTCCTTTCTGGCTGAACTAGAAAATCTAAAATACACTGTTTAAAATGAAATTAAAAAAACCCCAAATGTAAAAAAGAGGTGTTGAACCTCTGAACTTAAAGAATTTCATACTATGGTTAAAGGCTAAGGGAAGGATTTAAGGTAGTTCCAATTTCATTGTCCACAGGCTCTGATTGGTCTTCTTTTTTTGGCGTGGTATGGGAGCAAGTGGAGGATTCATGGATTTTAAGACCTGTTTAATTTGATCTCAAAGAAAGATTTAAGAGAAATCATGTGAACTTCCCAATATGAACTTCATCTGAAGTCTGTGACAGAAGACTGGAATTCCTCAGATGTAACTCAATGCTTTAATAACACGGCTATTTTTTTTTACATCTTATGCCTCTCTGTTGCTTCCTCAAGTAAAAAAGCTATGTGATTCCGAGCCAAATTCAACCTAATGCAATGTTTGCTCTCACTCAGCTGAGATGAGTATAGACATAAACTGTGGTGTGAACTACCAGTTGTATATATATACCTTGGTTAGAAAACTGGCCAAGTTCTGTGGCCATCATCGTCTACAACCACATTATTGAATATTTGGAATAACGGTAATCAAGTTAAAATAATAAGAAAGGAAATAATAACATTTCTTAGCAATAAGTGAATGGAAAGTTTTAAAATACTGGTAGGTTTAGTCTGCATTTACATTGCTACTGAAGAGGAACAATCCTTAAAAGTCCTTTGTGTTTAACTTGCTAAAAACTTGCAACGAGTGACCTGAAAACTATGATGGCAGCTCCTGTAGGTAGTAGAAATCTCATCCCATTGTACTGTTTCTTGCAGAACAATTACCAGTATTTTGTTGTCGTTATTCAGATACCTACTGGTTTGTCAGGTCACACTTCCCTGTTCTGATTGAAAACGTGGCTTTATATTTTTGAATGTGTTTGGACTACAAATCAACCGAATTGGTAAAAGTTTATAGAAATTAGATCGATACAGAATTTTCTACAAAATTTTCTCACAAATATTTTCAAAGATTTGTGGGGTGGTTAGTAGATTCCGGTTGCAAGTTGGTTTTCCTGTATTTTTTCCTTCCCAGCTTCAGAAGCCACCAAGAAGGCAGATGTAACCTGTGCTTTTTGAGGTTTAGCTGAACTTAAAGTCCCAAAAAATCTTTCTTCTTAATTTCCCTTAAAGAACTTCAACATCTTTTTTTGTTAATGACTAATCAGCAGGAAAAAAAACCAAAACAACTATGCTATTATGCTAGCATTCTCTCTACTTCACCGTGCTGAATAAGCAGATGAAGATCAATTGAAGTTCAACCAGGCCAAGCGCAATGTCCTGCATCTGGGTCATGGCAATCCCAAGCACAAATACAGGTTGGGCGGAGAATGGCTTGAGAGCAGCCCCGAGGAGAAAGACTTGGGTGTGCTGGTGGCCAGGAAGCTCAACATGAGCCGTCAATGTGCGCTTGCAGCCTGGAAAGGCAACCGGATCCCGGGCTGTGTCAAAAGAGGTGTGGCCAGCAGGTTGAGGGAGGTGATTCTGCCCCTCTACTCCGCTCTAGTGAGACCCCACCTGGAGTACTGCATGCAGCTCTGGAGTCCTCAGCACAAGAAGGACGTGGACCTGTTGGAATAGCTCCAGCGGAGGGCCACAAAGATGATCCGAGGGCTGGAGCACCTCTGCTATGAGGACAGGCTGAGAGAGTTGGGGCCCCTTCCAACACAAACCATTCGATGATTCTATAAGATTCTAACATTGCATGTGTTGTACAGACAGTGATGACACTCTAGTTTGCTAATCCAGAATGCCTTTGGGTGATTTAGAGTACTACCTTTTGTAGCAGGAGGCATGCCTCAAGTTTGCCCAGTATGCCATGCTGGCTGACCTATATAGAAATAGGACAGGCAGGGGCTGCAGCCTAGTGTATTGAAGCTACTTCTGGTGCTAGACCACCCTGATTTCTGTGATATTTTAAAATTGATAAACAATATTAAACATATTAAATATGCTAGTTAATATTGCAAAATTATATTAAAGAATAGTAGTCAAAACCCCCTTAATAGGGAAAGTTTGGTCCTTCTAGCACACCTCCCTCCATGTGCATCCCTGTAGGACTAAGCACAGTACAGCCCTTAATCTGGACAAATGAGTGCTCAAACACTCTCTTTCTGCTTCAGAATATTTTGTTTATTTTTTCACTTCAGCCAGGCCTGTAGGCATTTTCCCATCTAAAATTCTTCCCCATACATCTCATGCCAATATTTGCATTATGGTAGATTATGTTTTTCAGGGGCTCTCCCACAGCAGCTGAATTCTGAGATGACTCCCTACAGAATGCTGCTATGGAATTCTGTGATTTTTCTGTAAAAAGAAAGGCTCTTTTTTTCCTAATGACCTTTCCTGCACATCAAGCCTTGGGATCTAAGCAGGAGCCTTTCTGGCTTGTGCTTCACCACATATGGTGCAGATGGCACAACAGAAGCTTAGTAAGGAATTCTGTCAGTCATTGGTGAGGCAGAATAACAACTCGTGTACATCCTGAGGAGGGAAAAAAAATATTTTTCATGCCTATATAGGAACATTTCACTTATGCTGGGCTTGAAATGCTAAGAGCCAAAAGGTATTTGTACACATCTGTGAAAGACTGGAACTTTAAAAGAATTGTCTCAAAGCTTGCTTAAGCTTATGGAAATCGATGGCAGGCTTGCGGGCCGATAAGAAGTTTGCTTGTATCTATTTAGCACCTTCTTCAAACTATCCTCTTGCTTGCCAGTCACCACCCAAGACTGCCATTATCTGAAGAGGGTATGTTGCCCCCCCAGCTGGAAAATGTGTAGGCCTCTCCCTATCGAGTGGCCAGACCCTGCCTAGCCCGGGGCCCACCCAAGCCTGTGCTGTTAACTCCAAAATTGCTGAAGCACAATGACTGTGCCAAGCGCTGCCCAAGAAGCAAGGGGGCAGGAAAAGCTTATACGGCAACTGTGTAAAATGACAATTAGCTGGGCAAAGGCCACCGTCACGCTGATTGGTCAAGCTGCGGACCCACCTGGGCTACCTGGACTACAGCTGGCATGGCGACCCACCACAATTTGGGAATCGGGACTGACACCCCCACCACCATCAACCACGGATCAACGGGATGCCACTGAACTTCTGGAGGACTGCCAAGATGTCGTTGGGCCTGTGGTGATGATTATACTCTTGCTACGCTCCATAGTACTGCTTCACTTTTCTGCCTTTCCTCTACTTCTGCCTTTACTCTATCGCTTGTCTTAGTGACTATTGCTGGGGAATAACAATAAACCTTCACTGAGTGGCATCTGACCTCGTTTGTGTCTTAATCTCGCACTTGGAATCATTGTGAACCTCTCCCAGACCCAATGTAGTTGGACCAGGACGTAACAACATCAATTTAGGCCAATGGGTCTGAGTCTATTGTTAAGAATTTTGATTTTGACAGGCTATCCTGTCCCCTAAATTTTTCCCACACAGGCATGCACTATATTCAGGAATAGTTTTTCAAATTTAGGGAGTATATTTGCAGGCCTACTCCCACTATAAAGGTTGGACAGAGGGCTGTGTGGAAGCCAACAGTGCTATATACACACAGATATCCTGAGCTCATGTTTTGCAATGCACCACAAGCAGAATGGGCAGACAGTGAACTCTTCAGGCAATGTATAGCATACTTTGTTCTGCCTTTAATCTCAACAAGTAGAAATAATCCAGGTAATTTGTCTGGAGATCACAGTGAGCAGCTGAGGCTGAACAGGGAATTTACCAGTTTTCAGTGTCATCCTAAGTACTTATTATTCCAAATTCGTTACCCGATTCGCCCATTAAATTTTCCTTCTGTGTTCGAAGGGGTCAAATACATGTACTCCATGCAAAATTGACAACTGTAAAAGTATTTCTTTTTTCTACAGAAATTAACAAATATGCTTTTATATATACAGTAATCAGCTCCATTTACTTACCAAGAAAGTGCTATTGTTTAGTAACCACTTTTCAAGCAGAACTGCTCTGCTGGTTGTGGATTTTCTGTGGCCCCAGTTAGCTTTGACTTTTAGTCAAAGCCTTACTGTGCTGTGTTTCTCTTATACTGTGAATGAAAACACTGCACACACAATGTTCAAAGATTTAATTGAACATATTTGCAGCTTGATTGCTGCATTGGACCTTGTCATTAAGAGTGTTATGTCATGTGACTGCTTATATTGCTATGTGAAGTGTGAGTAGTTAAGGTAAATGTCTCAAGAGCATGGAACTATTTGTATATTGGGTGTGTGGGACAGTGGTCAGAGAATAGAGGTCACACAGTTTACATATTTTCCAGGTATTTGGTTTTCCGTCTAATTAATTTTATGACCGAACAGATTTGTGTTTAGAGCAGTTGCGATTAACGAAAATCTAGTTTTACTAAAATACATTATTTTATATATATATGTAAGCGGACAAAACTAAGCTGTTTGGACAGCATATTTAAAGAAATAAAGAAAGCCAGTTGAAAATATTTTCTTATTTACTTTGCCATACATGAGTAATATGTTGATTCTGGCTTAACCCAGGGATTGATGAAGAAATAATTCAAACCCTATTTATTGCTATTATTTTAAAAAATAAATAAAACACATTTGAGGCCCTGACTTCCAGAGAAGCCTAAGAGATTTATGTTCCTAAATTCCACCAAGTGATCATCCCTTTTAAGCAATTTTAGACTATTTTGAAAATCCAGACCTTAATTGTTAGATTACTTTAAAAGTAAGAGCCTGAATCTCACCTTTTTTTTTTAAGTTGTCCCAAGACTGGTGAAGTGAGGCTAGGCTTGAGTAAGTATTATATAGATTGAATAGAGCGTACTAGGATACTGCCTTGGATCAATGGTGTGCTTCAACTCTAATTTGTCTCTCACTTGTGTTATTGTTACAGTTATTGTTACACTGAGATGAAACCAATATAAACTACAATAATTACATAACTGTGATTGGTTTTTTTTCCTCCAACATACATGCTGATTGATCTAGGAAGAGAAAAAAATTGAGCAGTTTATGCAGAAATATTTCTATTCTTGTAATGTAGTAATAATTAGCTTAATGGCACTGGAAAAACAGTAAAGAAATGTTTGGTCTTAACTGCATGTCTGTCAGAACCATTTATTGATTAAAAGAAATAAAAAATATAACTTGTTTGAGAGTGTTGCTTTTGCACAACAAAAAAATTAAAGATAATGAGAAAGCCAATGTAAAATATTTTTCCTATCATTCATAAGAAAATAATTGGCTCTGAACACTTTTCTTATGGAAAAAAAAAATAAAATCACATGCATTCTAAAGAAAAACATATGAAATAAGTATTGCAAGGGTGCCAGAAATTTTTCTTTTTATGGCTATGTTCTTCCAATTTCAAGCTGGAAATGTAGAAAATCAAAGATACTAGGATTTGTTGTACTTTATCAAAGAAAAGGTTAAGTAGAGGATCAATTAATAGAGTAGCTGTTGATTTAAGGAGCCAAAGGGGAATTCAAACTATTCTCCATGGTCTTATTTTCAAAAGTACCAGCTAGTCATGTATAGTGTTCAGAAGTACCAAACAAGATTAGGAATCTAATTCACTTTAATTTCAGTGGAAATAACATGCCCAATCTGTTGAAGGACATTTGAAAATCCTCTTATAGAAATACATGCATTTTTATGTTGCTAAATCACTTTAAATATCTTGCCCAAGGTAAGTTGCAAGCACAAATCAATTAAGTAATAACAGATTTGTTTCTACATTGCTTTAGGTTCCTATTAAGTCCAGCTCTCCAGTCTGTGCCTTCAGTTATATGATTGCATTTTTGTGTTTACCACTGGAAATAACTGCATCTTGTAAATTCAACAGAATGTGCTTGCTAGTAGTAGAGACTTAGTAACGTCCTCTCTGTCACACAGACTAATGCAGGAGGTTGCATGTGCCAAAAAGATAATTTGAGGACAACAGGAAACCATTTGCACATTTCCCCTGCTTCTGAGCCTCCATATATAAGGTGTAGTTGGTAGGGGCTACCCAAATGGACAACAAACTACAGCCAGGATGGGGCATGGGGAGAATCAAGGCATCACAACTAAGATGCAGCAGCAGGTGCCGAAGTGAGCAAGAGGCAGAACTCACATACATGAATCATGCTTTGTTGGGAAGACTTGACAAAGTTCTGTGAGAATTAAACTTATCACTCTTCTGTATTTAGTTCATTATTGAACTATTGTATTTAGTATCAGTAGAAAAGAAACCCCTGATATATTTTCTGCTTGCTAATAGGTAGGTAGTGCATGTCCTACCACAAAAGTATTGTTTCCTATGAAGCCTCATGCTGTACGGCTATGAATGATAAAATTATATCTTGACATATTTTCCACATAGGAAGGCTGGGAATTTAGTTTATAAGGAGACATGCTCTTAGATAGCTTTCAGGGGAAAAAAAAAACCAGTTTTGTCAGGAAACTGTTGGGAGTAAATTGCATAACCTTGTTACTTTTCTGCAGGAAGGCTTAATTTCTTTTGCCATTAGTTTAATACAAAATAGCTCCATAAAAAATAGAACACTTGAGTTCATTTTTCCTTATTCTAATGTAAATGCTATTAAGTCCTGAAATAAAATACTTTCCTAAATAATTTGGTAGTTGTCATACATCTTTTCCTTCTGTAGGATAATCCCTCAGTCTTTCCTTGATGTAAATGGAAACAAATAAAGAATGCTCATTATTAGGGAGGTTGCCAGTGTATCTGTAATTTTTCACTAGAAGCTGAGTAAACTTAGTTATGTAATAATGTACCAGCCTTGACTCTGTTTATTTTAAGTCGAAGTCATAGTAATTTTTTATAAAGTACTATCATATCACTTAACACATTTGCCTTTTAACATGATGTGTGCACATGTAATCTGATCATTAAGACCAAATAGTTCTTATACTTTGTTTTTAAGGGAAGGCATATTTTGCAAATAGTATATTTTCACATGATGGGGTTAAATCATAGTAATTTTCAACATCAAAAGAAAGAAAGATTTCTAAGACTTACGGAGGTAACTGCAAATTCAAGTGACATTTTTGACTTATTCAATAACCTAAATTTCACTTAATGATTCACTTTTGTGAGAAAGGCATATGGGTAGGTGACTGGTGAAATGTATTAAGGTCTTACAAATGCAAACATTTGGGACATACATGATAAGATGATAATGTTTTCATTTGGATAACATATAACTGAAAATTTGCATATGTGGAATTAAATGGATTCTTTACTTCCTCTATTAGTTACATTTCCCAAAAGGAGCCCTGAGGGGTGAATTTTATGATTCAGAGAGGGATAGTTTCTGCCCTGTTCCTTGCTTGCTCCTGAAGATAAATAATTTATGTCATTATTTTCACTTACTGCCAATACCAATTCATATTGAGCCAATAGAAACATTTCTGGCAAAATGTGCTTCCATCAAAGAATGCTATTTTGTCATAACATAAACATTTGATGTAATTCTCGTTTGGGTAAATGTTCAAAAGTTTCTTTTTTTCTGCTTCAGTGGAGAACACAATTCAAAAGTCAAAGTTTGTTGCAAAACAGAAGAGCCAGCCCTCCTCAGCAGCTTCTGCTGTTGTATTTTTCTGTTTGTCATTTTTCCAAGCCCATTTACTGTTTGCGCATTCTCTCTTGCGGAGGGATGGAGAGAAAGTGGAGCTTTCTGTGAGTTGTCTGATGCCATCCTGGTGCTTCATCCTGTGGCACTGAGAGCTCATTGCAGAAGTGTTGCTTCCAGAGAAAGAGAAATAAATTTCTTCCCTTTTTAATATTGATTTAGAAAAATCAGAGGGAGAAATAAGATGCCTTAAGTGCAGGAGTCTGGAAGAATTAGTCTTACAGTCTTGACATTTATCTAGGATTTTAAAAAGCTGTTTAATGAAAACTGTATATAAGTCATCCTGGGGTCCATTTTTGCCTCTGGGAGAAAAGTTTGAGAGAAGTCATACAGAAGTCTTGCTGATTAGGCTGTTGGAAATCATTATACAGTCTGTAGTATGAGTACTGCCTGTAGGAGAATTTCAGAATAATATGATGAAGCATAAAAGATAGAGTAGAATCCAAACTTCTGTATAGAGTTTGTTCTTTGGCCTTTTGATTTTAATTTCTTTTGTTAATAAAAATGCTGCAGTGTATGATTGAGAAACCTCATCAACTCTGAAGTTGTTTTTGTGTCACTAGAGTGTATTCTTAAATTTTGAATCTTTCTTTTTAGGAAGTGTCCGAGGCTGTTGTTAGAACTTAATGCTCTTTTCTCTTCTGCACCTGGGCAGACAATAAAAGTAGTCAGGCTTAATGAATTGCCACTAGTCAGCTGTGGCAATAGCACTGACTGGAAACTGTCTTTTTATTTCAGACGTGATGTCTGTCTTGTCTGAGTCTCCTTGAATGTGTCTTTTCTGCGGAGTATGTAAGGTTTGCTCCTTTGCCACCTGAAACAAGTAATGGAGTTGGTTTCCTATTTGCATAGCAGAAGAGAAGAGGTCTTTTCCTTCAAGTGGGCCGACATCTTTGACATGAAGGTTAAGTTCAGGAACTTTTAGTGTTGAATCTGCATAGTCTTCACACTGAAAATGAGGCTTCAGGATTGTATTTGCTTCCAGTTCTGTTCCTAGGAGCCTTGTCTCCTCCAGTTCCAACTGTGTGCAAAAGGGACATATAAATACACTGTTGATGTAACTTTAATGGAAAACTCCGCACAAACTGGAGAGGAAGTGTACCATCAAACGCAAGACAGGGAACTGGAAATTTTGAGATTAAACGTGGCTCTGATAGTGATTAAATAGTCTGTTCTATCTGTGGACTATATAATATTTTTTTTAAAGCACGATTCTAAACACAGATAAGATTAATGCACACGGACTTGGCCAGAGGACAAATTTCATTTTGGTGAGTCCCGTAATTCTCTCACGTCTGTTAATAACCCACTTTGAATGTGCATACTGCCTTCACAACAGAAGGTGGGCAACTGTACTATTTAATCCTGCACTTGGGCCACAACAACCACATGCATCGCTACCGGCTTGGGGAAGTGTGGCTGGAGAGCTGCCCGGCAGAAAAGGACCTGGGGGTTCTAATTGACAAGTGGCTGAATATGAGAGCAGTGTGCCCAGGTGGCCAAGAAAGCCAATGCATCCTGGCTTGTATTAGAAACAGTGTGACCAGCAGAAGTAGGGAGGTGATTGACCCCTGTACTCAGCACTGGTGAGGCCACACCATGAGTATTGTGTCCAGTTTTGGGCAACTCAATACAAGAGATATTGAGGTGCTGGAGCGAGTGCAGAGGAAGACAACAAAGCTGGTGAAGGGCCTGGAGAATTAATCTTATGAGGAGCGATTGAAGGAGCTGGGACTGTTTAGTTTGAGGAAGAGGAGGCTGAGGGGAGACCTCATCACTCTCTACAACTACCTGAAAGGCCGTTGTAGAGAGGTTGGTGCTGGTCTCTTCTCACAGGTAATTAGTGATAGAACAAGAGGGAATGGCTTCAAGCTGCAACAGGGTAGGTTTAGACTGGACATTAGGAAAAAATTCTTCACAGAAGGAGTGGTCTGACACTGGAATAGGCTGCTCAGGGAGGTGGCAGAGTCACCACCCCTGAATGTGTTTGAGTCATTTAAATGTGGTGTTGGGGGATATGGTGTAGGGGAGAACTTTGTAGAGTGGGATTGATGGTTGGACTCGATGATCCCAAGGGTCTTTTCCAATCTGTTTGATTCTATGGTTCTATGATTCTATTTGGCAGGCTCACTACAGTGAATGTTTGTTTTGGCATCTTGCTACATCAACATGTTGCGGAGTTCATGTGCTGATGGAAGGAAATAATGCTGATTATCCTCCCCCAGATACCTATTCCAAAGACAAATGAGGCAACAGCTCTGTAGTCAGAAAAAGCTAGACAACACAAAGCGAAGCTAGATTTCCCTCCCTGCCCACTGTGTTCTGGATCTAGGAGTAAGGTTATGTGATAAAGCTGTTTTGCTTTTCTAGTAAATGCCAGCCCTTCGTGGCTAACTGGTTGGGTTCTTGGTGCAATGTGTTATTGTTCTGGCCCAAATGAAAACACACTGGATGGAATTAAGAATGTGGAGCTAAGTGCCAAGAAAAACATTTATCTGGCCTAAAAACCTGACACCACTCAGCACCTGACTGGGCATGAATTGAACATTATAGTAGTTGATCCACTGCAGTCTGACTGATAGATGTGTGAAATTTTTAGCTGTGTGTTCTCAGTACTTGAGCACCCTCCTGGGAAAAAAAGCACGTATTAAGCACATTAGCTTAAACCTTTTTGTGGAGAGCAAGAAACCTAGAGCGAGCGCTTGCTCACTTTCTTTTTCTGCTCTTGTTTGTGGAAAATAGGGAGAAGTAAGACACTTGCAAATCAATGCAAAATCCTGTTATGTTAGAGGCACCGCAGGATGGCGCTAACTGGCGAAACAGGGAAAGAACGGGAGAGAGAGAGATGGACCCAACCTAGAAGCGAACAGAGTATTCAGTTCAGGAAAAGATCTCAGTTAGCATTTTCTTCTCAAGGGGAACTTCTAGCTGTAACTGCTCAGCAGTGGTAATTTGTTATTGAGGAATGGTCTGGCATGGAGGGCAAGGAGGCTCAACTGCAAGAAGTGGTTAAACTGTCTGGAAGCAGGAATGCCCAGAAACAGAACAGACTCCTTGCAAAAGAGTGAAGTTTCCCTTGGTGATAAGAAACAGTGTCAGCATTGTCTTGCAGACTGTCCTGGAATGAGAATACTCAGGGACCCAAACCCAGGGGTCACCTTTGGGCAGCAGAGTTGGGCTCTGATGTGGAGGACCGGGCCCAGGGCCGGGCTGATATGCCCCATGCAAGCCCTCCTGGAATTGGTGCTGGTGCAAGTGTGTATAAGGAATGTGTTTGTGATGCATCTTTGCAGACTCCATGTAGAACTGTGTATTGCGGTAGGACTGCCCAATGCATTATTCATTAAATTTTCCTTTTATATTTAAGCACAAATGTGTGTTTAATTCACCTCGAGAGGTACCATAAAATTTCCCCAACAGTTCCCTTCTCTATTTCATTCTTTCTGATATCGTTGCTTAGCACTCAACATGAAACAGTTAATAAATAGTATGCAGGAAAATTCTGGAGTTGCAGACATTGTAATATCACCTGTGTGTTCCTACTTTAAGACTCCTAATGGGCCTGAAATGATCTACATGTGTCAACCATTCCCGATGGAAGTCTGTGTGAGAACTGCTTTAAAGAAAACAGTGAAGTAAAATAGAAAACAAGTTAAGCAAGGGCTAAGACTAAGTGATGGGCAGATTGCTTGCATTGCACAAGAACTCCTATCCTTGCTTCCTCACCCCAAACATGATTTGAACTCTGAAACTTTAAAACTCAGTTTGACTAACTGATACACATACACATTTCTTTATATTTTTTATTTTCACCTCTTGAATTACTCTGAAAGCAGAACACAAGAAATACGGAACAAGATATTTTTCTATTTCTTAAGCAGCCTGAGGCAGGACGTAAAAGAAATATGTGCAAAGCCTCATAAATCTTGAGATGAAATGGCACCTTCACAATAGATCTCTGGTCAGTTGTGGCACTTCAAAATTCAGGCTTCATATATTTGTGTCATATATGAGTCTGAATTTTAAAAAGTAGGCTTCTCTGTGAACTTTGTGAGCTCATCATTGTGACTGAAGCTTGGAAAAGCAACAGAGATTTCCAGCTGTCTCAAGTCAGACATGAGCTCTCACTTACCTTCTGGAAGACCCTCTGTTATTTAACGGACCAAAGGCTTAACACAATTAACCTCCACAGGATAAAGTTAGACTCTATAAAACCATCTTGCCCTGCCTTATGTTTGGGAGGTTTCTTCTGTTTGGAAGAGACCTTTTTGTTATCTATCTGGATGGTTTTATGGTTAATGTAGTGAAGAAAAATTACAAGATGGTAATATCAGAAAAGGAGAAAAACATAGGTTCTTCATATGAATTCCATTCGTCTGCATATTGCCATCAACCAGGATTAATTTCATTTTTATAAGTATTTTCCTTTATATATCATGTAAGAGATTACCTAAATATAGCTTATTTTTTCTCCCCCCCAGTTTATCTCAGCTACAGAAATTCTAAAAAAAACTGCAAGGGAATAATTGCAATAGAAGCAATAAATTTGCCCTGTGATATCCAGAACCTTTGCATCAAAACTGCACAATGGTAGGAAAAAAGCTGCTGACACAGCTGGTACTTAGGGTGCAGCTGTTGCCTGTATCCTGTGCTCTTATTTATCCTTTAAGCAAGGGCTTGATGAGACAATTAGCAATGGATAAGTTTCAGAAGTTCAGTCTGGATAAGCTTTCACAAGTTTCAGATGCTTACCCAAAGCTTATCTTGGGCCTCAAAATTTGTGCTGGAAAGGACACAAATATAATCTCTCAAGATTTATGAGGCTTTGAGCATCTGCTCTTAGTGGAAATAGGAGAACAGCTTTTCTCAGAATCTAGAAGGTTAACTGATGTTTTAAAATGTGTAGAAGATATTAAATTACATTGTCTTCTTAGACAAGCTTTTTTGAGTTTTCCAGGTTCCTGTATAATTAAGGTTGTCAGCATACTTATTCTTTCTTTACTTATCCATACTAATATTGGTTTCTGAATAGAAAATATTGTTTATTTTTTTGTTAAAAGGATAGAATATTAGCAACCTGTAAGGTGGTACACTCATTACAGGTAATCGGCATCTAGATCCTAGTATGTTGTGTTCACAGCAGTTCTCCAGGAAACTTACTTCCCTTCTCTCTTAAAAGAATCCAAGGAAATAAGAAGTTTTGAAAAATACAAATAAATTCTCTACAGCTGAGTTGGAAACTTGACAGTTTTGGAAGGGCAGCCAAAGAAGTTGTGAGGAAGAAAAGGTACGCAGGAGAATTTACATGGGGACATTCCCACAATTATCTGAAATTTATCCTGTGTGATGTGTTTCAATTCTTCCACCAACAGTATGATCCCTTGACTGAATAGTCATATATGGTGATATACGAAGCTTGGTAGTAGACGAGAGGTGGTGGGTACTGGCTGGAGTAGATTTTTTAAAGTATAATTAACACCGTAAATATCAATCTGAAGACCCATTCTGAACAAACGTCCCTGGTATTCATACAATTCCCCATGAGAGCCATAGCCACAAACACAGAACGTTGTTGGGCTCCTTAAAGAAACTCTGTCAAGTTAGTGAAAAGGAACATCGTATTCCTTCCTGGTGCTGAATAGTATTTTGAACAGTCATTGTATGATACTTATATTCCTGTCTGTTGTACTCAGAGACCAGATTCTCTAATTATCTGCACGTCTGCATAATATCAAACACAGAAAGAC
This sequence comes from Chroicocephalus ridibundus, assembly GCF_963924245.1. Taxonomy (NCBI): domain Eukaryota; kingdom Metazoa; phylum Chordata; class Aves; order Charadriiformes; family Laridae; genus Chroicocephalus; species Chroicocephalus ridibundus. The sequence goes on along the minus strand of NC_086285.1, from coordinate 62,282,213 downwards.
TTCCTCATTCTATTATATGAAGACATACGTTGAGAAGGTAAGTTATTTGCATATTGAAGACTTGAGAAGAATAGAAAGGAGGGGATTTTTATAAAGCGAAAAATATAAATGAGTTGACACAGTGCAAGCTACAGTTTCAGGAGACATGTTTTTTAATGAAGCATTTCACTGATGTGGTCTTCTTCCCTTTTTGTCTTCTGAAACTAAAATAGTTTGGTTTTGGGACCTTCTCTTGTATTTTGGCATTGGATTTTGTGCTGTCCAGCTTGCAGGTATGTTATTCGGTCTAAAAAAGGGATTAGGCTGTACTCTTAACCCACCCAGTGAGAAAATGGGTGGTGATATTTTCCTATATATATAGTTCATTCCTCTAATTTTTTAACTTTATGAAAGAGTTTACCTTTCTGTGAGAGTGAGTATGAAAGGCAGATAGATTAACAAAGCCTTTGTTCTCCTGTGGTAATTTTGCATAAAAGGACGAAGGATGACATGATTTTCTTGGAAAAAGTAGGTTCCTCTCTGCTTAAATGTCCAGTAACTGGCATATTTTCTGTCAATGCACCATAATGTACTGTTGATACAGGACTATGCAATGTATATTCTGTGGTGTACAGGGATAGACCTATGATGCGCAATTAATAAACCTTTTTTTTGTAGTTAACAGTACTGAATTCTATTGTTTGACTTCTTACATATATCTTTTCAAATTAATAAATTCTGAATGCGACAGTCTTCAAATATAATTTGTTATTTGTTGGTGAAACAGAAGTGGCATTGGTGCAATGTCTTTTTGCTGAAGTATTTGTAGGACATGTAAGTTGGCACCCACAAGGAATATACCTATGAAAGAAACTCAGTGACACTTGCCCTGGAGCTTTCCATCATTTGAAAATTTTAGAAGTCACATGGGAGTCCAAACGAACTAAAGTCAGTTGCATAGTAGAAAACACGATGTTGTGTGTCACATTTAATTTAGAATAAGGCACAACCTAGGCTATTTCTTCCTGGAATAACTATGGAGTGACTTGTTCTTTTGAGGTCTATGCTGAAGGTAGTGTAAAGCATTCAAGAGTACCATAATGTACAATCTCAAGACCAGCTCTGGTAAAAGTCAGTAGACTGTAGCAAACAAAATATTGATTATTATTAAAAGATTATTTTTGGATCAAGCTTGTCTATGTTTCAAAATTTATTTTAAACATTCAAGTCCAATATAGACTTCCAGCTGTTTTTATGAATTACTCTGTTGATTCACTTGTTGGCTCCCAAGGGAAAAATTAACCTATTTATACTGAGGTGTGTTGGATTTCAAAGTATTTGGCAGCACCTAAGAAAGACATTGTGAAAATAATTCAATTAAAATTAGGAGAGATAACTGCAGATGTTTTATCAGTCTTGAAATAAGCCTTTGCTATAGCACCATATTCCAGAAGCTGTCTTATAAAAGGTTCTTTAGAGACTTCTGGCATCATTCAGAGGAAATAATCTTCCTAATCTTCCTGCTGTGAGTAAGGACTGACATTAGATTCGAGACTGTAGCACCAATACTTTGAAATTACAAAAATCTGTTAAAGGACATTCATTTACAAATATTGCTTTTGTACTTCTGATTTATGATTAGGTATAAGCCCAAGGTTTCCCAAGTGATTACTCATGACTTTGCGCAGTTGGATTTCAGGAGCATTTAATCACCTTATGTAGATTGGATATCTGATCCTTTCACTGAGGATAACTGCACTACTGCAATACTTTCCAGTATTACCACAAAAAAGTACCTGTGATATATCTTTATTAATTAACTGAATATAGCTCTCATTCCTGGGAGACAATGCTCTTCCTAATGTAAACTGGGATGCTGTTGGCCTTCTTTGCTGTGAGGTTGCACTGCTGGCTCATGGTCAGCTTGAGGTTACCAGGACCTCAAGGACTTTCTCTGCAGAGCTGCTTTCTAGCGTTCAGCCCCCAGCATGTGCTGGTGCCTAGGGATGTTTCTCCCCAGGTGCAGGACTTTGCATTTCTCTTTGTTGAACTTCATAAGATTCCTCTCAGACCAATTCTCCATCCTGTCCAGATCCCTTTGGATGGCAGCACAGCCATCTGGCGTATCAGCCACTCTTCCCAGTTTTGTGTGGTATGCAAACTTGCTGAGGGTGTGCTCTATTCCATCTCCCAGGTAATTAATAAAAATGTTAAACATTATTGGCTCCCAGTGTTGACCACTAGTGACTTGCTTCCTAGTAGACTTTGTGCCACTGCTCGTGACTCCTTTGGCCTGGCCATTCAGCCAGCCATATCATGCGATAGCATCTAGGTGTTATTAGAAATTAAGTAGTAAATTTCTTAAACACATTTCAGAGTCTCTTGATTGAAGTTATTAAGCATATGGTACTGTTTATTTTTTTGTTTTCGGCACAGATTCTAACTTTTTAGGAGGCCATCACTACCTGCAGTTACTGGCAAAAGAAGTGGGTAGCTAGGTATAAGATACTAAAACTTAGCTCTGAGGTGCTAAGAAAAGCAGGACATAATTTTCAGTGCCATACTTGCTTCCCCTGGAATTGGAAAAAGCTTATTTCAGATCTTCAGGAAATGTCTTAAGGCATGTCATTCACATCTGCTTATTGAATTAGGAATGCTCAAACTCATAATTTCTTGACTCAGCAAAATTTTTTTATTAATTTATTTCATGTCCTATGAAAAATCAGAACCATCTCTATAAAAAAGCAAAATAGAACAGATTGTACTGAAGCATCTCTTCATCATCTGAAAATCATAGAATCATAGAATCATTTAGGTTGGAAAAGAGCCTTGGGATCATCGAGTCCAACCATCAACTCCACTCTACAAAGTTCTCCCTTACACCATATCCCTTAACACCACATCTAAACGAGTCTTAAACACATCCAGGGATGGTGACTCCACCACCTCCTTGGGCAGCCTATTCCAGTGTCTAACCACTCTTTCTGTGAAGAATTTTTTCCTAATGTCCAGCCTAAACCTAGCCTGCTGCAGCTTGAAGGCATTCCCTCTTGTTCTATTGCTAATTACCTGTGAGAAGAGACCAGCACCAACCTCTCTACAATGGCCTTTCAGGTAGTTGTAGAGAGTGATGAGGTCTCCCCTCAGCCTTCCTCCATTGTTGTGACCCTAAATGTGGCATGTGACTTGAGCAGCTTAAAGAAAACATTAATACTGATGTTTTTAAAGGTGGGGGTTTTTGGTACATAATGTCTCATTATTTGAGATCACCAGAATTTTTTAGTGTTTTCTATACCTGTATTTTCTGTAAAATAAATCAACTGAGAAATTTACTAAAAGCATTGGTTTAGATGGTGCAGGGCATCTAACTGTTGGTATCTGAATATATGCTAATATTACCACATGTTTGGAAACTGGGTCATCTAAGTACCTTTACAACTCTAGACTTAAGTTTTAGTAAAGCTTTCATATGAATCTTGTCCAAAAAACTAAGGTTGAGGAAGTCTTACTCTGTTTCTGCTGTTTTGATATTTACAAGCTAAAAGTCAGATGCTGCATTGGCTGTGCTTTACTGAAATTTTATTTATCTTATTGGAATATGTGGGGTGTTTGAGACATAAATATTATGTCCAATATTCAGAAACTGTGAAACAGAATATCACTGTAATCTTTGGTAATCTTCTGTAATTCTGGTAACAAAGGAAAAATAAACATGGTAAACTAGTGTAAAAATGTTTGTGAAGGAAAAAGTCAATATTTATACAAATGGAAGACTTGTACAAATAGAAGACTTTATGCACAATAAAAAAAATAGGAAAATACTGTGCGAAGGCAATCATGGCGTACTAACATCACACATTACATAAAATATCCATCTGTATTTTCATTTTGTATGAGTGTATTTAACACCATATCGAAATCATTGAACAGCTAATATGAACCAAAACCAAAATTATATATCCCTTGGAGAAGAATCTAAGTGTTGAGTACAAAGACCTAGGTGTTTAACTGTCCCCTAAGCCATGCTGTAGGAAATTAAATTCAAAATGTAAATTAAATTGAAGGTTCTATAATCCTGGTGAAATTTCAGATTTAAGGATTAGTTTTATGTGACATTTTAAATGTTACAATCTCTTGCCAATGCCCTTTTTCTCTTTCTTTTACATTAATAAATCATGACATGCAGATAAGAAAATTGAATGTTGTCTTCCACATCTTGAGTGGGTCCTGTAAGTACTGGAGTAGAATAATTGGGTTCATAGAATAACTCTGTAAGTGTTTTCAATGAAGAAGTCGGTTTAGGTATCTACCTTAAGGAATGACCCCTTCAGGGTTATGAATTCTGAATGTAAATAGACATTAATACTCCTTGCAAAGGTGTGATTTCAGGCACATTTCTCTCTTTATTGACTGATATTAATTGACTCTGTATCAAGTGTCTCACATTTTATGTGTGGAGATTCGAAGTGCTTGAATGTGGGCTTTGGAGCCAATTGGAACAAGACAACACCAAGCTTTGTTTCCCCTAGTTCCTTTTGCTTACCTGGTTCTGTTTGGGTGCTCTGAAGAAGAAAAAATCCTCCATTGTGTTGGGATATTACAGGGTTCTGCAGAGAAATAGTCTTCAAGTTGATAGTATTAGGAAAAGGTCTTGCTAACTGAGGGAAGCGTGAAGTTTTATGACTACCAATTGCTTCAGGGCTCACAAATGTAAGGCTGAAATTTGAGTGCTCCTGTGACAAAGGGATGCGATAGAATTTCATGGTACATACACATTTTCATGTGAGGTTGTAGCTTGTAGTAATAGTGACAGATAACAAAACTAAGCAGTAAAGCACTCGGTTCCCAAAACAAATTTCAAAATACGATGCTTTATTTGCAGAAATGATTATTGAATCAGAACTTGCTAATTTGGAAATTGTCTTTTGAGAAATTCATCACAATGCAAAGTGCCCATCTTTATAACACCATGTGCTTAAATCACCCTCTGGAAGGACTATTTAGTTCTTCTGCTACAGTTAATAGAGAAGCTAATTTTAGGGAGGAATGTTCAGTCATGTGAAAACTGCCCAGGACTGAAGTGAGATTAACTAAACTTGAACATTACAATTTGTAATACTTGATAGAAGGGGAACCATGAATGATCACAGAGTCACAGAATCACAGAAACTTCAGAGTTGGAAGGGTCCTCTAGAGATCACCTAGTCCCACTCCCCTGCCAAAGCAGGATTGCCTAGAGCACATTACTCAGGACTGCATCCAGGCGGGTCTTGAAAATCTCCAGAGAAGGGGACTCCACAACCTCCCTGGGCAGCCTGTTCCAGTGCTCTGTCACCCTCACCGTAAAGAAGTTTTTCCGTGTATTTGAACGGAACTTCCTATGTTCTAACTTGTGCCCGTTACCCCTCGTCCTGTCACTGGGAACCAGTGAAAAGAGTCTGGCGTGATGTGCAAGAGTAGCCACAAATCCTGTAGAAAGTGTGATCTTATTTCTGGCTAGGATTAGAGAAAGTTGGAGACAGAAACTCTGACTCTTAAGAGTATGGGAATAAATCCAGATAAGACATTGAACTTCAGCTTGTGATCTTATCATATGCAAATGACGCACCTTAATATATCACTGTAATCAAAACTACATCTGGATGGTTCTTTGACAGATTTCACAGAAGAAGCTCAGGTTGGAGTCCCCAGTTTATTTGGTGGCATCTGGAAGCTGCTTATGTTCTGCATGCTATAGTGAGGTATTTTTTATATGGTTAAAGTGCAATCTTAGAAAGGTTCCATATTGGAGCCTGCAGTCTTTAGAAAAACTCACACTTTGTCACGGCAGAGTATACTTAATGGTATTTCTTGTCAGGTTTGTAGTTGAAGCCTGATCCTGCAATATCGAAGTGCTGTAAAATAGACAAGTATATGGCTCAGATACTCAGCTGGTTGAAAGGACTGTTGGCTACAATGAACTACCTGCTTTCATTTCAGCTGGGAATGGGACCTTTAGCTTTCTCGAGAGATTCCTCAGACTATTAAATATTGTCCATTATATGAAGCTGTCTGCAGTGGAGGACGCTGGCCTCTCTCTGCTATATAACCTTCCTATCTTTAATTGTGTTGTGGTTTGGGCTAAGCTGGCCGCTAAAATGAACAACAGATGCTCTCTTTAACTTCTCTCCAAAAGGAGAGAAGAAAGAGAGAGACTTATGGATTGAAAAAAAAAAACCTAAACTACTTTAATGATACTTTACTAGCAAAATAATAATAACAAACTATACTAATATTAATAAGAAAATAATGATACATATATGCAATATATAACACTTGTATCGAGCTCCCAGGATGACAATCATGTCACTGGCAGGTGCTGGGAAAGACTCAGACTGGACTCAGCAACAGACAGGAACGGGATTCAGGAACACACGGATCAGGATCAAAGGCAGATAAACAGATAGAGTCCTCCTCGAGTGCCAGCCATTGAAGAAAGAGAGGCTGACACCTTTGATCCCTCAGCTTTTATACCGAGTGTGATGCAAATGGAATGGAATACACTGTTGGTCAGTTTTGGGTCACCTCTCCTGGTGCGGCTGATTTGTAAGGCTTCTGGAGGGGAAAATTTTACTTATACACAAATGGTCAAGAAATGATCCCATAAGCAACTTGAAAATTATATGAAAGTCTAGAAATGATGCTTCTAGCAAATGCATGAAAAATAATTTTTAGAGTTGCAATTCTAAAGAAAAAAGTTTTTAATTTAGTGTTCTACTGTAGACATCCTGTGTAGATGCATCTGTGTTTATATCAAACAGAAAGAAACAGTACCATTTTTCTTACTGATGGATCTTTCTTTGTATCTCCGTGTTATGAAGATACCCATTTATTTTACTTAATAATCAAGAAATACGGTAGAACTTCTTCAGCACTTAATTAAGCACCCATATTTGGTTGGCCAAGATTGTTGCTCTTTCATTCTCAAGTAAGCTGTGATGTTTTTCAGTGTAGGTTAAAAACCCACTCCTTTTTATTCCATGGTGTGTATTTTCTGTGCATGTGTACAGAATTACAGACTTACAGTATTATATATAAACAATAATTTAAATGGGCAAATGTGTTTTAGCATATTATGCTAGCGTTTCACAGAATACTGTAACACTGTTATGTTATAATGCATGTAACTAAATACAGAATATGTAATACATAACACTAGACTGGGTGCTAGCTGCAGGATTAATAGATTTCATATCAGGTCTATTGTGTATTTTTATCACCTTATTTCTGGTCAGAAAATTGAAAGGAATACCAAAAAAAATAAAGCCCCACCTATGTTGTCTCTGATTTCATATTTTAGATGCAAAATTAATGTATTTAAAACACTAATTAATTACTTTTTTGCTGTTTATAAATACATTTTAGAAAACAGTAAATACTTGGTTATGATACATATTAGAATTTTAATTGTGAGCACATTATTACTAGATACTTATGATTAATATGCTGTACTATATGAAGTTATAAATCTGTATTTTTTCCTACTATTCTTTTGCTAATCTGTTGAAAAATTTCCTTGCGTACCGATAATCAATATGCAAAACTCCCCTCAGGACTGCATTTACAGGACGTCATAAGAGAGTGCAGAATACTTGAGGGTATAAAGCCCTGCTCCTGCAAGCTCTTATGTAAGTACTTCCCTACAAGTTTGAAAATAGTCCAAGTGATTTGAACGAGACTATTTGGAAACTTACGTGTTTGAACTTAAGTGTGTGTCCAGACATTTGCAGAAGTAGGGCTTGAATTGGACTTGTCGCATTCAATCCCTACTTTAGTAAAAAAGAAAACTGGAGAAGACAACCCTGTATATGCACAAATATCATGAACTACTAAAAGCAACTGAAAACAGGGATGAATCTAGATCACTGTTTAGTGAGAGGAAAAAAAAAAAAAAGCCCAGGCCTTAACAGTTCTATATATATAATTGCTGCGTTTTTTAAAAGGACTGCTGGTATATCACCTTGTCTGCAGTGACCTTTTGTTGTTCAGCTCTTTCTTTTAGAAATAAATCAGAATAAAAGGAATACTTTGCAACACATTATGAAGTATCGGGGTAAAACACTTTAAAGAAAAGTATAGAAAGCTTTCTTATACATCAGATAATGAAGGAAATGCTGTTTTAACACAATTTATATTTTTATTCAGCTCTTAAACGTGACATCCCTGCCAAGATCCAGCTCTACAATAACTCCACACTTCAACATCTGCAACTTCTTAAAACACTGTTAAACAGATGTAATTCCTGGCATAACTTAGTTCTCGACGGCACTTTTTGTTACATTCCACTAAGACCAAACAGGAAATATATTTCCTTCAGTTTAAGAGTTCAGGAAGAAAATGAGCCCCTCTTTGTAGCACAGAACACAAGGAGACCTTCATTGCTTCGTACCATCAATTAACAGGTCAATGGTAAAGTAAACGGCCAGTACTCTTAGTGTGTCAAAGATGTGAGTAAATTTATTGATGTTGATTCCTTTTAATGTGCATATTTAATTTTTTTTCCTCTCGCAGGTTTTAGGCACACTTTCTCTAGTGCCCTAATGATTTTTGATCCGTATATAGTCCCAGTCAATATCTCCAATGTACATTTTGTAAGCAACTTAAGTTTGGATTTTAATGGCATTTTCATTGGTACAGAGTGCAAAAAAAAATGCAGAAAGATGCCTAGAGGACTTTTTAAAAGCACTTTGTCATTTAATGTTCAGTCAACATCAAATGTTACAGAAAAAACCTTTATGGATCTTAATCACAGGTCTTGTGCATGCTATTTTGGGGAGACATAAGAATATTAGCACTGAAGGTTCTGAATGAACTTTTACCTTTGTGTAAGCCTGAAATGGAACTGGTTTTGTGGTTGAAAAAGTTCATTTGTATTTTATTTGTTTACTGTGTTTAATTTCTTCTTGTATCTCTGCCCTTCCTAGTTTGAACCAGGCCTGGAAACGGAAATACTGAAATATTTGCAGAAATGTTATTCTTTAGTCTATTTTTGGCTTGGTGAAACCACAAAGAACTGGAAATCCTAGCTCTTGAAAAATGCTGTCAGCTATGTTTCCAGATGTAGAGATTAAATAAATAAATAAATAAAATCAGGATTTATCCAAATTTATGAACCCCCTGAGTTTTAGCTACCAGTCATTCATTGAGAGGTTATCGAATATTTCTTTTGGCTTATGTAAATCAGTAAGAAGGATATGTTGCCATATGTTTTTACAGCTCTTGATATACCACTGGACAGCAACACAAATGTCCAAACTAAAATATGACAGAAGACTGCAGTAGAGTTTTTTGCATTAATTCAAAGCAGATCCAAAATTTAAATCTCCTTTGCAGAAACTTTCTAATCTAAGAATCTTCCCCAAATACACTTTTTTTAAAACTGGAGAAGGGACAAGACTGTAAGTAAGTGTGTGTATGCATGCGTGTGTATGACTCAAATTAATTATATATCATTATGGCGTGCAAGTCTGGGCTTGATTTTTGATTAGCAAAGCTGAACTCTCTCTTTGGTTTTACCTAATCTAAGCCAGCAGAATTTAGAAATTTCCCTTTTTTTGTGTGACCTAAGTAAATTCTTTTAATTACTCATTTGGGGTTTTTTTACTGTTTATCAAAAATACTTATATACTGGTATATTTGACACATTTGACTGTTGTTTTTTAACTAAGCAATCTTTCTAATCAATACTAGTCCATATTATATATTCCACCATTCTGTGTAATAGATAGAAAGGATAACTATTTTTGAATTTGATTAATCACATATTTTTTCTTTTTTTATAATCACGTTCCTCTGAAAAGGATATTGCCTGCAAGCTTATCTATAATGCACATCAGCTACTAAAAGGATATTTTGTCAGAATTTCTAGACTTATCTGTGATAAATACTTCCTCTGTAACTCAGTTCTCAAAATACCGCAGTATTTTGTTGCAGTAGTTATTCGTTCTTGCTAGCAGTAGGCCATTTTAAACTATTTGGCCTTTATTTTACAGGACCACACACCATTTTCTCTCTGACACTTGAGAAATATTTTTCCTATATAGCAGTAGTTTTACTTAGAATTGTATTTTTTAATATTTGATTTTCATTGTTTTGGTGTTGGTTTATAGTGAGTTGGTAAACTCAAACAGTCTTTACAGTTGCCTGTAATATTGTCTGTACATGCAATCAGTTATGCTAGTTACAACTATTATGAGTGGTTATCTCTATAACTTGTTCTTACTGCTTATTTCTATAGTAACAACATAATTCACGACCGAGCTAGAGCCCAACACTCCTCTCACTGAGAGATTAAACGAACTTGAAGCAGAAAGCAGGAGTGGAGCAGAGCATCAAGGTGCAGCATTCCAGCCTACCAGCAGCAGGGACAGTGGGATGACACCGACTCTCCAAGGAGGGAAACTGGGCGCGAGTGCCCTCCCAGATGGCTGGGCTTTTGTATTCTGCTTCTGTGAGAATGCTCCCAGCCCAGTTCAGCACAAAATCAAAGAGTGAACTTACATTACCTTTGGGACTGTTCTTTAAAATGATCATAAAACTGTTACGTTGGCTGTATAAGGCAAAGGGGAGTCAGTAAGTTGATGCTAGCTGCCAGTTGAGGCAAGATGGCTGATGCAGTGCAGAGCAGCTTCCTGCGTTCTAACGCTAAGGATGTTTTAAACTAATGTCTGCCTTTTCGCACTAGAAAAATCTAGAAGTGTTCCTACTGTCAATTACAGATAAAAGACAGTTCTGCAATTGCTCCTCCATGTTTCTCGGTTGTTATATATAAATGCCCAGCTGAGGCTGCTATCTCAGTAAATTAATTTACACATTAAATGACATCAAATCATAGAATCATAGAATCGCTGAGGTTGGACGGGACCTTTAAGATCATCAAGTCCAACCTTTAACCTACCCTGACAAAAGCCACTTCTAAACCATGTCCCTAAGTGCCCCATCTACCCTTTTTTTAAATACCTCCAGGGATGGTGAATCCACCACCTCCCTGGGCAGCCTATTCCAATGTTTAATAACCCTTTCAGTGAAAAAATGTTTCCTAATATCTAGTCTAAACCTCCCCTGACGTAACTTGAACCTGTTCCCTCTCGTCCTATCACTTGTCACCAGGGAGAAGGGGTCAGCCCCCATCTCTCTACAACCTCCTTTCAGGTAGCTGTAGAGGGTGATAAGGTCCCCCCTCAGCCTCCTCTTCTCCAGGCTAAACAACCCCAGCTCCCTCAGTCGTTCTTCATAAGGTTTGTCCTCCAGGCCCCTCACCAGCTTTGTAGCCCTTCTCTGGACACGCTCCAACACCTCAATGTCCCTCTTGTAGCGAGGGGCCCAAAACTGAACGCAGTACTCAAGGTGGGGCCTCACCAGTGCCGAGTACAGGGGGATGATCACTTCCCTAGTCCGGCTCACCACACTATTCCTGATACAGGCTAGGATGCTGTTGGCCTTCTTGGCAACCTGGGCACACTGCTGGCTCATGTTCAGCCGGCTGTCAACCAACACCCCCAGGTCCTTTTCTGCCGGGCTGCTTTCGAGCCACTCTGCCCCAATCCTGTAGCGCTGCATGGGGTTGTTGTGACCCAAGTGGAGGACCCGGCACTTGGCCTTGTTGAACCTCATACCATTGGTCTCAGCCCATCAGTCCAGCCTGTCCAGATCCCAATGCAGAGCCAACCTACAATATATTAATGCATCTATTAATGCAATATTAATGCATCTTTGGCAGGTTGAGCTGAGTTTGAAAGCCTCATAAGATAACTGCTTATTCTTGTCTGCTAGCTGATTGTTGTGTTGGGGAAGGGATGTAGGAGATGGGTTTATTTTCCCTGCACTATTCAGCATACATCTTGCTGTTTGACAAGACTTTTTTTTTAAGATCGTGTATTTATCTTACCAGGCCTTTTAAAAAAGTTCAGTCTGTGAAAGCAGAAAGAGGCAGGATGTCAGAAATTCCAGCAAGAGATGAAGTACTTCCATCAGTAACTTTGTCTCGTTGTACTTAAGTGCTAGTATTTTTTTAAAGAAATGGGAAAAGGTCTAGGGCAAAAATCTCAAACCCTTTAGGCTCAGGATTCTGTAATGGTACTGGAGTGCTGTGGGAATACCACAGAGGCTTCCTGTAGATCCCTTAAGTGCCTGGAGATAATCTGAGTATGAGATTCTCTTGGCTGTATGTGATGTTCAGTTAGTATTTCCATTTATTTAATAACAATGTTAGTCCAGTGTGCTAATCTGGACCAATTAAATTATTTTTTTGCCTTTTGTCCGTAAGGCTCTAGTAAAGCTCCCTTGAGATTGGGACAGTTAAATCCATTTACCTTTCCCATCATTTACATAATTGGCAGACATTGTAAAAATAAAAAAAAAAGCAAGTAAAACTTACTGACCTTTATAGTTAAATGAAAGCTTGCATGATAATCTTACAAGGCTAAGAGGGACTGAATATTGTCTATTTGATTTTTATATATTACAAAAGTAGCTTTTTTTTCTCTGTAATTGTTCTTACTTGGTTTGGATCAAAGCTCCCAAACACTGTGCCTGGAAGGAGTGAAGAATTTATCATCACCTCCTCGAAAGAATCTGTCTTGGTTGTTATAAATTTAAGAATGTGATCTGACATATAGCACAATTAATGGGATTTCTTTTCAAGAATTGTTCATTTAATCCCTCTTTTTTCATAGCCTATAAAAAAATGGATCCTGCGGTGCCAAAAAGTGCATTTTCAGATATCGTATGTGACTAATTTAGTTATTAGTGCATATATTTACATATAGTTTGTACTGGTGCATCAGTTTTGAAAATTCACTAAAGACACAGGAATGGTGTTGAATGAATATTTCATACCCTATTTTTCCAGACTGCAAAGTTGGTGGTATATTCTGCATTATCTTTGATCTCTTGTGGTTTAATGAGATTTTTTTTTAAAAAGTGTAATGAAATCTATCACATAGCTCTTCAGCCAGTGGTATTCATAATAGCTTTGGCTTGTGTTTTTATTAACAATCTTGAACAAAGGTAGGAGTATGCTGATGAAATGCACTCATGTATTTATAACAGGAATGTTTATGGTAAGATGAGGGATCATTAATTGGAAATAGTATCTAACATGGAAAGACTTGACTATATGTCATGTGTCACTGTTGTTACCCACCATGAAAAAGGAAGAAGTCTTCCAACCTATTTCATGAGGTATTTCCAGTAAGGATGGGAAGGTAGATGTCATATTAAAACATATTGATCAAGTCTCATTGAATATAATCTACCACATCAAACTGAAGCTAATGCAGAGAGGGATAAATGGGAGAATAGAAAACCTGCTTCACAAGAAAAGACTAAAAGATGTTGGCTTTCTATAAATACTGTCATTTCTTTCAAATTGAAAATCAGGTGAAACATTTCTATCAGCTAAGAATTGAGCTTTTCAAACATTTCTACAAATACAGAAAATAGAGGCAAGTTTTGATGCTCACTGTATACAACACAAATGTCTAAGCCCTCTCTCAAACCTGTCAGTATTTAAAATAGGGCTCAGTTCAGTGTTACATGGTTGTTTGGGGTGTGAACCTAAAGCTTTGGGATTTATTTACAACTTCTGTATTTGTCCAGATGATTAACCTCATTGGGAAGGGTAAAGAATCGGTTTGGGAAGTTCAAATGACTTAACATTCTCACATGCGTGACTGGTCAATGGGCTGTGTCATTTCAGAATTTATTTTCACTACATTCTGGGAATATTTGGAATCAAATATTAGTAACAAAAATTTATGCCATGCTTTTCTATTTTTCATGTATTTTAGAAAAGTCTTTGCAACTTTTGAATTCTGGAGGCTACTAAAATTCTACCTTGAAGCAACCTGCTAATGTCAGTGCAAAGTTGATTTTAATTATAGAAAGGTTTAGATTTTAGAACCCTGCAGGATAAATATCATAACTAAAGGAATTAATGCACATCTTAAATGCACATTGTAGGGGGAAAAACTCTCCAAGGACAGACACATGCCTCTTTCCGTTGGTGCTTGCCTCTAATGTCAACACCTTTACCATGCAGCAATAGGCACTAAAATTACCCACAAAAAAATGTGATATCATTCTCAGGAATTAACACATATCACACACTGTAGTTCTAGGTTCATGATTCCAAACTCACAAAATCTTGTCAGCATTCTTCATCTTTTAAACGCAGTTAAAAATTCGATATCAAATATACACTAAAAATTGGAGGGGTGGGGTGAGGGAGAAATATCACATAGCAAAGCAAACATATAAAATTGTACTCATTATGTTTCTTTGCCCATTGCTGTTTTCCTGAATGTCAAAGAAGGAGTTCACCTGTATTCCTTAAATGTCCTATCACAGACAATATTTAAAAATAGTACCGTCCCTAAAAAATATTCTGTGGTAAAAGGAAATGCTGCCAAATTATGCAGCATCCCTTATGAGTTTTTGAACTTATCCATCCAGCTTCATGTCAAAATTGTGCTACACTGAACATTCGTGCAGAATGGCAATATGCTTTTAATAATATTAACATAAAACTGTGCATGTTGGGGACAGGTTTGGAGGATATCCCTTGGAATGCTGCATTTCCTTTTTAATCCAATGTGGCAGTGTTTTTCCATGCCCCCTACAATCACGAGGAACATTGCTGTTGCTGTGAAACTGAAGGATGGGGAAAGGGAGGTATAGATTTCACCAAACAAGAGAATGTAAGGGTGTATGTGTTTTCAGTTAAATCCAGCAGGACTTTTGGAGTAGTAATTGGAAGAATCTTCCTGAAAATAATTAATTAGTTACGAGTGGGGCATGTTTAGGCTCAAAACCTTAAATATATACTATCCTTGCACTTGGTGAGAAAGACAAGCTATGTGTTCTGCAGCAGCCAGACCAAGCAAGTCCTGAAAGTACCAAAACCAAAAAATATTTTGTTTTGTTCTCTTGTTTCTTTTTGAAGCTAGGTATCTAAATGTATGAGGAAGGTGCTTGTGTAAAATTTCTGGGGCGTGTTCTTTTGGCTGAATTATTAAAATAAACCTAGGCACTACAGAAAGGGTACGCTGATGAGTTTTTATTTTGACCTGGGCAGAGTTTCTCTCTATTTGCCACACACACCCCTTCAAAGGACAAATAATATCTTTTTTGCTTCCATATGTGATAGGTCTCTCTTTAGAGCTTTCTAGTGCCTCCCCTTAAACGACTGGAGATGGTTAGCAGGGGCCACGTGGACTAACTTTTCTCTTGGATCTAATTCCTCTCCTCAGTATTGCCAGCTGTCATTTGCCTAATGAGGAAAATGCTCACTTAAGATTTCTAGCTGCAAGAGGCAAGGAATCTAGTATCTATTTCTTGTTTTGGAACTGTGCTGCAGGCCCAGTCTTCAAAGAGGACTCAACATTAGGTCATAACCAAGAATTTAGGAGAGTGATACTTACGTATTTAAAAAATTATTTATGCACAAAAACTGACCTGGAAGATTTTTTTCCCCCAAATTTGTAACCCCAAACTGGTGAGACTCCAGAACATTTCATCCTTTCTGAGCCTCAAGCCTCGCAGAGGTCAGATATGCTCATGATTTTGTTTATTTTTAATCACAATAAAACCTTTCACATTTTGTTAGTCTTTTGCAAAGACACCTTGAAAGAGAGGACTGAAAAAACAGGGCAACATTTATTATTTAGGGATGTGCTCCCTGCTGTGAAAACGAATTTAACCTTGATCTTGCTCAAATGAGACATTTTTACTTAAAATTCACAGTCCAGCTTCTCATGTGTTTCCTATTTGTTATTTTTTAAGGATGTTCAAGTTCACCAGAAGGTATGTAGAAGGAATTGAAGTAGAAAACATTTTAAAAATGTCTTAATACCCCACTAGAATATAAAAGGTTAGACATTTTGGAGTATTTATTGTATATCAGTTGCCCATGTGAAAAATAGGAACCTTTCAGTGAAAAAACACTGGAGGAAAAATTAGTGTTTTCATTATTACATTAAAATAGGAATTGAATTGTTAGAAAAATATTATCTCTGGTTTGGGTTTTGAATGTTTCTCAAACTAAGACCAGGAGTGATTTGACTTGAAATCAGTTTCTGAAAATTAGATGAATCCTTCATACTTTGAGAAAGAATAGAAAAAAAAAGTGACAATAGGTATGTGTGTATGTGTTTGTCTCTCTATATATGCACCCTCTAATATGAATAGGGAACACACATTGAAAAATGTATCTTCTTTTTTCAAGTACTATATCTGGTATATTCAGCTTACTCAGTTAGCATGAGAAATTCCAGATTCCATCAACTTCTTGGAAGAGTTGTAGTAGTGGAAGTATATTTTAAGCAGCTGGTTATAGGAAGTGGACTTAAAAATGTTCCATGCTTATCTTGGCAGGTAACCATATGCTTTGGCTTTAATTTGAGATCAGCTGATACTCAATTCTTTGGAATATTTAAGAAAAACCTGAACTATAAATAGTTACATCTGCTCCATATCTCTTTTTTTATAATACAAAATAATCATTTACTGGTGGCTATCACAATTACATTTTCTGAATTGCTTTTATTTTCTGCAATGTACTAATAAACATTCTAAAGCATTGGTCTTACCACCAATTACTAACAAATAAAGGGAAAATTTTGTGCAATAAACTCCTTTCTCACAACAGTGTACAAATGTCTCATTTACTGAGAGTTACTGCATCTGCAATACAGCTGGATTCAAAGTTTTCTTCTGTAAACGTCATGAATAAACTCTTTTGTCTTAGTTTTGAGGGAATACGTGAACTGCAAGAACTGCATAAAGTAATATTTTGCTTTCTCTCTCTCTTTTTTTTTTTTTTTTTCCCCCTGGAAAACATTTCAAGCCCCAGTCCCTTACCCTGAAAAGAAAAGCATTTGCTCACTGCATCTGACCAAGAAAGCAAAACTCAATGGATGTGAACAGTGACTTCTGTTTTCTTAAGGCTGGTTTTATAAGACAGAAGGCCTAGATGTTGAATTTTTAGGCTGCCCAGGTATGGCTTATGTTCTGTGGAGAAAAACACGAGCAACATTTATGAAAGAAGAGATCTGATAGTAATTTACTTAGCAAATTATTTTCTGCAATTTGTTTCTTCTGGTTATGTTCTAATTAATTAGGCTTCATGAAGAAAACCATACAAACCACAAAATAAAAATGTTTAATTAAAATAATATGTTTATAAATAGATTCTCCCACAACAATTTTAATAAAGTTTTTCAGCTTTGTCTGAAATTAAGGGGAAAATATTTATGTGAAGTTTTATTTAAATATCTATTGCTGAAGGACTAGATGTCGTGAGGTCAAATTAAAATGCAGTATTTTTTTTTCTAAGTCAGAAATAGATTTCAGTAATAATACTTACGCTAAAATTACTAGCCAATTATTGTGGTTTTGAGAACAATTTTTCACTATTTGTTAAGTATAATCTTTCCTTTTTGCTCTTTGATACAATGAAAATCTACTCCCAAACAAAAGAAAAAATACACATCTTGCAAAAACGTACATACTTCTGTTTGTAGGAAACCCATCTTGTCCTTAGCGACATAAAGAAATCTTTTTCAGACTAGCCTAAGAAAGGCTGTCATCCTTCAAACCTGCAATTCTCTTTTCTAAATTCACAGCTAGAGTACAAATGTTGTTACTTGTAATAATGTTTCATTCTTTGCAGTTTGGTAGGCTGGAGGGTAAACTTCAGACAGCATTACGTTTTACTTACTCTCTGTAGTAAGCAACAGAGTTACTCTCTGTCCTCTTATGAGCAATATTTATCGAATTAGATGTATTTTTAAAAATATTCTGTATTGAGGATGATCTGTTCTGGAATAATTTTCTCTTGTGATCCTTATCACAATGTGTATGCTGGTCTGTTGCCTGTCTTAGGCAACAGAATTAATTCTGAATATATGTATACTTCTTTATCACCTTAAATTTGCTGCTTATGCATTAAAATATTTTTCTGGTAAAGAAGGTGAGAAATTCAAAATGGCTACTTATTTTTGGATTTTGTTTTTTTCATTTGAAGACAAAATTATTGTATTTGCTTTTTTTTTCTGAATGTTTGTAAAATTGGTTTTGAGATGCACCTGATTTTGGTGAAAATTACCCATTTATACACTGATGCCAAAATCATTGGGCACTAATCTTCTAATACCTCCACACAACTTGAATTCTGAACATATTTATCTGCTTTTCACATATGCTGTCTTTTCCATCATGTTGCTTTGTTGACTTTCACTGGTATGTCTTCCTTTTTTGAGGATTGTCACTAGGATACTGACAAAATTAGGTCTTGCTGTAAATTGACAATTAGTAAAGAAAAATAGTTTCTGTTGTTTATCCTTCAGAAGATAATCTGTGTCTCCATGTGAATCTCTGACAAAAAAACTTAAGCAGCATTTGTGATATGCTGCTTAGCACCTCGAAACATTACATTATCTCATTGGTCAGTTCTGAAACTATTATTACACACCTTTTATCAAATTTTCCAGTGAATATTTTTTTTCCTCTTAGAAATTCTGAAAACACTTTTGGGCTGATTTTTAAACTGATTGCATATTTCAGACACCTTCATGATATTGAAAAGGGAATCTATTGCAATGCTCATGGTAGGTGGCTAGGTGGGAAAGTGGTCACCAATAAAATCTTAGTCCTGTATGTTTCAGCACATCTTGAAATATCCAAAATACCCACCCTTATTCTCTCTCAAAAATATTTTTTCATGGAAATATTTACACTACTTAATTTTAGAATTTTCTAAATTAGATGCGTGAATTTGAGTCCTAGGCTCTCTTCCATAGTCAGTGGGCCATGCTAGAGGCAGCACAGGGTAAAATACAGTATGTTTTCAACTTGCAAAACACTTCTTTACATTTAGAAATTAAAAATTAATTTAAAAGGAACTTTCCTACCTAATAATGTCCAGTGTGATAAATAATCACCTTTCTGTTTGAATTTGAAAAAAAACATAATTGCAGTTGGAGAGGGTATGTAAAGAGTCTTCCCTTCCCAGGATTTTCATTTTTCCACGGACTGTGGAAAAGATGCAGATGAATTGCTTTTATCCTTTAAACTGCCAAAGAAATTTGGGCACTAAACTTATGAGAACTAGATTTGCAAATAACTGGAAGATGGCATTTTTAGTTTTAACCAAGCCTATGGAAAGTTGTCAACCCAACCATGGCTTGGCTCATTTTTTTCTCAGGTTGCATCTGTATCCGTAAAACTGAAAGTTTTTCTTTTTGAAATAGAGATCAGTTTCCAAATCCTATTGTAGATTAATTCATAATATGGCCTGACAAACAATGGGTATGGTAGAATAAGAGACTTGTTTGGTATATGAGCAGGAATAAAAAGATAGCAAGAAGACAAACCGTATGTAAGGCTTATTGCTGAAGCAACATGGCTAAAGCAATGCTGTCTCATTGAAATACTTTAATAACTGTCAAATCTTTAAGCCAAGTAGATGTTTTTGCTATTTTAATTGCAGTGTTGGGTAACTGATCTGGAATACCATCGACCAAATCACTTAGAATTTAATTCACCTTTCAGTCATACTGTGATAGCGTGGTTATTTGATGCAGATGACCTTAGGTAAAGAGTTTTCTGTGATGGATCTCAGCTGTATTACTATTTTTTTAATATTGGCTAACTGACATCAGATGTGGTTCTTCTGTCATTGTCTGTGGGTTATCGTTGTCTACGAGTTGAAAATAGATGTAGGTAGTCTTTGGCAGTCTTTACTGAGAGGACAAAGTATTGTGGAAGTTAAAGTTATGTTTTAATTATTAAGGGAAGGTTGAGGCTAATAACTCTCATTTTGTCCTGATCTTTACTCAACAAAAGGAAAAATAACTTGTTTTAATGAAGATTTTTCCAGTACAAAGTTTCCTTTTTGGCAATTGTAAGTCTTAATGGTATAATGTGCATGTTACAGGGTGATTATATTTTTTATGAATGTTAGTGTACGTGTAATATTTGGTTATTGTTACTTTTGGAGCAAGACACATTCAGTCATGTTTTGTTTTACTTGTGTGTCTCAATATAATGATTTTTATTATTACTATTTTTTGTTAGTAAGGCTTTAAACAGGTTGCATAATGAATGAGGTGGGGGTGACTTGTATTCAATACCCAACTCCAGTTAGTACTTATATACTGCATTTATGCAACACATGTACAAAACATTTTATATACTCAATTGGAGGCTAGGTATTTATGAATTATGTTAACGGAAAGACATATATTCTGGTCCTTTTCCCCCATGTTATACTGGAGTCCTCCTGACGGAATGTGTGGCTGGGAGTGCCTAGAGAAAGCAGCCAAGACATGTTGAGGAAGCATAAACTCAGAACATGTTTTTGCCCCTAAATTGTTTCACATTTTACAGGTTATCTTCATTCTGTGTTATTTCTGTTCTAGACTGTGTAAACACCTCCATCAGACCTTCATCCTCAGGAAAATTTGTCTGTTTTCTGGTTGTCAGATGGCAAATCAGCAGCCAAAACGAACACTGAATCTCGTATATCTGAATATTAACTTTTTACTCTGACAGGAAGATTTAAGAAAAAATCATCTTATGATTTAAGAGACTGTGCTTCATAAAAGAAAAAAAAAGGAATAAATATTAACCAAAACACTAGAAATGTGTTCTGAACAAAGTTCCAAAGTTTTCTTGGCAACAATAGCAACAACAACAGAATTAGAACCACACAGTTGACAGCTCTTGCACAATCACACACGCTGTCAGAAAGGAGGTTGGCCTGAATTGTAACTAGAGGCTTTACTAAGACATGCAAAATACATATCTGGAAACTTGGAACAAAATTTCCAGAATATTCACAAATCTCTTGTGAAAATGTCAAGGTGCAGAAAATTAGCAGTTTAGGCTAAGCATACAGTTGATAATTTCATTTAATTTCCCTTTTGCACATGAACGTGGAACAATTCTTGGCAAGGGACAAGCATACAGGAAAGAAGTGGGCTGGGGAAAAGCCTGCCAAGAAGACAAGTGGCAACATGGCTTGCAAGTCAGTGTGCTTACAGTTTATACAAGGCTGGAAGAAAGCACTGTAAAAGAAACAAGGCAATTGTGGCAGAGGTAGATACACAATAGCAGGCAGACTTGGTGGATATGCAACAGTTTTCCAAACACGACAACTGTGTTAAGAAAATCTTAACAGATGCCTTATCCAATCATGCCTGGGCCATGGCAAACAGCAAATCGGGGCCCTTTAGCAAAGGGCACAAGCCTCAGAAATTACACGCCAACTGTGTAACAGATTTTTTAAACCAGCCTTTAAACAAGCTTTTAAAGCAGAGTAATGTTCATCATTTTGTTACTGATAATGAAGTAAAAACCTCTGTCATAGAGCATTTTAACAGGACACTCAAAACCAAGATGTGGAGGTCTTTTACAGCACACGCTGATGTGTTGTCAGAGCCTATAAAGACCTTCTGTAGAACTATTAGTGCTGGGCTTGTGGATGTAGTTGAGAAGTAACCAAATTAAAGTACAGTAGGGGTAGCAGCTGTTGCTCTGGCTTACCAGTTGATCCCCCAGCATAATATCCATCTGGCTGAAAACAGGGGCCAGTGGGTAATTCATGAGGCCCATGGCCTCACCAGCTGTGAGGTTGGACCGGTCAGCTTTTACAGTCTTGCAGAGTATTGTTCATATCTATGTAATCTTCACCTTTCCCACCTACGAAAAAGTCCAGAGGTGCAGTGGAAAGTGAAGGCATCTCAATAACGAGGGTTTTCTCAATGATGATCTGTGTTGGGGACACTTCAAACAAATCCAGTTTGTATCTGGTACATCCTTCTGAGCAGCCATGAACAAAAGCCATCCCTTTAAGAATATATTTCCTTTTTCTAGAGGTAGAAAGGGACCTCCTTCTCCAGTTTTCTGTCTCTCTTGCACTGTTTGGCCTGGCTTGTTATTCTTTTTCTTCTTGTCCTGGTCAGACTACTGTCTGGCGCCCACGCTTTTTTTTTTTAAAGGGCTAGGGTAGACATTTCCTCCAGAGGCATGACACAGCTGTCTTTCTTTTAAGGCTTTATCTTTGAACATAAACAAGGCCCAAACCCTCATTATTTGAGGGTTTTTCCAAGGCTGATTACCTTGAGAACATGCCCAAACATGTTTTTTTGCAACATCTTCAGTGGTGCTTCTAGTGCGTGGCTTAACAATTTCCAAACACCTTTTCAAAAGCAGGACAGCCTTTCTAAACAGGATACAAATCATAACTGACATCTGCACCATACATCACAGGAATATCTTCAAAACCAGGGACCCTGTTGCTGGCCTGGAGTCTGTAATAATTCACATACAATGAATCACAATGCAGTATGAAAACTTTTAAAAGCACACCTTTCCACCTTTGAAAAGCACAGGAGCAGGCAATCCCATTGTGTAATAAGTCAGGCTTGACGGAAGCCCCAGGAAACTACAGACCTGTTAGTCTAACCTCAGTTCCTGGAAAAATTTTGCAGAAAATCACACTAGCTGCTATTGAAAGACATTTAAAGAACAATCAGTCACAGTCGACATGGATTCACAAAAGGAAAGGCCTGTCTAACATATTTTACATCCTTCTATGATAAGGTCACCTGCCTGCTGGATGTAGTTTTTATGGATTTTACTAAGGCTTTTGATACTGTCCCTCCCAACTTCTAGACAAGTTGTCCAGCTGTGAGATGAGCAGGTGGATGGTGTGCTGGGTGAAGAACGGGCCGAACAGCAAGGCTCAAAGGGTTGCAGTGCATGGGGCCAAATATGTCTGGTGACTGATCACCAGGGGTATTCCTCGGGGCCAGTTACATTCAGCCTTTTTATGTGTGATCTGGATGGAGGAGTTGAATGCACCCTTAGCAAGTTTGCTGATGATACTTTCTTGAGGGACAAGAGGCCTTGCAGAAGGACCTAGTTAGATTGGAGCGCTGGGCAATGGTCAATGGGATAAAATTGAACAAGAAAAAATGTGAAATTCTGCACCCAGGATGGAGTAATGCTGGGCACAAGTACAAATTGGGAGAGGAGTGGCTGTCCCTTGCTAACAGCAGGAAATGGAATGGTGTAAATATAAGTGAGTTACTGTCTTTTTTCATACATACAGAACCTTCTGTTGAACATTTGAAAGATACTTGACAGACATTTAACTCACTGAGCCTCAGCAGACCCCATCCAATACACAGCTTACATTGTCTTCATTTTATGGCAGAGTGAGTAAATTTCAGGGGCAATCTGTCCTGAATGCTGTGTTATTTCTGGTGCATTCCTTGGCTTCCCTTTTTTCTTTGTTTCTTTTTGCTTGTCCTTTGTTCTTTTTCCTTTCTCACCCCTTCTCCTCCCTCTCCTTCCCCCCTTTTTCTTCCCCTTCCCTCATTTTCCACTTCTTCCCCCTTTTGCCCTACTTCCCCTCCCTCTTCATTTGCCCCTTTTGTCTTTCCTTCTGCCTTAATTTAAGGTGTAGGCCTAGGAATGATTCTGCATAATGTTCACAAACTAGCCATGTTTGCAATTGGTGGGCCCTTGATGAAATAGGGGAATGACTGCAAGCTCCACTGCTACAGAAAGAAACTGGAAACTAAAATTTCCCTTCTATTTGATGAGGCTTTTTATATCATGAGTATACAATGTTGGGCTCTCAATTTGCATTTGGTTATTTGAAAACACTTGTCCAATTTAACAACAGTAACAAAAAGGATAGAATCATAGAATATTTTGTGTTGGAAGGTACCTTTAAAGATCATCTAGTCCAACCTGCCCTGCATCTGAGCAGGGCTCAGAGTCCTGTCCAGCCTGACCTTGAACATTTCTAGGGATGGTGCATCTACCTCCTCTTTGGGCAACCTATTTCAGGGTTTCATCACCCTTATTGTAAAATGTTTCTTCCTGATATCTAATCTAAATCTACCTTCTTCCAGTTTGAAGCCATTACCCCTCGTCCTATCACTACATGCCCTTATAAAAAGTCCCTTTCCAGCTTGCTTGTAGGCCCCCTTCAGATACTGGAAGGCTGCTATAAAGTCTCCCTGGAGCCTTCTCTTCTCCAGGCTGAACAGCCCCAACTCTCTCAGCCTGGCTTCATATGAGAGGTGCTACAGCCTTCTGATAATTTTTGTGGCCCTCCTCTGGACCCACTCCAACAGGTCCATGTCTTTCCTGTGCTGAGGGCTCCAGAGCTGGAACTGGTACCCCGGGCAGGGTCTCATGAGAGTGGAGTAGAGGAGCAGATAAATGCTAGAGCATTTTCCACTGAAATTCATAGACTTAATGGATACATTTGAAATTCACACTTTTTAGTAAGGCACAAAAGAAGATTTTTCAACCTAATTGATTACCAAAAGCCACGGATGTTATAGAGATTATACATATAAATAATAACTTAGTGGGGAATATCCAATAGAAACACCTTTCTTCCCTTATAAAAATTTCAGACATTATTTTAAAGATTGTATCTGTGGTATATTTTTAATTTGAGATAGTGTTCAGGAACTCTTATAGAATAAATGTCTCTAAAAACTCACAATCTGTTGAGTAGGCAGTCCCAAACCAGAACAGCTCTGTATGCATAGTGGGGTAGTAAATTTAATTCTCAGTTTGCTACTTTGACTAGGAATTAAATATTAGCAGTTTATGTTTGACAGGAATGTTAAAAATGAGTAGTGTTGCTTGTACTATATTCTGATTGCTCACTTTCTGAATAGATAGGAATATACATTGTAATATTCATCCCAATGCTTCTTACGTTTTGTCTTTTCATTCATTGCATTAATTGGCTGTTCTTGTTGAATATACAATTATGCATGACTTTTTGAGGGCTGTGGTTTGGTGTTCTAATATTTTCTTAATAGAATTTGTAGTGAGTTATTTTAAAAAGCATATTTGATTCCTAAAGACAAAATGACTTGAGAAAAAAATTAGTGAAATGTATTAACGTTGAAAGAATACATTTATGTGGCTACATCATTTTCTTATAAAGAGTTGGCACTAAATATATTTAACTCCATTTTGAACACAGTGTCATCAACTGGATATTAGAAGCAGATTTGACCTTCTGACCCATTTTGTAAACAGATGGTCTTAGCCAGGAGTAACAGCATGTCTCTAAATGATATCATGTGGTTTGCAACACCCCTGGGAAGGAAAGGATTACATTGCTGTGTTGCAGCTAGGTAACCCTATAGCCCCAAAGTCTGAAACAGTGACACAAACATTCCACTGCATATTCAGTCTATTCATCAGTGAGCTACCATGTGTCTGCTGTAAGGATCTTGAAAGGCCTGCAATTGGTCCATCAAAAGCAGCTTGCAGCTTAATTTTTTAGTACTCCACTATATTAGGATGGAGACGGGTTTTACAAAACAGCTCTTTTAGTTTATACACTTAGAGCTTTATGAAAGAGAGAGCATGAAGTGTGGTGCATCCCACAGCAGTGAATTCTCTTTCTTCAGCCTTCACATGTTATACATCTGTGGAATTTCCAATGAAATCCAAGAATAAAAATTTGCAATATCTGAATTTATATCGTATCAAAATAAGTGTTTATAAGCCTTTAAAGCAAATGTATTGCACATCCATATGTGTCAGTATAACTGCCTTGACTTCAGTTATTTCAGAATTCAGTATGATCAAAATCTTCACGCTCACCTACCTTTTCTCACCATCAGATGTGAGACTGGCATTTGGCAAGGTGGTATTAAAGGCACAGCTCAAAGCTGCACTTTGAAAAACGTGGATATTACTTTCCGTCTACAAGTTGCATTTCATATTTTAATTTTTGCATTTCATAAAATCTATTTACTACTTGAATCTAGATAAGCTTAAGTGGTGACTATAAGCATAACTTGTGTCAATCATCCTTTTCCAACCAGTTTTTATAGTGGTTCTTAATATTATCATAGAATCATAGAATCAATCTTCATGGTTGGAAAGGACCTTTGAGATTACCGAGTCCAACCAAACACACACAAAAAAACCCCCCCAAAACAAAAAACAAAACCCCAAAACCCCTACAATCTCTGTCACTAGAGCATGCCCTGAAGCGCCAAATCTATCATGGGCTTTGGTAACACAGTTTGGCTTTTAGTGATTCACTGGTAACTTTTCAGTTGAAACATATCAGGCGTTTTGGAAAGCAATTTCCAATACCAAGCGTTTGGAGAAAGCAACCTGGTTTCACACATTTACCCTTCAAATGATGTGTCTTGATCTTCCTACTTACCCAATTTGCTGAACAGTGAAGTTATTTTCAGAAAGAAATTTGATGTAGAACACACATAATCTCTTAAATAACTGTTTTAAAATATGGACCTTCCTTCCCTCTTGTGTTTTTCTTTAAGAACTGATTCTGGGTATGATGTGGACTGTGCCTCAAAGGCTTCTTAATAAAAGTAGCTGGCCATCCAAGACAAAAAGAACAGGTAGAATGCTGTCTTTATTATTTTCTTCACAATACCAGTTAGTTTATAATATTTGGTGTGGTGCACATTTGAAATGGCATACATTGAATGATTTACTCCCTCTAGCTATTGCAAATGTGGATGCCTGCTCTAGGGCCATAGTCCACTTTGTGTTGTCCAGTGTTAAGGGATGTTGACACAAATCTAGCCCTAAGACTGTAGTCTTTCTTTCTAAGCCTTTCCTACCTTATTGATCTTCTTTTTGTTCTTTGTATTCTGGCTTTTGAAATGTCAAACTTCTTAGCAGTCATCTTGAAATCTCCTGTATTTTCTTTTAAGAAGAATTCTAACATTTTCAGCTTTTTAACATTTGTAGGTGTTTTTTTTTAAACTTCTTCCTGAGAAAGTATGATAGAGTTTTTTAAACTCAGGTTCTAAGAAGCTTGTAGAGAAATAGTTGTCATCCACCTTTATTAGCAAAAATGTTACTGTGCTGCATTTATGAAGACTACTTTTCTAGTAGTAGGTACACTGTGTAGTTGCCAGTTAGAAACAGGCTGATTTCCTGTACTCAGAGGTTTGTATTTCACATTTTACCGTGAAATGGTAGATGTGAAGACTAGCTTTAAAGTATGCTGTCCAGGAGATACAGTTCTTCCTGTAATCTCTTTTGGTCTGTTGTCAATGAGATGGAGAAAACAATTCATTGAAGCCATTTCAAAGTAATAGCTTATTTCCTCATTTGCTGTTTCTCAGGAGAGAGAGTAACACTATTTATTAAGTTAACTTTCTGTTTTTCAGTGAAATAGAAAATGAATTGTTCTCAATTATGATTTATACATTTATTTTTATATTAGATGCTCGGATAGCTCAGAGGATAGGTGAGAAAATGGTCTTTTTGTTATGGATAATGTCTTCTTGTCTGGTATGTTACTCACAGTGTTTTAGTGGGAGCAGAAACAAAACTACTGCTGAATAGATTGAATGATTTTTATATGCTAGATTATAAAGGACAATGGAATGGTTTAGCATCTGATGCTAGAATTGAAATAAGCTATTGTCTTACTCTAGAATGGAACCCAGTTTATTTCAGTAATACTTATCAGGAGGGATTAATCTCATTTAAATTCACATAAATGATGTAGACCTCTGCATTTATGTTAGCCATATTAGACTTTTCTAATGCTAAAGGAGGCAAATAGGAAAGAACAGACACTTGAGCTATTTTAAATGTCTTAGTTTGGAAGAAAAGGAGCTGCATGCTTGACATACTTCTCTCTACTGAGCATACAGGGAACATAAACAGGGAAAAGGAGATATAAAAGGACTATGAAAGAAAATTAGCCCAGCTATCTGCACTTCATTAGCTGGAAAAAGGAGAAGTAGAACTTCTGGTAGTACTTTGCAGCAAGCCCACTGATTTGAGCATTGATGCAATACTTATGTTTCTTTAGTCACACCTGCTGCTTACTACATTAAAAATTATGTTTCCATTTTTTAAAGGCTCTTTTTCTGGGCATTCTTTTTGATGCTGACTACAGACCTATGCATCATGTACCCAAGGAGTTAGAAAGCCTCAAGAAACACAGAGAAAAGGTACTGTAAAGCTTTCTAAAATCATGTTGTTAAAAGCAAAATTAAAACATTCAGATGTGGGTAAATGTTACTTGCTATTCTTTCTGTAACAAGAATATTATCATCAGTAGGGTTTGCTTTTAATCTCCTCTGTGTTTTATTGGAAAATGTCATCAATTGTGACATTTTTTTCATCCATGTCCTGGTAAGAGATCAAGAGACAAAATATTAAGGGTCTTTCTTTTGTCAAGTCCTCTAGTGTAGGGCCATCACAATAGTTCTATTTTTGGAATATGTCTGATAGAGTAATACTGAAAAAAAAAGGTGTCACCAAAGCCTAGACCCCAAAACCTGCCAATACGTGATGTTTCCTTAAGACTGTGCTCGTGTAAACACACCACCAGGGTCTGGAGATTTGTCAAGAAGTTAAACCAGCCTTTGTCTATTAAAAAAAAGTAAATCCCCTTTGCTATTCTCAAAGCTGAAATAGAAAGAAAGTCTTTAACCCAACAAGTAATATGAACTTGGGGCATTTGCTTTTTAAATTCTTCAAATTAAATTTCAAGGTAGTCAGTTGAATGGAGCAGAACAGAGATTTGCATAGACATTTTGTAATAAAAACATCATCTTTTGTCTTTCATTTCAACTTTTAATTAACTTGATGTTCTTTACTGGCAGACAGTTCTGAAACCATACACCTTAGGTGTTCCACTGGTGAACTGTGAACTGATGTCAACTGAGTTGACAGAGCTTTTTGTTTATCTCCTTGTCATTTCTTACCTTTAGAAGAAAAAAACAAAACCCTGAGGAACTGAAATTGCATTTAGCTAGCAGGACGTAATTTCTAAAGGAGAGTTACTAAAGAGCTAGCTCTGGGCTAAATTTACAACTGCTGTGTAAATGTAAAGAAACGACATAAACCTCCTATAGATCTGTTTGTTGTAACAACACTAACCCGAACACCTAAATTTTATTCTTCAATAGAAGGAGTGCTAAAGCAATTAAACAAATGTAGTTCCTGTTTACCAAATTAAATGGTGCTTTTCAGAGAGAAATAGGGAAGGGGTAGCCTTTATTTTCCTTCAAGATTTCCTCAGCCATGTGATCAAAATAGAACAGGAACTGGTGTAATAATAAAGCAAGGGCTTTTTTTTTAGCTTTTAGTGGTACAGCTTGAAGATTCACAAAGTTGTACTTTTCAGTACCTGAAAATGGGCTGCTGGCTCTCTATAGAGAATAAAGGAATATTTATTTTCTCCAGACCTGCTGTGATTGACACAATTATGACAAACTAAAGGAAGGTGATATACTATTCAAGATCATCTTTAGCCCTCCCACTAGGGCCTGTAAAGTGTTTCCCCTTTCCCTTCAAAAGTGCTGTGGTTAGTCAGCAACTTTCCCAGCAAAAGCAAATCTTCAAAAAGAATGGGAATGGAGAGGATAAGGAGGCTTCCTGGACAAGCTGAGGGTAACTTGTTTAGCAGTGAAAACAAGGATGATGAATGATGGACAGAATAATTGCCAAACTTGCATGAGATTGAGGAGGCTAGGGTCAGTAGATTATCTCTTTTGATAAATTATGTAAGGATTTTGGCTTGTTTCTATGTAGAGTTTGTGAAAAACTCGGAAAAAAAAGAAAAAAAAGAAAGAAAAAATAGAAAGGCTCATGAGCTAGCATAAGTGTTTTCTGTCTTGGTTTTTGTTTTTGATAACAGTGATATCAGAGTTAATATGTTCCCATATGTGGAGTAGTTATTTTTTATTAACACTGATTCTGAGCAGCATGCGAATGCCACCAAATGATGGAAAACATGATTTCTTTTATCCTTTACTATGTTTCAGAAGCATTTAAACTCCTCCAATGAAATCAAGATTGTCCAGTACATAAACACTCTTAAACCACACTATTGTGAGTCAAACCCTGCCCTCAAGAAGTGTTAGCAGAGCCTCAGGTCTCATCTGTCCCAATACAGTGCCCTAGCAAGGCTGCCTCTAATTATAATATATACAAGTAGCATTACACTCAATTAAACTTAAGTAGAGTTAGCATAATTCACAGCATTCAAAAGAGATTGGATTCTCACTTTATAAAAACAGGCAAGACAATGGAAATATTTTAGTTCATTTTTTTTTAACTTTGCCAGGATTAGAATGACCTTGACTCTCAGCCAAGAACATTCCAAGTGAGCTAGCAGCAGGAAACACATCCACTGTTGAGATCATCTTTGCAATCAGATAAAATTTGTTTCCATTTGTGAAAGTCATCCAGCCTCATTTATAGGCAATATTAGTGTACGGTATGTTCACAGCATGTTTTAATGTCACAATGTGAAGGATATGAAAAGAAGTTCAAGTACCAGGATATGCCTACTTTAAAAAAATGTTAAAAAAATGATGCAATACTATTTTTGAAAAATACTATAATGAAATGTCACAGAGTTCATAGTTGTTATTCTAACTTTAAAATTTAACTTTTTCTTCCATTTTTCCTCACAACTTAACTCTGTATTTTTGCCCACTATATATGGGTGCATGCAGTTTCAACCCCATCATACATTTGGAATTAGAAGCCATTGTTTGAGAAGTCAACCAAGACATTATCAAGCTGCCCAAAGTAGTTATATTTGACTAATTGGAAATCAGAGAAACTGCATTCAAAACAACTCAGGATATCAGTGCAAAAGAAGCAGTCCTGATCTTCTGATAAGTTTTAATTTTGATCCATTTCGTCATGCAATCTCTTCAGATTATGCAAATTGGGATCAAGGATATGATGAATGCTAGGGGAGGCACCTTTTTTGCACAGCACCACCTTAAAGCATGTAAAAAATGTATGAAAACATGGCTTTAGCTTAAACTTATCAAGGTGGTGGCTGTGAATTGGAGTGACAGAAGTGTAGGTGTATTCTTCTTTGCGTCTTTGCATGGCTGAGTGAGGTAATTTCTTCAACTGCCTCTCCTACATATGCCCATGGATGCCTCTCAGATCCTGTGGAGGCAGGAGGAGAGAAAGGTTTTACAGTCTCACTAATTTGTGTGAAATTCTTTTCAAGAAAATCACTTGTAATTTTTGGAAGATCAGTCACAGAAATTCTTGGAAAGAAAGAGTGGAGGTAACAGCAGATATAAAAAATCAGAGATTGTGCTACAGATGGTGTTGCTGTTTTCCCGGATTCTGAACAGAACAGAAAACCTTTACTTTTAATAGCTTTGAACTCATTCAAATAATGTCTATGTTGGAAGACTGAGAGAAAGAGAAATTAGGGACAAAAATGCGATTTCAGTTAGACTTAGCAGATTGCTGTGACCTACTCCTTTCTCCCTATCTTCCAAATCTTTGAGTTTTGGGAGTTAAGAGGAAAGCTTTACTGGGATGAATTAGGTGGTATTGCGATGAATTGTGACTTGAGATAAAGAGGCCTCTTCTCTCTTCCCACTCTTCTTACTCTCTTCGCATTGCTGAATATAAAGATATTTCTTAGGGGGAGGAAGCAACAGCCTTTTTTAGGTGATATTGCTGAAGAAGAGGTGAGCTACTAGGTCACCAAAGACTTCACAAATCAAAGAGATTTTCAGTGCCAGTTGTGGAAGAAGGATTTGGAGGATGCTGGCAAGTCTGCTTTTATTATGGTATCAGGAAGAAGCATACTTGGCTTTTAAGGGACTTAAAGTTAGACAATCCATGTGCCTTTATAAGTAGGTTTTGTTTTCTGAAAAATCAATTTTTCTTAGTCTCATAATTGAAGAATTAATGAGATTTTGATTTTTTTTTTTATTTTTTCATTTTACACTTTCTTTTTGTAGGGCTAATTCTGATTTTACAATGACAGTGATTTAGGACTTATTCTACCACTGTAAAGGGGCTGTGCCAGTGCAGAAACAGTTTCAGGGAGTTGATAATCAATGTGTTTAATTGCCTGTCCTTCTTTCTTGGGCTTTATGCCTGTCTCTGCCACTATGTAATTTCTGAAAGAACTTCTTTGCCTCAAGTTGATGTGCATATTGTTTAGCTTTTAGGTAACTAATCATCAAAGCATGACAGGTAGAAGTTGCTATATGGCCACAAATTGTTTGTAGTAATTATTAAAGAAGCCTCATTAAAGCTCAATTTACATTACTAATATTGTACAGTAATGAAAATACTGAACGTATTTCCATGAGCTTTTTGTGATGAACTTTGTTCTACCTATAGAATTCTTTTTTTTAGTGACGTTCAAGCTTTTGTCTCACCATGACTTTTGTGCTTTTAAAGTTTTGTATTTTCAGGCACCGGACTTATTTCTACACGGCAGTGTACATGTCTGATGATTCATTAGAGAATTGGTGGCTGAATATCTGCAAAGGTCAACACTGCGGCTATCTCAGCTTCACAGAATCACAGAATGATTGGGGTTGGAAGGGCCCTCTGGAGATCATCTAGTCCAACTCCCCTGCCAGAGAAGGGTCACCTAGAGCAGGTTGCACAGAATCGCACCCAGGCAGGTTTTGAATGTCTCCAGAGAAGGAGACTCCACCACCTCTCTGGGCGGCCTGTGCCAGGGCTCTGTCACCCTCAAAGTAAAGAAGTTCCTCATCATGTTAAGATGGAACTTCCTATGTTCACGTTTGTGCCCATTACCTCTTCTCCTGTTGCTGGGCACCACTGAAAAAAGACTGTCCCCATCCTCCTGACACCCACCCTTTAAGTATTTATAAGCATTGATAAGATCCCCCCTCAGTCATCCTTTTTCCAGACTGAAGAGAGGCAAATCCCTCAGCTTTCTTCATAAGAGAGGTGTTCCAGTCCCCTAATCATCTTCATAGCCCTTTGCTGCACCCTCTGCAGCAGTTCCCTGTCCTTCTTGAACCAGGGAGCCCGGAACTGGACACAGTGCTCCAGATGTGGCCTCACCAGGGCAGAGTAGAGGGGGAGGATGACCTCCCTCAATCTGCTTGCCACACTCTTCTTGATGCACCCCAGGATTGGCCTTCTTGGCCACGAGGGCACATTGCTGGCTTATGCTCATCCTGTTGTCCACCAGGGCTCACAGGTCTTTTTCCACCGAGCTGCTCTCTAGCAGGTCAGTCCCCAGCCTGTACTGGTGCATGGGGTTATTCCTCCCCAGGGGCAGCACCCTACACTTGCCCTTATTGAATTTCATAAGGTTCCTCTCTGCCCAACTCTCCAGCCTGTCCAGTTCTTGCTATATAGTGGCACAGCCTTCTGGTGTGTCAGCCACTCCTCCCAGTTTTGTAGCATCAGCAAACTTGCTGAGGCTGCACTCTATCCCTTCATCCAGGTCATTGATGAATAGATTGAAGAGGACTGGACCCAGTACTGACCCCTGGGGAACACCACTTGTCGCTGACCTCCAACTAGACTCTGTGCCCCTAATCACGACCCTCTGAGCTCTGTCTTTTGTCCAGTTTTCAATCCACCTCACCGTCCATTCATCAAGCCCACTCTTCCTAAGCTTACCTATGAGGATGTTGTGGGAGACAGTGTCAAAAACCTTGCTGAAGTCAAGGTAGATAACATCCACTGCTCTCCCCTCATCCACCCAGCCAGTCATGCGATCATAGAACATTATCAGATTGGTCAAGCATGATTTCCCCTTGGTGAATCCACTCATGATAACTTTCTTTTGTTCTACATGCTTAGAGATGACATCCAGACTGAGCTGTTCCATCACCTTTCCTGGGACTGAGGTGAGGCTGACTGGCCTGTAGTTACCTGGGTCCTCCTTCTTGCCGTTTTTGAAGCCTGGAATTAACTTGCCCTTTTTTGAAGACTGGAATTAACTTCCTTAATTTTAAAAGTCACAGGAAAAATATTTATCTCCTGACTATGAAGTGTACACACTTACTGTTGCAAGTCCATATTGTCCATTGCACATTATCCATTTTCAATTGTTTTCAGACTGCTTTTTTCCTCTGGATGCTCATGGCAATATCCTTCTATTCTCTGCATTCCTTCGAGTATTCAGTTCTGATGTGTCAAGCTCAAAGTTTCTTGTTTGTGTGAGTACAACTAATTGGACAAACGAGTCTTGGGGCATTCTAATGTTTATCCTCATGCGTCCCTGTGCTACTTGCTCTTGTGTGACTGCACACACAATTCAGGCTTCAAAAATTTCTTTTAGTTCTCTGTAAATACTGAATAAACTGACACTATTGTGAACCATTTGTGGAATCAATGTTACATTAAAGCTTCTTCTAACTTTGATACCCTAATAAATGATAAATGATAAATGATAAATGATGTACTGTGTTTGATAAATGATGTACTGTGAGTGTTTTATAATCTTACTGAAATGCATACACTGGCAGAATAATGTGAATAGATATTTAGAACTTGCACAATCATGAATTCTACCATTTGTATGGCACCTTTTCTTTTTCAGAAGATAAAAAATTCAATCCAAATGTACTAGGTCATTCTTCACAGGAAATATTAGCCTACTTAGATCTCCAATTTTTTTAATCATACAAGCAGACCATCAGAAGTAGGTTCTGAGTTAAACAGTGGACCATAGCTTCAGTTTAAATTTCATATGTTATTTTCACCACTTTAGATACCTGTCTATGTTCTGATTGGTGCTGCTATCATGATCTGTAAAACTGAGACCCACAGAGACTAGTAGCTGGAACCAAAAAGTGCTGTTCAGAAGACATTGTCCAGAATACTAATCCTGAAAACACTGGCTAAGTTACTATGTGGTTCTACAGGAATGGAAATTCTTTCATTACTGAGTAACAGGGTTTTTTTTCAGATGCCCAAAACATACCATGAGTCTTGACATATGTTGCTGCCTTTTAGTCGAGGATTACCATTTATGACTGACATACTCTATAGTCACAAGACTATACTCCCATGATACTTTTTTAGCAGCTTGACTCCATCTCTTTTTCTGATGAAAGAGATAGCCAAGTTCTGTGGCTTTTTCAGAATACCAGGTCTAGAACAATAAATCTGGAAGCCCTGGTCATTGTTAAAAGTGTCTTATTTATCCATAGCTTAAATAGCAGACTTTGGCTAGCTGTACCTTGAGAGTAATATTCTGTGGTGGTGATGCAGGAAGGACAAGGGACTCTGGAAGCAGGCTTCTAAGAGTCAGCTGTTTTAAGATTTGCTGACAGTTTGCCAAACTTACAGATTTGTGTTGAAAAGGTTCAGTTGATTTTTTCTTAATAGGCTTTCGCTTTATTTTTAAGGATCTTTTAAGGATGACTGCTTCTGAATGTGTGTCATTTTTTGTTCTACATACCCTAGTGAAAAATCTTAAATATATCTTAGTTGCAAGAATCTAGGAACCCATGATTTACCTTACAAGTACTCCTGTTTCTTAGAGACAACTGATTGGCTACATTACAAATGTATTGGGAAATCCATCTCCTTTTGTGCTCTTTTAAAGGTCAGAATTAAAAAGGTCAGAATAAGGCTATTTGGGGAGGTGCAGAATTTGCATGGGGCTATTTTCCATGATTGAGAGGTATTAAGAAACATCTGTATTCTTTTTGTTGTTTGCAGAGCATCAGAACAGACTCCAGCAAATGCAAAAAGGTAATATAAAATGTAACACGATTGTGTGTCTTTTAAAGATATTTATAATGAGCCGGTCATTCTGTAGTGGAAGAGTGTCAAAGCTTGGAAGAGGATTAAATTTGGAAACAACTTCATTCAACCCTCCTAGTAAATTGGGTTATTGGCAAAGTTTCCTGCATGAATTATCTCAGATAGCTAGGGGATGCGCTCTAAATTGTTATGGGAATTTACTTCACTAAATTCTCTGTTAGTGTCATTTGAGTAACCAAAAATAACAAGAAGCCCCTATGAAACTCGAGTGATTTGAGCAATTAAAATAGTTCTGGTATTTTAAAAATTGGAACATACTAACATTTATTTGTGTTTTCTATTAAGTAAGTGTGACAAAACTAAGATGTACTTGTAAATGTGTTCCCAAATCATAAAACAGTGCCTGCTACAGGTTTTCTAAGGTATGACTTTACTTAATTTCACCTTGCAGGAGTAGTGCTGGGAAAGATTTCTTTTTCACAAACACTTTTCTCTCTTAATCCTCTCTCTGGAGAGTTGCCAGCCTGTTGAGAGGAAGAAAATAAAAGAAAAAATGAAGGCCAGAAAGGAGAAAGGAATGAAGCATGAATTTATAGGCATTTCTGCTGCTGCTGAATGGTCCCAGTTTTTAGCACAGACAGTGCTGATCATGTAAGACTTTGAAAGAAAAAGAAAAGTAATTTTGTAGATCTACAAATAGGCAAATATAATGCCTTATTGTTTCAATTAGATAAATACTGCTGTACCATATGTAATCTAATAAGTAAGCCTTTGCAATCTCTATTATTTGTTTTGCAATTATTTTGTCTGTGATTTTTCTCTGCGAAGGTCTTGTCAGACAGTCTGAGCAAACTCTTTTTAATTGTAAGGAAGATACAGGTTTTTCATAATTATGCAAAGAGAATGAAAAAAAACCCCTAGCCATCTAAAGTCTTTTTCATACCTGCAAGATGTCTGTAAAAGGTGAGCTCGTATTTAATCTTTAGATTTGAGGTAACTGTTGGAACTGGTCACTGCTTTTGGTCTGCGCTTGCATGTCTTGTGGTTTCCACAGAAACATTTGTCATGTTGAATTACTTAAGTTCTGCACCATCAGTAGTGCCAAGTATAAAGGTGATAATAGGAATGAAACCTCCTGCTTCTCAGTTTTTAGTCACACTTAGATGACATCAGGATTCTGGTAGCTTAAATTGCATAGAACAGACATTGCTTATGGATTGTAATACCCACTGCACGCACATAGCATGAAGTGTAGTTTAGCCCATGGTTGTTTTTATTTAACTGTTGCAGTTATCCCACAATACGTCCAGTAAGAGCTTTGGAAGTGTCTTGAATCCCTTAAAGTCATCTGGTTAATTATGTGATCTATTTCACTTGGGATATTTATTTTAAGAAAAACAGAAGTAATATTACAACAATGTGCATTCAAAAAAGATTTTGAACTTCATGCATGGTATCCACTTTTTATCTTGAAATTATTCCTGAAGAACATGAGGGAAAAAAAAGATTATACAAACTGAACAGTCCCAGCTTTTAAATCCAGGAAGTATGAATGCCTCTCTAGTTGAAGCAAAAGGAAGAACAGAACATGTATATGAAAAAAATGGAATAGATAATTGTACAGACTGATGTGAATCATTACAGCTGAGTTCTTAGGTCTGACCTTTACTGACTACATTACAAGCAGCTCTGATTTTTAAATGTGAAACACAGACAAGCTTGAGAATTAGTGTAAGCAAATTGGTGTGACACTAGCTTGGGCTTTGGTATTCTAAGCAATTCTTTCCATGAAAGATTTAAGGGAGATAAAGTTTCATGAATATTTTTTTAAGATTGTGGATTTGTGATAATAATTCAAATAAGTGCTATTTAACAGGACATCTTTACTATCATCCTTACACTTTGTTATGCCATCCTAAGTGTGCACTTTATGCCATGCTTAGCATATAGCCTACATATATCCTATGCATACATTTTTCTATATACAGTACTGCCAGAACTTGTGTGTACCCTAAGATTTTAGAAAAGCTTTTTAACGCATTTGGGGAATGACTTAGGCAAACTGTATTTACTGTTTAATACACTAATGAATAGTAGGAATGGTAGGTAAAAGAAATGTTTCAAGGTAATGTACTTCGTTTCCATTCTTGACCATCAAAACACTTGTAAAAATAATAATCTGTCAGTATTTTGGATTTTGTGAATTAGGAACAATCATTAATAACTTCTTCAGATAATGTGAAAATTAATATAGGGGCAGCTTTCACACTGGTGAATATCTTACATAATGTTGCAACATCTGAGAAAAAAAATAGGGTTTTTGTGGTATGGAAAGAATAAAAACTTCATCAGTGCCAGTAACATATATGCACGTTTTCCACATTTCCTAGGATTTGCTTTTGCAGTGAAAACATATTAGTACACTGAAGATGTCAATGGTCACGGTTTATTCACAGAAATACATCTTCAACGTGAATGGATCTACTTGACTGGAGAAAAACTGAAAGTCTGAACATATATGTTCCTCAAATTGCCATCTCCAAAATACAATAGTCTAAGCACAACAATAATATTTCAAACTACTAAATGCTTTACAGGCAACTTTTTCAAAAGTTATCAATCTCTACAACCCCTCTACTTAAAAAAAACCAAACCCGAACCAAACCCAATCTCCACTTCTTTAGGAAAGATTTAGTATCTTAATTGCTCATCTGCAGAATGAGCTTCTGACCAAAGAATAAATTCTTGCTTCACTGTGACTGTCTAAAATACTGAAGTCATTCCATAAAAGGTTTTCTTTACTCAATTCTTTCCTTCTTTACTTGTTTTACTTCTTAAGGATAGGTTTCTGCACTTTACAGTCTTATGATGCCTTGTGTTTCCGCAGAAGACTGAAGATGTCAAGTCAATGCACAAAAGAATATCTAAATCATTTTTAATATGTAAAAACTGAGATGGCAGGGTATGGCTTTCACTGCAAAGAATGTAGGTAGGCAGATGAGGTTTGGCTTCAGATGTTCAAGTCTCAGCTAGACGAGTATAAACTCAATTTTCCACACCATCTGCAGGATTTCAGGGAGACCTTACTTGCACAGATGTCTGCAAAGGTAAAGTGAGCTTTGTTTTCACGTAAAACGCATGTGACTCTCAAATTGATCTTTTTTTGTGGTCTGTTTTGCATTATAATAACTTAGTAGAATAGCATTAAATTAGTTCCACCCTATCAGAAAATGACAGCAGGAAGCTTAGTTTAACATAAATTCCAAGGGCAGACCATATGCAATTTATTTTTATTTTTAATTGCTTCCATAAACACACAAAGATTAAATTAGCAAAGCTTGTGTAGATTTTTTGGTTATATGTAGTATTTTAACTAAATACTGAAGGATAAAAATGGAAACCAGCAAAACCCAGGAAGCCCACAGGTTTTAATTTATGTTGTGGGCCATGAGCATCAAAGAAAAATTGGAACTTTGAGATGTTTCTTTATGGATAACAGGTTAGTCCTAAATTGGTGCTACAAAAGAAACATCATCAAATGCCAAGGCCCAACTAAGCAGGCAGTACTGGAAAAAGTACTTTTATTGCTGTTTGAATAATTTTGTAAGTACTTTAATCTGAAAAAAAAAATCTGAATTACAAAAAAAAATAAAAGCCAAGTTGAAATAGATTTTGAATATTGTGCAGAAAGGCATATTTCAGGCCACACAAATAAAAGCTACAAAGCAGACTGGTACTTAACATGCTGACTATTTTCTCTGTACATTGCAAAAATGCATTAATTACAGTGTCAAAAGATTAAAGACTCTAAAACAACATAGGAAAGGAAAACACTTCTTTAGATCAGAAGTCCAGATTGAAATGTCTTTAGTCTGAATATTACAAGACACACGTTTGGTCACTTCCACTTTCAGAAATGACAGTGCAGGTTTTTCCTGCTAAAGGAAAGGGTTTTGTCATTGGGTTTTTTTTCAGGATTTGGGGGGGGTTTATGTGTTTTGTTTCTTTTTTTTTCTTTCATTGGATAGTGCATCTGCAAGCCAAAAAAGAGGCAGACAGCAGAGAACGTATAGACCTGTGCGAGAAGTACTGTGGCAGCACAAATGCATTTCTTGTCTATTAAGATACAGTTCTGCAGGGGTTCTTCAAGCGGTAAATTAGGGTAACAACTCAGTCTGATCTTCATTGGCCTTTGTGTAGCAGAAGAGGGGTAGTTACATTTTTCTTTTTGCTAGTTATCTGATAAAACTTTTTAATCATTACTTATTTACTCTGAGCTTTTTTCTATTTTATAACCTTGAGGAAATGCCCCTTTTCAGAAGGAAGACCTGCATGTTAAAGTCAGCCAGACACCTGGACTTGTGTATTTCTAACATAGTCTCCTCTGGAGTATTTGGCTTAACTCTTACTAAGGTCACCTGAGACAGAGAACTCAGGAGTGGGGAACAGTCATAAAACAACACGCTTATATATGTCTACTATAATAGGGACGACAGTAGAGCTGTATTTGTAATTTTTGCTCTGGGCTTATTAGGTTTGCTAGACTTAAAAAGTGTATTTGTAGCATGTTAATTAGCCCAAATGAAAAACAGGGTGCAGCTAAACTTTTGTCTTCTCTAACAAGTGTTCTCAGCTGCCTATGCTTGAAAATGGCTTTATTGAGATTCTCACATATGAACCTGGAAGTGTGCCACCTCCTATTACTTGAATAGAATAAACTCAGACACTCAAAGGTATTTTGGGGACCTGGGTATTTCCTAGTGTCGCAGTAGAGATCACACTAGACAGATCACACCGTTGCATTTCATGCCTACAGAGGTACTTTCTGTGCCAGGCTGCTAGCTTCGTTGCTGGACAATGTTTCAGTGGAGAATCATGTTTATATTACTTTTTAAACTCCAGCATAATAATAATAATTTTGTCTTTCACAGCTTAATTTTATGAATGCATATCTACATCTATATGTTTCAGCAAATAGATAAAATCCTCTCAAATCACGAAATAAATTACATTATTTATAATTTCAAAATAAAATTATTGGCTGTTTTACCATATTAGCATATTATTTTTCACTTTTTCCTCTCTGTCTCTATTTGGTTGAACTGGAATTTCCCTTTGTTAGCATGCAATTTCTTATGCTAGTGTTCTTTGGAGTTGCTAATGCTGTATCTTTATTCATCATACAATGAGAGATCTGAAATGCACAGTTGTCTTGCTATATCTATATTTATGGTTTCTCTGAGAGCATCGCGTTAAGACTAAAAGTAAACCGAGTATCACATGCCTACTCTGAATGATAGCTTCTGCTCAGTTGAGCATAATTTTGCTGCTTCTTTTTCAGAGCTACCAATGCAACTGCTTGTACTGTATATTACTTTAAAAGAATGGTTATCATAGATGTTGGACTTGGTGCAATGTAGAATGAATGAACCTTGGGATGATGTCAAGGATCCTGAAGACCCTTGGAAAGATTAAGTAAGATTTCTGTAATCAGTTTTCCTAATATGTGGAAACATTATTTTCATATTTACTCTTAATGTCTGACAGTCTATTTGATGTAGTTTAACTAAACAGAGGAGTCTATTGAATGTTGCTGTACTGGTACTTGCTTTATTTGGCCAATAAAAAATCTGGAAGACTGATGACAAATTGAAAAGGGT
The DNA here is from genome assembly GCF_963924245.1 of Chroicocephalus ridibundus. Lineage (NCBI taxonomy): Eukaryota > Metazoa > Chordata > Aves > Charadriiformes > Laridae > Chroicocephalus > Chroicocephalus ridibundus. The sequence continues at coordinate 62,241,000 of NC_086285.1, read as the reverse complement.
TGAAGATTTACAATAAATATTTGGGGTCTAAAAGGATGAGATCTGTAATGTAAGACTAAGGAAAAAAAGAATTTTTAGAGCTGCCCTTGTCACAGACTAAAAATGTCTACATTAAAAAAACCCTTCTAGTGTCAGTGAATGAAAGCATAATGATATCTTGGTTGGAAGCTGAAAATTGACCAACTGAGATCAGAAGTGTGTGTCTCTTCTCAGTGAAGTAACTAGCAGTTGAATTAACTTGACTAAAGAAGCAGTGGATTTTTTTATTACTAGGTAAAAAAAAAAAAACAAACTTGATGCATTTCTAAAAAGATATAGTTCAACTCAATCAGAAGTTATAAAAGTTATGGTAATAACTTTTGTTAGTATGGTGATAACATCTTGAGAGGAGTCCACATCAAAATGATTGTGCTGGCATTCAGAACTATGAATTAGCGTCTATGTTTAAATTGACTCTTTTCTGTTTGTTACAGCTCAGAATAGTGTTCACTCTCCAGATTTTCAGAATATTACAATCTAATGAGTAACACTCCGGAGTTTTCTGCTTTATTATTTTAGGAAAAATTTATATCCAACTAGCCATGCACTAAAAGAACAATTCTTAGCATTAATGGCTATAAATAGAGTCCTCAAATTGGATTTGTTTTTGTCAGATCACATTTTGAGATTATTATTAAAAAGAATTAGATTAAAAATGATTACTTGAAATTTAGCAGTTTAATATTACACACTTCTGAAACAAACTCTAGTTCATACCAAGTGGTGACTTTTTTTTCAGGATGAAATCTAACTGGAAGGAATAAAAAATCTGAGACCAGACTATTTCTTTAATATTGTAATTTATTTTTCTTCTCAGAATAGTTATCATCTATATCGTGCAATTTATCAGTGGAAACAGGGTACCTTAAATGTTAATTTTACTGTCTGAAGCTATGTCCTTCGAAAAAATAAAGGCACTATAGGAACAACCTTTGTTGTTATTCATTATAAACTTATGAGTTATAGTCATGTGTGTTATGAAAAGTTACTATAAAAACAGTAGTTAAAAAAAATCCTATGGAAATTTTCTTCATCCGAACCGTTTTATTTATATATTATTTCAAAAAATGCAGACAGTCTTGAAAGTGCAGATGGGGACTGAAAATAGTCAAACTATATTCTTCCTAGCTCATGCAGCAGATCAGTTAATAACAGTAATATACAGTTTAAGTGGAATTTTACAGTCGTATTTGTATTCATTGCCACAATTCTGTACTGTACAACTGGAACATTTTTAGTTCAGTATCATCTCTATATACAGTTTTCACTTCAAGAATAGGGAAACATTTTGTCAAAATCGGATTTCTTAAATAAGTGATGTTATTTGTACTTCAATTTTCAATACTGTGTGAGTAATAATCCTGTTGCAATAATTTTCTTGACAAGCAAAGCCTTTGACACTGTCCCACATGACATCCTGGTCTCCAAGCTGATAAAATATGGGTTTGACGGACTGACAATTCAGTGGATAAAGAACTGGCTTGACGGCTGCACCCAAAGAGTGGCTGTCAATGGGTCCATGTCCAAGTGGAGGGCAGTGACAAGTGGAGTCCCTCAAGGATCAGTACTGGGACCGGTCTTGTTTAACATCTTCGTCAGCAACATGGACAGTGGCATAGAGTACACCCTCAGAAAGTTTGCCGAAGACACCAATCTGTGTGGGGCAGATGACACGCTGGAGGGAAGAAACGGCATCCAGAGGGACCTTGACCAGCTGGAGAGGTGGGCCCATGCCAACCTTATGAAGTTTAACAAGACCAAGTGCAAGGTCCTCCACCTGGGTCGGGGCAATCCCAAGCACTGTTATAGGCTGGGCAGTGACTGGCTTGAGAGCAGCCCTGAAGAAAAGGACTTGGGGGTGCTAGTGGATGAGAGGCTCAATATGAGCCGTCAGTGTGCATTAGCAGCCCGGAAAGCCAATCGTAATGGGCTGCATCGGGAGAAGCGTGGCCAGCAGTTTGAGGGAGGTGATTCTCCCCCTCTGCTCCACTCTCGTGAGACCCACCTGGACTACTACATCTATTTCTGGAGCCCCTACTACAAGAAAGATATGGACGTGCTGGAACGTGTCCAGAGAAGGGCCACGAGGATGATCAGAGGGCTGGAGCACCTCTCCTATGAGGACAGACTGAGAGAGCTGGGGTTGTTCAGTCTGGAGAAAATAAGGCTCCGAGGACACCTTATAGTGGCCTACCAGTATCTTAAGGGGGCCTACAAGAAAGCTGGTGAGGGACTTTTTAGGATGTTGGGTAATGGTAGGACTAGAGGGAATGGATCAAAACTAGAGATGGGATGATTCAGATTGGACATTAGGAAGAAGTCCTTCACCATGAGGGTGGTGAGACACTGAAACAGGTTGCCCACAGAGGTAGTGGAAGCCCCATTCCTGGAAGTTTTTAAGGCCAGGCTGGATGGGGCTCTGAGCAACCTGATCTAGTGGGAGATGTCTCTGCCCTTGGCAGGGGCGTTGGAACTAGATGATCTTTAAGGTCCCTTCCAACCCTAACAATTCTATGATTTTATGATTCTATAGCTGTTATTTCACTGGCATTCATTTTGAGTCCTTGAAAGTCAAACCAGTGTAGCCAACAGAGCTGTGCGCAATTTCAGACTTTCCTATCGGCATGAGAGGAGGACCAGTCAGAGGATATTGTTTCATACAAGGTTGTAATGTGACCCACAGGACAATGAGAGAGGCAGGAAGACTGAAGCAGCAGCATGTGGCAGCTCAAGACAACTGAGTCCGGTTACTTTGTGGCAGCTCAGTTGACTTTGAAGAATAGTCACTCTCTAAGGAGTCTCTGGCTTTTACAAAATACTTTCGCTTAAAGAACTGTTGCTCTGAAAACAGATAGAGGGAGAAGGGACACAGAAAGTAGAAGTAAGGTAAGAATAAGTTGTTTGTGAGGTTTCTTTTGTTTTGTTTTAATTGTTTTTTTTTATTTTATGGCTAATTGACTGTCATTTATGTTGCTCAAGATATTCACAACTTATAGTAATTTATGTGTATTCTGAAAGATTTTTGAAGGTTATTAATGCAGCTTTAAATTTTATTGTGGATTAGGGATTTCCCACCCAGCAAAAAAAAGTTGTTAAAAATAAAATGTTCTGTTACCTTGACACAAATATTCAATGCAAGCCATTCAGCTAATTTCTCTTGAAAACAGCTAGACAGAAAGGGTTTTCCATGGAGTAAATGTAGGGAGAAAGAAAAAATCACAGAATCACAGAATGGTAGGGGTTGGAAGGGACCTCTGGAGATCACCTAGTCGAACCCCCCCTGCCAAAGCAGGTTCACCTGGAGCTGGTTGCACAGAACCGCACCCAGGAGGGTTTTGAGTATCTCCAGACAACCTCTCTGGGCAGCCTGTTCCAGTGCTTTGTCACTCTCAAAGTAAAGAAGTTTTTCCTCACGTTAAGATGGAGCTTCCTGTGTTCCAGTTTTTGCCCATTGCCCCTTGTCCTGCCGCTGGCCGTCACTGAGAAGAATCTGACCCCATCCTCTTCACACCCACCCTTTACATATTTATAAGCATTGACAAGATCCCCTCTCAGTCTTCTCTTCTCCAGACTGAAAAGTCCCAAGTCCCTCAGCCTTTCCTCATAAGAGAGATGCTCCAGCCCCCGATCATCCTCATAGGTCTTCTGTTGTATCAGCCACTCTTCCGAATTTTGTATCATCAGCAAACCTGATGAGGGTACACTCTATTCCCTCATCCGTGTCATTGATGAATATGTTGAACAAGACTGGACCCAGTACTGACCCCTGGGGAACGCCACTAGCTCAGGGCCTTGAGCTAGACTCTGTGCTGCTGATCACAACCCTCTAAGCTCTGCCATTGAGTCAGTTCTCAATCCACCCCACTGTCCATTCATCTAACCCACAGTCCCTAACCTTACCTATGAGGATGTTGTGGGAGACAGTGTCAAAAACCTTGCTGAAGTCAAGGTAGACTTCATCCACAGCTCTCTCCTCAACCACCCAGCCAGTCATGCCATCATAGAACATCATCAGATTGGTCAAGCATGATTTCCCCTTGGTGAATCCATGCTGACCACTCACGATAACTTTCTTTTTTCTGCATGCTTAGAGATGACATCCAGACTGAGCTGTTCCACCACCTTTCCAGGGATGGAGGTGAGGCTGACTGGCCTGTAGTTTCCTGTGTCCTCCTTGACATTTTTGAAGACTGGAGTGACATAAGATTTCCTCCAATCCTCAGGCACCTCTCCTGTCCTCCATCACCTTTCAAAGATGATGGAGAGTAGCATAGCAGTAACACCTGCCAGCAATCTGAGTACTCGCAGATGCATCCCATCGGGGCCCATGGATTTGTGGATGTTGAGGTTGCCAAAATGATCTCTAATCTGATCCTCCTCAACCAAGGGAAAGTCTTCCTTTCTCTGGAGTTTTTCTCTTACCTCCAGGGTCTAGGATTCCAGTCTTAGCAGTAAAGACTGAAGCAAAGAAGGCATTCAGTAACTCCGCTTTCTCTGTATCCTCTGTCTCAAGGGAACCCACCTCACTCAGCAGAGGGCCCACTTTTTCTCTAGTCTTTCTTTTGTTACTGATGTACTTGAAGAAGCCCTTCTTGTAGTCCTTAACATTCCTTGCCAGATTTAATTCCAAGTGGGCCCTAGCCTTCTTCATTGCATCTCTGCATACTCTGACAATGTTCCTATACTTCTCCCAAGTGGCCAGTCCCTTTTTCTACATTCTGTAAACTTCCTTCTTCCATGTGAATTTTTCCAGAAACTCCTTGCTCATCCATACAGGTCTCCTGCCTCCTTTGCCTGATTGCTTGCTCCTAGGGATACATAGATCTTGAGCTTGGAGGACGTGGTGCTTGAATATTAACCAGCTCTCTTGGATCCCCCTACCTTCTAGAGCCCTAACACATGGGATTCCTTGAAGTAGGTCTTTGAAGAGGCCAAAGTTAGCTCTCCTGAAGTCCAGGGTTGTAATCATACTTATTGCCCTACTTCTTCCATGCAGGAACCTGAACTCCACCATCTCATGGTCACTGCAGCCAAGGCTACGCCAACCTTCACATCTTAACTTGTCCTTCTTTGTTTGTTAGTATAAGGTTCAACAGCACACCTCTCCTTGTTGGCTTCTCCACCATTTCTGTCAAAAAGTTATCATCAAGGCTCTGCAGAAGCCTCCTGGACTGTGTGTTCCTGGCTGTGTTGCCTTTCCATCAAATATCAAAAATAGAGCCTGAGATTTCATTTCTAAAAGAAAAAACAGTCCTACATAGAATGGCAGGGGTTTTTTTACTTTTGATTAAGTTTTCATCATGAAAAGAACTATGATTTAATGTTTGTGATATTCATCCTTAAAAAAAACACGTTAAAACAGGTTCATGATGTTCATGGTGTACTATGCTGTAGCATGGGCAAAGCTTTCTCTTTTTTTCTGCATTGAGGCATGCCTCTGCATTGAGCACGGTAAGGACAAAGATTCTGTCATTGCCATTCCTTCAGTTCTTTGTATTCCAGAAATTATGCCGTGTAAGTGCCTATGATCATTGTGTTAACTTTGTTCTGCCATGACAAAACTCAATTGAAGGACCCAGAGAAGTAAGGAGGGGGGTTAGCAGAACTGCTACTTTGGACTTCCAGAGGACAGACTTCGGCTTGTTTAGGGGCATGGTTAACAGAGTCCCTTGGGAGGCCATCCTGAAGGGCAAAGGAGTCCAAGAAGGCTGGACATTCTTCAAGAAGGAAATGTTAAAGACACAGGAGCAGGCTGTCCCCATGTGCTGAAAGACGAGCCAGTGGGGAAGAAGACTGGCCTGGCTGAACAGAGAGCTTTGACTGGAACTCAGGAAAAAAACAGTTTATGACCTTTGGAAGAAGAGGCAGGCAACTCTGGAGGACTACAAGGACGTTGTGAAGTTATGCAGGGAGACGAGCATAACAGCCAGACCCCAACTAGAATTTAACCTGGCTACTGCTGTAAAAAAACAATTAAAAATGTTCCTATAAATACACTAGAAAAACAGGAGGGCTAAGGAGAATCTCCGTCCTTTATTGGATGTGGGGGTAAACATAGTGACAAAGATGAGGAAAAGGCTGAGGCACTTTATTGCCTTCTTTGCCTCAGTCTTTAGTAGTAAGACCAGTTGTTCTTGGGGTACCCAGCCCCCTGAGCTGGAAGACAGGGATGGGTAGGAGAATGAAGCCCCCATAATCCAAGTGAAAATGGTGAGGGACCTCCTACACCACTTAGACACACACAAGTCTATGGGGCTGGATGGTATCCACCCACAGGTGGGAGCTGGGAGAAGTGCTCACCAAGCCACTTTCAATCATTTATCAGCAGTTCTGATTAACTAGGGAGGTCCCAGTTGACTGGAGGTTAGCAAATGTGATGTTCATTTACAGGAAGGGCTGGAAGGAGGATCCAGGGAACTACAGTCTGTCAGTCTGACTTCAATGCCAGTATATCATCTTGAGTGCCATCACACAGCACGTACAGGACAATCAGGTGATCAGGCCCAGTAAGCATTGTTTATGAAAGGCACGTCCTGCTTGACAAACCTGATCTCCGTCTGTGAAAAGGTGACTCACTTAGTGTATGAGGGAAAGGCTGTGGATGTTGTTTGCCTGGACTTCAGTAAAGCCTTTGACACCGTTCCCTGCAGCATCCTCCTGGAGAAACTGGCTGCTCATGGCTTGAATGGGTATACACTTCACTGGGTGAAAACCCGGATGGATGGATGGGCCCAAATAGCTGTGGTGAATGGAGTTAAAGGTAGTTGGTGGCTGATCACGAGTGATATTGCTCAGGGCTCAGTACTGGGGACAGGTCTGTTTAATATTTTTATCAATGACCTGGACGAGGGGATTGAGCGCACCCTGAGTAGATTTGTAGATGGTACCAAGTAGGGTGGGAGTGTTGATCTGCTTGAGGGTAGAAAGGCTCTTCAGAGGGGCGTGGACAGGCTGGATTGATGGGCTGAGGGCAATTATATGAGGTTCAGCGAGGCCACGTGCTGGGTCCTGCACTTGAGTCACAACAACCCCATGCAAAGTTACAGGCTTAGGGAAGAGTGGCTGGAAAGCTGCCTGGTGGAAAACGACCTGGGGCTGTTGATCAACAGCTGGCTAAATATGAGCCAGCAGTGTGCCCAGGTGGCCAAGAATGCCAGTAGCATCCTGTCTTGTATCAGAAATAGTGTAGCCAGCAGGACTAGGGAATTGATTGTCCCCTGTACACTGGTGAGGTTATACCTTGAATACTGTGCTCAGTTTTGGGCCCCTCACTGTAGGAAAGACATCGAGGTGCTGGAGCATGTCAATGAAGCTGGTGAAGGGTCTAGAGAACAAGTCTTATGAAGAGCTGTTGAGGGAACTGGGATTGTTTAGCCTGAATAAAAGGAAGCTGAGAGGAGACCTTGACACTCCCTACAATTACCTGAAAGGAGACTGTAGCGAGGTGGGCGTCTGTCTCTTTTCCCAAGTAACAAGTGATAGGACAGGAGGAAATGGCCTCAACTTGCACCAGGGGAGGTTTAGATTGGATATTAAGAAAAATTTCTTTACTGAAAGGGTTATTAAGCATTGGAACATACTGCCCAGGGAAGTGGTTGAACCACCATCCCTGGAGGTATTTAAGAGACATGTAGGTTTGGCCCTTAGGAACATGGTTTAGTGGTAGATTTGGCAGTGTGGCATTTATGGTTGGACTTGATGATCTTAAAGGCCTTTTCCAACCAAAATGATTCAATAATTAAGGCAGATATTAGAAATTATGTTCTTTTTTCTGTCAGTGGTGCATCATTATTCCTTTTTTTTTTTTTTTTTAACCCAGTGCTACAATAAAAGACGAGTTTTTCTCAACTGCCATGAAGTTTCAGGTTCCTAGAAATCCAGGTAGCGTGGCTTGGCCTGTCATGAAACTGCTCAGGAGAAATAGCTGCAAAGCTCATCTAAAATTGTTGAAAAATAAAGCCATAAAGAATGACCAGGGCATACACTTTTACTTTCCACAGGTAATCATAACTCTAAGCAGTAGGAGATTTCCTTTCTAACCTCAGTTCCTCTGACTGCATGAGCAAGAAATATTGGTTTGAAGCACGACAGGGTTTTCTGCACTCTTTCAGACAATAACTGTGAGTCCCCTTTAGTATCCTGGTGATAAATTCAGAAAAACAAAAATACAGAAGAAAAGCAAAAATATTTTTCAAGAAGATGGAATATTGCCAAGGTGATACATAAAAACCACAAAGCATGCAGTTTTTATTATGTGGCACAAGTTTTTAATATGCAGAAATGAAGGAAGTGATCTTAATCCACTGATTCATTCAGTTGGGATTAACACCAGAGACAGCACTTTCGGAATAGAGATCCTTCTAGTAGCATGGTCACATGACATAGTTTAGAGAATTAACCATTTTCACCAGAAATGATCTCTGTTGGATGATAGATTCACCTCCTTACTCCTTGACAAGAATCACTTCTTTATTCAAAGTTGAAGTTTCTTGTACTGTCATTATGCTAACTCTGCCAAACAGGTTTTTTTATGTCACATTCAGCAAAGTTAAAGCATCTCCGCTGTGAAATGATTTGCCTTTAAATAGGTATGAACAATGAAATCTCCCTTCTGCCTTCTTTTTTGAGTGAGCTTAAATCTGCAACTTCTCATTGTAGTGTGTGTTTCCAACCTCTGGATCATTTTTATGGCTGTCCTTTGAACTCTCTCTGTTCTCGAATCTGTTTTTAATAACTTAAATATATTTAACTTGAAATAACATAAGCAAATAATATAGCTGTTAGTTTAAATCAGTATGCCTCTTATGAGTTGATTCTTTCCTTTTAACTGAGTTGTTTTGGTAGACCTTTAAGTAGGCTATTACCACTTTTTTAAACCATCAACCAATTCTGTGGTAAGATGAAATTGCACCTTCACTGGGCTCACAGTTTTCGACTTCCTGTGAGTCTTTTTTTGTGTCTACATCATTCAGAGATTGTACGATAGAAAAAAATGTTCACCCAATAAAATGATTCCTTTTGCTTTTCTTAAGGCCTCATTCATTTTTTTTTGAAAGAAATCTATTTTTCTATGTGAATATTGATACAAAAACAAGTTTGTATTTTTCTAGCTATACCAAAATCACGGAATCACGGAATCACGGAATCTTCAGAGTTGGAAGGGACCTCTAGAGATCATCTAGTCCCACTCCCCTGCTAGAGCAGGATTGCCTAAAGCACATCCCTCAGGGCTGCATCCAGGCGGGTCTTGAAAATCTCCAGAGAAGGGGACTCCACAACCTCCCTGGGCAGCCTGTTCCAGTGCTCTGTCACCCTCACTGTAAAGAAGTTTTTCCGTGTATTTGAACGGAACTTCCGATGTTCTAGCTTGTGCCCATTGCCCCTTGTCCTGTCGCTGGAAACCATTGAAAAGAGCCTGGCTCCGTCCTCCTTAAACCCACCCTTTAGGTACTTGTAAACATTAATCAGGTCCCCCCTCAACCTTCTCTTCTCCAGGCTGAAGAGTCCCAGCTCTTTCAGCCTTTCCTCATAAGGGAGGTGCTCCAGTCCCATAATCATCTTGGTTGCCCTACGCTGGACTTGTTCCAGTAGTTCCCTGTCCCTCTTGAACTGGGGAGCCCAAAACTGGGCACAGTACTCCAGTTGTGGCCTCACCAGTGCAGAGCAGAGGGGGAGAATGACCTCCCTCGACCTACTGGCCACAGTCTTCCCTATGCAGCCCAGGATGCCATTGGCCTTCTTGGCGACAAGGGCACACTGCTGGCTCATGGATAATTTGCTGTCTACCAGGACCCCCAGGTCCTTCTCCTCAGAGCTGCAAATCGTACATCGTACTGAATTTTTTACACCAGGAACTTCAACTGTTATATTTTGCAGGTGCCATTAGTGAATTTGATTAAGTTTTGAAATCATAACAAGTTACCCAGCTACTGAAACTCCGTTGTGTCTCTACATCCATAAACAATACATCTAAAAACCCATCATTATGCTATTTTTCAGACTATTTAGTACTTTGTGTACACGTGCGAGTTACTTGCTACAAACTGGTCAACAGTTTGATAGGAATGATGATTCTTAGGTTATTGAAACCAGGCAGAAAAGCGAAGCCAGTCAGATGTTTATGTACCACGGCAATTTATTATTTCTTAAACTTGGACCTGAAATAATACAACTTTATTTTGCTTTCCATATTTGGAATGTTTCGCAGAGAAGTGTGTCCTTTTTAAAGAAGCTTTTTTTTTTTTCTTTAAAAATAGTAATGGATTGTTGTCCTTGACCAAGTTCTTGCAGTGTTTTCACTTCAGCATTTTTTACTTTATGATTAAAAAAAAACCATTTTGTAGGCTTTCAATTTATCTATTTGTTTATTTTTGGGTGGGTATCACTGGAGCACTAATACACTTTTCCCTATCTTTATATACTACAAGTTATTTTTGTTAGTGACAAATATATCCTGTCAGATACAACAGCCCAAGAGAGGTAAGGCAGCTGGTGCTCCATGCGTCCAGGTTCTGTATCAAGGCTGAAGATGATGTATTCTCAGAAAGTGCACAAACACACAGAGCACACGTTTACAATACATATATAGATATACACATATATACATATATAGAGATATACATGGCTGGCCACACAGATTCCAGACAGGTACTCACATTAGCACAGCACCAATGAACTCATCCTGCTCGCCCCTCTGGCTGAGCTGGATGGACGTCCACTGGTGAGAATATATATGTATTTACAAGACAGATCCTGCTAGCAGCCAGTCTTAGACATTCAGTCTGACCAGTACCTGCCCCTGGATCTCAGTCTCCCCTGTTGCTGGCACATGAATATACGCGCTTGTGAGGCTGAAGTCCCACTCCCATTGCTGGTACAGGCCATCACACACAGACACAAACACACAGCTGTCCTGGGCTTTCCAAGTACCAATAGCTGACTCCCTGTGCTCTTAGAGACAGACGCTCCTGCACACAGACCTGGCCCTTACATACACACTCAGCCCCATGGTCCCAGGCTACTTCACCTATTTACCAGCTAATGCATCTTGATCATTACTAGTGACCACTCACTCACACACCCACACTTCCTTGAGTCACTGTCATCATGGATACATGGTCCCTCCAGCCAACGGTCTAACTCCAGTGGCTGTACTCACATGCCCATACACACACATACACACAAAATAGAGAGTCCTTCATCCAGGAAATAGTTAGAAAGGAATTTGGTAAGAAGACAGGACAGGCTGCACTGATCAGACACAGGGCTTGGCCAGACAAGGATACAGAGCAGACCACTATTTACACGTGACCAGCCCTTTTTATTACCTTACCCCTCTATTTGCCCACTCTTGTTCTTCTCCCACATCACCAAAACCCCTCCCTTGTTCCACCTTTGGTTCTTCCTCTAAGCATCCTTTAATAAATCCTGTGCGATCCCAAACTGCTTTCCTTCTGCATCCCGTAATGTGCCCTACCTCTAGGCAGCAACCTCAGTCCAAAAGGTAATCCAGAGAGCTTCTCCAGATGACTCATCGTGATGGTTTTCACACCTTGACGCTGGAGCTGAGACAGTGCTGGGACACCCTTGGGAGGCACCCAGACAGGGTGTTTCTTATTCTGGAGTTGTTGATTTGGGTCCCTGCCAAATGTGATATGTAATATAAGAAACTACATCTGGGCAAACATGGCTTGCAGTATTGATCCCAGAATGACATGTGTTAAGTGCTATAAATTGCCAGCAGTATCATCCCTATTTAGCATATCAATATGAATTTGCTACAGCATACTTCTTCTATACTTGGAATAAATAATTTATACTGTTCCTAAGCCTGCGTATCTGTGCACACACACATTTTTACCTCAGTGCTCCACCCAGACAATGTAATTTGATCAGTTCTTTCTGCAGGGCTCTTCAAGGTCCTGTTCATCCACTTCAGATTTAGGTGGATTTTATTTATTTATTTATTTATTTTTAACCCTGCCCACCTGTATGCTGTACATACAGGAATGCAAAATATTGAAACTATGCCGTTAAGAAAGTTTGGTTAATGGAACAATTGGGGAATTCCTTGATAAACTTTTCAAGCAAGAGGAAATAGCACACTACTTTGAAGACCCCAAAAAAGTGGTAGTAGGGGACAGGACAGAGTGCTAACTTCCGAAATCTTTCTGTGAAAAAGGATGAGTATCTATTTCTGAGGACAACATCCAACAGGGATGTACAGAAAATTGTTAATTAGCTGGTAATGAGAATGCAAGTTTACCCTTTAAGCTCTGACTTACTTTGAATTGCCTAGAGGTTTGGAGATTCCTCTAGACAGGTAGGGTTATTAATTCTAAATTAAAGCAAACTCATTAGAACTTCTTTGATATGGAAATTAGGTAGGACATTTATGAAGAACAATATTTGTCAAGATCATTTCAGTATTCTCTAGGTTTGACTAAGTTGGAAACTTATGCGAGAATAGCCTTTCTTGTGGTATTCAGACATTCCTTTCTGGCTGAACTAGAAAATCTAAAATACACTGTTTAAAATGAAATTAAAAAAAAACCCAAACGTAAAAAAGAGGTGTTGAACCTCTGAACTTAAAGAATTTCATACTATGGTTAAAGGCTAAGGGAAGGATTTAAGGTAGTTCCAATTTCATTGTCCACAGGCTCTGATTGGTCTTCTTTTTTTGGCGTGGTATGGGAGCAAGTGGAGGATTCATGGATTTTAAGACCTGTTTAATTCGATCTCAAAGAAAGATTTAAGAGAAATCATGTGAACTTCCCAATATGAACTTCATCTGAAGTCTGTGACAGAAGACTGGAATTCCTCAGATGTAACTCAATGCTTTAATAACACGGCTATTTTTTTTTACATCTTATGCCTCTCTGTTGCTTCCTCAAGTAAAAAAGCTATGTGATTCCGAGCCAAATTCAACCTAATGCAATGTTTGCTCTCACTCAGCTGAGATGAGTATAGACATAAACTGTGGTGTGAACTACCAGTTGTATATATATACCTTGGTTAGAAAACTGGCCAAGTTCTGTGGCCATCACCGTCTACAACCACATTATTGAATATTTGGAATAACGGTAATCAAGTTAAAATAATAAGAAAGGAAATAATAACATTTCTTAGCAATAAGTGAATGGAAAGTTTTAAAATACTGGTAGATTTAGTCTGCATTTACATTGCTACTGAAGAGGAACAATCCTTAAAAGTCCTTTGTGTTTAACTTGCTAAAAACTTGCAACGAGTGACCTGAAAACTATGATGGCAGCTCCTGTAGGTAGTAGAAATCTCATCCCATTGTACTGTTTCTTGCAGAACAATTACCAGTATTTTGTTGTCGTTATTCAGATACCTACTGGTTTGTCAGGTCACACTTCCCTGTTCTGATTGAAAACGTGGCTTTATATTTTTGAATGTGTTTGGACTACAAATCAACCAAACTGCTAAAAGTTTATAGAAATTAGATCGATACAGAATTTTCTACAAAATTTTCTCCCAAATATTTTCAAAGATTTGTGGGGTGGTTAGTAGATTCCGGTTGCAAGTTGGTTTTCCTGTATTTTTTCCTTCCCAGCTTCAGAAGCCACCAAGAAGGCAGATGTAACCTGTGCTTTTTGAGGTTTAGTTGAACTTAAAGTCCCAAAAAATCTTTCTTCTTAATTTCCCTTAAAGAACTTCAACATCTTTTTTTGTTAATGACTAATCAGCAAGAAAAAAAACCAAAACAACTATGCTATTATGCTAACATTCTCTCTACTTTACCGTGCTGAATAAGCAGATGAAGATCAATTGAAGTTCAACCAGGCCAAGCGCAATGTCCTGCATCTGGGTCATGGCAATCCCAAGCACAAATACAGGTTGGGCGGAGAATGGCTTGAGAGCAGCCCTGAGGAGTAGGACTTGGGGGTGTTGGTGGATGAGAAGCTCAACATGAGCCGTCGATGTGTGCTTGCAGCCCAGAAAGGCAACCGGATCCTGGGCTGTGTCAAAAGAGGTGTGGCCGGCAGGTTGAGGGGGGTGATTCTGCCCCTCCGCTCTAGTGAGACCCCACCTGGAGTACTGCGTGCAGCTCTGGAGTCCTCAGCACAAGAAGGACATGGACCTGTTGGAACGGCTCCAGCGGAGGGCCACAAAGACGATCAGAGGGCTGGAGCACCTCTCCTATGAGGACAGGCTGAGAGAGTTGGGGTTGTTCAGCCTGGAGAAGAGAAGGCTCTGGGGAGACCTCATAGCACCCTTCTGGTACTGAAAGGGGGCCTACAAGAAAGCTGGAGAGGGACTTTTTTACAAAGGCATGTAGTGATAGGACGAGGGATAATGGTTTTAAAGTGAAAAAGGGTAGAATTTAGATTAGATATGAGGAAGAATTTTTTCACTGTGAGGGTGGTGAGGCACTGGAGCAAGTTGCACAGGGAGGTTGTGGATGGCCCATCCCTGGAAGTGTTCAAGACCAGGCTGGATGGGGCTGTGAGCAACCTGGTCTAGTGGGAGGTGTTGGGACTAGATGATCTTTAAGGTCCCTTCCAACCAAAACCATTCTATGATTCTATGATGTTTTCTTTTCTCTGGTGTTCTTTCCTAGATTAGGGCTGTCGTTTTTAAGATATTTAAATATAATGCTTTCTTTTATATTGACCTAGCTGAATTTATCTGAACACAATTTTTGTTAATATCGTTCGATAAACCCAGACAATGGCTTCCAGTAATTGCATGAATTTGTCTTACACTATACATCCGAGTGTATGAATTGTGAAGGTTGAATTTGAACATCTGTCTTGATTAATCATTATAGTGTTTATTCTCCATCATTGCTAGCAAATACCTCTTACTATTGTCTCCTCTTCTAATGCAATTAAGAAATTGAATACACATTTTGCTACCAGAGGAAAAGACTTACCGTTATACAAAATGATCTAGCCTTGCTTATGTGGAATTTCCTTTGGAGAATCTGTATAGATGGACCAATTATATAATACACTAACGTACTTGTAAATCAGTTAAAAATACTTTAAAATTTGTTAAAAACACTTTAAAATTTGTTAAAAACAGCCATGGATGCACAGAAAGGTTTAATATCATGCCAGCCAGCTGTTTCAGTTACTGGACAGCACCACTTAATGACGTAGCAGTTGAAAATGAAAGCTGATAGGTTAGTTTGGTGACTCTTCTCCAGAGAAGTCTAGAGCACCAATCAGATATTGTGACTTGTGATCAATCGAGATGGATTCCACAGAGTAAAATATTTCAGTGCCATGCATTATACCCGATGTCACATGCAGTAATGAAGCAGCTGCTACTTTGCACGTCCCGGGCTACACGGTGATGAGCAGATGTCATCACTATGACTAGAGCTTTTCAAGGCTCTGTGAGATGATGGACTTCTTGTAAAGCCTACAGAGGTTCTACCCCATTCTGATATTTAAAGAAGTAATTCTTCAGACTATAAAACCTGAATATCTTGAGTTTTTTCAGTAGTTGCTGGCATTCCTGGAAAAGAATTTGTATGTTTGTATCAAATTTTCATTTGCTTCTCTGGAAATGCTGGTGAAAAATATAAGGCTTTGTTGTAGAACTATATGTACAAAACAGTCACTGTAATTCTCAGCGCAGGTTCTCTGGGGATGAAGTAACTCTGACAAAAAGAAGTCTTCTCAAATATCTTGATGTAATAGATCAAAAGATCCGATTTAATAGACGGAAAGGCATTTGTATATAGCATGGCTCTCATAGAAAGTCTAATGTTCCTTCTTGGAACTGTCTACGCCACCCTACCTGTTTTTCCTGGACTCGATGGCAAGCAGCTTACTTTCCTAAGGCTTTGAAAATAGTTTTTAAACATTTCAACTGCTTAAGGATTAAGATTTCACAATAAAATTTCTGAAAGATTTATCTAACCTTGGGTACTGTTCCTTTTAATTTACCATTTTGTTGCATTTCCTCTTGACATATTAGTGTTTGACAGTCCTGAATTTTTTTTAGAGGAAAATAAAAGTTTTAATGTTCCTTTAATTTCTGTTAATTTCATTTCATCTGTTAATACCAGTAAGGAAGTCAGCAATGATGGTGGCTTTCCAGGCATGTTGAATGGAAATATCTTCTTTTTGCCTCTTGACTGCAAAGCTATATTCACTTTTAATGTCTGGACCATGAAGCATCTGTTGAAAGGGAAAAAACCTAGTCAGCTGTAGAACAAATAGATGTATTTATGCTAATGCATTGCCTGATGTGAAATAAAGGGTAGTAGTGAAGGTGATGTTTCCTGTTCTCTCTCTCATGATATCTTTTCAGATATTTTGGAATGTTTTACTTAGTTTTACATAGGATGAGTAGCTAATCCATTATACAGGTCTTCCTGGTCTTTTAGAAATGAATAACATTCATTCTTGAATTACATAAATGTTTGATCGGGCTGAGACTGACATTTCCTCATGTAAGGCACATTCCTCTTCATGAGTAGATGTTAGCCAAAAATAGATACTATAAAAATATTATAAAAGATATTACAAAGACAGATGTTAGGCCAAAAATAAATTGAAGTTCATTGTTGTGGGTCAAAGACATTTCCTTTTCCTGTAATTTGACTTTTTCGAGTGTGAGTTCACGTTAGACCTTATGAACCCTGCCACTAACAAGTGATGGAAAATGGACTACTGAGTTTGAATTATGCATTAAAAAACATTTTTTTTTCACATCTTCTTCATTATGTGATCATTCCCCCTTCCTTTTTTCCCCCTTCTCTTTCTTTTAACCAAATATTGAATGTGACACCAGCAAGGTAAAGCCTAAAAAATGTCAGGAAAAGAACATACATAATCTTTGCAACAGTGTAAGAAGATTTAATGGGACTTTGACTTTCATCCACATGTAGACTGCTGTGGTTTTTTATAGTCAATGATTTTCTTTTTTTTTTTTTCCTTTTTTTTTGGGGGGATGGTAAGAAAAAAAGTTTCACAT
Source organism: Chroicocephalus ridibundus (assembly GCF_963924245.1). NCBI lineage: Eukaryota > Metazoa > Chordata > Aves > Charadriiformes > Laridae > Chroicocephalus > Chroicocephalus ridibundus. Next base: position 62,224,005 of record NC_086285.1, on the reverse strand, counting down.
ATGGTTTTACAGTGTAAATGTAACTATATGCTTGTACAAAAAAAGCCGTGTTGCTGATTTTCATCTTTATATGGGTGTCATAAACTGATATTTTTGTCTTATAACTTTGAAAGCAGATCTTGCACAGCTGTTTAAAGAAATACAAATGTACATATACCGTATTTCCATGTTTTTCTTTTGAACATTTTTTTTCCTCTTTGCATGCTTACATCTAGTAAAGAGCTAGAACTCTCAATTAGGGCACCCATTCTACAACTAGCAGTTAGTTACTCTGCTGCTGTAGTGATTTGCAGAAAGTTCTGGCCTTTCAAAACCATGTATATACTGGTTAGATTACTACCTTAAATGAAACAGTATAGCCAGTGGAAAGCCTACAGGTTATGTAAGAATGGTTTAAAAATTGGAATTTGTTGCTTGGACTTTCTAATTAAATCCCATTGATTTGTTTTTGTTTCCTGATGGGATGACTGTGGCCTTAACTAAATATTCTACACTTGGAACAGTTCCAGTTAATCATTGAGCTATTCTTGATTAAGTATCTTGTGCACAATAAATCAGTATAAATTGTATAAATGAATAGTTATCATGAATTTCCATTAACAAAGAATGATCAGAACTGAATTGCAGTGAATGGTTTTGTCAGTTATGAACATAGGTATTTTCTTAGTCAACTTCAGCTATCTAAATCATAATACATATAGAGAAGTGTGTAGGAAATGAATCAAAGTGAAAAATTAAGTGACTATATCTGAATTGTCACAAAAAAAGGTTTTAGCAGGTACTAAAAGAGAGAATAGAAAGCAATGTTTATGGGATGCCTTTCTTCCTAATCTTGGGAATTTAGTTTATAGACAGAAGGGTGAGAGCTGTGCAATTAGATTTCCTGATTTCCTAGTCCTGTAGAAATATGTGTATCAGCAGTCTAATTATATCTTGTGCACAGAAATTACTTGTTTCTTTCTGAATTTTATGGTGCCTCCTTATTGTTGCTTTATTACAGGGTAAGCACATTTTTCTGTTTATTTCTTGCTGGATCTCATAATGAAACCCTGATTATTCGTAACTAAATATCTCTAATCATCAATTATGTAAAAGACTTTCATTCCTTACAATCATTCTCTGAGCATTTCTCTTTATGACACATTCATCCTGAGATTTGCTTGATAGAGGAAATAATGTATTTTTAAGGTATATCCTGTCTCTCTCTCAATGCAGTTTAATTATGGAGAGTGAATACTGAGTTCACTGAGTAGTTCACATGGCTACCTTTAATGTCTCCTGTTTGATAGCTCTTGATTTATCTTTTTTAAAAATAGTTTATCAGATATGGTACTAACAACTCTATAATTCCCAGTTATTTTTGTTTTTTCTAATGATAACCATAACATTTATTTCTTCTAGCTCATACAGGGCATCATTTTTATTATATCCAAATAACAATGATTACCAAAATCCTGGTTACATGACTGTAACCTATTAATGTGAGGACCTTCACTGAAGATATTACATCATTCATCTCTTGCCATAGACTATCTATCATAGGTTGACTATCTATCATGTGCTTTCTGCATTGGCTATGCATGTATTTCCCTCTCTGCCTCCATACCCATAGCCATTAGCTTCACACTGTCTGTCAAGTCTCCAGGTTTAACATTCTACTGGACACTTCTGGTCACTTTCTGCTGCAGCTTTGGGCTATCCGCTTCTGAAGAAGTTTGTTTTGTCTTGAACAAAGTTGGCTTACCTTTCTATTTACATTTGGTATAGCTGTTAATATTCTGCATGTTTCTTTGTTGTCAATGTTATGGTGGGAATGTGCAAAAGATTGTGGTTGATGGTCTAACTCATCTGTTTGAAATGATACGGAGTCTTAAACATTTTTGCATTTGAAGGCAAAAAGGTTAGTTGGATAATGCTGTGAAACTCAAAAGGTTGAGAATTAATCATGTAATTGAAATAGTGGATGGAAAAACAAGCTGGAGATACTGACATGTTCATCATATTAAGGGTAATCCAGACAGAGATTGAGAATCTGGAATGTGGAATGTAAAATATTATTGATTACAAATTAGTTACACAAAGTATAAGGAAAAACTTAAAAATCACTGCTTTTCCACCTGCCATGTTAAATAAGAAATATTTGGTATTTCCAAGCAAAGAATCAATTTCCTTTTTAACAATATTAGGCTATAATGATGCCAGGAAACATGACTTGTGTCTGGTGCAGGTCTCTGTTAAGATGTTAATGCAACTTTGTTTTCATCACTTATGTTTAAGTTCAGATGTTGGCATTACTCTCTTTTCAAGAAGGTGGTGCTGGAGAAGAAAAGGTGAAGGCATGGTTTTAGGGCATATAGACAGCACATACTGTACCAAATGCTAGAATTAAAGAACTTGTAATTGTCAAGTTAGTAGGTTCACAAGCCTTACTCTGGTTCCAAAACCACTCGCTTACAAGAGCAGTTACATTTTGGTAGATCAGCATATTGCTCTTCTTCCTTCGGGTTTTGGAAGTCAACACCATGTGAGATGGAAGCAAAATACTTGCAATTATCTCATTGTCAGAATCTCGCCCCTGTACAAATCTCTGGCTGCTGTGAATTCCTGTAGTCTGGGATTTACTGCCTTACACAAGGGCAAGATGTACCTGTAATTCTCGCAATCCAGCCTGTTCCTGTTCTCTGTAGAGTTGCATTTAGCTACACTAGCTTTACACCGCAGTTTAGTATTTTAGCACAGGAACAGCCCATTGCTGTATATGTGGTTCCCTTTCCTCTTCAACGGCAGTAAGTCTGGCAATATCTCTGAATGCTTTCCCATCCTCTGACCTTGATTATGGATTTTCCAGGATACTATATGGGAAGGCACATGAAACAAATTTGTGGTTTTGCAAGTATGGCACCGGTGAGTACATAAACAGGTAAGATCAATTGTGCTAGAAGTGATTTCCATTCAAAATCATCTTTTTTTTGTGTTCAACTCTGCACTGAGTGCCAGGACTGCTTTTTCTATTTAACAGATCCATACTGATATTTTCACTATGGTGATCACTATGAATCACTATGACTTTCATGCGTAACACATGCAAGAGAGGCAATGAGAGTTGCTACTAATAACAATTAGAAGATTATTTTTAAAAAAAAAAATCTGTCTACAGAAAGAAAGGTTTTGTCCCTTTTTATGGTCTTGTAAGGAAATAATAATAATAATAATAAATTATTAATAATTAATAATAATATTTGTCAGAAGATTGGTAGATTTGGGGATTTCTATGATAACCATTAAATAGTTTCTTAAATATAAGAGACATAAACATAATACAAGGCTCGGTTCCTGAAGCAGTTCTTAAAATTACAGAAGTGCTAACCTCAGTAATGTTTGTAGGTGGCCTAGAGCTACCCTAGAGGACAGTAGTTATTAAAATTAGAGGATATAAATATTCAGGTTTGATCCTACAGGTTCAGTCTTGCTACTTCTTTAATTTGAGACTCTTGCTGATAGCACCTATGCTATTCTGGACTGTACCAAAGAGCAAGAGAAGCTGTAATATTATTCACTAAATAATGAAAATTAATACCCTCATATGTATACAAACATTTGTATATATGTTTAAAAATATTGGCCTACAGTAGTACTTTATTGGGACATAAAAAAGTTTAGATTTAGAGCAAAATGATGGTCTTTCTGGCAGGAAATATAGATATATCCAGACATCACAGTTAAACAAGAGGTTGATTTTTGGAAGGATTTTTATTTTGACAATACAGTGTTTCATTAATATAACAGGTATTTTAAAAAATAAATTTATGAAATTAGTAATGATCAGAAGAATAAATCCTTTTAAACATTAAGCAAAAATGATTTGAGGCCAAGGGAGAAATTCAGGCATCCTATCTGTACAAAGTTATGGAATTTGTTCTATACTTGCTGTTACTACAGATATTTATCATGAATTTCAATGACTTTATGAGGACTTACAGAAGTCTGGCACTGTATCAAATTAAATTACATTTTTGAACTTCTTACAAGGTATTTTGGTTATGCACAATAAAGGCAGAAGTCAAATTAGCACTGGAAAATAGTTGTTTTCTTGCAAAATATAAAGGAAATTATCTCTATCCCAATCAACACGGATAATATCTGCACATTTCCAGATGTGAATACCACCTACTGAGAATAGGTACCGTGCTACTTCCTGGAAAAATATCACTAGTTTTCTCAAATGACGTTGAAACTGCGGGTAGAAACCATGTTTTATTCTGTGACTTTACCTAATAAGAGTCTTACTAGCAGATAGCGTAGTGAATTAAGGCTTTCGTTTAATTTAGCAAGGTAAAACAAGAAAAAAAAATAATCTAAGGACACTAAACACAGAGTTATAGTTCTTTTCTTGAAGGCAAGCAATACTGAAGCAAGTACCTTTTCTCTGAGAGGAAGAAATTTCTTCCAGAAATACAACATTTCTCATTGGTTTCAAGTACAGATGTGAAGTGAAAACTGCTTCTTTAATGAACACAGGCATGAGAAACTTTGACCTATGTGTTTCACATTTTTTTTTAAATCGTTTTGTGGAATTGATTGTTGAGCGCTGATGAATTTTTCACAAGATGTGGGGTGGCTAATGACTCATTTGAGAAATCAGAGAAGCAATTAATAGACAGTGTAATTGTCCATCCTCTCTGTGACACCGATTAAGTTTATGGAGAGACAAACAGGTAACAACAACAGAGACAATGCTTGAGATGGACTACTGACAGAGGGACTACTGGTGGAGTAGAGGGGCAGAATCACCTCCCTCAACCTGCTCTCCACGTTTCTTTTGAAGCAGCCCAGGATTCAGTTAGTTTTCTGGGCTGTGCGTGGACATTGCCAGTTCATGTTGAGCTTCTCATCAACCAGCACCCCGAGGCCCTTCTCCTCAGGGCTGCTCTCAATCCATTCTTTGCTGAGCCTTTATTTGTGCTCAGCCACACTGTCCATGTCATCAACAAAGATTTTAAACAGCATCGGTGCCAGTACCAGCCCCTGAGGAATGCCACTCGTCACTGATTTCCACTTGGACATTGAGACGTTGACCACAACCCTTTGAGTGCGACCATCCAGCTAATTCCGTATTTACCAAGTGGACCATCTGTCAAATCCATGTCTCTCCAGTTTAGAGACAAGGATGTCGTGTGGGACAGTGTCAAATGCTTTGCACAAGTCCATGTAGATGATGTCAGTTGCTCTTCCCTTATTTCCCAGAATAGCCACCAAATCTGTCAGACATGATTTGCCCTTAGTGAAGCCATGTTGGCTGTCACTGATCACACTCTTATTTTCCATATGCCTTAGCAGAGTTTCCAGGAGGATCTGCTCCATGACCTTGCTGAGTACAGAGGTGAGACTGACCAGTCTGTAATTCCCCAGGTCTTTCTTTTTTCCTTTTTTAAAAATGGTGGTTATGATAATGAAAAACGGATTGGAGAAAATGGATAATAATAAACAACTGCAGTGATAGAGACTTAGGATTTTGTCTGCTAAAGAAATGGATCATGAACTCACAAATAGATTTAAGAGTTACAGTAGAAAACTGTAGGTAAAGGAGAATACATTGACATTTACAAGGGTGTTGAAATATACAGTAAGAAACTTTATATAATTTGACGCACTTTTAAGGACATTAGTGTTAAAAAATGTTGAGCTGATCAAGGGAAGGAGCATCATATTTTCACTATGAATGCTCAACATAACTTTTCGCCCAAATTTTACTCACATGATCAGTGGATTTTCTCAAACAACATTCAGCATTCATCCATAAACATTCTTCAAATATTCTAATAAGTGACTTTTTATTTTAATGGCAGAAACATTCATGAAAAAGGCACATATACTGTAAAAATGATGGTATTTCCAATGGTAAGTGCTGTAAGAATGAAAACATTGATTTTGATTTGTGTTTAAAACTTTTGAAATTTTGAATGTCAAGTTTATAAGAATCTAATCTTAAAAATTTGAAAAAAGTTACGTATGTTAGGCAGGTTTTTGTTTGTTTGCTTGCTTGTTTTCCCTCCTAATTATTTCACTTTCAGGTATTAGGAAATTTTACCCAGCTTACTGGTTGATTATAAAAAATTGAGAATTAAATTATTTTCTGAATAATTTGTCCAATTTTTTCTTCATTAGAATGATAACCATGTCTTACATATCTCTTTTTTTAACATCTCATAAATTACAATGGATTGGCTACATCAGGAACAGGTTACCCAGGAAGGTGGTGGAAGCCCCATCCCTGGAAGTTTTTAGGGCCAGGCTGGATGGGGCTCTGAGCAGCCTGGTCTAGTGGGAGGTGTCCCTGCCCATGGCAGGGGGGTTGGAACTAGATGATCTTTAAGGTCCCTTCCAACCCAAACCATTCTGTGATTCTATGACCTTATGTGTAACAGATAGTGCTTCTTTGGAAAGAAAAACAACTTGGACATTTTTTAGAGAGCAATGTGTTATTCATTTATTTGCTTAAAACCAGGACTCATTGATTTTGTTATCTTTAGTAAAGGTTAATGTTATACACTTCAGTTGCTTATTGTGAGTCTGACCCAGAGCTTGTTATGCTTCTGATTGTCTGACGTTGTTTGGCATAGATGCCATTTTCCCCCCTCATTTTAGAGCTGAAGGGCAGGGAGAGATTCTCTTGTAAGATTTAGAGAAACAATGTATTTTCAATAAAGCATTTCTATTTTCCTGGGATTTTTGTATTTGTAAATTCGTGTTGGGAACCTTGGTCTTCAACCATGGTCTCCAACCATGGTCTCCATGTGCGTCCATGCAGACTGAAAAGCATTATCATGAGAGTTTTACATTTCTGCATCCCAGGGCTTTAAACTTGCGTCTCACCATAAAAATTGAGTTCTTTTAGAGTAAAATCAGTAAAAAAAAAGTCTTCACTTCATGAGACTCTTTTTTTTTCTTTTTACCCATGTCAAAATTCTATCTTGTGGTTAGGGTTTTAGCCTTTTAAAACCTTTTGAGGGAACTAAGAGGGGTTTGGAAATTCAAGAAAATATTATGTTTTAATAAAGATGTTAATAGCTGTAATATGAAATAAGTTTACATCAAAATATTTTTAAAAAGAAGCTGTGAACAAATAGTAATTAGTTTGTTCCTAATAAAAATGTGTTTGTGTACTGGATTAAGTTTTTCAGTCTTGGTTTCCATCTGTGGTAGGAGGGAAGAAATACTGAAGACTCTAAATTTTGTTAACTTTATGAAACTGAGTACTTGTGAGGTATTCAATCTGATGGTATAGCTCTTATTTGTATACAATAAAAAAACATACAATAAATGAATACTTAAACCAGACAAAATCTAGTGAAATACTTCCATGCTAAGATCAAAATGGTGTTCAAGAAGTCATCTCTGACACAAGCCTCACCAAAGAGCACACCCAGTAGCAACCATAAACCTGACACTAGGACCGCCAAAAGAATCTATCCGGGAGCCAAGTAATACTTTCCAGAGTTTGGCATATGGAATTTCTCATTTTCTGATAAACATCCAATGATGCAGAAGGGTAAAATGCAATCATCCATTGCTAGTGGCCTGCTGGATTGCTAAATGAGTACTGAGCATCATATACCACAACTGCATGACATTTTTAGATAAGGATTCCAATACAAGATCAGATCTTTCTTGACAAAATAACAGTATTATTGTAACTGCAATTAACAGCCAAACTCTCTCCATACAGTCTTGTTTCCTCATACCTTCTCCAGATAATTTTCCTTCTGTCAGTATCCGAAGTATCCTCCAGGTTTTGGGCATCTCCCTCCAACTTTCTATAGACTCATTTGCCACCAGGCACTGCCACAGAAATGAACTTAATTTAAAGCATACTTTTTAAGTGTTTAAACATTTTTTAAAAAAAAAAAAAAAAGGTAGGTAATAGGATCATCAATGCTCACAGAGGAAATTCTGGCCACAGTTGTTAGAGGCACTGAAAATTATGTAGGGTTCATTCACTTCTGCTGTTTTATGTAGCGTACCACAGCTGTAAGTAGTAACACTGAATAAGGCTTGGTGCCATGGTTTACTTTGGTTATCAATTTTTAATTAACCCTAGGTTCATCAGGATAAATGCTGCTATGACTCTAAAACCTGGTATTTCTAAGAACAGCTGGTTTTGATCATAGTAATTACTACCGTGAGCATTGTAGAACTTTTTCTTCTGGGCTTTATGTGGAAAGGTACTGAATGCAAGTCAGATGCTTTTGCTAGTTGAAGGGGTGATAAATGTTATGTGAAGCAGGCACAGTTTAAACACTGGTGTCTCAGAGAACCTGAAAAAGAGAAGTGAGCCAAAATCATTGTTGTGGATATTTTCCAGAAAATGGCAGTGACTAAATGTCCTGGTTCTAAAAAACAGATCAGTTTTCATGTCCAGTCATTTAGCTCATTGGTAAATTATTAATATCATTTGGGATGCAGTATCTGTCTTCCAGATAGTCTGTCGAAGCCTGGTATTTTGAGCTGATTTTCCTCCCCATTATTTTTTTCATCTCATTAGCCACACGATGGCAGCAGCCTCCTGTAGCATCAAATAACCCAGTAACTAGCCACTTCAAGATTTTAGCTAACCAGACAAACTGCATCAAACCTAGGTACAAATAATGATGTTCAAGGAATAAATGCATAAACTCTGTTTATGTTCATCTGTGAATATTACATTGCTGCCTTTTTATCTATAAAACCCATACTTGTATGTTAGATGTCAGCATGGTTCAGAAATGACAGCTCAATGTAGAAAATAAATTAAATCAGTTTACTTTATAAACTCACATTTTGCTGTAATTTACATAATCACCTCTCTCAAATTAGATTGAAATTCAGTCTAATTTCCTAATTTCCTATCTAATTTCCTGATAAAATCCAGAGTATATCAAAATAGTTGAAAAACTGACCAAAAATATGGAATAGAGATACTGTACTAACATTCTTAAGTCTACGTACACGAAGTTTTACATAATGTGGTGTAACACACAACCTCCCCCATCAACCAGCCATACATAAAAGACCATACCTGGAGAGAAGAAAGAAGTGTGTTGGCAGAAAAAAAAAGGGAATAACAGAGGAATTTAACTGAAGATTGTGTATATTTTTTAATTAACCTCTCCTTTTTCTAGTCAAAAGTTCTCTCTCTATATACACACACATGTGTATGTGTATGTATCTATGTTTGTCTCTTAAGCAAGGGTCACAGAAGTAAAAAGTGAATTGTATCAGAGATACACATTTGCTCTGAAATGTTAAATTTCTGAATTTTTGAGTTCATGCCACGAAGAGTATTTGGGTTGAATCAAACAGCTCCAATGTCACAAATGAAAAACGCACATTGGCAATTTTTGTATTTCTCTATTTCTCTATGGCTGAAGCTTCAAATGCCCTGCTAAAAATATTTAAAAATAGCCTAAACCAAGACCTAGTAAAAAATACACTTTTTTTTTGTGGGGACCAAAGTTGTTGGTTTATATGAAATCTGTTGTCAACTGAGAATAATATATTGGAACAAAGTGGGGGTATCTAAATGGATGGGTAGCTAATACATACTTAAATTGAAAAGTTAATGTTGTTTTACAAATTAATATATGGGGAATTTTGAATGTGCATTTCTATTAATCTATTTCTTGGAAAAACAAACTCTGCAAAACCTTCTTTTAGCATTCTCTTGGAGAACGTTAGAGAAACCATTCTTATTAGTTCTAATTCTAATTCTAATCTGTTTTCAATTATGACCTTCCACATTTCCCTTTTTAAGATAACACAGGAAAAGCAATTAATTTTAATTAGTTAATTTCAAGACATTTCAAATTACCTCTAAGGGATTTTTAAGATTACTTGCTTGTGAGAGTAAGTTTTAATTTGCTCTGTATTACAGTAAGTTACGCTTACTGTCTTCATCATTCTCAAAGATTAAACCAATGCTACCTCTAACTAATTTTGAGTCATCTATAATTTATTTGTTCAGCTAAAAATGTTTTCTGGATATTGTTGGAGTCATGTTTCTTGGTAATTGCTCAGGGGAAATGTTAAATTAAAAATCAGAAGCAATTTGATAGGCTTGGTGATTGCAATATTGTTTATGGGTATACTCAGCAAATATGCTATATATGTGAGAGAGTTACAAAGAGTGCCAGCTAAAGGGCATAATACTTCTGGAAAGGAAAAAAAACCTCCTACTTTATTTTCCTGCTATGGCAACAGCTATTCAATCTCAGCAGGAACTTTCTTCATCTAACTTTTATCATAGCAAAATGTTGTGTACCCTCAGGAAAGAGGAGGGTTTGGATGTTGTTTCAGGGATGTTGTCTCAGGGATGTTGTCTCAATGGACAAAATGTAGTGGTTGTGAATTTTCTCTGAGCAGATTAATACTTGTGAGACAGGTCATCCGTCAGCAAACTGGCTGTGAGGAAACCTCTTATGTGAATCTTCCTCCTTTAACTTTTTTTAGCTTCATATTTTTGTAAATGACTCAGAGGAAGCAGCTGATTTAGACTTGGAATGGCGGTCACTCACTTTGTGTATTACCTCATTGAAAGATTGCACACACATAAACATAGGTGTTGATAAGAGTAGCTTCAGGGAAAAATTAAGCTTTTGTCCTCTTAAGAGGAGTGCGTTTTTCTAAATAGTAAAGTACCTTTGGTACTTCGGTACCTTGAGCTCTAAGACATACGAATCATGTCAAAATGGAATTTTAGCCTATTCCTTCTAGTGAAGAGTCCCATAGGAAGGCTTAATAATTACTATATGCAAAAAAGAATATTAGTATACTATGTGTCAAAATTAGACTTCTCTGGCATTTTGTGATGCATTCAGCACCACATAGGAAACTATCACAGAGGACGCAGAATAATGAAACAGTAAGAAAGATCCTACGCTGGCAGAAGTTAACTGTTAAGTGTCAGATGCTGGCTTGTACTCAGTCTGGCACGAGTTTTTAAACGGTGAATCTGAAGAAAGAGTTTTGCAAACTTTCTTATTTCATAGTTTTATTAAAGACCTTGTCATTTAAAAATAGACACATCCTGATTAAACTATCTGTCAGTACAAGGAGCTAATTTGAATTACTTTGAGGACTGATATAAAAGAAATAGGTTAAGATTGGATATGATAAAGCTGATTTCTTGAAACTAGCAGTAAGAATATCTGCTGTAGGCTTAGTGTCAGAAGCAACAAATAAGAAAAAAAATCTGCGTGTTCAGCACAGATTGAATGTGAGGAAACCATGAAAAAGTGATTTAGAGTTTACTGGATAAGATACTTCTAATACAAATTAGAAAGACAGTATTGCCATTGTTCAGGGCTATGCAAAAGCTGTGTGCAACTTGAATAACTCCTATAGAAAATGCATGCCATGTGAAAAAGTGATATGGGTATACTTATAACTAGTAAGGGAATGGAAAGATGATTGTAAAAGAACAGAGAAGAAGTTGGCTTGTTTGGTCTGGCAAAGCTAAGGCAAAGGAGGGGGGATAAATTGCCGAGGATTAGAAAAAACCTTAGTGGGGCATACACCATAAAAGAAAGAAAGACATTTAAGCTAAAGAGTAGTATCAGCACAAGAAGAAATAATCAAACTGACTACAAATGCATTTATCTCAAAAAAATTTAAAAGAACTTAAACGCAAAAAGTTGTAACCTCATTGTAAATCAATTAGGTTAAATCCTAGTTGGAGTGACTGCTTTCAAGATGCAACTCAGTAAGATTATGAAGGGAATTCTATGGGGCAATAACTGCAAAAGAAGGGGATTGGGCTAAAAGAACTAGAAAGTCTTTTCTAGTATTACGCTCATAATTGTGTCCAATAAATAAGTGATATTTTCAGTGTATTATGTAATACATTTTCAGGTTCCAGCATAATTCACATTAGTGATAAAGGAGGATTAGGATGCACACGCTATGAAAGTGTTATGAAGTTGTATGTATGCTTTAATTTTTACTTTTACTTTTTTACTTAACTCATCTGTATGTATGCTTTTTCTGAATACACCATAAACCATTTTGATATAAACCACCTTGTTTTCATTTTAAGTTGACCATTTTTGCTAATTTTGAGGAAAAGGTGTATTTTTGTTGCCCTATAAACTATCTATATGTAGGTTTGTGTCAAAATAACTGAAAGAGGTATAAATCATATATTGAGTAAATGTGGTTATTGACAAATCATAATTCAGACAAACCATAATGTTCAAAATGTCCTTACTTGGTAGCATGCCACCTCAATCAGCAGCCATCATAATCAGAAAAGATAGCAATGCCAAACTGTTTTGAAATAATTCACTTGGTATCCCATATATTATAACCAGATGGAAGACAAAAACTATGGGGGAAAAGTATCTGTGATCTGGGAGCTTTTAGAAGTTTCTGAAGGGAACCAAAATATTTAGTCTGTACTCAGGAAAACAGCATTTTTTTCTTTTTAATTATACACCTGAAACCAATTAAATAGCTGTAATTGTAGTAAATAGGGTAATCTCTTTGCTGGATTCAGCTTTGTATTTGTCGAAGAAATGGTAGTTCATAGATTAATGCAGTAAACTTAGTACTCTCTTCAAACTCTTCATGTGTTCCACTTCACTGAAGGCGTAATATTGATTTAACGTATGGATATTCTTCCATTTCCTAGATTCATTTTAGAGAAAATTGAGCTGTGTCCAGATGGCTTTTGAAGATCTCCAAGGACAGAGACTCCACCACCCCACTGGGCAACTTGTGCCAGTGCTCAGTCACCCTCACAGTAAAAAAGCATTTCCTGATGTTCAGAGAGAACCTCCTGTGTTGCAGTTTGTGCCCACTGACTGGCTCCATCCTCTCTGCATCCTCCCTTCAGGTATTTATACAGATTGATAAGATCTGAAGCTCTCCTGTATGAGAATATTAATGGCTAGAATTATATATAAACAAACAGTATTTTTCTGAAAGATGCTAAAAAGGACTGCTTATTTGTACAAATCTTTACAGATCTCATCCTTCTTACTTTTTGTGGCAGCTGTTTTAACCGATAATCCAAATACTTACTTACTGAAAGCTAGTTGTCGTCTTCTCAACTATGTGTGAGTATAGAAGTGCTAAGAAACAGTGGACAGTGTAGGAAGTGTCTCTTTTTCTCTGGTGCTCCTTTTAGTCTACCTTAACCTGGTACCCACAGATGATGTCTACAAAGGTAGATTTAACCATGATGATAAGCGAAATGGTTATTGTAAAACTTGATACCTGATGTGCTTATTTAAATTCCACTGGATATTGTGTTGGAGCCTAATGTATTTGAAGATCTGCCCTCAAGTCTGTGTTTATGAGCTCATGTTATACTGCAAAATTTCTTGAACTTGGAAGTGCCTGAACTTAGGAGATCAACACAGAAGATCAATTACTGGTCATTGTCTGTCATCTGAGTCCTATGGATCAGAAAGATTGCTATTATTGTCGTAACATTCTGATCAAAAATGCACAAAGGTGTGTACTTAAAGATTGTTTAACATCTATTGCTGTCTATAATGTGATTACAAAAGCAATCTTTCTACCCAGCAGACTGTTCATATCTGAAGCATCCTCACTGGGAGCCCTGAACACTGAGTTTCAAAACCTGAAACAGAGGGTAAAGTTTTAATATAAACTACTTACTTATTTGAGAAATGCTTGTTTCTGGTTAAGAATTGACTCATAACTATTTTATGGATGCCTGATAAAGGACCTTTAAAGTTGGTTGATAAGGTTTAATGAATAGAAAATGACCTATCAAAGGCTGCAGGGAAGTCAGGAGAGCAATCTACGTTAAATTTTTAAGGTGGAGTGGAATTCTTCCAAAAGTACTTTCCACTTCTTGACTTTTATTTGGACTCAAAATCGTATAGTGACTGCTCTAGAAGGTACAAACACCTGACTTTGTGGGCCTGTGACTATTACTGCTGTGGTCCCCTCAGTTTTCAGAGTCCTGCTATTTGCAGATTCTGACTGCAATAATTTTTCTCCTGGCAAATAAACCTACTGTTTACTAAATGACTCCATACTGTTGTTCTCTTTGGGTATAATTTTCTTTAGTGACTCACATTGATTCTCATCCATTCTGCTTGCTTAATGACTGAATTACTTAAGCTTATTTTTTATTTTCTAAGTAATACACATTTTCAGACCTACTGTACGAAAAGAACTGTTCTTAGTATTTTTCTGATGATGGAACTGTGTGTTTATATAAGCTTTAACGAAGATGAGGGCAAGTTACAAGGAAGGACAGAACCAGAATTCAGAATGACAAATTGTAAAGATGGCATGGAATCAACATAGTGAAATAAGCTAAAAACAGTGGCAGTGGTTAAGTGGGAGAAGTTTTGGGGGGTGATAGTGAAGACCATACTAAGTTTATTAGCAACATTTTATGGGGAAAAAAAATATATTATTCATGAATATGTGATCACAGTTATATAAACCAATGTGAGAAATCTCAGCTTTATTCAACACTGATAAAATTTTGTCTAGACAACTACTTCCAGGTTTGGGGAAGGGTATGCCATTTAATTTTGCAATGTCATTTACCTTTCATAGACATAGTCAACTTTGGGTGCCATGTCAGAACTATAGTTTCTTCTTTTCCTCAGGTATATTTTATCTATCAAGAACAGAATTTGTTTTCTCTTGTGCAGAAAGACTGCTTCTTCATCTTTGTATGAGTACTATAGCCAAGTTTCTTTATTTCTGGGTGATTTCCACTTTGCTAATAGCATCTAGTGTTGTGTTCTGGTTTCCCCCCCTTGTTTTTGGCCAGTCTTCTCAAGAAGCACTCTATTCTTTCACCTGTATGTTTATGTTTTATACAACTTTTTTCCTCAGAACCAAAGAGACGAGCTTATGCCCTTTTTTTTGTCTCCAAAAATAATCTTTTTTATGACCTTCAGTTTATCCAGTTTTCAAAATTCTATGCTGTTTTCTTTTTCTTTTTTTTTCAACCCACATGCCTTTTATTTATCAGCTGTGTAATCTCAACCTGTAAACTTTTCCTGTTGAAGGCTTAATTATTTGGCCTTTATATCAAACCTCCTTTCAATCAGTTATTCAATCCTCGGTTCAAGTGTTCTGTCTTTAGAATTAGAAGGATAAATTAAAATTTCTTTTAAATTAGAATTTATTTTAATTAGAATTAGAAGAATAAAAAATAATTCACTGGGTGTTTCTCTGTCCTGGTTCTGGCAAGGACAGGATTAATTTCCCCCAGGATCTGTCAGGGACACAGCTATTCCATACAATGTGACCCCATGCCCTGTCTATAGCCAAGAGCCGGCCCGGAGCTGGCGTGGGACAGGGGGGGATGGAGGCAGGGGGATGGAGAGGGGGCAGGAAGTCAGCCGTTGGGAGAGAGCTGGGGAGTCCCGAGTCCCATCGGTGAGCACTGGTACTGTAATCGTGCTTGCACATTAGTGTATCTGTGTTATTGTTGTTGTTTCCCTCTTCCCTTTATTGTTCTAATAAACTGCCTTTGTCTCAACGCACAAGGTTTGCCTTTTTTGATTCTCCCCTTCAGGTGTGTGGGGGGTGAGAGAGCGGCTACGTGGGTCTTTGTTGCTGGCTGAGGCTGAACTATGACAGTGTCTCTGTTGGTTTGTGGGATGCATGCTAGAATCAGAAGCAGTGACACATCAACTACCTTGGAGGGAAATAATACATTCATTCCCCTACACTACTTTAAAAAACGGAAGACTTGACTAAAACATATGCGTTCTGATTAAGTGGAACATTAAAAAAAAAAAGTCATATGATAGACATGGCCCAGCTTTCCCAACTACTTTTTTTTTTCATCCCAGTTCCATGCATGGAGTGTAAATGGTAGATAAGACCATTCAACAGTATTCTTTAGTAGAGTCCATATTTTACACCAAAAGCTTTTTTAATGCTTATAGCACTTCACAAATCACAGACTAATCCCTTTATTTATGGACCATACAATTCCACTGACCTATGATTATGCTGATAAACCCTAATTACTTATTCCCTCTGATTAACCTTGGATGATGTAAACATCTGCTAACGCATTCAGTGACGTGACACAATTGGACTGACTCCCAGAGAGTGACCATAAACCCCTTCCTGTAACAGCTTTGGATCTTGTGCTTTTACTGGAACAGGAATCACGAAAGGAGTTCAGAAATACTCAGTTCATACATGCTAAACTCTAAGGGTTCCTCATATTAACAACACTACTAATTCATTCAAAGTACAGCTCCATGCACAAAATGTCAATATTATTTTATTTCCAAGTCTCAGGGGACTATTTTATGCACAAGCTCGAAAGTCAGCATGTGGCTGGAAAAAAATAAAGCACTTTTTAATGTTACAGTATGTCCTCTGCATTAGTTCTGCTTACCTGTCCTGGCAGGATAAGCATTCTAGTCTGTTCAGAACCAAATGTTGCCAGATGTACCAGCTTTCAGACAGATATCTGTATCCTGCATTTTAAAATGCTGACTGGGGGAATGCCCTTACGTACTGTTGTTAGAGTTCTAATACACCAGCTTTGTGTACTTCATCCTACCTTACAACATCAAGGAATGGCAGTTTGACATAACATTTTTTATCATTTCCCTCACTCGCAATGTCCATTTCTGCCCAGTTGCTTAGTTCAAATCTGGTAGAAAAAAGATGCAGGATATTGTTCTTTTCTTTGGTGGCTATTCTTCATCTTCTCAGTAACTTTTGAAATGACTGGCTAACTTCTATCAGTTGCAGTAGAGAGTGAGCTTATAGGCACAGCAGCTTTTAAAGGAGAATCACTCTCTAAGTTCCTTCACTGAAATCCAGATGAAATTGCAATGAGTGATATTCACTCATTCTTCATTTGAGAAGCACTGTTGGCTCATGTGTGTCAGCTGACAAATCAGACAAAATGCGGGCTACCTCTTGCCCTGTCAAAAAGATGGATGTTTTGGAGACCTGCAAATACTTCAGTGGTGAAAAAGGAAGCAAGGCTTAAGGAGTATATTAGGTACTGACAGGTATTGTGGTAGCTGAGTTACTGGGAAAAGCAAAGTCCTGCATTTAGGATGGGTATTATAAGGCAGTTGGAATTTTAATTATGGGGAGCTGTAAATTAAACTAGCTAACTGAAAGCTAACAATATTTTATTATCAAATATTGGAATGTTTGGGAGTTTATACTAAAATGAACAGCGTGTCAATCTGTAGTTACTTAGCTCTAGGTAGCAGGCTTGTCATTTTTAGATTCTGAAACACTTCAAAAAAAGGACGCTTCTTCTTTCATGTAAGATGCCTTTCATGTCCGTAGTGATAAATATAGGAACTTCACAAAGTTAATCTCTTCTGCTGACATTTGAAGACATGATTCCTTTTGGGTTTCTTTTTCAGTTCGGACTAAGTCCCATAAAACCTCTGTTGTTGAGATTTATTCAGATTTGAATAATTAAACTTTACTCTTTTTCAGATGCTTATACAACAATAAAAAATGCATGTGGTGTAATAGAATCAATCCTAGTTGCTAAAATTTAAATATGGCATTTTTAAAAAGGAGGCTTGAGGAAAGGATTTCAAGAAAGGAAACACTTTTGCAAATAAAAATATGAAAACAAAGCTTTGAACTTCAAAAATCTTCTTTTGAATATTTGGTTGACTATGTGGACAAGCAGATGGACAGATTAGATATTGATAAAGTGGCTAAAACACAAGCTTGGATAAGTGACTGGCAAAATCACTAAAACCTCTTTTTTTCATGTGATATATGGCACAAAGGAAAGCTAAACTATACATCAGTTTAACACCAGTCAAAAGGTCTTTCCTTCTTTTCAGTGTCTGGAAGACAAGTTAGTTCAGAAAGTATCAAACACACTACTTTCCAGAACAGAAACAAGACTTTCATCTATGTTGAGTTGTTATGTAGAAAACAATACTTGGTAGAATTGACATTTGGGAAATTTGAAATTTAAAGTTTTGTATTTATCTTTGACTGGGTTGTCATTAATCACTGCCTTTTCCTGACCTGCATCTCTGCCTTGTTTCACTAGCAGGTCAATTGTGCACCCTGCATCTTTTATGGTACATTGCAGTCCTTTCTGGTGGATAAACTGCTTGCCTTGGGTGGCAGAATATGTGTGTTTGTGTAAGGAAAGGGAGAGGGAAGGATCGGGGGAAAGGGAAGAAGGAGGTGAATTAGTGCTGACAAACAGATCCATGAAATTCTCTTCGCCATTGTCCAATTTACATTGATACCTACAGGAGAATCAAGCTTTATTAAAAGTCACTAACAGAGACGTAGAGCTGTTAGTTGTGGCAAGTTGGGAGATGTGAAGAATAGAACTCAAGAGGGGATTAAGCCTGAGTAAGTCATGTAATATAAAAATAAACAATATATGTAAAATATTCATTATACAGCAACTAACGATTTCTTGCCAAGATAGGCTTTCCACAGCCTGCCAATTTTACTAATCTGTAAGGAAACAAACATGAACAGTCTCAATAAATGTTATGGATGTCAGTCTATAAATTAGGAATTTATTCATTATTTTAACAAAGTTATATTTTTATATTTTCAGATGATTTTTACCCATGTATATGTGCTAAAAAGTTCAATGGCATAAGGCTGACATATTTTCTTTAAGAATCAGATCTTCATGGGTTCTTCTTTCTTTCTTTTATTTTTTTTGCTTTTTTACTCAGCAGTTGGTGGAAACGGGGAAAAATTCTATATGTGATCATAATTTTTGGTGTTCCAAAATCATCTGGTTAACCATTGACTGTTACCAAATTTCTGTATCAGACTTTGAGAAGGCCATCAACTTCCAAGTGAAATGCAGTAATTGCATACAAAAATCTTAACACAGGATGTATGCTTTGACATCCTTTTCTTGTGTCCTTGATTAAATTTATGATTTAGATGTTTCAGAATAACCAGAAAGAAAAAGATTACATTTACTTCCCTTGATTTCACAACCGTAGATCCTTATAAAATCTAAACCATCAAATTTCACATAATCCTTCAATTAATCACTACACTAAACTTCTGTAAGAGTAAATATTATATACAGGCCAGTATATTTACTGGAATGTTTTCTTTCAGATCTACCTAGAATCATATCTCTTTTCTGCAGTGATGCAATAATTAGTTATTACTCCTCTGTGTTAACTAAAACCCATGCAGCAGTATCCTATTTGAGTGAATGAACTCCTGTTTTTTCCTTCTCATTTATCAAGCACTAAAATCAAAGCTAAGTTCTTTACTGTGGGTGTTTGGGTTACAATGATAGAAAAATCTTGCACTGGTGTACCATCACTGGTTACTGACACATAGTATCTTGTCATATTTAAGGCTTTATTTGTTACACAAATATTTTGTTTAAAAAAAAAAACAACAGTAAAATAATTCATAGTCTGAGAGATAGGAAATTAAAAACTAGAATTCACCTGAATTACCCTAAATATTAAAACATATGAAGGGGCAAAAGAAAAGTAGTCACAGCCTGAAACAGATAAAATTAAAATGAGTGATATTCATCAGTTAGTTTTTAGATTCTTGCCGGACCATGTCATCACAGAATTAAAGCACGCTCCAATTTTCCATATTTAGATCCCTATGATCCCTTTAAGTTATGGAAGTATTTTTCAGATTCCCAAATAGAAAAAGCATATGGACATTATAATGCTTAGCATGCTATTGCAAAATTCTACTACCTTTGTGTTTTAATCCATGGTTTATGTAGTTGCTCACTACATATGTTGTATGAAGAGAGTAATTGCAAACAAATCTCAAGAAACACTGTCAACATTTCAAACCACTTTATTTTGAGTTGGCTCCGGCTAAAATGAAATTTGTTATTCCTGTATCTTTTTCCTACTTCTGCTTAAAAAAACCCAACATACTGCTGGGGAGAAAAGGAAGAGCAAATTTTCCATTCAACAGCTATAGCCAATAACTTTAACACTTTTTTTTTTTCCCCTAGGTAGACTTCTATTGAATTTTTGATTATTTGCATTGTGTGGTCTCATTACTGATTTGTCAGGTACCAGAATAGAAGCCTGGAACAAGAGTCTAGTTCAGTGAAAAGTGGGGACAGATATTGTCATTTCTCCCTCACTACTGCTATTTGCCAGAAAAGAACTTGCAGGTCTATGGGATGAGAAAGCAATAGAAGTAGCCAAGAGAAGCAAAAAGAGGGACACCTGATGTTTGGAATGGTTCACTTCCTATCTGGTCGTGCTCAGGTATTTCACAAGGCAGCGAGTATGGCAGTGTCAGTTCATTATTTCCCTTTGTAGCTTGCCATAAACTGGCACAAAACTCCCACAATACTTAGTAATGTAAATCAAATGTGAATTTTCTGATCCAAGTAACGTGTCATAACTCCAAAATTTAGGAAATTGTGACATTCATTCTGTCTCAAATCACGTGCTTAATTTATTTTGAATTTACTAATGTCAGTTATACCTGTAAGAAATATTAACATCTTTAGGTCCCATCAGTAAGGGTGGTGGGACAGGAGAAGTGAAGAGGATAACAATATTTTCTTGATATAAAGTAACCTTTCAATTATGAACAGAGTAACATTTCTGCATAATGTAAATCCATGCATCAGGATTAATTACATCTTTCCTAAAGTATTTCACAAATTTTGTCTTGCATTACATTTTGATATATTTAAGTAGCATGAGGAGATTGAGTGATTGATTTGCAATAATGAGGTTAACGAATCAGAATAGGTAGGGACAGGCAGCTTACAGGCTTCATATTAAATCAGAGAAAGCAGAGACAAAAGAATTAATACATTCACCACCATGTGATTTCAAAATGATTTTGACAGCAGAAACAAATTTCATTAATTAAAAAAAAACATTTTATCATACAAGATTAATTTGAGCTGTAAAAGTAATAGATTTGTTTTTCTTGCATGCCTGAAAGGTAGTAGATAATATGACTACAAACGTACTTTTAATTCCAGTTGTCTCAAAGCTAGTTACGTATGTTCCATATCAGAAAGCAAAATGGCAAGAGGGGTGTATAAAAATGTTTGTATAAGAAGTGCAGGAGTTGTCTTGTTTACACTAGTGCTGAGTGGGTTTTTTAACTCACGGAACATTCCTTAATTTTTACAAATTTAAATTGGTTTGTCTAGCCCAGCTAGAAACATACTGCCCTGCAAACAACAATAAATGTGGAGAAGCGAGTTTGTTGAGAAAAAAACAAAATCAAACCACAACAAAAAAGACCAAAAAAGAGAGACACTTACTTAAATAAAATTTAAATTGAAGTTAAAAAAACAAAAACACAATCCAAAAGCTCTTTACCTAGCGAAACCACTGTACTTTAATTAATTGGAATTGCGTGTAGCAAAAACATGTCAACATTTGTTTGTTTTCTGACAAATACTATATTAGCATTTTCCTTTCTTACAGCAAATACATAGACATGACATACTTTGAGATTTCTCTGCCACATATAGAAGCATACGGAATGTATTACCATTTACCTTCATGAAAAACGTGTCTGAACATAATTATACAAGATAACAAATAGATCAGATGTAGACCCATATTGGTAGGCAGTGGTATATCAGAAAAGGGAATGCATAAATCTTCATATAGTACATGTTTTTCAGCTGATATACCTATTCTTGTAATGATTGTGGTATACTTGAGCCCTTAAGTAATCATTCGTCTGTGGTAGAGCTAACTATTGCTGTTTTGGGGTAAGAAAACCATTTCTAATACGTGACTACAGAGTGGAGATCTGCCACATTTTGGAGTTGGGTTAGATCCGACTTGGAGCCAATGTCAATAATGAGGCAACGGAAGGAACAGTAAATATAGGTGATTCATTTATACTGAAGTTGGACTGAGACAGAATTAATGTAAACCAGAATTTTTGATATAGTAGTGGAAAGGGAATGGTCTGTGTAAAAAGGAATTTTTAGCTACCAGACAGTGGTTCACGTAGTCTTAGAGAACATTCATGGAACAGAGAATACGGTTTGAGAAAACAGTAGGGTTTCTTCGAGCACCCAAAAGATATTTGTACTGAAGAAGCCACTGGAAGAGGTAATAGTGAACCAAAAATAGGCAGAGACTTTGTAAACTTGTTTTCCCTCAATAAGAAATTAATAATAACAACAAAAAGCTTGAATAGAGCTGGAAAGAATCCCTTATCCAGCTATAAACAAAGCATAGAACGATCTGCTTACCTCAAGTTACACAAACACGATTTTGAGATTCATCCAACTCTATAACGCTTGTCGGTGCTGTAGGACATCTGTATCAGAATTATACTACTAGGAAAGAATTGTTCTGCTGATCAGTGCTGTGCAATTCGAGGGGTTTTTTGCAGGTTAATATTGAAGGTGCTCAGCCTTAAGGTGGGCAAAACACAAGAGAATATGGAGTAAAAAACTGTTTTTCTGGGAAACAGTTTAGAGTTTTTCATATGTCATCACAAATTTTTATTTAGTCTGATTAAGGTAAACCTCTCGCACTAACCTAAAAGGGTTTTCTCAAATAAGTTAGCCAGTTAATGACAGTTTGGGAGCACATGAGTATGGATTTGCTGTACTTCTCTGCATGTATATACAAGTAGTAAATACCTGACTGTAATCCTCTCCATGGTCTTTTGCCTTCAAATGCTGAAAACAGCCAATGCTCTAAACAGGTATTCATGTACTCAATCCTAAGCACATCTGAGTTACTCAGTGACTTCAGGACAACCATTCTTGAAGGAATTGGGCCCAAAGGTAAAGTTATCTTTCTGTTATGTTTATGTAGCACCAAGGCCAGAGGAATATCACTTTTGGTATTAGCTTTTGGGCATTTTATTGTAGATCTATAATGATCTTAAATTAGGTAAAAAAAAGAATATTGTCATTTTTGTAACAGGATGTTGAAAAATTTAGTCACCGGTGAACCAAGGGAAACTTGTTTTAATTATTCATATATATAGATTATTTCATGAACTCCTTGAGGACTTGAAGACATGCTTCCTAATTATTGGGAAACTTATTGTACTGTCTCCTGCTAACCCCACTTCAAACACAATGCTTCAAAAATTAGTAATCAATTAAGATTTTATTTTAGAGAAAAACTTGCTTTCTACTCAACTATTCTTAGCTCATAAAAATTGTGCTGACAAGTGGCTGAGTCATATCTTTTATGACCCTGCCAAAAGCCATGCAGCAAGCACAGTGAAGGAAGATATAAAGTGAAACCATGTGCACTAACTCCACAATAAAATTAGATAATTATCCAAACACTATTGGTATGAATGTACATTGTGAAGCAGTAGTTGCCTTGTGAAAGGGTCCGTTAGACCCTTGGAAGTTAATTCAGAGGCCTGTGATGGTGCCGTGATGTCATTAACAATATCTGCCAATATTAATAGCTCTCAGAGAAGCAGCAGGACAGGACTCTCTAAAGTTGACTGCACATAGACTGCAAGCCCGAAGAAGGCCTTAGCAAAGTTGATGTTGACTGGTGTGGATCACGTCCACAAAAACTTGTGGGTGGCATCTGTGTTGTGTTTCTTCACAACTACATGAATAGAAATCTATCGCTGATAATTAAAGTGGGTGCTGTACTGGATACAGTTGTTCTAGTTGCCTTCAATTTTTCCTGTGCGTCTGAAGATCTGTAGCTTTCCCCATGAGACCCACAGATGGAGCTTGCAAATTCAGATAATCTCTGCTTCCTCAACTCTTATCTCTCTCAATTATGCAGTTACTCGCTGCATATAATGAATTTAGTACAAAGTTTAGACCAGGATGGGAAATGTTATATTTAGTAATACACATTCAAACCTAAAATATTCTTCTAGTTTTTGTGGTATAGCAAAATGAGTCGAGGCATTCTCTTTTTAATAGATATTGATGTAACCTATCTCCTCAGTGAGAGAACCATACAAATCTGCCCCCACACTAGCCCTACTGTGTTCCTCCAACAACAAATGACTCTTGTCCCAGAGGAGATAAGCAGCATGTCATGTTTCTGGTTACTAACGGTCACCCTCTGTTTGGCAAATCTCAACTTCATTTCCTTTCAAATGATCCCATGAAACAGTGTATCATAGAGAAATTGTTCTCAACTTTTATTTCACTTTGATGTTAGAAGTTTCTGTTTGTAAACAGTTATCTTTTTTTTTCTAGTTATAGCAGAATCTGTAACAGATAAGAATGCATATGAGCTTTAACTTTTACAGTTCCTTACGCTGGACTATCTACCTGTGTAACTTCAGTATCAACAGGGGATTTTTTTAGGGGGTGGGATGTTGAATGACTTTGTATTCTTTCTACGCTAATAAATGCTTCTTTTCACAAAAATAATATATATATGCACTCAGTGGGTATATGAATGTATGTAATGCATTCGTCAACCACTCTAAATTCAACTAGTTCACAACAAAGTTGAGGGGGAAGGTGGTTGCTTTCTATTCTTAATAATTTGGCATAAAGTAGGATCATGAATAACTTGACTTTACATTTTAATCAATTTTATAGTTTGGTGATTGAAAAACTCACAATATTTGAAAAAACATAAATTAAAAATGAGTACAAAATAATTTTTCAATAAAATTAAGCCATTTGCAGACTTCCATATTTTTATTACTACTTATAAACTCTAAGCATATACATCATTGCAGTTGATAACTGTTTACGTATATACTTATATACTCACACAGCATATAAATCCATTTTAAACACCTGGGAGTCATCTTGTTCTTACCTGGTTTAGTAAAATTTCCACACTTAACGTATGTTGTACAATGGAATAGCTTTAGCTCAAGTAATCTTTGCCGTAAAATACATCTGCAAAGAAAGGTCTGCTTGCTTTCTGGCAAAGCTTTCTCAAAGAGAATGTCAAACGAGTCAGAGCTAATGAGCCTAACACAGACCTCATGGTTAATGGCAGGTCTTTGTGGCCGAGTCTGATATCTACTAAAATGTATTTATATAGGCTTTTACTTTCAATTCTTTCATGAATCATGGAACTGAATGTTATATCTTTGAAACTAAACTTAAACGGCCCATACAGCAGGTTCAAGTGTATGTTTCATTCAGAAACAAACTTTACGCTGAGCTTGAATGATCATTATTGACAATTCTCTCTGGCAGATAAAAGGGAAAGAGAATACACTGAGATTTTTTCAGTGATGTAATCACACATACACAACTTGAGTAATCCTAGGTTTCCAAAAATGAGTTTGATTTCAATTTTTTGAGCTAGGAAAACCCTTTTTACATATAGAAAAAGCACCTTCTGCTTCAGTGTTGCTGTTATATAGTTATTTTGAATATTTTTCTGTAAAAGACATGGAAACGATAATATAAAATTCACAAAATGGCCAGAGGACACCATGGACATGCCAGCATCAGGATATCTTCAATGTATCAGTCCACTGATGAGGGCTAGTCTGTTCATCAAATAATTTTCAACCTGTTGAAATTTCAGCATATTTTCTCATCCTAGAAAATGGTCTACTTGCTGTTCTACCAGGCACATAGGAGAGAAGGTTCTCAAAACTCCTCCCTTAAAATTGCTCGACTTCTACTGCAAGGTTTCAGTCTTCTGTTCTCTTCTGTGGAAGCACTAGCTTTTTAAATAGGAAGTTGAAAATACTTCTTATGATGTTTATTTCCTCCCACTGTCTTTTTATCCAATAGATTTAGTTTAGTACCCCAGATCAAGCTGGGTAATACCTTACTTGACAATAGTACGACTGAAATGAATAGTGGCAGGTGGATCATAAACTGAATATTTGAAAGGGAATAATGTCTCAGAGTCTGACCCAAGAGACTGATCTTTTTATGGCTAAGCTTTGTAAAATTTCACCCACAAGCAGACACTAGGCCTGTACAATTAGGCACGAATTCTTAATTTCATAGGAGTTAAATGAAGTTTTAATAGCTGTTTTAAAATGAAATACGCAGATGAGTTTAGGTAACATTTCATACTCCAGCTGCCTCAGTGGCTGTTTCTTTTATGTTAGAGAGCATTTTATGGTGCTGATTTTTTTAAGTCCTCATTTATCCATGAAGAAAACTATAAGGAACAATAACTACCACGAGGAACAAATTATACTTCCAAAATATTTTATTGTTGAAAACAGACCGAGTTATTACAGAGGCTAACTTGTAATCGGGTGGGTTTTCTTTGTATTTTTGTTGGATTGTGAGTACAGCTACTGTGAATATACATCTCTCACATGCCCATTAGGCATGGAGCTGGGTATGATTTCTGTAGGGGATCTCAATATGTTTGATAGGTTCTCTGATGTTTTGGTTTTTTTTCAGTAAGTAAAATGCCTGTTTTATCCACACTCTTATCTATAAAGTTTTTCAGGGCAACAATGAATGTTTATTTATATACATTTTTAAAAAGCAAAGAGAAAACGGAGACTATGGTAACCATCCACTCTATATTATCTGTCATCCTAGGACTGAGAAACACATTTTCCAGGCAGAACAGGGCTTTTAAGTCATGTTTTCAGAATTGTAGGAAAGAACTTCAGCTCTCCTTTATTTGGCCTTCTGGGACTTCTCTTGCTTACTCTTAATAATGTTGGTCCTGTTCTGATGCTGAATGGAATAATGTTGAAATGTTCCCATTTTTGTAGACTGGTAAAACCATTTCCTGCCCAGTTCTAGCCTGTAACTTTGTTCATTGAAATTGGTGCTCCACATGTTCTCTTGGAGGAAAGATCATTGATGTGTTAAGAATAGTCTGGTGAGAACAATGTATCCATTTAACCAGTGGCATATGCCGTTTGTTGCTGCTGTTGTTGTTATATTGGAAGGATTTTAACCTTTAAAACTCAGTGAGTCACTGCTAGAGTCGTTGCAGATATTTCCATGATAGGCCTCAGGGCTGATTTGAGCCCAGAAGAGCAGTGTGGGTAAATGCCTTATCTGCTTCCTTGTCACATTCATGCCACTGGAAAATCAAAACTGAAATGAGGAGAAAGTAGGAAAGCTGAACAGTGCAGATCCTGGGGTGTGCTTTTCAGCCTGGTACTCTATGCATGCTTGACAGCTATAATCTATACATGCCAGTGAATTTTCTTGTGTGTTGGTTTTTGCGATGATGGAATGTTTTAATTTCAAAGTCTGAATTTTTGAAATATGGCCAGGAAACAAAAAACGGGGAGGAAGAGAAGTAGAAGCTATTGAGTTTCTTCTATCAGGTCTTTTCTTCTGCTGCATTGGCTTCTGCTTTGTGGCACTTTCAGCTGCTGAGCGTTTCTTAAACAAATAGCATTTTACACTGCATTTTACTGCTTGTTCTTTATTCTTCAAAAGTGGAACTGCCTTTTGACAAAAAAGACTTGCCCTGATCACAATCCAGCAAGTAAAACTTAACTAGTAATGTGGGAAAGCACCTCATCTAAAAGATGCTATTAGAAACAAAATTAATGGACCTTAGGCCATAATTTTGAACCTCCGTTAATCTGGAAAGATAGATTCTTGTCCATCAGGATTGGACATATCTTCTTCCCTGTAGGAACTGAGATTCACTGTTCACAGATCATAAAGTCCTTGGGAATCTTTTGGCTTTTCTAGCTGTTTATTTTATGATATTATCTTAAAACAGGATTTGCAATTGTACAGACTCTTGCACAGTTTAATTTTATGAGAGGTAGGCAACTCAGCTTCTTAGAGATACAGATCACAGCATCCAAACAGTGTAAATCTAAACCCTTCCTATCATCACAGAAATAGCTAGTACAATAAATAGATTGGCTATTCTTTGCATATCTGTACCTGCAGCTCATGACCACCTCAGACTTATTCTTGCTGCAGCATGCCCTCCGAATCTGTGCATACTCTCTTGCTGGGTGGTGTGTTTACACCATGGTATAGCTGCAATAATGATACAGTAGTTGTAAACATCGAAAGATCACACAGTAGAGCACTTCACTCTTTGCCCGTAGTTTTGATATTTTTTTGTGTGTCAAGAAAGAAGTTTTTTCATCATGTGATGATTTAGCGTTTTGGCATAATATACTGATGTTACTGATGCCTCACATCGTTTTCAAGATTTCTGGTGACACTTTGAACCTAATCCAGAACTGTTTCATGAGTTTGTAATCACGTTTTAGGAGTACAGAATTAACAATGATATCTTTGTTCTAACACTACTGCCAGTTTCATTAGTTACTGAAAGAAAATGTGTCCATTATTTCTCCTTTTGCTCAGTTTTGTTAGTCACAGCTACTTAGTCTTTGTTTTGACTTTTTTTTTTTTTTTACTCCTCATTCATCTCTCTCCTCTTTCCAGCTTAATTATTACCTCATTTATGGGAACTGAGAGGATTCAATTATTCTAGTGACACAGGACTTGAAAAACAACACAGCTAGAGCCTATTTACATGATGACTAATTTCCAGTCTTTGTTTTAAGTTTTGGGAGGTGAAATATGCTTTATACTTATACTTGTACAGAAAGAAAGAGCCCTTCCCTCTCAATGAGTGCTGACAGGAAATGTATCCTGACTATCTTGCCCTGATGAGAATAGGAAACAGATACAGGGACTGACTTAGCTTGGGTAGGAGCACTCTGTGGGAGTAACGAATTATGAATCATCCTCGTCACACATGAGTGTGAAATGTGACTGTGAAATCTCTCACGCAGATAGGGTTGACGAGCACTGTGATGCTGGTAGTGATTTTTTTCGTGAGGGAGCAAGGGAAGCGAAACCTGCACAACTACTGGTTTCACTAAATAATCAGTCTCACTGTTCTCAAGTGTTAGCTATATTTTAATATGTTGTGAAATTATATAGCACAAATCAAATTCAATTCTGTGATTATATTCTAAAAGCCAAATTTCATCTTCTGATAGTTGAAATACATGAATACATTTACCGTTGCTGTGGCAGTATTGCATGGCTTTCATCTCAATGTTTTACCAATAGAAATTAAGAGATATATTGTGGCATACATCTTTCTTGATGTAGGTACAAACATACAGTTGAGATTTTTTTAATTAAAATTTATTTTCACTGGGAGAATGCTGATTCCTAGAAACTAGAAGTTCGGGGAACATATCATCTCTGGTAAAGGTTTTTTTGGGAGGGGGGAGGAGGCAGGCAAGGTGGGGAGAGAATTCTCGTTTGCAGACAGGAATATCTGATCCAGGATCTCTTCTCCCTTTTTGTGACTTTGCATTCATTATGATTTGAAGCAGATCAGACTTGATTAAACACACACATATATTTGTGTGTATAAAGCATTGCAATAGTGTGGCGGAGAGAAAAAGACTTCACTGAGAGGTTCAGGTTAACAATTTATTTGGACTTCACTCACAGGTCTGATACGCCACTATTGCAAGTTTTATGGATACAATGGAAGAATGTACTATTGCAATTTAAGAGAAAAAAAACCACAAACAATTCACAAAGTACACTATTACAACCTACAAGTGATCCCAAAAAGTAACAACACAAACCACAAACGCACTAGATATTAACACCTTAAAAGAGTGCACAAATCACGATCTTAAAGCATGCCAAATATCATACATATGTTATTAATCACTTGCCCTCTCTCTCAGGTAAAGCCGCTCAGTCCCTGGGAAATCACCTTGCACAGGTAATTACCTTGTCCTGGACAAGGAGTGGAAGAATCTCCTACAGGCCAGCTGTATCACTGGAAGACTCCCCATTTTCCTCCCCAAAATTTAGGGTTTAAATATCCTGATTCAATGGGTGGGCAGGATTTGCACCTGAATGGATTACACTGTCTGAAACGGTTATCTCCGGTGGTTTTATGGCCCCTTAGGTAGTATTGTTTGTTTTGTGACGTCTGGTACTTAAAATTACTGAATAGTGGTGGGATGTGACTCAGGGCATTTTGTTTGTTAAAGGCACCATTCTGGTGCTGGTTCTTATTGTGATGCAGTGTTGAAAGAACCCCGGGCTGAGCTATTTCCATAGCTCCTCCCAAGTTAACTCTGCATACATAAGGATCAATAAGCATCTGTCAAAGTGAGATGAAGACGAGTCGAACCACAACTCCCTACATTTCACCTTTTGTGCTCTGAAACTGTTTTGGCCGGGTGATCCCATTCAAACAGTCATGTGTAAACCACTTCAGAACCATCTTGAATAAAACGGAAAACTACACAGGTTAATATTTACTTTCATGGAAAGTTATGTTTCAACCATTTTGGTAGAATTTTGCTAATCCTCACACTGAAACATCAGTTTAGGTTCCAATGTATGGACACTTTGTTCATTTCTGATCACATTCTGTCTCCAGTCAACAAAATGTCTTTTACTTGGTATGAGTTACATAAATGACTACTTTATTATCTACAATAGTTAAAATGCTACATGAAGAACTTGTTTCGCTGGGTATTTTCCACGCAGAGCAGGAGGATAAAGGGGCTTCAGCTGGATAAACCTACAGAAATTGTGTGCTTTCTGTAACCATGGGATGAAACATCTGCTGTGAGCACTTCCCTTTTTGCAACTCATAGCAACTAAATTTACTTTCTTAGAATTTTGGGTTGCATTTTCTCAGTGAAAAGCATATTAGTTAATCTTTCCTTTCTTTCAAAGACTTCTGTGGCATAACATATTTTGATGTAGGTTTGCTGAGTGAAGTCTCAGAAATTAACCCCTTCAGTCATGTGTCATCTCCCCCTAAATATAGAGCGTCTGCTTAGGGCCACTCGCTCTGTGTCAAGGAACAGCAA
The DNA here is from genome assembly GCF_963924245.1 of Chroicocephalus ridibundus. Taxonomy (NCBI): domain Eukaryota; kingdom Metazoa; phylum Chordata; class Aves; order Charadriiformes; family Laridae; genus Chroicocephalus; species Chroicocephalus ridibundus. The sequence continues at coordinate 62,193,303 of NC_086285.1, read as the reverse complement.
CAACTGGGCCAGTATAGAAGACATTTCACCAAAGTACTCTTGCAGCCTCTGACCATTTTCACTTCTTGGGATTTCCTGACACTGTTTTGGTTTTGTAGCTCTCACTGTAATTCCTCTCTAAATACTTGTCTGATCTCTTCTGCAACCCGCGAAAGCTCTTTCAAAGCCACAGTATTCAGTGGCAAAAAAAATCCACAAATCTGGTGCCTGTTGCATAAAGAACAATTTAATTTTTATCTGTTCTACTGCTCTTACCTGATTTTAACACAGACATGTCAATACTCCTGTTGAAAGCCTGCGAGAAAGAGGAGAATATCTAGAGACATAACCACTTTAGCCAGTTGTGCTGCTCAATAGAATTGCTGCTGTCATGGAATTATGCTTTTCTGATCCAACATTAAATACTCTGAACCATATCCAAAGTTAGATGCTTAACATACCCAGGATGCTTAGTGCTTGAGCAAGGGGAAAATCATTAATATCTCACATTCAGACTTTTGATTTGCAGTCTCCTGTGTTTATTTGGTGGATAGATACTGAAATTGGGACTAAAGTTTTGTTGAAAGCAAATCAAATTAAAATCAGCATGAGAACATGGATCTACAAGGGATGTAAGCTTTGTCTGTGTGAAAGGGAGGAAACAGTGGAGAAGAACCGGAGAGACAAAGTTGAGACAGCATTTCTCTAAATGCTTTGAAGAGAAAACTAAACCTGGGGTTCAGAAATATTTGTGGGTTTTGATTTTTTGGGTTTGTTTTGTTATTCTCCCCTTCAGGGCATTCATTATACAGAACACATTTTTCTTTTTAAAAAAATATATATTTGCTTATTTTCAAAATTGTATCTTCTTTCCTTTGTTAGGGATGGAAAATAAAATAGCAATATCTGTTAGGGGAAATCTGGGCTGGACCCAAAAGCCCAAGAGAAGCAAGGCTGCTGCTGCTCCACGCCCCAAGGTGTAACCAGCAGTGAGGCTGAGCAGGTATTCCCAGTAAGCACACACAGGCACATGTATGCGCCACATATATACACCGCTGGCTACACAGATCAACACAGACAAAGAGAAGCACCCTCACAAACAGAGACAGCACCAGTAACCTCATCCTGCTTCTCTCTCTGGCTGAGGAGGATGGAAGTCCACTTATAAGGACATACATATATATATACACATATGTACAAGGTGGATTCCCCCAGCAGCTGGGCTCAGACGCTCAGTCTATCCAGCAGCTGCCTCTGGATCCCAGTCTCCCTGGATGCTGGCATATGGACATAGGAGCCCCCAAGCCTGCAGCCCCCCTCCAGGTACTGGTACAGACTGTACCAAAAGGTACTCACACACGCGCACACACAGAGCACTGTTCTGGACACTCCTGGTCCCCCAGCAGCCAAGCTCCCTACCCATGGTCTCCATGTAGAAACACACACACATGCAGGTCTCACCCTTAGAGACTGCCTGGAGACTCCAGGTCTTTCCAGCTGGGACTCTGCTGGTCCCTCTGGCAGCCACCTCCTCTTGTGGTCTTGCCCCTAGATACACACCTCCCCCTGGTTCACAGAGCATTTCCCCTACTCCCTGGCTAGTCTGGCTTGATATTCAGTAATGCTCATACCTGCACCCGCTCCAGGTGCTACACCATGGGCACATGGCTCTCTGACACTTAGTTTCATGCACCTCAGTCTCTCCATTTAGTGGCACCCAGGCACATGAGCCCTCTGGCCCCTGATCCCCATACAGTAGCTGGAACCCAGACAAATACTCACTCTAGTTGCTGGCACCATGGACACATAGTCCCCTATGACCCAAGGTGCTTCAGGGTTGACTCATCAGGATGGTGGGGGATGAGAGTCTCCTGGGACAGCCCTGGGAAGGACTGGACAGGGAGGCCCTTCCCCTGAGTTAAGAGCTTGGGTTCCTGCCTGCCTTTGTGCCCTGCACTCCTCTGGCCTTGTGCAGGTGGGCCTTTGATGGGCTGATGGCTCCTGTATTATTTGTCTTCCCCCGAACCGCTATTGCCTTTTATTACATAGCTTGACATTATCTGTCAGGATATAATGCACTCGTCAGAAACTGGAATAAAACAAACAGATGTATTGTCTCTTTCAGAAAGACTACTGTTTGCTTAAAATAATATGGTGTTCTGTATATTTTCATTGATACTTCGTTGTGCTCACATGGAAAGTCCACATCTGGAAAAGTTTTACACTTTTAATCACTTCAACCTACCCCTTAATTTGCTAGTAAAACAAAAAACAATCCTAATGTTTTCAGTTCATCAGATGTGACCACTTCAGATTTCTCAACTTTGCTATCTAAAATGTCAGAATGCAGAAATGTCAGAGTTCTTGTGATTTTCAAGTTGGCAGCTGGGTCATCTTCAGACTTTTTCTCTGCCTCTGCTGGGTATCATGTCAAACAACAGAGAATGAAATTTGGCAGCTCTTTTTGTTTGCTACAGGAAATGAATAGAAAAGGACACAGTTAATTCAGAGAGGAAAATTTTGCAAGACGTAAGTGCGTAAAAAGGGCCCTCCTTTAGTGATGAAAATCTTTCAAATCATACTCTACTCTCTTGTAACTATACACAAGCAAACATTCTTTCCATCTTTTGCAGTTTAAAATATCTTCTTTAATACCCAGCGTAGGCTTCAGTTTATACAATAAAGACAGCGGTACAGTGGGACAGTATAAACTATGCTTAAAAGTATTTTGACTTATGTAGGACTTTTTTTCCTGACTATATTAGGGAAAAAAACCCTATCATCTACAGAATAAAATTACTTATTTCAACTCTGCGACCATACTGGTTTGATCTAAAGTCTGGTTTATAGCATAGGGATACCATAAGTTGCTTCTTAGGCCTTCTGAAAAACATTTTGGAGGGAGTGGCTTTAATTAAGCTAATGTGTATAATTTCACTTTTATTTTTCTAATTCACCTGTCTGAAGAGAGTGGCAGAGAGGGAGCTGTCAAAGCTCAGTGATTTATATTACTGTATCTGAAGTCAGATTCTTGTCTATCAACCTTTTTTCTCTCTATAGTCCTGACTGTAGACGACCTTTCTGTATCAATATGCAAACTATAAATCCAGGATCTTCTAAATATTATCAGCACACTATCAGCAGATTTGAATGGCAATGATGAAAGATGTGAAATGATCATATCTGCATGTGATGTATTTTTATGTGTGTGTGCTTTAGTTATAAGGGATAGATGAAGATGTCATGGTGCTGTTTTAAGCATGATGCTTGAACTGTGGAAAGCTATACAAATTTCCACAAGCTTTTCCGACTGGAAACAATCTGATGATTTTGTGTGTACATTCTGCTCCTTCTTTTTTCAGAATAAATTTGGGGAAATTGAGCTTTAGATTCAGAACTATCACAAGTACTATACAAAAGATGAGGCAAAATGTCTACTTTACCCTCACAGCCTGTATAGAACTGTCATTTGTTTATTATTTCTCATTTACGGTAAAAATATTTATTCTGCAGAGTGATGTAGTCCAAATGAATAAAGTTTATCCTAATGTATTCTTAAAGGCCACAAGTGTTGAACAGCACAGCTACTAAGGCCAATATGCTCCAGTGCTTCACCTTTCTTAAAGATTTTTACCTGCTAAAGTCTAACCTAAATCTTTCTTTCTGTAACTTAAAACCATTACTGTTTGTCCTTTCTACAACAGAAATGAAAAAGATCATGTTTCTTACTTTTTATAGCAGCTTTTTCTAGATTTGAAATTTACTGTCAGTCTCCTCTAAAATTCTTTCTGTCTTTTCTTTTAAGTCATGTTTTTGTAAAGCTCTCACCTTTCCTTCTTTCTCAGCTTTGGATTCTTAATATCATCTGTGTTTTTCTTTAAGCATGCTACACAAATTTAGACATGTCGCTCAAAGGAGACCTTAATATCTATCCATGTATCTAAGATGATTTCTCATGCTTTCTTTCTGCCTGTGAGCATTATAAAACCAGCCCTTTCTACCTTATGTTTCCTTTCCTTACACCTCAAAATTTCTGATTCTTTCTGCCTTTTATCATCTCCTTTGAATTGTATTCTACTGTTTTTCAGACTGTGTCTCAAGTTAGCCCAAGTAATTTTGAATTCTGTTCTGTTCTTCAGCTTACCTGCACTTCCTCCAACCCCGAGGGTACTAATGTAAGATACACACTCAGCATTTTATTATTTGGTTCATTAATGAGAATAGTAAAGTACCTAAATTAAAACCTGAAGAAGCCCTTTTTTTTGGAAGTAATACTTAGTTATTACTCTGAATACATAATTTAACCATTTACAATAGATTAATCCAGACCGCTTTTCTCAACTTGCTTATAAGCATGTAATGAAAAATAGTAAGTCTTACAAAAATTAAGTCTTCTAACTGTAGTTGCCTCTTCTCTATTCACACAGATTGATAACATTGTCCTGGTTCGGGCGGGGACAGGGTTAACTCTCCCCAGCAGAGGTACCCCACGCCGTGCGAGCCGCGCCCGCCCGGAGCTGCCGGGGGAGGGAGCGGGAAGTCGCGCCTGGAGCGGGCCGGGGCGTCCCGGCTGCGGTCGGGGAGCGGCCGTTCCGTAATCGTGCTTGTATATTCCTCTGTCCGTGTTATTGCGGTTGTTTGCTTGTCCCCTTTCCTGTGCTGTTGAACCGCCTTTGTCTCAACCCACGAGTTTTGCCTTTTTCTTCCGAGTCTTCCCGTATCGGGAAGGCCCGAGCGAGCGGCACGTGGTTCTTTGTTGCCGCCTGAGGCCAAACCACGACAAAAATGCATTACTGGGCCAGTAGGTTGATTTCACATTCCCTGTTCTTCACAAAACACAGTTGGCTATTTTCATGTCTCTCTGGGTTTTTTTAGGTCTTGCAAAGTATCTTTTTTTTTGCCTTGCTGTTCTTCCTGAAGGTTGAAATCGGCGCCTTCTTTCCCAGTTCAAAGATTAATGCTGCGTAAGTTTTTCCTTTCCTCTTTGATGGGTTCTAGAAGAACTGCTAATGAGTCTGAGGTCGCTTTAGTCCAGCTTTCTATATTTTATGTGGTAAATTAGGGAATAAGCAGCTGACTTGTAAAATGCAAATATTTGTTCCTATTCTTGATTGAGATCTTACTGTGAAGTCACTAACATTACATTGCATTAGCTATCTGGTTTGCAATTGCTGTTTTGTAAGAAGAAGAGACAAGCAAAACCATTCACTAGGTCTGGCTTTCTTAGTATCATCACAGCTATACGCGATTCTACGAAACTGTCAGCAGTTAATTAGGAAACACTTCTAGCGCTCATGTTTGCAAACAAAATTTAAAAAATGTAACCAAACTCATGATGTGGTCACATCTTTGAGCGTGATGGCAAAAATAATAACTCCTAGAAACAGAAGTCAACATGTAATCTTGTGAGGCTGTGCAGTTCTAAAATCATTGCTGTGCTAGCAAACATGACCTTGTCTGAAAATGTAATATAACAGAAGTAAAAGCATACGGAGTTTCTGTGTTTTGGAACAAGGACTGCCTTCTTCCCATTCTGTGTTCTTAAAGAAAGGCTACTGTGCTGGGTAGGGGTCTCATTCAGTTACCCTTCTCAAGATCACCCATGCATTGGCCATGTCACAAAATAGAGTAGCACAGTGTGTTTCTACTCACTGCCTTTCTGGTGTTGAACATAAAACCCGGTTTCAGTGCTCTGGAGTCCAAATGGACAGGCAATTATATATTTAAATACATAAAATAAATACATCCTCATTTTCCTTTTTACTAGTTGCTGTTCAAAGAAATAGTAATCTCCGAAGTACCAGAAACTGGAGATGGCTTTTAAGAATAGTACATGTTAAAGAAAGGTGCATCAAAATTTATTTTTAGAGCTAAAAAGGTGGAGGTGTGTTGCTTTTTAGGGAATTTTTTGATTCTGTACGACAGATGCTTGATTTCTTCTTTGATATTTTGGAGTTTTTTAGAATAACTTAAGTAAAGAATATAAAAAGACTTACTGCAAAGAAAGGAATTTTGCTTGAGATCCTTTTTTTTAAAGGAAGTCTTTTTCTTGCAACGTCAAAATTCATACTTGCAAACTAGGTCTTCAACTAAATTATGAGAATTGCAAATAAAACCATACCGAACATATATCCTGATGAAAGCTTTGTGCTGCGGCTCTTGTGATATTTTCAGAGACCGGCTATGTTTTTCTCAAAGTGATGCACTTTGAAATCTGCTGGCTAGGCCTACGAATCTGAGTCAATTAAATATCAAATGATGTACTGCAGCCTATAATAGTCATCCTAGCAATCTCAAACTGGAAAGTACAGCTGCTCTTAAATTCGAATTGCAAAAGTGCTTTCTGTTCTGTCTATTAAAAAAGATGCTGTAGCATTTATTTTAATTTGGGAATCTGTTCAAGTATTTCCTCAAATGGGAATGATAGTTCTACATAAAAAAAATGTAATAACATGTATTTGTTTAATTTAATTTTTAATAAATTAATTTTTATATTGCATATCCTAACTAACAAGGTTAACTTAGACAAGCAAAAGGGAGCAGAAACTACAGTCCCTGTCAGCTGCAGCGACAGCTTTTAACTAGAAATGGTTGCTGTTGAGCTGCGTCAAAATATTCATCAGTACGGAAGGTCTTGGTCTGAATCTGAACAGGCTTTGGGCCTGTGTTGCCACCTCCTCTGAATTTTCTTTCTATGAAGTCAGCTACAGTAAATAAAAAGGAAAGCAAAAATGATCAGTTGACATTCAGGCTTAAACATATTTAAATGAATTGGACTTTAGGACTTGGCTGAATGAAGGGTCGCAAATGAATCAGAAAACAAGCAGAAGGAGAAAGAAAAGCAACAATGAAATTGAGATGAAATAAAAGTTACAGTAAGAATGGGTAACTTCAAAATTACATTTTTTCTTCGGAAGTATTTGCAAAATACAATGAATCAGCATTTGTTCACCATTCATTCCTCAGGCAGTAGAATCAGTGGTGTGCAACACTCAGAATGAGTCTGATTAAGTTTCATGTAAGGGAATTCCTCTGTGAATGTCCTTTGTGTTGCCTTCACACCTGCTGAGCTAAGAGAAACATAACAGCTCCTTTCATCGCTCCAGTTAAAGCCTGTCACAAGGGTGACATCATTGCTACCACAGAGATTTTAACTTCAGGCTCTGGAGCCAGCCTTTCAAACTCTTTGACAGAGAAATATCTGAACATCTATGACTGACTGTGTTAATTAACTTGCCAGATTCAGTTTGCAGGTTATACAATAGGTTATACAGCATCTTCAGGAACAGTGTCTATCAGCTAGCTAAGCATTGTTAGCCATTTATTTTTCAAATCGAGATGAGTCTCTTGTGAAAAGTGACTTTATGTTAGTCTGAGCTCTAGCTGAACTTCTGCAATACCTCTGGGATTTGAGTCTCAAAGACAGGGTATGCAAATCTTTGGCTTCTTCTCAAATCCCCAAACAATGAACTCTACAGATGGCCCTAGCAAAGCATGAGTTTTCAACTTTTTGAGTAAGCAAAAGAAAAAAAAATCATTAAGTGAGACTTATGAGTACAGATCAACAACAGCGTATTATTCTTGGCTCTCTCAAGACATCTTTGTTCGTTGTTGCCATTGAAACTGTGAAGAATAGGAAGAAGACTGTGTGAGAAGGAAGAAGGAGGAGTTGAAGAGCAAAGTGGGGGATGGGGAAACCCATTACATCTCATGTAAACTTCAAATTTCAGCAGAGTAAAAAATGTACTTTCTTAATTCTGGCATTTCTTGCTTCACCGTATTTGTTCGTGTGTGTGTGTATGTGTGCGTGAGAGAGAGACAGAATTCCAATTATGAGAGAGTTATGATTACGACTTTTTATCATCAGAAAGAATTAATTTCCACAAAATACAAAAGTTAGATCACACGGGGAATGGGGACTTTCTTAATTACATAGTAAATAAATGAAAGCAGCAGATGGATTTAACAAGAAAAGTTAACTGTGCCAGGAGAAAAGTTTGAAAAAAATCAATCACTTTCCTGTACAAAAGGCCATTTACCAGTTTGATGAGCGTTTGAAGAGAGTTTGAAGAGGGGGAAAAACTCTGTATGGATTTTTGTATGCTTTTGGGACCTAGAGATTCTGTGTACATTGATTTTCTTCACTGCAGATACTTGTTTTACCCCATCCTGCAAAACCCTTCTTACTGCATCACACAGAGTGTCATTGGAAATACGTGGACTACACTTATTCACTTGCTGGGCTTCCTGTAATTCTTACACCAAGACATGCAGTAACATATACAACATCCTAATTTCGGGTGCAAAGACAATAATTGCTTTTAGGACTGGCATACCAAATTCATGGTTTGCTCCCCCCCCACTCCCCACCCCTCCAAATATTGTTTTCTTTTTCTTCTCCTTTCCCAGCAAAACCCAAAATGATAGGGAAACCTGAATAAAAAAGAAGACAAGCGAAAATTATGGCCAACCTACACAGTGAACATTTCTGGCAGAATTCCTCTTCTTAGCTCCCTGCCTCTGAGAAGGTCTGAACATTTTATGCTTAGCTGTATTGTTATTCATGGAAAATATGGGTTTCTTTTTCAATTATACCATATTCAGCATCCTTAATTAGTATATCTTATCATGGATAGTGTCAGAAACATTCATATGTGTCATTTGTAAATTAAAATAGAAAATTCTGTTTGATGAACCATTCTTGGAAGAGTCCTTTCTCCTGCTTGCTTCCATTTTGCTTCCACAGTGGCTATGAAAGTCAGATGCCAGGTTCTGTAATAAAGAATTTAAAACAACTCTGAGCGTATTGGCTTTACTTGACTGTCCTGAAAACCGGTACAGTCTGTTTTCTTTCCTACGCATATCTGGGAACCAGAAAATTTACCCACACTCAGGTTTAGCTCCCAAATTCAGTTATTCTGAGTGTTGAAGTTAGATCGCTTGTGAACACAAATTCAAATGCATTCAAATGTATAAAATCACGTTTTCCATACTAAGCTGAAAAGCTTATGAGTTTTTTCTTTGTGAAACTTAATACTATTTGATTATAGAAAATGACACATGCAAATAAGAGAACCACAAAGAGAACCACCTCCACTCGCCGAGGAGACCAGCTCCAGTGCAGGTCAGTCTGTACTGGGGAAGGGAATCGCGGCAAAAAAAGGCCGCCAAGGGGCTCGTTTTTGAGGCTGTTTCAAGCCAGGAAAAGCGGCCACCCGGAGCCCGGACCCGGCGCTTACGGGGGTTGGTGGCAGCTGAGGAGGAGCGGGGCGGAGCCAGCACCTCCGCCGGCAGGTCTGAACGAGGAGGGGGTGGGCCCCCCTCGTAAAAGAAGCCCTTCGGGAGCGCACTGAGCAAACAGGCAGCCCAGTGGGTGTTGCCTGGCTGTCACCCGCGGAACCGCCCGGGAGCGCCGCAGGAGGGTGTATGTCGGCGAGGTGACATCAGCGGCGGGCAGCCACCGCAGAGCGCGGCGCGGGACGGGTGACTGTGAGGGGAGGAACAAGAAGAGAGCGGGCAGGCAGGCGGGCTAGGTCGACTGCAAAGAAAACATGGTCTCCACTCGGTCTATAGCCAAAGCCAAAAGGAATAAAGCGACCCAAACGGACCTGATGGAGAGACAGGCAGCTGCCCAGGTGATGGGCTGCATGGAATGTCTGTCCCTCTGGCAGGAGGACAGCAAAGACAGTGCCTGTGTGCGCTTTGACCAGGTAGATGATCTGCTCAGCCTGGTGGCTGAGCTTAAGGAGGAAGTGGAAAGACTGAGGAGCATTCGGGAGTGTGAAAGGGAGATTGGTGGAGCCACACCCTGCCATGCTTAGGGAAAAAGCAGCAGGTGGAGGCTCCATGAGGGGTGGAGGATGCCCTGCCCTCTTGTCACCAGGCAGAAGGAGGGGAACTAGGAGAGGATGGGGGGAATGGAAGCAGGTGCCTGCTCAGGGCAGCAGGAGAGCCCCCTCCAGACCTCCCATGCCCCCCCAGGTGCCTGTACAGAACAGATATGGGCCTCTGATGATAGATGATGAGGGAACTAAGGATGCTGAAAAAGCCCCATCCAGGGAGTTGTCAGAGCAGCCAGCTCCACGCATTAAGACTGCTTCTGTGAAGAGCAGGAGGAAGGCAATAGTCATAGGGGGGTCCATTCTGAGGGGAACTGAGGGTCCCATACGCAGGCCAGACCCTTCCCACAGGGAGGTCTGCTGTCTCCCTGGGGCCCATGTTAAGGATACAACCAGGAAGCTTCCTGGCCTGATACGGCCCTCAGATTATTACCCTCTTTTGATCTTACAGGCAGACAGTGATGAGCTGGAGAGTGTAAGTCTGAGGGCAATGAAGAAAGATTTCAGGGCCTTGGGACGGCTTGTCAAGGGTTTGTGAGCACAAATTGTTTTCTCCTCTGCCCTTCCAGTTTTGGGGACTAATGAATGGGTAAACAAGAAAATTGGACAGATTGACACCTGGCTCCAAAACTGGTGCTACGAGCAGGGCTTTGGGTTCAGTGATCATAGTTTGATCTACAGGACACCGGGCCTGCTTGCCAAGAATGGGAAAACCCTATCCCAAAAGGGGAAAAGGGTACTAGGCCAAGAGTTAGCAAGGCTCATGGACAGGGCTTTAAACTAGAAACGAAGGGGGAAGGGGATAAAACCAGGCCCACTAGTAATGAGCCTAGGGATAAAGGGCCAAGGATGGGGGTGAAATTGGTAGCCCAACTTAAGTGCATCTACATGAATGCACGTAGCATGGGCAACAAACGGGATGAGCTGGAAGCCATTGTGCAGCAGGACAGCTATGATGTAGTCGCCATCACGGAAACGTGGTGGGATGACTGTCACGACTGGAATGCTGTGATGAATGGCTATAAGCTCTTCAGAAGGGATAGGCAAGGAAGGAGAGGCGGGGGTGTGACTCTGTACATTAGGGAATGTTTTGATTGTATAGAGCTAGATTCCAGTGATGATAAAGTTGAGTGTTTATGGGTAAGGATGAAGGGGAAGGCAAATAAGGGAGATCTTGTGCTGGGAGTATGCTATAGACCACCTGGCCAGGATGAGGAGAGATGAAGTATTCTATAAGCGACTGGCTGAAGTCTCGCAATCACCAGCCCTTGTTCTGGTTGGGGACTTCAACCTGATGGATATCTGCTGGAAATACAACACAGCAGAGAGCAGGCAGGTTAGGAGGTTCCTCGAGTGCATGGAAGATAACTTCCTGACACAACTGGTAGGTGAGCCTACCAGGGGAGGTGCCTTGCTAGACCTACTGTTCACAAACAGAGAAGGACTAGTGGGAGATGTGGTGGTTGGAGGTTGTCTTGGGTTTAGTGATCATGAAATGGTCAAGTTTTCAATCCGTAGCGATGTGAGGAGGGGGGTTAGCAAAACCTCTACCTTGGACTTCCAGAGGGCGGACTTTGGCTTGTTCAGAACACTGGTTGAGAGAGTCCCTTGGGAGACAGTCCTGAAGGGCAAAGGGGTCCAGGAAGGCTGGACGCTCTTCAAGAAGGAAATCTTAAAGGCCCAGGAGCAGGCTGTCCCCAAGTGTTGCAAGTTTAAAGGGCGGGGAAAATGACCAGTCTAGATGAATAAGGAACTTCTGATGGGATTTAGGAATAAAAAGAGGGTTTACCAGCTTTGGAAGAAGGGACAGGCAACTCAGGAGGAGTACAGAGATCTCATTAGGTTATACAGAGAGAAAATTACGAAGGCAAAAGCCCAGCTGGAGCTCAACTTGGCCACTAACATTAAGGACAACAACAAAAAAATTTGTAAATACATCAACAAAAAGAGAGCCAGGGAGAATCTCCATCCCTTACTGGATGTGGGGGGGGAAAGTTGCAGCCAAGGAAGAGGAGAAGGCTGAGATACTTAATGCCTTCTTTGCCTCCGTCTTCAATGGTCAGACCAGCTATCCCCAGCGTGTTCAGCCTTCTGAGCTGGAAAATAAGGATGGAGAGCAGAACAAGCCACCCGTAAGCCAGGAGGAAGTAGTCAATGATCTGCTTTTGCACCTAGATGCACATAAGTCTATGGGGCTGGATGGGATTCACCCAAGAGTACTCAGGGAGCTGGCGGGAGAGCTCACCAAGCCTCTCTCCATCATTTATCAACAATCTTGGTCAACAGAGGAGGTACCAGATGACTGGAGGGTGGCTAATGTGACGCCCATCTACAAGAAGGGTCGGAAGGAGGATCCAGGAAACTACAGGCCTGTCAGCCTGACCTCGATACCAGGAACGATCATGGAGAGGATCATCTTGAGTGAGCTCTCATGGCAAGTGCTGGGCAGCCAAGGGATCAAGGCCAGCCAGCATGGGTTTAGGAAAGGGAGGTCCTGCTTAACCAACCTGATCTCTTTCTGTGACCATGTGACCTGCCTTCTGGACGCGGGGAAGGCTGTGGACATTGTCTATCTGGACTTTGGTAAGGCCTTTGACACCGTCCCCCACAGCATTCTCTTGGAGAAGCTGGCGAATCATGGCATAGACAAGTGTACTCTTCACTGGGTTAAAAACTGGCTGGATGGCCGTACCCAGAGAGTTGTGATTAATGGGGTGAAATCCTCTTGGCGGCCGGTCACCAGTGGTGTCCCTCAGGGCTCAGTTTTGGGGCCACTTTTGTTTAATATCTTTATCAATGATCTGGATGAGGGGATTGAGTGCACCCTCAGTAAGTTTGCAGATGACACCAAACTAGGTGGGGGAGTTGATCTGCTTGAGGGTAGGAAGGCTCTACAGAGGGACCTGGACAGGCTGGATCGATGGGCCAAGGCCAACTGTATGAGGTTTAATAAGGCCAAGTGCCAGGTCCTGCATTTTGGTCACAACAACCCCGAGCAGTGCTACAGGCTTGGGGAAGAGTGGCTGGAGAGCTGCCCAGCAGAAAAGGACCTGGGGGTGCTGGTGGACATGAGCCAGCAGTGTGCCCAGGTGGCCAAGGCAGCCAACAGCATTCTGGCTTGTATCAGGAATAGCGTGGCCAGCAGGAGGAGGGAAGTGATCATGCCTCTGTACTCGGCACTGGTGAGGCCTCAGCTGAGTACTGTGTTCAGTTCTGGGCCCCTCTGTACAAGAGGCACACTGAAGTGCTGGAGCGTGTCCAGAGGAGAGCTCCCAGGCTGGTGAGGGGTCTGGAGACCAGGTCATATGAGGAGAGGCTGAAGGAGCTGGGCATGTTTAGCTTGGAGAAGAGGAGGCTGAGGGGAGACCTCATTGCCCTCTACAACTACCTGAAAGGGGATTGTAGAGAGGTGGGTGTTGGCCTCTTCTCCCAGATGAATAATGAGAGGACCAGAGGAAATGGTCTGAAGTTGTGGCAGGGGAGGTTTAGATTAGACATTAGGAAGAATTACTTTACTGAAAGAGTGGTCAGGCACTGGAACAGCCTGCCCAGGGAGGTGGTTGAGTCACCATCCCTAGAAGTGTTTAAGAAACGTCTAGATGTGGCACTTCAGGGCATGCTCTAGTGACAGAGATTGTAGGGTGGGTTTTTTTGTGTGTGTGTGGTTGGACTCGATGATCTCAAAGGTCCTTTCCAACCATGAAGATTCTATGAAAATATTGAGTATTAATTTTTATGATGCTCCTGTGCAGAGTATGCTAATCCTGAACAAATAGAGGTTCTCATATGTTGATTTAGCACTTTCAGTGTTTATCTGGGTAGTTTCCCGGGGTCTAGCTTCAAGTCATCTACAAATAAATGAGTTTTCTTTGGAGTTAAAGTTAGGATTTGGAGGTAAATATTTAGAGGCAAAGTTTGGATTTGGTTAGAAGTACAACTTCCAAAAGTGAGGCACAGGAGATTCAGTAGAAATGAGGCATACCATCCTTACAATGCGGCAGAAATACGAACACTTGAATGCTAATTATTTTATCACAAAAAGGAACATTGTTAAAACATTAACATTAAGATAAGAACTTGTTGTGAGCAGACTCATGGTATATGAAATCTATTGACATCTGCTAGGTGTTAATCAGCTGAAATCGATTTCCTTAAGCTTTTGTACTAAGTGATCTGCGCTACACTTCCAAGCTGCTCTAGGTTGCCTGCCATACTGATATCTTCGAAGTCATAATTTGGGGGTTTAGGTCTGTGCTGGACAGGCAGCTGCTTCTAAGTTTATCCCACAAGAGGGATTTCCCAAGGTCAAAAGCTTGTCATGCAGCCTTTGCTCTTGTCTGGAGTGTGGGTTCATGGGAAGCCCGGAGAGTTTGGTAGACATGAAGCAAGCAGCTGCTCAAACCTTTTTGGAGACTTGTTGGAGCTGAAGAGCTAGTATAAATTTTGGATATGAAGGGAAGGTGCTATGCCTGTTGATGGGGACTTGAAGGGATGGTTGCAAAGCAGCAATGCAGAGAGCAAGTGCTACGTGATCCAGTCCGGGGAGGCTTTAGTATGCAACACTAGCCAGAGAGCCCAGAGGTGAGCAGAATCTCTAAAATAAATTCAAACAATTAAATGCCACAAGCAATTATGCATTTCACCTCTTAACTCCTGTTTCAATGTCAGGAGGGTTACAACTAGAAATATTACAATAAATAAGGATTACAAATAGAAATATTCTCTTAATTCTCTTAAATCCAGAAAAGTCTGGTGGATACAGAAGAACTTAAGATTTTTATTGGAGATGGCTATGAAATAAAGCTTCACATCCAAGCTTTTAAAACTCTGCAAGCTAGATTTGAACACTGGGGTTTGGCTTCTGTTTTGAATAATTCCCTACCCACGAGAAGCCCCCTGGAATCTATGACCTAATCATCTGTGACAACACAGCCCTTTGCTAGTTAACAGAATTGTTTCCGATGCGTCATGGAGCCTTGCTGTCATGTAGTCTTGGAACTGATGTGAGTAGAGGTGACTGTGTATTTACTATGACTGAGAATTACTGTAAGGTTGAAATGCGTTAAATGTCTTCATGTATAATAGCAATCAATACATTCTTTAGAGTTCAGTGCATAATGAAGGCAGTTCATAAATGAAGGCAGGTATCAGTGCAAGCAAAAGCTAATCAGATTATAAGGCTTTGTTTAACTGCTTCAGTGTTCCTATGGATGGTATATGTCTGTGGTCTATTGAAATTAATGGGACAGTCTCACATCAACATTTCTGGGACTAAAAGAACACAATTGAATTGAATGCATTAACGGAAGGCATTAATGGCAATTAGCATTTTAATATGAATGCTATAACATAAGACCATTGATTGCTAGTCTGATAACTACAGTATTCAAATCCAAGAGACGTTCTGTACCTGTTCATCTCAAGACAATGAAAGCCTTTAGTAATCCCAGTGTGATGCCAAAACAGAACTACAGTGTGTGCAAATGGCATTCAATAGAGAGCAGTGCTGAAGTGTCACCCTAGTTTCAGTTGTGTAAGCAAGTATGTGTAAGTAAGCATTATGATATGCTCTGGAGGAAAAAAAATCATTGTGAAGGCCATAATTATAAACCTGATATAATTGCTGTAAATGAGAGTACTGACATTGTAACTAGGTTCTGGACAACTGGGCTAACACTTTTTTCCTCTTTTTTCCTCCTTTCCTCCTGTTTTGACTTCAAAGGTTTGTTTTTTTTTTTTTTAATATAATGTATAAATAAACATGTGTTCTTCTGCATTTCTACAGTCTAGTGCTTCTGAAATGTACTGTATTGTTGAACAAACTACTTTCTCTCGTAATGTTATTATATTCTTATTCATTCTCACCTCTTACCCAGTCCTGTTTAATACATCTAATTTACAGGGAAAGACTCAAAATTCATCTTTGATTAAATAAAGTTTCTTTAAAAAATTGCTTTGGAAAATGCATATTTTAGTTAAATAAAATTAAATTTGAAATTTGCATTTTTTTTTGTAGTAGAAAATCCAGGTAGTATTTATTTTTCTATTTTGTATTATGAATGTGACAGATATGGTCTTTAGAATTTTATCACAATCCACCATTTTTTCCATGATGAAAACAGATGAAATGAAAAATAAGATTCTCCTTGGCATTTAGATCAATCACGGGTTACAAAAATAAGAGTGAACTTATTGCTTTGCAAAGTAGTTTGAATTCTAAATATACAAGCACTATAAAGAATACAGGTAGAATTATAGGTGCTTGTGTCACAGAGATACTTGAGGGTGGTGTTTAAAAATATCTTTTGATATTGTTATTATTGTTCCTTTCTAAGATCCAAAAAAGGCCAACATCTTTCTCTATATGTACAGGCATTCTGTACTTTCTAAATCAGACAGCTTAATCCACAAAAGTCTTTACATTGTTAGTTAATGAAAATTTCAGGTTCTGTAAACAAGTAGATAAAAAAAGTGAAAATGGACTTTGTTGGATGTTTGGCAATAGTTAGATAATTTTTCATGCAAAAAGCATATTCAGTTCTGAGAAGCTGTTTGAAACAAAGGTTGGGACTGGATTGCCATGCGTCTGTTGTCCCAATTCTGTGCACGTTGCCTGAGCTTTTCAGCACATTCCATTATTTGTCTTCATCCTTGGTATATCTGCTCAGTTGTCTTCCCCCCCTGCCCCGCCCCCCACCGGCTTCTGACAGTCAACATGGCATTCAGAGCCTTCCTTCTTGCATCATTGTGAGCCGCATATCTACTTGACATTTGTCATCTTTCTTCATTCATTCCTGTTCACAGCTAGAATCACATTTCTTTGTCTGCCTTAATTCTGCATGTTGGTTGACTTTTCTACATTCATTCTCATGCACTGCACATGAGCTGAGCATTCGTAACTTTATCCTATACGTCCTCTTGCCTTCACATCCATTCATCTGTGGTGTCCTTCCTTTTTCTATTCACTATGATTTAAGTCACTCTGTTAACGTGTCCACCACCTGCTGGCAATAAGCTGCAAAGCAAGGAGGCTGAGCACATTCCTCTTTTATAATTTAAGCTTGGATCAGAGTCCAGACTTGATTGTGAATTTATCTTCCATTCAAACCACAACACCCCCTAGTTGAGACTACAGGGCTGGAGAAGAGTTGCCCTGTCTGTCTTTTGTTTGCAGCTAATTTCAACTGTAAACAAGGCTCTGAAGCAACTATCTCCCTGACATCCTGAACTAGTGGCCTGGAGAAGCCTGGACTCCAAGGAGGAATAGCATCCAATGTTGGGAATCCGTTTCAGCAGGTAAATGTGACAGAGAGCTTTAGTCCAAGTATTACTTCAGAGATAAAGGTAGAGGGTCAGTAGGTTTTCTGGACCAGACCTTGGACTTAGGACTTACTGTGTTATTTGGAACAGAATGCAGTAACAGCCAGCCAAATGGGTTTGAAAGGCTTACTCATTGTTATCTCAGAGGGTATTCAAATGCAAGATCCTTGGATCATTCAAGTTGGACCTGCACTCACTGTAAGAAGTCTTTTTGTATATTAGTATCTTGGGTGGAACTGTAGTTGGCTGTGTTACATGCTGCGTAAGCACATATGAAAGCATGGTTCTTGTTCCTGATTAATGCACTGAAGATTAAAGATTGCTGTTCCAGTTTGTTTTGCAAACTTACACAGAAAACACTGGTAAAGAATGTGAATTTTTTCAGCAGATAAGTCTTCATTAAGTCACTGTTTTATGCCTTTATAACTCAAAAAATATGGTTTAAATTCTGGTGAGGTATGTAAAATGTGAAGAGAATTTATTGGTTCTTAGTTAATTACTAAGTGTTCAGATCTTAAAAAATAATGTTATCATGCCAAAGGTGGTTTCTAAGTAAAACTTTTAATGATTGGCAGTAGTTATTTCTAAAATTGTCTGTCTTTAGGACTTCGGTTCAAGAAATTGTTCTGGTTTTGCAAGGAGTAGTCTTGTGTTTCTAAGTGATGAATGTCACTGCTGAGTAATAACATGGTTGTTTCTGGCAAGTTCTAATACATTCAGACTTACAGAGAAAACAGCTATATTATATGTTAAAATAGTTTTTTAAGGATAATCCTTTTTAATTCTTTCGAGATGAAACTTGTACAAAGCATGTTATTCATCATATAGGTAAAATGAGCAGAAGGTATTCTTGAGTTTTGAGATTCATTCAAAGTAAAAGTCATATGAGTTTATATAAACAACACATCAAAAGAGAAAAAACATTTTAATAAACCCCTGGGAAGGAAAAATTCTGTGGTTTGCACAGCTGTTAGCTGGGATGCAAGTGAGGTTGAGTGGCCTAAAGCCATTCCTCTGCTGCTACTGCTGTCATGGAGAGAGAGAAATGAATCTTTTCATTATCCGCCTTTGACCAGTTTTGGGCAAAGGCAGCATCTTTTCTAGCTGAGTCTTAGCTTCAGATTACAGACTGAAGAGAGATTTGGATGTAGATTTCGAATATGTTTAAACTGTTATGTTTTCTACATTGATATCTCTCTTTAAAAGGCACTTTTTTAATGACACCTGATATGCCCATAGAATACCTGCTGCTTAAATTAAGAGTTCTGGGTGTTTTCTCTAAGACAGAAAATAATATTATTTGCTTTACAAGACAAGACTTAATACAAAGAAAAGACAAAACTGATTTCATTTGAAGGTTCTGCCTGTGTTTCTTACATTCTGAATGTGGACAGAGATTGTTTTAAAACAAAAATAATATTATCCTAAATTTAATTAAACTACTGTTTAATATTAACGAAACAGAAATATATTGGGGTGAGACACATTGACCAATTTATAAACAGGCCACCGCACATCTCAAGTGTTCCTTAAAGAGTCTGGAATGAGACTTCAAAATATTCTGTAGTGCCAGTAAGGCATGGAGACTCAAAGACTCAGTCAGAGATATACAGCAGGACACTTCATTGATCAGTCCTGGCGCTGCTTGGCTGCTCGTTGACAGGATTGTAAATCGTTCCAATATGTTCCTAAAATTATAGATTTTGAATCCCACAGTGAAGCATGGAAAGGAGCTGTTTTCATAGGGCTGGTGGATCATTGTTATCCAGAACGAATTACTTCACAAATTATTTCTGTTGTTACTGTTTTAAATATTAATCACTAAATCCTCAGAGTCTGGCTCTTAGTTAACAAGAGACAATATGAGGGGCCTGTAAACACAGTCTTCAGACAAGTTTACTTCCTGCTTGCCATATTCGAATTACATGTTTCAGGACAGCAAGAGTAAAAAAATTTCTGACAAGTAGTGGAGATCTTGCTGGTGTTAAACAACTGCTCTAAGGACTACTGCGAGGTCTGCATAGAGGTTAGGCCACCAAAACCATGAAGAAAGAGGAAAAATACCATAGACAAATTATTTCTTATGCTCTGTTCAGTGTCCATTGTAGGAAGTTTTTGTAGTAGAACTAGTGATGGCTTTATTTCTCTTACCATCCCAGGCACCAAGGGCATCTTTGCATCCTACCACAGAAGTATTTCTATAGAGATGTATGAGAGACCACATGGGGAAACACCCATCATCAGTCTCTTTCTTGGGATCTCCCATGAAGCTGTCATGTCTCTTCATTTGCAGCAATGTGGGCACCAGCACAATTAATCTGCCTGGGCAAGGACTGCACCTGCTATCAATTCCTTGCCTGTATGTCCTATCAATCTAACATTGTATGTGACTCTCAAAAAATGTGTATTGTGAAAAGTAATAGAGGAGAGTTTAACTGCTTTATACACTGTTCTGTAAAAAGACTAAGTAAGGGGCAAGAGTAGATAATGCTGAGTGAGAAAAGTGAGGTGAGCAGGATTATATTATATCAAACAAGAATGAGACTAACACGAGTGTCTTGTCTTTTGGGAATGACTGAATAATTTTTTCATTTGCAGGGAGATGAAAATGTTTTGTTTGTTCAACTGTGGCTGCTGAATAGGAAATACGGTTCTTGGCTTGGCTGTGCTTTGGAAGTTGAAGCATCACAGCCCTTGTTTATGTTTACTCATAATACTTGATGAAGTAAGCCAGGAAGTGAACCTCTCTCAGAAACTTCATTTTTGACATCCCAATCCATAATCCTTGGCCTGAGGTAAAACCACTTCAGACAACTCAGTAAAGCTAGGACTAGTCCCATAAATCAAATTTCCAGAGCAGACTGTCTGCATATGAAATAGTTGCTTAAGTTGTATACTGATCTGTACAGTCTTATTTTTTTTTTTAAGAGTTCATTTCTTATTTTTGTTGTCTCACAAAAAAATGATGGTGTTTTCTTGTTTTTTTATTAATTTTTAGTTCCTTGGGAAATTGATACCAGGAAATCAAAAATGTCACAATGACTTTATGGCCCTTTAAAAAGCATCAAGACTCTTTGGTCCAAAATTATGCTTGTCATTCACAGAAAGCAGTTAATGGTATGGTTATGGGTGGAATAAACAATGTGGACCCCACCATATGGACTTGTCCCTACTGCCTTTTTCTTGCCAGAGCTAGGCAACCCTCATTTATTTATCTTAACTGCTAGACACTGCCACGAGGTCTTGCCCTGCCTAGTTTGAAGATCCCTGCAACATTTTAATAGAATCATAGAATCAAAGAATCATTTAGGTTGGAAAAGACCTTTGAGATCATTGAGTCCAATCGTAAACCTAACACTGTGAAGTCACTAAACCATGTCCCTAAGTGCCTCATCTACAGTCTTTTAAATACGTCCAGGTATAATGACTCAACCACTTCCCTAGGCAGCCTGTTTCAGTGCTTGATAGCGCTTTTGGTGAAGAAATTTTTCCTAATATCCGATCTAAATTTCACCTGGTGCAACTTGAGTCATTTCCTCTCATCCTGTCACTTTTTACTTGGGGAAAGAGACTGACACCCAACTTGCTACAACCCCCTTTAAGGTAATTGTAGAGAGCGATAATGTCTACCCTCAGGCTCCATTTCTCCAGGCTAAACAACTGCAGTTCCCTCAGCTGCTCCTTGTAAGACTTGTCCTCTAGACCCTTCAGCAGCTTTGTTGCTCTTCTTTGGACACACTCCAGCACCTCAATGCCTTTCTTCTAGTGAGGGGACCAAAACTGAACACAGTATTTGAGAACAAAGTATTAGGAGAATTAGAGCTTTTCTTTGTCAGACAGGTAGAAGACATTGAATGACAATAGTGCTGAGTGTCTGTGGCAGGCAGTGGAGAGCAGCTTAGATCAACGTACAATTTAAGTAGGTTAGTTCACAAGGAAAAAGTTGTTCTCCTGCTTTGTAAATTTGACTTACAGAGCTCCTTTTGGCTTTACTAAGTTGTCCAAAGTGGTCTTCAGGCCTAGGATTATGGTTTGGGATGTGAGAAACAGTTCATGGATTTTTGTCACTGTGTTCAGGTAACATAGAAATACCTTTACATGGTTAATAGTGTTGAGTGGGAAAGGGCTGTTCAGCTCAAGACAGTATATTCAGTTGGGTTCATGGGGCAATATTTGTTTGTAATTCGTAGGAAGAACAGATAGTTTACTGTTACTAAATTGTGAAATTTCATGGAATGATTGTGAAACTTGTTGCATTAAGAAATGTTTTGTTTGGTTCTGCTCCCCCCCTTTCAGATACTGTAAAATAGCCTATTGAAGTTTCTACTGTGTCATGGGAGCCCTGTTTGTTTCCCACAGAGTAGCTATCTGATGAACTTCTGTCCCCAGAACCGATTTACTGCAGACATGGAGATTTTGTCAAATGCTTTACCATATGGATGGAAGTGGTATACCTATGCCTCTGTATAGAATTTAGCAGTTTGTGGTTTTCATTATCAACAGAGAGGCCAAAATAGGCAGCCCTGCATACTCCCATTGACTTTATGTAAACTACTTTTTGTGTTGTGCATTTCTGCCATGAAAGACAGTTTCACTTGTGCAATGGAGAAAGGGAAAGAAAGAGAGTGTGAGGAAATCAAATTAAAATTGGGCGCTGAGAGTCACAATTTGTGTTCAAGGCTACAGTTTACTACTCAGTCTCTTTTTACTTCTTCTCTGATATAGCTTACTGAACTAGAGCTCTATAAAATGAGTCACCGTATAACAATACTAAACGGCAATATGTGACCTAAGGTGAAGATTACCTGAGCCTCAGTGTAGAATAAACTTTAAAAAGAAGTTCTTTACTGTCAGGGTGAAGAGACACTGGCACAGGTTTCCCAGAGAGGTTGTGGATGCCCCTTCCCTCAAAATGTTCAAGGCCAGGCTGGATGGAGCTTTGAGTAACCTGATCTAGTGGAAGGTGTCTCTGACCATGGCAGGGGGGTTGGAACTAGATGATCTTCAAGGTCCCTTCCAACCCAAACTATGCTATGATTCTATGTCCAGTTTAGACTTTTTCATAACCATAATCTTCTTTTTATTAAAGGTGAGTCTGTATCACATTCAAATTGCTGCTTCCCTCAGATCTGGTGAAAAATGATTTGTATCAAAAAAAGACAAATAATTGTTAAAAGAAGATCCTAGACATTTTTATTAGTTGACCTATTATGTTTTGCTGTGCGGTCGTAGCTACAAAGTATTTGTATTATTTTGGCTTCTAGTGGTTGACATTCATGATAGAGAATAGGTGTGATTTTAAGAAATGTTATCTTATGGCTCAGTATCACATAGGAAGACTATGACAGAACTGTGTTGGAATATAGATCTTACTGGTCCCAGCGTATTGACATAACTGTTAACAATTTCCTAGTAAGCGAAAGATATGATATACCACAGCTGCAAAATGATGAGAGAACCTTGACTAAAAGAGCAAGTCAATGAAAGGGTTTATTTTTTAAGGGAATAAGGTTTCATTTATTAATTCATCTACATAAGCAGATAGAAAAATAATCTATAAATGTAATAAAGTAGCATTCTTTGTTTAGAAGAATGTATGTGATTATGCTGACATGTTTAGTATGTTAAGAATGAATACATGCATGGAGTGACATGCTACATCACATGGAAAATACAAAACCAAATTATACTGGTTTGGTTTGGGTTTTTTACAGTTAGGATAATTTCTATTGACTTAGCTAGAAAGAAGATCCCAGCGCTTGTAATCATTTAACTTTGGCAGGTATACTATGAAAATGTAGATCTATAAATGAAATTGCAATGTTGTGGAATTGCTTTGAACACAAGCAGTAAGTAATTTTATTATAGAGCTCTTAGAGAAAACGGAAATAATTTTAAAAAATATTTTTCAAAAATATTCAAGTGTCTATTCAATATTCTAGTGTCTGTTTTGTTCTTTCCTATAATGAGGTTTTTGGCAGCATCTGATGGGTTATAGTGTGTTTCGCTTCACAGAGTTTAAATGGAAGCTTCTTGACAGCTCTACTTTTCTATGGTGATTTTTGTTGTCTTTCTGTTTATAGTCCTTTTATTAACGTATTTTGGTTCTTTTAACTAACTGAGGAATTCTCAGATCTGTTAGGAATCAAATGGTCTAGTAGCATCACTTTTATTAACTATAGCACCATTTTTTATCTCAAAAATTCTGAGGAAGGGGTGTCTTTTGTACTTGAAAATGTATCTGGAGCTGTTTCATGGCATAGGCTTGCTCCAGTACCACCTAACTCTGGAGGAGTCTATTCTCCATTAGGGCCTCAGTTTTTAGTTTGTTTTCCTATGGAAATGAAGTTTACATGATCTGTTCTTTTCCTAGCCTTTTCTTCCCTCCTTTTCCTCCCTCCTCTTCCCTCCCTGCGTGAACAAATTCAGGATGTTTGTGAAAGTGGGAGGCAATTCCTCTTCTGAAGGAAAGCCTCCATTAGAAGATCTCCCCTTATTAGACATGGGAGAATTCACATGGAACAGCTTTTCATGTGAGTGGGACTTAGAAACGTTTCTTCCCCGCATGAATTTTTTGATCTATAATGAGGGGTGGGGTCACACTCAGTACAGTGCTGTTAAAGAGTCATTCAGCAACTTTCTTGAAAGTCATCCTTCATTTATTCTGATGTTCACACAACTGTTGTTTACCTCAGAGCTCCTCAGTCATGCAAGATTTGCTAGAAATGTTTTTTTCTCAGCATTGCTGACAAGCATTGTGTTTATCTTATGCTTACTCGCATTCAGGTCTCATTGCTTTGTCAGTCTGCTTAGAGAGTCTTGGTGGTCATCCTTACACCCATAGTCAGACTTCATGCAAGCATGGTGGCAGCATGTTTCAGTCCAAAAATTTGGAGTTTCCCATAGCAGTCTGGCTGCTAGAGTGCTCACTTGAAACAGGGGAGCATCAAGTTTGCTTTTCCACTTGAAGGCACTCTCAAAAGTAATTTGTGATAATTTGTAAGCTGTTTGCTAGGGCAGATGGAGGTTAGGAATCTGGAACTGATAGTCCATAACTGTTATGTTCTGGTCTGTCCTACTTTGCAGTTCCTAACAAAACTGAATTCCTGAATGTCATCACACCTGAACTGTAAGGAAACTCATCCCCTGATCTGAATGTTATCGTTAACTCCAGGACAAGCCAAAACCAAAGCCTTGGATCCAATTTCTCCCTGTTCCCTGAGTAAAGGGAAATTTCATAAGCAGATGATGTGACACAGGCTCGCATTTAATTGCAGCCTTTCAAACTATTTACATTTCCACCAATTATAGATGCATAAGTCACATAAGACCTTCTTTACAGGAAGGAAAAAGAAAGGTGCAGAGCCCATGTCAGGAGGCTGATGCTTTGCGGAATGCATGGGGCTAGCAGTGGTGTGGCAAGTAGCACTGAAGTATTTGGGAAGAAACAAAGGCTGCAGTTATGTTTAGGTGTATATTTTTGTCGAAGTAAGCAACTAAGTTTTTGAAGTTAATGTTGTTGTTTATAAAACAGCAGTTCTAAGTAGGTGTTACTTGCAAGGCTATGTGTGTTTGCCTGGGTGACTGTTGCCTTTCCCTTAACGCTGCAGCTGCAGATGACAAAGCTATGTGCAGTTGAAGACAGCACATACCACTTGCAACGAAATTACAGGAAACATTGTACTTTTTCTTAGAATCTCCTCCACAAAGAGGAAAAGAGTACAACAAAACAAAGTATCACAAATACGTAATGGTCACACATTCCTGTTTCTTTTGCCTCGTAACGCTATATTTAGAATGTTTGTTTGATATGACCATATGTCTCTTTTTAAAACAACATCTCTATCTGCTAAGAGGAAAGGCCTTCTTTGGTGGGAGATGCTCTGTGGAAACAGATTTTTCATCTCACTTTATTTCGTCTTAATGTTTTTACTGTATGCTCAGCCTGGTTTGCATCTGAAGTCAATTAAAGATTAGTCACACACTTAAATGAAAATAGGACTGAATTTCCAACAGTAGGCCTTTGAAAGAGAATATGAATTGAATGTACTATAACCACTACAGGAGGTACACAATTAGTAGTTCCCCTGTCTTTTTTCTGTCTACCTTTTTAGTTCTTGAATCATGTGATAAGCATATTCCAAATATTTATTTCTCCTAAGAGCTTCTTTCAAATATTTCCTTTAAAGAGTATTAAAGAGTTATATGTCCCCATAAAATAAATTTAGAAGTGAGAGAACTCAAAAGTCTTTGCAGATGGTAGTACATTTATTTTATTTACTGGTACAAAATGTTTTATTATAGAAAAATTCTTATGAAAGGGTTTAATCTCTTTGGGGAGTAGGTCATGTGAACAGGCAGCACAGGAAGAAATATAACCAATCCAACCAGATTTTCTTTTCTCTCACACAAACACGTTGTTACAAACACATACGCCTGCTTGTGCAGTCACCTTTTTGTTTTCATAACCAAGTCTACCACATATCATTATTTGTGCTTTACAATTAGTCTTTTAGTACAATTCATTACTGATCCACATAATGAAACTTTGTCACATTTGACACTAGTCATTGCTTGATACCTTGTGCATCAAAATGTTGATGTAAATTATTAGCATTTACAGTTGTTCAGAACAAGTCAGTCAGAATCAAATAGATATTGCATCTTTTTTAGCTTGTCCTAAATAGTGGAATTATTAAAAAACAAAGCAAGCACTCTCCAGAGATAAGTGGAAACCATAGTGTTTGAATGACATGAACGACAGGTCAATAAACTGAGTATTTAACTTCTCCTGTAAACTCATAGATATTGCATGGGCATTCAGCTTCCCAGAACATTGCCTAGCTGTTGATTCACATTTTTAGAATTTTTTTGTACCTAACTGTACGTTTCAAACCTTTTTTTTTTTCCAACTGGAGACAGCAGTTGTTATAAATTAGTGATCAATGATGTTAGAAAGTAAGAATTTTATTGACTTAAGCAGTACTAGTGTTTTGACATCTGTTTAGCGACTGTAATAATCAGTGGTAGCAGAGATAAAAGAGTAATGAAAAAACTGCATGAATGAAAGCATTTTAATAGAGTATCTTTGTAAGAACTGACACTGTAAATACACATCCAAGTTTTTTGCGCACTAGCAAAGAATTTGTATGTGATTGTGTATATATACACATATATGTGATACACTTCTGAGTTTTTATATTTTCAGGTCCCTTAAGAAGTATTTGTCTATGTAACTATAGTATGTCTACTGTATTGTATATAGTTCTTCAGTACCAAGACATATGCACATCCTTTACCAGCAACAGCCTGTGATATAAAGCAAATGTTTGTTTAGTAGACAAGTATTACAAAAATTGTCTATTTCAATTCAAGTACTGAAAGAGATGAAAAGAAACTGAAAGAGCTGAAAATAACTAGGTGGTTATGGTGCAAGACTAACCTCTTGCTCTCAGGAGGTCCCTCCAAGGCCCAGAGTAGCAGAGCATAGTTTAGTGAGGTCTGTGTGCAATTTTGACCATACACAGTACAAACAGAAGGAGGTTGCAATTGATGCTGGATCCTCTTTGGAAAACCTCCAAGGACATTTTGAGCAGGTGGGGGAAACTAAGATACTGTTAAGTCAATGCAAGTGGTCATTATATTCTGGAAAGTTTCAGGTGTGTATCTGAACTGAGTGATTTTAAAAGCTTTAGTAACAGAAAGAAAATATTGTTCAAAATATTTTACCTCAGAAAGAACCTTTTTTACTAGGGAAGTTTCAGAAACAGGAGCTTTGAATAGTGGTCTTTTATAGTGGTGTATCAAGTGGCCAACTTGATGAAAATTTTCCTGTGTTGCTCTGTGTAGTGTTCATTATAATATGCACTGGAAAAAAAAAGACTTAAAATTTCAGAATTCATCTCATTTTTTTACTGGATGCAGCATTACTTTAGAAGTAATAGAATGGAAGGAAACCTTTAAAACGCACATCTCTGAGGTTTCCTCATCCACACAATTCGAAGCATCTGTTTCTGAAAACAACTTTTCTTAATATTAACTTTGGTACAAAGTTTTATTGCAGCTCTAAACAAATGTTATTCTATGATCATTATCATCATGCTTGGCGCTATCTAGATGTTTCTCATTAAATAACTGAGAAAATGTCTGGGAAAATGCCTATTTTGTTACAGTGCAAATTTTATAACCTAGTTATGGCTTGTATTTATACTTTTTCCCAGAAGAACACATGGCTTCTTGCCATATTGGCTTTGGTTCCTCAGTGAATCACTCATAAAGGAAATCCAAGTTGTGAAGTAATGATTCGATATTCCGTGTTTTTCTTTTTTATTTTATTTTTCAAAAATTGTCTCATGAATTAAAATTATACCTTTACCCAACAGGAAAAAAAAAGTAATTCATGCATTTGAACCAAACATCAAGGTTAACGTTTTGTAATAGAAAAAACATATCAGGATGCTTTTGTGTGCTTCAGATAGATAGAAGTATAAACAAATTGTTTATAAATAGGGCATCTTCTGGGGGAGATGGAGACTAGCATAATGAAGCTGTAGGAAATGGTAGTCTTTTGGGGTTTTTTAGTGGTAATAAAGCTAAAGGACTGACAACATTTCAGACTGAAGCCAACTCTTTGCTCACAAAGTTGGTAATACTATATAGATACAGATTCAGGATTGCTTTCACGCCTTGCCAGGGCATCTAAATGAGATGAAATTATTCCTCTGCTTAGTCAAAAATTGTCTTCCCTGGGAAGCCTTCATTTCAGTTGCAGTAGTGCTCTAGGGCACTTGCAAACTATTCAATGCCTTGACTCAAGCCATCTAGAAGTTTGAAACCACATTGCAGGAATATATCATTTCTGCATTAAATTACATAGAGGGTAGATTTACTTAGGTAGAAGTCTTTACAGAAATTTTGTTTTTCTGTAGGAAATCACTTAACAATGGCTGAGTGAAAGACTTTGGAAACATCTTACTTTGCCCACCCTTGGAGCCTTAATGGAATAGTTTGGCTAAATCCTCCCAAAATTTCCTCTGTACTGGGGTGAATGCTTTGGCCTTGGCTGAGACGGCTCTTACAGTAATTTTTGCTGTCAGATGTAGTGGTTCTTTAGCAGCCAAATGGGACAAAAGTGATAACTGGGCACAGTGCTACCCATTCTAGCCTAAGAATCCTTAACACTGAAGAGAGGATAAGAGAGTAACAGAAAAGTACAAGTATAGATATACAGGAAGAATACATGGGAACAAGAAACTCAACCTCCTCTCCAGGCTATTTTCCCCCTTTTAACTCTTCAGACAGGAATATAATATTACAGTGCAATTAGGGATAGTAATGAGCGCTGGCAACTTTGACTTGGAACAAGTGCCACCCAACACGTGTGTTTGTGTGTGTGTATCCATATATACATCCACATATTTACAAGCATTTATTTTTACTAAGAAATTCTGCTGTGTACATGTTAACTTCACAGCTAGTTAACTAGTTAGTTAAACTTTTCAAACATAGCTAGTTAAACTTTTCAAAGACTGCTTTACTTCTTTTCCACAGCAAAGGTATTAACTCTAGTAGAGGAAAATTCTTCAAGAGCCTTTTAGTGATTCCTCTGTACTGCTGCTTCGTTAGACTTTTTACTTACATCGACTAAGCTGTCATCTCCAAGTCCTTGAAATATAAATGACTGCAAATTACATGTGTGTAAGTGGGCACGCACACACATACAGACTTAATCATTTGCAACTTACCCGGTTGCAGGTTGCATGAACACAATGATTAAAACTATTGTAGCTTAACCTGAATAAGTTCTACCTTTCTCTGGCATTTAACATCAAGACCGACATCTTTTCACATTCAGGAAAGGATTTCAACTAAAAGTTGTCCACAAAGATTTCTGAGGACTCTGTGGTACTCTTCTGTCTAAGATTTAAATAATTTTTAATTAATTAAATTATTAATTAATTAAATTATTAATTAAATAATTTCCAATCAGTTGTCTGCTTATTCATAATTTTTTTTATTTCCTGATTTTCCAACATATTTTTAAACCGAGTTCTAAGACTCATAGTCCTTCGAAAATAATACTATTCCAAGGTATATATGACCTTTGTTTTTGAAATATGAATTCTGTCATAGGTGGTTATGTTCTCTTTTCGAGTATTTTAATGTAGAAACCAGGCTGTTTTGTCTGAACAACTTTCCCTGCCATGTTTCAAAATCGATAACAAGCTGATGTATCTCTTAGTTATTACCTGTCTATGATATACACCATCCTACAAATCTTAAAACATTTTGTGTCCTGCCAGTTTTCTTATTTGTACGTGTTGACCTTCTTTGGATCTTCAGACAGTATTTGCTCTATATGCACTTTTTCCTGGAATAAATCCAGCACTGAGTTGAAATGTAATGGATTTTATTCTAAATCACAGCAATAATTAATTTCATGTTCAGCTTCCAAACAATGGTAGACTAATTAGAAACCAACCACCATTAAGCTTTTTGAATTTCACAAGACTTAACTCTGACTATATGCTCCTCTTCCAAGAATTTTTGTTTGTTTCTGTCTAAGGATTACATATATCAACTCTTCAATAATTTGTTATCTTGGATTTGTACTACAAAGCTCTCTTTGTCTTTGGTAACTCTTCTGCTCATATCTCAGACATGTTTTTTAAAGGACAGAGTAATATGAATTCCTGTCTCATACATAGAGTAATTAAACCTGGTCTAGCAGTTCCTTTTATTAAAAAAAAAAAAAAGGTCTAGAAACACCCTATCTTTAGCTGAAGAAATCAAATAATGAAAAAGCCTCTCTTTTCCTCTGAGTGGTATGTTCCAGAAGTTCATCATTTTCACTGCCTCAAATATGCCAAACCTTAAAATTCTCTTTTATATGTGTGCTCTGAAGGTCATGTTGGCTTAGGCAATTCATCATTTCAGGAGGTAAAGGGGAAACCAAAGCCAGAGCCGCGTGGCAGTGCACATAGATGCTGCCCTGTCCCTTGGTGTAGCCACCACTAAAGCTGCCCTGATCATGGCTCTGTAGGACTGTAACTGGAATACCTCCGGGTGCTGAGCTTGCCTCCTTTTAACCACTTCCTTTGGGCTTTTCTTGGAGAATGGGCATGCAAGTATGTGGACATCACACCTTAATCTGAGATGTGAAGATACCAAAACTAACAAATCCAAAACCAGCAGTAAGATGACCACAGGTAGGCATATGGATTTGTTTTCAAGCTAATGGCATGTACTGCAATATGCAGCATTATGCTGAGAATAAACTGCAGCTTATCAGTAGCTTGGGTGTCTATCTTTTTGTGTATTTATCTAGTTTCTTGTGATTGAAACCATTCCCTTAATGATTAAGTGACTAATAAAGAAATTTAATAGATTACTAGCAACTGTAAGTTTAATTCCTTATTAGATATTTAAAAATAAAGTTATCACTCCTGAGATTCAATTGAACTTCTTTTAATCCCTTTATCAGCATTTTTAGAAGGCTTTTTTCTTCCTTTCAGTTTAGGGTAATTTAGTCCCATTTTCAATGCACCGTTTTGATTTGCTGCAGATGGCTAAATGGCTTGTTTCTCAACTCTGTCCTTTATAGTATCTTTTTCATTGTTCATTCCAGGATCACTTTATCTGCCTCTGCTGGTGGTTTTCATTTTTCATAACTTCTTGTAGGTACATATTAACTTCAACCATAGGGGTTTCAGGGCCTTTGTCTGGAGTAACACATTACAAAATGGACTAAAAAATACCCATCATTAGAAAAAGTGTATACTCTATTTGAAAATAAATTTGATCATGACGTTAGATATGATGCGTGCTAGCAGAATTAGGGTTTTGCAACTTCCATTGAAACTTTTAAAGCTCCTGCTACAGATCACGTTAATTTGCTGAAAGCCATCCCTTTGAGGGTGTAGGCCACAGCGGAGGGAAAGAAACAAACAAAGAAAAAAACCAGCTTAAGCCGTAGAATAGCTAAAGCTATTCAAAAGCAGTGGCATTTTCTGGGTTAAAATTGCAACAGAGTCTTTACAACTTCTTTACTTTTTACAAAAGAATTCACAGATCTCTGTTTTCTGCCACTTTCTACTAAGTGAAAGCACCTTTAAAGTATCTTCTTGGGCCTTACTGAATTGGAGGATAGAACCGTAAGCCATATATACAAGCTTCTCAGAATGTTTCCACAGTTGTTCTTTCCTCCTGAAAGGAAACTGAACCTGCTGCTCAAAGGCCATAGAAGTTTATAATCGCTGAAGACAATGCCTCAATCTATTCCCTGTATCTTCTTCGATGGTTAAGCCTTAGTCAACAGTCACTCATGACTTTTAATTAGCCTGAAATTGAATGCAGCCCCTCCTCTGCCAGTAGCTCTTTTTTTTTTTTTTTCCCTTCTGTAGAAAGGCTGATGAAAAGAAGCTGTATGCATAAGCCTGACTGCTCAGCCCTTCTTCCTAGCCGTATTTTCTCAAGCCCTTTTAATGGCTAATCGGCCTTTAGGAACATGTCTGTTTTACTTATCCCTCACTGCTTTCTGATTCAGTGATGTCATTCTACTTTACCTAAACTCGTAGCTTTATTGAATGGTATTGCTGCTGTACGTAGGGTGATGGCCAACAGTGCTTGTAATGTTTGCCTTGTAATGCATGAAAAAGACTTAATTGTTCATGTTGTTTCAATAAACTTTCTGAATAGAGGTTCCTATTAACCAACTTTTAAAAAATTGGCTGGAGGCAATGGTAGAAACAATAACAAGAAGACAGAACAACAAAGGTTAAAGAAGTTTTGCGATTTACACACTAACAAATGTTTAGTTCATTTAGTATAGTTTTAGGCTCAGGAGAGGAAAGAAAATCTTCTATTATACTGTGCATGCGTTTTTGTTTTTCAGTAACCTCCTGTCTATACAACAAATTAAGCCAGTCTTGCCTGCACATGGATATGCGCCCAAGAAGAGTAAAGCTATTACTGATTGCAGATGCTTGTCAGTATGTAAGATAAACGTACTGTAAGGCTCTAGCTGCCCTGCTGTCCTATATTGAGTCTGGCTGGCATATGTTTAGCCTGAACAGGCTTACATGTGAATGTTGTGTCACCAAGGAAACACAATAGGGGTTGCTAGTGTTGACTTTCTATATAAATGGACATGTACAGCTCCTTCATATCATTGGAGTACAATACTCCAAGAAGTGAAGTTCTTTAAATCTACTCTTAGGTATCATAATTCATGAGAGACTATTTTAGAAGGCCTGCATTTCAGGTAATTGCTAAAGCAAGTTATATGTATTAGGTCAGGAAGACTAAAACTCTTTCCACTTTAAAAGAAAAATGTGGCAATTTTTACTCTTACAGGCTCCCCCCCCGTCCATTCTATCTTAACAACCATTTCCTCTCTTCAAGCCCATCACACATTCCCATGAAGACTTCTCCTAATACAAAGTTTGTATTTCTTTCTAGACTGTAGCCAGCAAAAAATACAAGAGCAGATAAGAATGATTTGCAGAATGCCTGTGTTGGCGTATGGTAAGGAGGGTCATAAAGACAAGGTGGCATTTAAATCTCTCTACTGAATTTCATCTAAACCGGTGGGCTGCAGTAGCTGTAAATATAGGCTGATTTTGTTTGTAAAACTACATTTTTCGGGACTATAAATTTTCATTTCAAATCACCACATTGTTCCTGGTTCTGTACTGACTGAAGATTGTTTTATTTGCTAACTAGAAGAAAATTAAAGACTTGCATATGATTTGAGGCAGGATAAATGACTCCTAGACTCTGCTGACATAGGGTGTAGTTGGCTGCATTTGACTGTGCCAAAGGAAGAAGCAGGGTAAGGATGGAGGATCCCTGTGGTGGAAGCTGGAGTTCTGCCAAGGGCAAAAATTCACAGCAAAGCTCAGCTTGTCATGATGTCCTCTAAGAGAGGAGGAAAAACGCGAACATTCAGGAGAAATAATGTGAACAAGGTTGGTGGTAATGGGAGACTGTTAAATGTTATTGCCTGCAAGTCACATGTTTCTGCAGGTAGTATTTCAAATCAAATGCTGATGGGTGTGACATCTGGAAATAATTTCATAGCAGAAGGAGCTGGGAAAGAAGTGCATGAATAGAATGGTAATACAATTCATATGTGTAAATTAAGAAGTGACTAATACTTTTCCAGGGTGGTACTGGATGATCACTGAGGCACTGGTAGAGATGGTTTTTGGTGGGGATGAAATTTGGTCACCAAGGGTAGTAAAATGGCTGTGTTATTCTCAAAGCGATTAACTCACAGAAACTGTGGAAACAACAAAATTAAACATCAAAGTTATCTTTGGTTACAAGTCCAGGTGCAGAATCTCACTAAAGGAGGCAAACGTCGGTTTATGTGATAGAAGCTCATCTGCACACCCTCAAAGGAGCACAGAGTGACAATGGCAAGCAGAGGGAAGCCTAAATAATACCCTGCCCCTGCTGCTCCCAGACCCACCGCAGGAGCCATCAGCCCATAAAAGGCCCATCACCATAAGCCCAGAGGATCACAGGGGCACAAAGGCAGCTGCTATCCCAAACCACAGATGCAGAGGAAGGAACAGACACCTTCTCCAGTCCCTCACAGGGCTGTCCCAGGAGACTCTCATCCCCAGGTCCAGGTTTGACACCCATCACGATGAGTCAGTGCTGGAGCCTCTTGGACTGAGGGGAGTCACTGCCTAGAGATGTGGGGCACATTATGGGATGCACAGGAAGAACATTTTGGGATTGCACAGGATTTACTATGGGATGTTTAGGACAGGAACTAAGGGTGGGGAAAAGGAAGTTGACAAGGTGATCCAGGTGAAAGGGATGGATCTACGTGACAAACTTAAGGTATGTTAGCATACCTGTTGTTTAATACAGTGTTAATCTGTTAATTGCATGCTCTTTTAATTAAAAAAAGTTTTGGTCTTCAAGATGATTAAAAGTTAAATCTATACTGCTTATGGTGTTTGCTGACCATGTTAGTTAGTTGTATTTGTGCTGTAAAATAAGCACATTATATGATAAAGTTACAGAACTTTGAAAATAGTGTCTATAAATTTGTGTTTTTTCATGTTTCTTTTCTATTTCATCAGTCAGTACACAGTTTGTATAAATAATTTTTAAAGGTTAACAAGTAATTAAAAATAAGTTAATAAAATCTTTGTGAAGAGTTCTTGGCATTTCATAACTAGTTCAGAATTTTTCTTAACAGTATTTTTGGAAGAGTTAGTTAGGAAATTGGTAGCATTTATTTTTTCCTGGAGAGAGGAGAGGAGCAGTGCGGTCAGGAGATAAGAGAAACACACAGAATGAAATTAATAGTCTGCTAAGAAGAAAAAGGAGGTGTTGCCTTATCCATGAGCCTTAGATAGAGAAATAAAATAGCACCTGTGCAATAAGAAGAATTTGATTCTCAGGGTTCAAATCTGTAAAGGAACTTACCCCTAATGTGAATCTGAGGTATAATTTAATGATGCTGTTCACGTTCATAATTTAATGTTGGTTAATGTTCTATTTAAACCACCTGCAGAACTTAGGTACTTTGAGGTCTATAGACACACAAGCTTTTCCTGTTAAAGTGCTTGGTGGACCTACAGTCCTACGTCTGGATTTGTGCAGGACTGCCATCTAGGCAAGACTAAGCATACAAATTATGTTTAAAACCTTGGAGGAAACGCAGAATTTTCCACTTAAAAGGTCTAATATGGAAACTGTGTTCTCAGTCTCTTAATTCATATTAACCCTGGGGTCAGCACAAAACATGACAGCTTTATTCACTATGATTTAAAAACACGGTTGGAGGAGGTGGGAGCTGCTTGCATTTTTGATAATGCATGTTTGATTAGAGTAAACAAATAGGAAAAAAAAAATCAATTCTGTTCCAGAACACCTCTCCCAAGCAGCAGGTAAATTTTCCACTCCTTTGAAAACCTACCATTAAGATAAGAGTTTATGTTTTCTTAGTCTACTAAGAGTTGTCACGCACAAGTTGACGTCTTGGAGCCCCATAGTTAACATCATTCGGCTGATACAGAAACATAGAATGGTTTGGGTTGGAAGGGACCTTCAAAGATCATCTAGCCCAACCTCCCTGCCATGAGCAGGGACATCTTTCCCTTTTCCCCCAAAAGCCGCATTGAAACTGACCTTGAACACTTCCAATGGTGGCGCATCCACAACTTCCTTGGGCAACCTGTTCCAATGTCTCACCACCCTTATAATAAAAAACGTCTTCTTTATGTCCAATCTAAATCTAGTGTCTTTCAGTTTAAAACTGTTGTGCCTTATCATGTCACTACACAACTTGGTACAAAGTTTTTTCCTGTATTTCTTATAAGCCCCCTTTACATACTGGGAAATAGATTCTGGTCCCAATTTCTTAAGTTGTTTATGCAATTTGTATTTTGTGGTAATTGGAGACAGGAGAGACTAAGACTGCGTGAGCACGTGAGCGAGTGAGTAGAGTGAATTGGGTATCCTCAGTTATTATAAGTTTGCTACTCCTTTATAAGATTTGATATAGATGGCTAGCTCATAGTTTTAAGTAACTGACTCCAGGAGATAACAGTGATGCTTTAACTTGAATCTGAGAGAGAAGAACATTAGGACTTAAAATCCACATTTTATATTGAGTACTCAGTATGCTGGCTGTAACAAATCTTATTCTAGGAAGGCTCTGTTCTTCCCTGTATATTGCATAAGGGCTTGGAAGACTCGCTTTGGCAACACTTAAGTGTAGTTCTTGGTCTGGACAATTAGCTTCAAGTAGCTTTCCCTCCCTTTTCCCCCAGTCATAAAAAATAAAATGTCACATGCATTTTTTT
This sequence comes from Chroicocephalus ridibundus, assembly GCF_963924245.1. Lineage (NCBI taxonomy): Eukaryota > Metazoa > Chordata > Aves > Charadriiformes > Laridae > Chroicocephalus > Chroicocephalus ridibundus. The sequence goes on along the minus strand of NC_086285.1, from coordinate 62,157,335 downwards.
TAAAATTTTTAATAAACCGCATTTACTGGTACTGTTGAAAAGTTAGTAATTTGTATTTATTTTGTAGTTAGTATTTAATTTTTAAGGGTCCTATATGCTAAAGGAAACAGTGAATATCTAATATATGAAAAGTCTGCAAATTATGACTCTTAAGTGAATAATGATGACTGATGAGCAAGTGAAGTTTCATAATATCTTGAATAAATTAACCACATATTGAGGCAATTAAAATTGAATAGATTTTTTTGGTCTTGAATTTGCTGAGTTGTTGAATTTAAATCTTAGCCAAATTGAATAATTGAGAGAAAATAATTATGTTGATAGACTATTTTTCTGATAAAATCAGTTAAAAAAAGAGAACTTTTAAAAAAGGATTGAAGAGTAAGAATAGTTTGCAGAATACTGTAGAAAATGTTCTTGTAGTGCTCTGCTGATCCAGCTGAAGGAAAAAAACTAAAAAAATATTAACCTGGGCGTAAAAAATACTTCCTTGCTGACACCATTCTTCAATAATATCTATTTTTTATGACAAAAAGGGAGTGGAGTGGCAGAAGAATGCCCATTCATACACATCATCAAAGCTGTCTGATATTATATGGGACATTATCCCAGGTGTTATGTAGAAAATGAGACTCCATCCTCCTTGTGCTCTTGATCCTTGATCTGCACTGTTTAATGCAGTCTGACTTCACTAATCGGATCTGACCAGAATTCAGATTTTCAAAACTCCAGCATTGGAGGAAAAGTTGGATAGTGAATAAGGAAGTATGTAATTTCTCTCACTTACTTTAAAAAGAAGAAAATTTTTATACTATTCTTGCTATGAATATTTATAGGCATAGATCTTTGGTCTGACTTTTATCAATATTCATCTATTATTATATCTTGCAATTCATAATCATTTGACGAAAGCTCATATTCATAAAATTTTAGTTTAAATAGAGAATTTAGACAGTTTCTTAGGATACATAGGGTTTTACTCTTTGAACTGATCATTTCACGTCATCCTATGCCTGTGAATACTTATTACTTGTTACACTTGAGGGAAATACTTTCATCAAGTATACTATAAAAAATTTTGGGAAGATATAATCAATTGTATCTGGGTTGCCTGGGTTTTTTTGTTTGTTTGTTTGTTTGTTAGCTTTGAATTTATAAGTCTGTGCTGCTTCGACGTTTCCTAAGAATGAAGTATTCTTTACATAGTTCCATCATCTGAATTTATGTCAGTCCAGCCTAGACGCCTTTATATTAGTGTACAAGATCTTGACAGCTGAGTTCTCTTGCTGTTGAAGGGCTGCAGTTATGAACATCTCCATGTTTTATTTTCAAAATTTCTCTATTGCTTACAGTCAGTCTTACTAGTTCAACCATTGGTTGCTGTGACCACAAGTGGCAGTGACTCTTACAAGAATATGAAGAACGCTTGATTATAGCTTCAGCCACTTCAGTGCCTTTCAAAGAGATGTTTCTGTTTCTGGAAAACTGATGTTATTACTTAGCTCATTTGCTTACAAAGCAAACCCATGTTTTCTGAAGTCCCGCCTCTTCTTCTTTCTACTGTAATAATTACTAGTCAATTTAGTATATTCTAGATGTATTAAGTTCATTTAGCAATTTGAAATGCAAAGGAAATAAATTAACTGTTATATTGAAGTGTCTTACAAAGATGTGTGAAAGCTGCTGTTCTGGGTAGAAAATTATCCTAATGTATGAACTGAATTGACATGAATATGACTAGAATAAAACGGAGAATGACAAATTAAAACAGCTCAAACTTTTGTTTTGGAGTCTAATAGTTTAAAAAAAAGTAAATGCCAAACCATAAAATAACCAACTGCAGAATAAATGAAAATAAAAAAAAAAAAACCCACCAACAAATTTAAATTACTTAAAGCACAGAAAATAGAAAATTAATTATTGCCTTGCTGTTAGGCAAAACTTGCAGTACAGCTGTAGGAAAGTTTGTCTTCATAAACATAGATAGATTGCCCTTTCACTCTGTTTTTCCAAGAAGCACTACAGAATTGAATCAATAGCAATACTAATACAAGACAATGAATTATAAATAATGTGGCTAAACCTAGCTTTTTCAAAAAACACTTTCTCATGGTTCTTTTTATAACAAAGAAAAATATACCTTAAGATGGTGTCTCTCAAATTGGTGTTTGTTGATTCGTCAGCTCTCAGCTAAGAGTAACATCAGCTCTTGCTTCTAAGGTGCATAATGAATGACTGACACAACTTTGAGACTGATACCTTTCTAATTTCTTCTTTTTTTAAGAACTGAGAAGTTGTTAAACCAAATATTCCCCTTCTTGTGCATTCTAAACTGTTGATATTAATCATTCCCTTCTGTCAATGCCCCCAGCCTCTTTTAGAATTAGGGTTTTTCGGTCTTCTCACTTGGAGCTATACCATACACTGAATTCTCTCTCCTGGCAGTTTTCCCAGAGTAGGTTTGAAATTTTGTTTTATTTTTTCTTTTTGTGTACCAATCACCTAGACACACGCTTAATCAGACCTGGGAGAGTTTTATAACAGTTGCCTGGCAGATAGGGAGTTTTGTTGCCTCGACAGGACAATATAGATGCTATAGATGAGAAAGGGATTTGGGTTAGTTATAACATCTGCTCTAAGATACTGATAGGTCTTTGCGTTTGTTTCTTCTTTTGATAGCTGTTTCAAGTATTTCTTTCAGTTTCTCTTTCCGTGCTATGTCAATTTCTTCTCGTGAAATAAAGAAATAAGTTGTTTCCACAGGTGAATGTTTCATAGAATCATAGAATGGTTTGGGTTGGAAAGGATATTAAAGATCATCTAGTTCCAAACCCCTGCCATGGAGACGGACACCTTTTACTAGACCAGGTTGCTCACAGCCCTGTCCAACCTCACCTTGATTCCCTGGGCAACCTGTTTCAGTGTCTCATCACCCTGATGGTAAAGAATTTTTTCCTAATATCTAATCTAAATCTACCCTCTTTCAGTTTAAAACCATTACCCCTCAGCCTATCACCGCACTCCCTGATAAAGAGTCCCTCCCCATCTTTCCTGTAGGCCCGCTTTAAGTACTAGAAGGCTGCTATAACGTCTCCCTGGAGCCTTCTCTTCTCCAGGCTGAGCAACCCCAACTCTCTCAGCTTGTCCTCACAGGAGAGGTGCTGCAGCCCTCTGATCATCTTCATGGCCCTTCTCTAGAGCTGCTCCAACAGGTCCATGTCCTTCTCATGTTGGGAGCCCCAGAGCTGGAAGCAGTACTCCAGGTGGGGTCTCACGGGAGTGGAGTAGAGAGGCAGAATCACCTCCCTCAACCTGATGGCCATACTTCTTCTGATGCAGCCCAGGATGCAGTTGGCTTTCTGGGCTGCAAGCATGCATTGCCAGCTCATGTTGAGCTTCTCATCCACCAGCACCCCCAAGTCCTTCGCCTCAGGGCTGCTCAGTCCATTCCCCACCCAGCCTGTATTTGTGCTTGGGATTGCATGACCCAGGGGCAGGACCTTGCAATTGTCCATGTTGAACTTCATGAGGTTTGCATGGTCTCAAACCCAGTCTTCTCCTGCAGTGTATGGTTCCTCGTTCTCCCAGTCCCTCCCTTTGCCTTATGCAATTTGGGCAGTGTGGCTAGAGCGCTTGCTGGTGAAGACTGAGGCAAAAAAGTCGTTGACTACCTCAGCCTTCTCCATATCCCAGGTAACCAGGTCTCCCCTTTCCTTCCAGATTGGGCACACATTTTCCCTAGTCTTCCTTTTGGCACCAACATACCTATAGAAGCTTTTCTTGTTGCCCTTGACATCCCTGGCCAGCTTTAACTCTATATGGGCTTTGGCTTTCCTAACCTGATCCCTGGCTGTTCAGACAATTTCTCTGTATTCCTCTTAGGCTACCTGTCCTTACTTCCACCCTCTGTAGCCTTCCTTTTTCTGTTTGAGATTGTTCAGGAGCTCCTTGTTCATTCATGCAGGCCTCCTGATGTTTTTGCCCAACTTCCTCTTTGTTGGGATGCACCACTCCTGAGCTTGGCGGAGGTAATCCTTGAATATTAACCAGCTTTCTTGGGCCCCTCTTCTCTCCAGGGCTTATCCCACTGTACTGTGCCAAGCAGGTCCCTGGGGGGCCAAAGTCTGCTCTCCTGAAGTCCAGGGTAGTGAGCTTGCTGTGCACCCTCCTCGCTGCCCTGAGGATCTTGAACTCCACCATTTTGTGGTCACTGCAGCCAAGGCTGCCTTTGAGCTTCACATTCCGTACCAGCCCCTCCTTGCTGGTGACAACAAGTCCAGCATGGCGCCTCTCCTTGTTGGCTCCTCAATCACTTGGAGCAGGAAGTTATCATCAACGCATTCCAGGAACCTCCTGGATTGCTTATGGCCTGCTGTGTTGTCCCTCCAACAGATACCGGGGTGGCTGAAGTCCCCCATGAGGACCAGGGCTTGAGAACATGAGGCTGCTTCTGTCTGTCTACAGTGGGCCTCATCCGCTTGGTCTTCCTGGTCCTATGTCCTGTAGCAGACCCCCACTATAACAGGACCAGGCTTTGCCAAAATGTAGGTGCACTGAAAAAATTGTTAATGGGTGAAAGAGTAAGGCCCTGTAATTGAAATTATATTCTCAGAGATACCAAAAATGGAATTGCCTTGTGTTTTTAGGACAATAAATGCAGGTTTGACAGGGAAAGAGCAGAGTGACAACATAACTAGCCTAGGAAACATTTTATTGACATTATCTTGAAACCTGAACCAAATTAGAATTTCTTGTGTAGAACCACAAGTGGTTCAGAACCATTCCTCTTGATTAAGCATCCTATAAGGTAAAAGGTTTTGCTAGTCTGATGATTGTGGATGTATCCATTAATCTGTGTTATCTGACTACAGTTTTAGTTGTGAAGACAGTTTATTCACTGAGGTCAACAAAACCATTCCTACAGCATAAAATAAGGAATAGATCTTTGCCTAATGTTGAGGCCAAAGAAAGCATCTCCCAATTAAATTAGTTTAGCTAACGAATGTATTTGAGAGGACATAAAAGGAGAACGCAATGAAGGAAGAACCTTTTTTAGTCTTTCTGAGAAGTCATTGAAAACAACTTAATTGTATCACGAGTGGTTTCTCTTTGCTAACATCTGGAGTTGTTGCAGAATGGCTTAAGTGAAAAGACTATTTGTAAGGCAACAGTGTTGTTCTTCACCTATCAACAATTGCCTTTCTATGCTCAATCTCGTAATTTTGCACTTTTGTTTTACAGTGTTTTGTACAGTGTTTTTAGAGGTCTCTTTCTCAGTGGCTGTAACTTCATACAGATGCTTTGTTTTTTTCATGCAGACTAGCAGGGAAACACAGCTTGCAAAAACAGATCAGCAGGAGAGGAAGAGATACAAGGCACAACCTGTATTTTCTTTCTGCCAGGCAGCACAGTGTAGTTTCAGTTTAAAAGAGAAATTTGGTCCTATTAAAGGTGTAGAGAGGTGTATTTTCCATATTAACTACTGGAGAGATTTGTTGGGAGGTATGATGTGAATTCTTTGCGTGTGTTGGCATGTGATAGAACAGAAAAATTAAAAACAAGCAATGGAAAGTTCATCAGAAGTAATAACGTTAGCCCTAATAAATATTTTACGAGAAAACGTCTAGCAGTTTGGTGGGTTTCTTTGGTGATGAGAACATCAAAAAGCAGGAAAATTAATTTTAAAAGAATGGTAACAGCCAGCCTTCCGCTACATGATTGCACAGGCTTTTTGAACTTACCTTCTTTCTCTTTCCTACCTCTTTCATGTTCTTATTCCATAATCTCCCCTTTAAAAGTTTCCTTTGTGTCAAGCTTACTTCACGGTAGCCAACTGAGTAAGTCGACTCCCTGATTTTCATCCACAGAGTAGATGCTGACTTTTTTTCATTAGCATCAAGACAGCTTCAATACCAAGGTGTGCATTCTTCAGTAATGTCATTCAGGAATTATGCAAGACATGCTCATAGTGTAGAGTTGGCCTGGTAAAAGCTAATAATTGTCTGTGGTTTTGTAAGATTTAGTGTTAGCCTTTTTTTTTTTTCTTTTTTGCCTGGAATAATGCAAATTTCCATTAAATCTAAATTCAGAAGCTGTTGTCAGGGACATCTTTTCTGCTGTGCGTTGCATACACAATATTTATAATATCTCAAGTACAACGCCAGCATGCTTCAATCAAGAAGCTGTTGCTACATGGGGAAGGAATTCAAGATGGAAAATGGCTAACAAACAGAAGGAACAGAAAGGAGTCAGTGATTTCATATTATTCTTTACTTATTTCTCAACTTTGAGGTACTTTTATGCTTCTCTTCTCATTAAAAGGATAGTCTGTGTTCCTCAAAAAAGAAATTGTTTAAAACACCACATCTAATAACATCACATAATGTTGGCAGTTGCAGGCACCACAAGTCTTTTGTCTTAGAGTCACACAGACAAATCTCTGAGGAAGCTTTATGAGTTTGAGAACTCTGCCTGAGGCACTTTTGACTTCTGCAAATAGTGATTGCATGCATTTTATCATGCTCCATACTTGTTTCATGACTCTTATTAACTGCCCATGAATATTTGGACACAATTTATCTATTCTCTTTTACCAATGAGTGTAAAATACCTATTCCATTGAATGTTAGATAGACATATTTTTAGAGGGCTGTTACTAAAAATGTATCTTTATATTGCTTAATGAAAACCATCACTAATTTAGCATTCAGGTCAATGAATTTTACAGTTAAAGTTGGATTACAAAAATAAGAATGGGACACTGAAGAGGAACTCTCAGAAGTATTTTTGCACATGGAAGATTTCTGCTTCTCATATTATTGTATTTTAGTGAACACTGAAAAAACAAACTAGTAGTAGTCTCCTAGTGATTTTTTTTGGGTCCTAAATGTGTGTAAGAAGAAGAAGAAGAAGAAGAAGAAGAAGAGGTTTGGGTTTTTTTTTTCAAATTCAGAATTTTGATCTGATTCTATAAAGAAATTGAGGCCAGGCTGAGCAGTCTGTCTCAAGGATAGGATAAAGGGGATGGAAAGCCCTTTTCCATATAGTACTCAGCTAATACTCTTCTTTGACAGCAGTAGGTATAGTGACCCAAAATACCTTTTTGGTGATGTTTTACTGCTAATTCTTGCGAGTGTAAGGAATTATCAGATTGTGTGTGTGTATATGTGTTTGTGTCTATATGCAGATCATTAATTGTCATATTCATGATTAAAGGAAAGAAAACCTCACTAGATGTCAGAAGCTGTAATTTTTCTCTTACTTGTTAAATATCAAGGTAACCTTGATAATAAGGGTAACCTTAACGTAATTAATGAACATATTTGTGTCCACTGACATTAACCGACTGTGTAAAGTGCAAGCTTCCACACCTAGTACTTCACTAAATGCGTAACAGGCAGAACAGCTCTATTAATTATGGTTCTAAGGAAAGCTTTTTCACTAACACTTGCAGCTGTGGCTGATAATATTCTGGCTCTCCTCCTGCAGTGTGTGCAGAAAGGTTCCCTTAGCTCTCTAAGGGATATGACCAGTGACAAAAAATTGTACCTGACAAGATGGAATGTGGAAAAAGAGAATCTATTTTCTATTTCCCTTTACTAGCATGATGACGACACTTCACATACTGGTGGGAGGCAGAAAGGTATTTGGTCCCTATCAAGACTTAGACCAAGATTTTTAAACTACTTAGGCTGTTAACTCCCTTTGAGGTCATTCTCATTTGAGATGACCTCAGTCCTGACAGTGATATAGGACTTGCTATTCGTCCTATAACAAGCAAATATCACTTTAGCTCCTGAATAGAGGGTTAAGAAAAGCAGGTTGAAAAAAGAGAGATCTAATCTAGGAAAGCTAAAACTACCCTCTTACAGCACTTGGTGATGAGTGATGGCACTAGAATCCTTCTACTTGACAAATCTATCAATCACACCACAATAAAAGGTGTAAATAGTTTGCAGAGGAGTATATTTTTAGTGCAAAAGTAAAGGATAATTCACTTTGAGTTTAAAAGTAAGGGTCAGCTGTGATCTGTTTATTTTATATCACTTAAGTGCTTGAACAGTGAACAAATTGAGCCTCTTCTCATTTCTGCTATTTGAGGTACCTAATAAGTTTTCAACAGTTGTGAATATGATAAAATGTGAATATGATAAAATGTCCTTATTGATCATTGACCTAAGCTAACAATAAGGTAGCTAGTGATGTAGTAGTAAAATTATTTTATTGATTTAGAAGAAGATTAAAATATAACCTGTTAAAATATAACAACAGGTACCCTTCTGGTATAAACTGGTATGCCCGCACTTGAACTTATGTGAACTGTCAGCTTGCATCAGCAAAGATTTTTTACTTCTTCCTTAGAATAGGAATTTTTCTTGTGAACCTTAAGATAGGAAAATCCTGCACAATTTTGTTCAGTATATTCATTAATGACTTGGATGATGGGACAGAGTGTATCCTCAGCAAGTTCGCTGATGATACCAAACTGGGAGGGGTGGCTGAGACTCTGGAGGGCCGTGCTGCCATCCAGCGTGACCTGGACAGGCTGGAGAGCTGGGCAGAGAAGAACCTAATGAGGTTCAACAAAAGCAAGTGCAAGGTCCTCCACCTGGGGAGGAAGAATGCTAAGCACCAGTATAGGTTAGGGGTGGACCTGCTGGGAAGTAGTTCTGAGGAGAAGGATCTGGGGGTCCTGGTAGACAGTAAATTATCCATGAGCCAACAATGTGCCCAATGTGCCCGAAGGAGGTCATTCTCCCCCTCTACTCTGCACTGGTGAGGCCACAACTGGAATACTGCGTCCAGTTTTGGGCTCCCCAGTTCAAGAGGGACAGGGAACTGCTGGAGCGAGGCCAGCGAAGGGCAACAAAGATGATTGAGGGACTGGAGCATCTCCCTTATGAGGAAAGGCTGAGAGAGCTGGGACTCTTTAGCCTGGAGAAGAGAAGGCTGAGGGGAGACCTTATTATGGCATACAAGTATCTAAAGGGTGGGTTGAAGGAGGATGGTGCCAGGCTCTTTTCACTGGTTCCCAGTGACAGGACGAGGGGCAACGGGCACAAGTTGGAACATAGGAAGTTCCGTTCAAATACACGGAAAAACTTCTTTACGGTGAGGGTGACAGAGCACTGGAACAGGCTGCCCAGAAAGGTTGTGGAGTCCCCTTCTCTGGAGATTTTCAAGACTCGCCTGGATGCAGTCCTGAGTAATGTGCTCTAGGCAATCCTGCTTTGGCAGGGGAGTGGGACTAGATGATCTCTAGAGGTCCCTTCCAACTCTGAAGTTTCTGTGATTCTGTGATTCTGTGATTCTTGGGGTGTTGCAATGTCTGTGAATGGGCAAAAGTATCTCTTTACAGTAAAAACTGTGTTTACCCTTTTCTTAGGAAACAATAGGCTTTGGAGGAAGAGTTAGAGAAGCAGAGAACCAAGCAGATATAAGGAAAAAATTCAGCTCAGATACTACAGTGCTCCAAGTGATCTCAGTGGGACATTTTCCCCCTACATTTCTTCCTGGTTTCATCTGTGTTTACTCTAGCTCTGTGCTCCAGTATCAGTGTTCACCTATATCAGGGCATGCTTCCACATTGCTCATTAAAGTTATGATTTATTTAAACCAGTTTTATAGTAGAATATATAACTTTACACATGATTCCTAAGATATCAGTGGCAAAATTTCAGCAAACAAAAAATAAGCAAGTTTGTAAAATCAGTAGCAAAAAATTAGCAAGTTTGCCGATGACACCAAGCTGTGTGGATTGGTTGACACACTGGAGGGAAGGGATGCCATCCAGAAGGACCTGGACAGGCTTGAGACCTGGGCCTATTCAAACCTCATAAAGTTCAATCAGGCCAAGTGCAAGGTCCTGCACCTGGGTCATAGCAATCCCAAGCACAAATTGAGCTGGGCAGAGAATGGATTGAAGGCAGCCCTGAGGAGAAAGACTTGAGGGTGCTGGTGGATGAGAAGCTCAACGTGAGCTGGCAATGCATGCTTGCAGCCCAGAAAGCCAACCCCATCCTGGGCTGCATCAAAAGAATTATGGCCATCAGGTTGAGGGAGGTGATTCTGCCTCTCTACTCCACTCTCGTGAGACCCCACCTGGAGTAGTTGGCCATTTATGATTTGTACTTATACCACCAGGGCCTTTGATATCTGTGTGTCCCTGTGTTATCCTGGTATCAATTATCATCCTACGCACGTGCTCTTGAGAGCCTCTTCTACCAGTTTGGGACCACCAACTTCTAGTTAAAGTGATGGCATTTTTCTTAATGCCAAACAGAAAAAAAAATTAGTAAGAAGCAGCTGAAGGCCATCTTGTAGAAAATATGCCTGCTATACCTGAGGCAAAAGAAGATGGCACTTACCAATTAAGACAATAAGATCATTTTCATATACCTAACTTTCTGGATGGTGAGAAAGCCACAGTAATTACAGCCATTTAACTGCATGAATTTGGGGCTTTCCTGTTATTTTAAGATAAATGAACTCGTTTCCACAATATGTAAAAAGAAAATTACATTAGTAAGCTGTTCTATATTAATATAAATGAATACAATTATTATAAGTAATTCTGGAGCAGACAACTACAGTTATGTAGTACACGGTCCTGCCTTCCTTCAGCTGAAGCTTTGATCTCTCTCTGTTCCAGGATTATTAGCTGCAATATAGAACAAGGATTAAACACTGCAATATAGAACAATCTCCATCCAGCCCCCCAGTGGTGGGCTTTAGAAGGTCATATTAATTTTGAGTTCTTTCCCTGTTGTTCTGTGTGATGTTTCTCTTAACTTTTCTCCTGCTTTCTCAGTGATTGCAATGGCTTTCTGGTACGGAAAATGGTTTTGGAGGCCTTTGGTGGCATTACCTCTGCTTTGTTCTGTGCTTCCCCTGAGGCAAAAATAGAGGTAGCTATTCTGACCCATGGTAAAAGAAATTTGCTAGTTTCTTGTTAGATAGAAGGCAAAATGTACAGTAGTAATATGCTAATATCAAGATGGAGAAATATACAGAAAAATCATGACAGGTGTTGAGCCACCAGTATGAAAGACTTTGGGAAAGTTTCATGACCAACACATACGAAATGCCAGCTCAGTTGTGTGTTGATGATGATGAGAAAATCCCCACCAGGCCCCTAAAATTAATGATTGACATTGTGCTTCAGGCTTAATTAGGTCACTAAATATATTGTCTAACTTGCAAAGTTACAATATTGTTGAAAACCAAAGCAAAATATTTCTTTTACAGAATTCACCATTAATAAGTGAAATAGTCTTTTTATAGGGAGGAAGCCATTTATTTTATTTATATATATATTTGTCTGTAATTTGATTGCTAGTACCTCTCTTCTTCTCTTGTAAGAAAACAAAAATAGATCAGCAACTCTGTTTGCAATAATTTTAAAGCCTTTGATATCATAATTAAGCCAGTTCCTGTTTCTCTTCTTTCTTTTTCAGAACTTTTCTTTGACAATTCTAAGTCTGAGTGTGTTTTTATTTTATCAAAGTTTTCCATTGTTTTTCTGTGAAAACTTACATCTTGATAGGTTAACAGCATGGTAAAGATAGCCTCAAGTGCTCCCTTAAGTAAGAGCAACAGAGAATGAAATGTTATGTTTCAGATGGGAGATTTGTGGGAAGGTATAGAAGAGATGCCTTTGAAGTTACCAGACTTTAAAACTTTGAACTGTTAAAAGTTACTTTATTATAACCCTTCAGGGCTGTAATATGTACATTTTATTATATCCCGTAAGGATCCTCCATTCACGTTTTAATCATTTTTGGGTCCCTCGCTGATAAAGACCTGTCTAGTTTATAAAATTTGCACTTGAAGTTACACAGGGAAAAGTGCCAAGCACTCTGACTGGGAGCAGAGATCTGAAGCTTCTTTTTTTCCATATTTAGCTCAAGTCTGTGCTATTGATTGCATTTGGATAAGCCTTTACCATTTATTTTTAGTTGTTTCACTTTGGACAGCTATGTATTCAGCATGCAAGAGAGATAATTTCCTCTTGAGGACAGTGGGCAAGCTAAATCTCAGGGGTGTGAGATTGCTGGGTTCAAGTCTGGTTGCTTCACTATCCCATGGTATAAATATTTATTTCAGATTAAGGTCAGCAAAACAATGCATTTGGTCCAATAGATATAATTCTTATTTTTTTGAAATGTAAGTCAGACATGCCTGCTTTTTTAGATGGATAGTTATCAGAATATTAAGACTGAGGAGGCAAGGTAATAATTTGTTTCTCCCTGTTTCCTAAAAAGACAATGACAAAATACGATTTCAGCTTGTATATTACAGCATCCTGGAATGATTGAAGAAAGACTCTAACATGCATTAGCTGGAAATCTTTATTCCTTGCAAGAGAAAGTAGCTCCTTCAGGGCTGCTGAGGTATGTCTGCAGACTTTCCTAGCATGATACTTGCATATGATTGCCACATGTTTAGCAAATGTCTTCCTAGTATTATGGATTCTAACCTAATTTGTGGATCTAAGCAAAAGGAATGAAGAAATGTCACTCACATCAAATTAGTTTTGTGTATCAAACCACTTTTAGTAAAGACGTATAAAAACTATGTTCAGATAGGCTGATTTTGACCACAGGAGACTTTGTATTTCAACTACAGTTTGGCCTAAAGTGGTCAAGGCTGTAATAGTTTAGGCTAAGATAGCAATATACTTCTATAATAGATGTGGATTTTTTCTAGATCTTATGACAAATTCACTTTTCTTGAAGCACACTATCCAGAACACAGCATAGTGATTGAGTATATCAACTTTGAACAGAAAGAACAGTATCCTGGACCTTATTTCACACTGTTATCCTTTTTGACTGAAGTACCTCAGTTTAATTTATTCACTTTATGAATGAAAATTCTTGTTTGTTTTTAGGCACTACTGTTATACTTTTCCTCCTTCAAAGAAACACAAAAGAAAAAACCCAAAACATATTGATGTGTTCTAGCATCTAGAATCACAAAGATATCACGAGGTATTCCTCTGTACGTGTGTCTTATCTGTATTCTTCTATAGATTGCTTTGATGTCTGTCAATGTACAATGCAAGCCTTGGAAAGTAAAATTAAAGAAAACTTAGTTTGTGAATCAGTTTATGATATCAGAGCTCACTGAAATCTATGAACTACTAAGAATTCACAATAGACTGCTAACACTTTGCTAAGGTTACAGAGTAACTTTTCCCATCCTGAAACAGAAAACATTTTTGTTTGTTTGTTTTTGATGATTCCAAGCTTAGGAGACTCTATCCTTTATTGCTATCATTTAGAAGGATGGCTGCCTATTGTACAAATTTGTACAGTGCTCTAGGGATGTAATTCTTCCCAACACTCATGGGATCCCAGTTTTTCCCAGCACTCTGTGGACGCCATTCTTCTCCAAAGAAGAGGCAGAGCTAGACGTGCACTTGCAGTTGTTTCTAAGCTCATCCAAGAAAAGATTTATTTTTCCTTAGTATCAGATCAATCTTTCTTTAATTTTATAATTTGCAATTGTTTTCTTTTTCCTATAACATGTAAATGAGCTAGTTGCTCTAATATTCTCTATAAAAAACCCGTCTCTGAGGTTAAGAGGAAATATACTATTGACTTCCGTGTTGATGGACAGTGAACTTTGTCCAATAAGAAAGTTCCCAAAAGTCCTGTAATGCTATCATCATCATCATCAACATCAAGATAACAATAAATATTTGCTGGAGACCAGAATTACTTCAAGAGGTTTAATTTTGCAATATACCTATATCTACATTTCATTTATAAGTGTCCACATTTTGAGAAATTAAGTGTGAAGATCAGCCCACAGAAGTGTTGATCGCATGAATTTACAATACTAATCCAGTGCATGCACTAGTCAAATGTTAAAAAATGTCAGCAGTTATGTTTCTGTTGTTTTTCTGTGGCATCATTTGCATGATGAGGAGAAGATTTTAGAGGTTTGTTTGAAGCTACTAACTATCTGAAAAACTGTATAGTCTGTAAAATAAAGTACTGCTCCCCAAATAGTCTGTAAAGAAGCTTTCTATTTATCTTTCTTGCACAGGTATTAAAAAACACAGTAGGGTACTTTATAAGCTTGGTGCTCATTTACTCCATGCTCTGTATTTTTCTTTTAAAAAATTCAGACCAAAAATATGGGCATTCTGATTCATTCAAGGTTGGCATCATAGGTCTTCAAGTGGCTGTGGGAAAGAGAACTTCCTGTGCTTTTGGTGCATTTCTTCTTTCAAGTTGAAGATGTTATAATTATAGGGGCAAATATCTTCACTTGATGATTCTTTATAAAATATTCTACAGGTGATTTGAATGAGCTGCCATTGTCATGAGGGAAATTTCTTGCAACAGAGAATCACTGTATAGCAAAGTGGAACTTGTAACTGCTACTCTTGTACAATAGCGACAAAAATATGCTCTAAAAATACACTTTGTGAAATTGCATTGGAAGTGCAAGTGGTCTGTTTTATTACAAAATGCCTTGAAAAAATATTAAGTGGTTTATACTAACATTGTAGAATTTAAGAACTTTATTTTTTGTTTGATTACAGAGCAGGTACTTACTCTCTGCATTTATATTATAAATTAACAAAGCAAATATGAGGTCAAAGACATAATAATTGACTGTTTCAGAAAATATGTTTTATGTGTTTAAATACTGTGTAATTCAGATGAAAAACTACATGAGAGATTTGCAAATTAATTAATAACCAATATTTTTTAAAATGCTATTAATTAGACATTATAATTCTGTAAGACTTTTCTTCCATGGTTGGAATAAGAGATGCCCTTTGATGAAATGTTATTTCCTTTACTCTTAGGATGGCTTTCATAATGATGCCAAATTTCAAAATTTGGATTTTTTTTGCTAAAAGGATGATTTTTGCTTCAGTAACCCTTAATGCCACTTAATGCTGACCATTGACAGCTCATTTCCTTTTTTACCTTCATGGGAGAGTAAGTATAACCATCACACTTTTCTCTGTTTTTCACCTTTTCTGAGAAACTTGGTGACATATTCAGGCATTTAATAGCGTCATTTCTAGGTTACCTGTAATTTTTACACAGGGAAAAGAAGCATCCTCAACCTGATATCAGAAACAATTTGAAACCTCTGCCTTGGCAGCCTCCTGCTGACTTCAGTTTCTTCAGACAATGGAGACCCCGTTGGCCTTACTTTTACTTTTTCCCACAGAGCCGAGCTGCTGTGAGGCTAGCCCTTGATGAACAGAAGGGTCTTAAATAGAGGATGGGTAGCTACTGTTTAAAATACTATATTTGTCTGTTAATAGTGCTCAGTAGCATTGGCATGCAGTGTTTCAGTACTAGCTTCCACTTGCACTTGAGTTACCAAGAATATGAAATCTGTCGTATTTGGCTGCTTTGGCTAATGGAAGTTCTGCAGCCCTGCGCCGGGCTGCAAATCAGTACCTTCTTGGTATTTTGCAGGGCGAGGCATTCGTGCACCACACTCAGTAGCTGTTTATTCAGGGTGTAGCAGAGAAATTCAGCCAGCTGCTGAAGACAGGAGTTGGGCTGACAAAAATGGAATGCTGCAACTGCAGATGAAAATATTAAGCTCTTCCCTGGCTGACAGGCAGACAAAAGCCTGCATTACATAAAGTATTCACAAACCTAAAGCCAGTTGCGTTGGCTAATCTCCAAACTCAGCAGGGAAGAAATCAAGGTTCAGATTCTTTGCGCTGTAAACAAGAAGAGCATTTCGCTGTAATATGCCTGAGGACGCTGAACACATTCTGTCTCTCAGAATAATTCTGATGCCTCAAAGTTTCAGAAGTGTGTTTTATAATGAAAAAAAAAATTACCTTGTAATAATACACCATATAAATAGCACACCTTGGGTTAATAACTGGGCAACCTTTACTCAGTTACATGTCGACAGGTGGATGCTCAACTTTTTACGATAACAACAACAAACTAACAGTGTTTTAAGAGTTATTGCTGATTTTGGGCACATTTATCGAAACACCTCTACCTGATTTTCAGAGAGCTGGTGCTTTCTGTGGGAAAATGGAGAAAAGGGGAGGAAAAGATAAGCAATCTTAATATGCCTACTTGAATTCCCAAATGTTAAGAAGCCTTAATTCTTGATTGTTTTCCAACCTAAGGATGACTTCCTGGCTGCTTTTTTTTTTTTTTTTTTTTTAAGGTCGTTGAAGGAAACTTTTTTAAATTTTATATTGGAATAGCAAGAAATTGCGTTTTGGGCTGGTAAAGTAACATAACTAAAAGTTCCAAGCAGACAAATGCTGAGATTCTGTGGGTTCATACTAATTCTTTTTACAAGACTACACCTAAATGGTAATGAATAACAAATAATTAATTTAATAGCATAGCTTCCCAGCTTCCCAGCTACAAAATCAGGGACCTTCTTTCACAGCATGAGCAGATTGCAGTAATTTGAGGAAAACATCAATCTCTTACCAGCAGGAAAACTTCGGGCTGTAGGAATACAGTGGTTGTAAGATGTGAACCTAAGGATATTATCTAGTTTGATCAAGATAGCTAAGATTTATTCTCATGCTATAAGGGATAAGAACACCGTTTTATGCCAGATAACAGGTAACAATACTCCATTAAAAATTCTAGAGAATCTGTAAAAAGTATATAAAGTAGTGCATGTACATACATGAACACTACTTAATTTCAGTTTGCAAAGCTGTGACTTGCAAGATGAGGACAATAATTTTTGGTGAGAACAATAATTTTTGATGAGGGCAGTAATTTTTGTCTCACTTAGATTGGCGTCCAATGTCTGAAGTCAGGAAAATGGTTGGTTTTGAAAAGTATGTCAGTAGGAAGCATGCAAATGTACAAGTCATCCGAATTTTAACAGTTGAGCATTTCAAAATAAAATCTTTATGAGACACAGCAATTCTACAGGTGATATAACACTATTGCTACATTTCAACTGAAATACTGATTTTCTGTCTAGTGATACAATTGTACATCACAGAATCACAGAATGGTAGGGGTTGGAAAGGACCTCTGGAGATCACCTAGTCGAACCCCCCCTGCCAAACCAGGTTCACCTAGAGCAGGCTGGACAGGAATGCATCCAGCCAGGTTTTTAATATCTTCAGAGAAGGAGACTCCACAACCTCTCTGGGTAGCCTGTTCCAGTGCTCTGTCACCCTCAAAATAAAGGAGATTTTCCCTCATATTCAGATGGAATTTCCTGTGTTCTTGCTTGTGTCCATTGGCCCTTGTCCTGTCACTGGGCACCATTGAGAAGAGTCTGACCCCATCCTCTTGACACCCACCCTTTACACATTTATAAGCATTGATTAGATCCCCTCTCAGTCTTCTCTTCTCCAGGCTAAACAGACCCAGGTGTTTCAGCTTTTCCTCATAAGAGAGATGCTCCAGTCCCCTGATCATCTTCATAGCCCTCTACTGAACTCTCTCCAGTAGTTCCCTGTCTTTCTTGAACTGGGGGAGCCCAGAACTGGGCACACTACTCCAGATGCGGCCTCACCAGGGCAGTATAGAGGGGGAGGATAATCTTCCCTGACCTGATGGCCATGCATTTTTTAATGCACCCCAGTAGATCACTGGCCTTGGCCACAAGGGCTCATTGCTGCCTCATGGTCAACTTCTTGTCTATCAGGACTCCCAGGTCTCTCTCTCTGCAGGGGTGCTTTGCAGCAGGTCAACGTCTAACCTGTACCAGTGGATGGGGTTATTCCTTCCTAGGTGCAGGACCCTACACTTGCCCTTGTTGAATTTCAGAAGGTTCCTCTCTGCTGTCTCTATCCTGTCCAGCTCTTGCTGAGTAGTGGCACAGCCTTCTAGTGTATCAGCCACTCCTCCAAGTTCCAAGTTTGCTCCCTCAGCAAACTTGCAAAGGGTACGCTCTGTCCCCTCATCCAACATGAATATGTTGAACAAGACCGGACCCAGTACTGACCCCTGGGGAACACCACTAGTTACAGGCCTCCAGCTAGACTCTGTGCCGCTGATCACAACCCTCTGAGCTCTGCCATTGAGTCAGTTTGCAATCCACCTCACCGTCCACTCACCTAACCCACGCTTCCTAAGCTTACCTATGAGGATGTTGTGGGACACAGTGTCAAAAACCTTGCTGAAGTTGAGGTAGAAAACATCCACTGCTCTCCCCTCATCCACCCAGCCAGTCATGCCATCATAGATTTTCAGCAGTCTTGTGCTCAAGCTTAATCAATTTTCATTGTAGCATAGATGTAGTGACAGTCTGAGCTTCTCACTCCTCCTCACAAACCACTGCAATCCTGTTGCTTGAAAAAGGACCATTGATGTGTTGAGAAGTCGCTGCAACCTGTTTGGCTTTGATTCTCCCAGAGAGTCCCAAGGCTGCCTATCTCTTGTAAAGCCAAGTGATTGGTCTCTTTTGTTTTGGTAAAAATATCCTCTCCTCGCTTCCTCACCCCAAAGTCAACATTTAAAAAAAAAAAAAAAATTTCCACAGGAAGAAGTTTGGATAGCACTTTCTTTGAAAGATCAGAATTTCCTATTAAACAGAATATCCCTGTCTGAATCAGTGCATGCAATATAAGTCCTTTTGAAGAGATCTATTAATCTGTCTTTGATAATTCATTCTTCCCTTTGTGATTTTTTATTTTTTTTTAATGAAAAAAACCATGAGGGATTAACTGGTGAAGTACAAAGGGAAGATTTCATTTCAGGGCATTGCAGAAAGTTGTCTCGCCTTTCCCTGTCCTGAGAGAACTGTTTACAACCTTAATGTGTGAATAATTAAGGGGGGTTTATAAGAAAGATGGGGGGGGGACTTTTAATAGGGCCTGTTGTGATAGGACGAGGGGTAATGTTTTTAAACTAAAAGAGGGTAGATTCAGGCTAGATATAAGGAAAAAATTTTTTTACGATGAGGGTGGTGAAACGCTAGAACAGGGTGCCCATAGAAGCTATAGATTCCCCATCACTGTAAACATTCAAGGTTAGGTTGGACAGGGCTCTGAGAAGCCTAATCTATTTGAAGATGTCCCTGCCTATTGCAGGGTGTTTGGAACTAGGTGATCTTCAAGGCCCCCTCCAACTCTAACCAGTCTATGATTCTATGACTCTATGATCATATCAAAACACCTCAAATTTTCTTTTGCCTTGTCAGCAGGTCTCATGTAGCCCTGTTATATGAAGTAGAAGTTTGTGGTCTACAATTTTTGTTGCAGCATTTGTGTTCTTAATGGTGGTATATAAGCCAAACCCCAAACAAATCCAGCCTCTCACTTTGTAATTTGCCATTAAATTCAATGCTTGAGTATGCCCATTGTCTTTTGGAACAAACATTATTTTGTTTGTTAGTTAAACAAGTTGGATATAGATGTCTTTTCTATGCAACAAATGAGATCCCCTGAAGCCGTATTTTACTGTGTTGTTTTCCTGGGAACCACACAGTAATTGAATGAAAACTGATTATTACATCAGGAAATGAATCATAGGCTGAAGTTCTTGAGGAACAGGATGTTCTACCAATTTCAGTCCTTTGACAGTGTGGTTATTTTTAGAATCAGACTAAAGATTCAGTAAATATATAAAAGAATGAATGCTAAAAGTTTTTTGCATATGTATGATAAGTTTTCTAGTTTTGTTTTTAGGAACCTGGAGTTATTGTTGGTGAAAGTATCAAGAATAAGTGGGAAAAACTTGAAAGGAGACCAAGATTACAAAAGCTTATAAAAATAAATCATAAATTGCATGGGTGAGGAAGAGAAAAATTACAGCTGCAAGTATATAATCATGTCTGTGTGACTGCCTCTGGGAATACCTACAGGTACACTGTTCACACAGTAGACTGTACTTTTAATGTCTTTCATATGCTGCTAAAATTGCTATGCTACTTTGTGTCACTTAGTTCCACAGATAAGTTTATATTGAGTGAAGGAATGGAACATCTTGCCTTTCACTTTCACTAATTACATGGTTTTAAAATTTCTTTCTCATGTGTTTTTCACATACAAACCACTGTCAATAGTTATTTTCATCTTTTGAATTTCTTCCTCCAACTTTTATAACACCTCTTTAGGTCCCCTGTGGGTGTTTCTTTACTACATTAATGCCAGAATCTGGTCTCAAATTGCAGCATCCTGCTAGTTGTGAAACACGCTCTGCACAGAACGCTTATCTAAGCAGCAAGACTTTGCATCAAATAATCCCTCTGGATATTTCTTTTTGTTCTGTTTTCCAACATTATGGTGGTGAAGGCACTCAGACTCACCATCCAAAATTTCCACAGTAAAAACTGTTAGATGTCATTTATTGCACTTTGGTGATTTTTTTTCCTTTTCTGTTTTTTGTTTGTTTGTTGGGGTTTTTTTTGGGGGGGAGGGAGGAGGGGAGGTTTCAGAGCACTGATGTGAGTATATGAACTTTCTGAAGGTAACTTCAGGCATGCTGCCCTTCCACCATACCCCAAATCTAAATTAATTGGTAATAGTGTTTATGTTTTGTACAGTGTTTTGAATTAGTAACAAAGTGCAAATGGGTAGAAATGTGTGTCTGCAAGTTTTTCCCTATTGGAAAACTGATCTTTTTAAGATCAGGGAAAGGCCTTTACCTTGTTTGACTGTACTTTCTGCTTGTCACATATTCTCAATTAAGATGGCCAGCTGTTTCTCTGCTTTGCGTATAGTCCATTTCCCAGACTTTTTAAGCTGGCTAATAGTAATGGAACAGGAAAGGGCAATTTTACTCTTGTTCCCCTGGTGCAAACAGGTGTTGTTCAGGTTTGTGCAGTAATTCCATTGTGGAAATATATCACTTTTCATTTTGTGATGACACCTTGCTTGGTTTAGGAAGGATGAGATTGGATTGTGTCTTTCATTGCTATGTCTCTTTCACTAGATTGTGAGATAACATAGAGAATTTTCTGATGTCAGAGTGATAAAAGGACTTCTTACAAGATTTTTTTTCTGATAACCTTACGCTATCCTGCATGAATTGTATCTCATCAGCACCACTCCTTCAGTACATTTTCTGCATCTTTATTAAATATCGCTGTTTGGGTTCTCTTTAGTGAGAGGGAGAGAAATCTCAGACTGCTTTGGCAGCAATTGCCATGCACATACAATTGGATTAGAGCATAGTAGGAATATTTATTTGTATGTTCATGTCTCTGTTTTATGTTTTTTATTACCTTGTTCTGCATCTGTAGGGAATTGAAAATCAGTTAAAAGAAGTATTAATTCATTTAAGAACTTGTGGCTGTAGGTGCCATACGGATTCCCCTACAGTAAGTGAGCAGAAGCCATAACAATCATCTTACAATCTAATTGTAAAAAAATAATTTATAACTATATTCATCATGTTCAGTTTGGACAAGAAGGAAAAGACACACGTTGGAAATTCTGATCAGATACGAGGAAGCAAAAAATTCATGAGAGTGTTTAAATACTGCCACAGATTGCCTAGAGAGCATACGGGATCTCCATTCCTAGAGAAGTTCAAGTCTTGACTGGACACTGAATTGGGCAATCTGATTTAATTAAACCTACTGTGAGCAGGAGGTTGGACTACCTGACCTCATGAGCTTCCTTCCAGCAAAAATAATTGCAATGCAGCTGATTTTAGAAGCCAAACAGGTACGCTTCCTTTTAGTACCCATAAACTTGATGTTTTTCTTTCCAGTACAGTTCTATAGTTTTGAGGTTAACTGATATGAAAGAGACAGTTGGAAGTGTACGTTAATATTTAATTCTTTTACTCAAACAATGCATTTAACAATTACAAGTGTGTCAGCAAGTATACGGAAGCATGTTTCCACTGCTTTAACCATTGAACTGCCCATAGTCTCCGTGGCTCCCTTCTCAAATGAAGATGTAGTAAGGAGTCAGTTTGGAAGGTACAGCATATCTTCATATAGTTATAATATTTTTATAATAACAGATAGTCATCACCGTACTTCAGTATTGGAGTTATTTGTGGCATAGTGAAAAATACGCTGAATCAGTACCATGGCTTAGAAAAAGATACACAAAAGAAAGACAAAAGTGAAAAAGCAATTTCCTCTCACAATCATGTTTGGCATTTAGTTACAAGATACTGTGGTACTACTATTTGCAGCTACTGTAAATAAATACCACACATTTTAAAAGTACCAGAATATAACCTGAGAATCTATACAGCTTAAAGATCCCACCAAATAAATAGACCGCGTAACAGTTTTTTCCAGAAATTCATTTCAGTACACAGGGACTAATTAATTTATCTGAAATAAAATCATTAAACTTAACCATTAAACTGCAATCCCAGAGAATCTATTACTAAGCAAAATATAAGGTTTGTATTGAACTATTACAAATAATATTGTTGTCTATGGAAAAAGTTTTATGGATTTTGGATAAGGAACTATAAATTCCCAGTGTTTCAGGAATGTTACAGAAATAAGTTTTTGATTATTTAAAACAAGTGTATTTTTATTAATCTATTTGAGTTTAAAATAAAGAATACTTTGCTTACACTACTAAAACTCAATTTTACCTTTAGGCTTTTAATTACGGATGATAAGTTACAGAGGATAAGATTTACCCTCAGGCTTATTTTCAGATACATATCTTGGGGAGGGGAGGAAAGGACACTTCTAGGTAACTTGGGAAATATGTTTTATGTCAATAACTCCACAGAAAATGTGACTTATGAACAGTAATTTGTGCATTGAAGCACAAAAAGACTATCAAACCCAGGATTTTATTGAGCCGCATAATGACACAGAGAATAATAAAAAAATGACAAAAAGCATATTTATGTTAAAATCACAGTAAAAATAACTTTGAAATGCCTTCACTAACTTAAGTCACTATGTTTTATTGAAACGAATTTCATTTTGCTGATATAAGTCAGTCTGAATTAACTTTTCCATTTTCTACATATTAACCTCCTTGCAGATTAGCTCATTTCTTGTCCTAACCCTGTGTAGGAGCAGTAAAATAATAACTTCAAAAAGGGCTTTTCATCCCTGGGGTCTTCCATTCACTTTATGCTCTAACTTCCCAGAACAATAAAACTAAGCCTACCCCGATAAGTAAATTATGCCTCAACTATTGCCAGGATTTAGAGGCAATAAAGAGTTATTTAGAGCACTTAAGCCCTCTTCCTTCTTATCCACACATGGTGATTTTCAGATTTGATTGTAGCTCAATATAAAAACTACAAGAGATACCTCAACATACTGTAATGCCGTATTCACGGTGAATTGCATGTTACTGGAAGCAAACTGCAACACAGTCATTTGAGCTAGCTGTGATTGCTTTTTAATTTTTCTGGATTTTATTTATAAATATTAACTAATAAAAATTAGTTAATGATGCAGCACATTTATGATAGATTAATGTTCTGGCAGGTTGTATTGGATTTAACCCTACGTACTTTAAAAGAGTCTCTGTATTTGAGAATAGTGTTTTATAGCTTCCTATATTCTTTCTGGACAATACTACTAAGAGGCCATTAACAATTTCTTTATCCAGATAATATTAAGATTCAAAAACGAGCTACCTGCTTTTCACGGATACTTCTGAAATGGTATGAAGTTCTTCAAAGTAATTCAGATTGATAGCCAATGGTCACTGTAGCCAGAGAGAGACTCTGGCTATGAAGACCATTGGTCCAAAGATTCTCATCCTCCTGAACTCCATCAGCCCATTTTGTTTTACATACCTCTGACGTTTTCATTAACTTTTTAGATGTTTTGATAGTGTTTTTAAGAGGCTACAGATTTTTCCTCCATGTATTTCTTCCTTCTTGCCCCACCAGCCCCATACAGGCCATCAAGAAGAAATAACAAGCTGGATGATAATCTTATTAACTTTCCAGACATCCAGGAATTCCCATATTTTCACATATCTCTCTCACATGTGGTTGTTATCATTTATTTATTCATTTTGTTATTTTAAGATTTACTTGTGCTGCTGAACAACGTACAGGAAATGTACTTGTATTCTCTCTCCTGAAATTAGCCCCTTTCTTTTGAAACCAGTTAGCTTGTTTTCATTACTCTGTAACCTTTTGGTCTAACTCTCTGTGCCTTATGTTGTATCAGTTGCCTAAGCTGTCAGGTTGCCACAAAAGAGGTTTTTTTTTTCTAAGGTGTAGTATGTTTTAAGCAGTTGCTTGTTTGATATGTAGATTAAAAATTTGAAAACAAGACAACCTGCAGAACCCTTGAGAAGGATGGGAGATTTACAGGATCCATTCGTACTCCCTGTTAAGACTAAATTTTAGAAGAAAATTTATCAACTTTAATTTTATTTTCAGAACTGTTCATGCCCCCAGGAAGAGGAAGAAATGCATCTGGTTTCAAACATTCATCTGAAAAAAAATAATAAAAAGATACTTTTCACAGACCACTGCAATTTATGCCGTTGATTTCAGGAGTTGTTAATAATTAGTATTTGTCTGGAAATGGAAGAAATGGATGCAGATCAGTAAAGACAATTGCAAGTACTGAGCTTTAACTGGAATGAACCACTTCACAAATGCATGAGTTGTAGTTCGGTAGGAAAGCTACAGAAAGCTAGCCTGAATCAAATTTTTATTATGGCAAAAAGAGCAGAAAGGAAAATAGCCTGCAAAACATATGGTCTCTTGAGCACTGTTTAAATCTCATTTGGGAAAATGTTTTAATCTTTCAACATTAGGCTTCAGAAACAAAGGGCACCAGTTTGAACAGTCCAGACAGCAGCAGTTTGGGCAGAGATCAAGACTTCATGATCTAAAGAAAGACAAAATTTCCAAACTTTTGGGTTGGTTTAGGGAGTAAGAATGGCATCACAGGGTCAGACTGATGGTACTTCCTGCTAGCATTGTCCTGGCTCATAGTGTTTTTCATGTCAGGGACGTCTTCTGAAGGCTATGAAATAAATAAATAAATCCCCTATCCAGATCAAGATTTTTCTTCCATGATTTTTTTCAGGCTCTCCTTAAACCATGGAAATTTGACCATCAACTAAATATACACGGATCCTTCTTTTTCTCCATTCTCTTTCAGCTGACTGTTCCATCTGAGTTTTTCTCTTGCTTTTCTTGGTACAGCTGCTGCTGATCCTACCTGCTCAGAAAAGTGATGAGATCTGTCCAAATTCTTGTATTATGAAATACCAAAATATTGTCTCCTATAGTGGTGATTTTATAGACTTCTATCACATTTTCCCACTTTCATCTCTTTTCCAATCTGAATGTCCCAGTTTATCTTTGCCTGCTCGGGAAGGCACTCTATAGATGATTTTTTTGTGTGTGACAATTTCCCCCACCGTTTTTCAAGGTGATAGGGACAGAAATGCATACAGCTGCCAAGATATTGACCCATTGTTGGATTTATGCACAGGCAATACAACTCTGTTGATAAATTCATGGTCTTTCTTTTTTCCCCCATTTCTATGTTTTAGCTTGAAAGATATCTTCTTCTGTTGGTAGAACTCAGGTTTTCCACCACTGTTCTTTTACTGAAAGACTTTTAAAGACAAGAAAAATGGAAAAGAATGAGTTTGTATATTTACTCAAATATTTGTAAAAACAAAGTTGTGACATTAATTTGAAATGACCCTGCAATGGAGGTTGGGGTCAAAAGTGGGAAATTAACTTCACAATTTAGTAGCAGTGTTCTTGAGCCAGGTCTCCAGCTGCTACAAATTACACTATTCTCTACTATGGAATTAAATAAAGATGTGAAATTTTCTCTTTGAGTGTTATGGTAAATTTTGGGTTGCCATTTAAACATGAGTGTTAAAAAAATAAATTTTACAACTGGATTTAATTGTTAACACTAGTAGCTGTTAAAAAGAACTTTTTTTTCCAAAGTCCGGACGGGTGGTTCTTGAAGACTCGTGTATCTTGTAGAAAATATGTATTTATTTTATTGAAAATAGCACTTAATAGGAAGCCCTGGCACTTGCAGTAACATTTAGTAACATACAGACTTTTTTATTATTCAAAGAATTCTGATTAAATGCAGGAGATCTCAAAGCATTCTTTTGCTGCAGTCAGTACTCATGTAGTGAGGATGCTCCTGGAATTTCCCTGGATAATTGTTCCTTGAGGAATAATACTGATTTGCTGCTCTGTCTTTTATTAACTGAGGGCATGTAAGCTCATTTGCAATGACTGGAGATCTATCTTGTGTACTGGTTTTAAGGATAAAGTATCCAATGAGGGGAAGAACAGCAATATCCCATATTTAGTGAGCAAAATACATAACCTATAGTTCAATCACCCCACATTACAGAGAGCAACCCCCTGAGTTTTTATGAAGGATGATATTCTACCACCTATCCAGCTCAACAGCTTCAGACTTTGGCTTATCTTTTACTCTGTTTTCCCAGAATAAAACAATTCTGTGAAATGCTATTCTTTAGACAAATATTTTTGAAAAGAAAAATTAGGGATTTGGGATTCCCACAGTTAAAAAGCTAAAAAATGCCATACGTTCAACACGGGGAACTGCAAAATTCTTCAACCTGGTGAGGAATTACCCCATGCACCAGTATATTCTGGGGGCCATCAAGCTGGAAAGCAGCATGGCAGAAAAGGACCTGGGGGTCCCACTGGACACCAGGTTGAACATGAAACAGTGATGTACCCATGTGGCAAATACAGCTATTGGTATCCTGCGCTGCATTAGGCGAAGTATTGCCAGCAGTTTGAGAGAGGTGATCCTTCCCCTCTGCTCAGCACTGGTGAGGCCGCAACCTGGAGTACTGTGTCCAGTTCTGTGCTCCTCCATATAAAAGAGACATGGACATACTAGAGAGATTCCAGTGAAGAACCACAAAGGTGATTAAGGGACTGGAGCATCTCTCCACTGAGGAAAGGCTGAGGGAGCTGGGACTGCTCAGCTGTTCAGGAAGGTTCAGGAGGGTTCTTCTCAATGTCTATAAATACCTGAAGGGAGGATGTAAAGAAGACAGTCAGTCTCTTTTCAATGGAGCTCTGTGACAGGATCAGAGGCAATGGGCACCAAGTGAAAGAAAGGTTCCCTCTGAACAACAAGAAACACTTTTAACTGTGAGAGTGACCGAACACTGTCACAGATTGCCCAGGGAGGTTGTGTAGTCTCCGTTCTTGGAGATCTTCAAAAGCCATTGGATATGGTCCTGGACCACTGGCTCTAGGTTGAGCAGGAGGGCTGGACCAGATAACTTCCAGAGGTCCCTTCCAACCTCAGCCATTCCATGATGCTGTGATTCTGTGATCTGCAAAAAGAATTAAGAGAAAATCAAATTTACAATTGCAATAAAAGAGAACAATCCCTGTTTTATTAGGGATTTACACCATTTTAGATAGCTTATTATATGTCAAAGTTATCATACAGGTTTAAACACTGTAGCTCCCTCCAGTGTCAGGTGTCATTTTTCTGGCAATTACACTTGTGTTACTCTGGAAATTATTGCTTATACATATTATATATTTTCCTACATGACAAAGTTTACTTATTTTAAATGCATTTCTTCAGGACTGGCAGGGATAAATCAAATGTGTGTTGAAACTGGATCCATATAGGAACTTAATCTTGACGTTGCAATGCCCAGTTCATAGTAGAAAACGTCAAACTTTCCCATACTGAGTTTTCCTACACAGAGCCAAGGGAAGGGGAAGCGCTTAACACTCAGATTGCTGCACAGGTAGTCACTTACTCTTATCTAGTTGGAAACATTGAGGAGCAGGGTGCCAGCTAAGCACCTCCCTTTGGACTCAGAGCTGTGGACCAGTTTGGGGAGAGAGTTCCAAAGCTAGTCCAGACTTTTCTCTCAAAACTCACATCTTTAGGAATTTGCTGTCTTTCTTTTACAGGCAGAGTAAGGCTCTTCAAAGCATGGTGGAAAACTCACTTTTTTCCCCAGCTACAGGAGAATAGAAAATCAAGGATGTTTCAAATATTGGCTTACAAGAATCACCAGCTTCATGATCACCAAGGAGTAATCAGAGCAAAGGGTTACTGTTCTTTCTATTTTGTGGCTGTTTAAAAGTCAGAATAAATAAACAGCAATATAATTGTGCTGCAAGGCTATTGTGTCTTGATATTCCCTTCCTTGATGGGTGACTAATGTGAAAGTTAACAGAAGATGACAAAATGTGAGCTTCTTCTGTGGTCCTATCATTAAAAGGGAACCCGACCAAAAGCTGCATTTTATGAGCCTGTTTCAGTACATATAGAAAAATTAAAACTTTATAATTAACATTTGTGACTACAGAATAAAAATACATAAAAACAGTGATTACATTACAATTTTTCAATAGCTGATTGTTTTGTCGTGGAATATATTACCACTGGATTTGAAGAAGACCTTAGTTGGGCACTTGTGTGTGTTTGCAGTGAATAGCAAATTTGCATTCCAAAAGCAATGGAGACATCTAACAGAGTTGTAATCCCTTTAAACAATAAAGGTAAAGCAAAGAATTTGGAATGCTTATTGTTCCTCCAGTCTGAATATCTCAATTGGGTATGATGCAAATTACCGCCAACAGCTAATTTTAGTTTTTTTTAAAATTCATTATATTGATTTATAAATTTTATTACTTTAATAGAATAATAGGAGACTACTTGAACAATCTGATTGTTAGTTTTGAACATCTGTTTCTTCTATATTTAAATAAGTACTGACTACAATAATCAGGATATTGCAAAACTGTTAAAATTTCAGTTATATCTTGTTAGTGCCTGTGACCCAAATCAGGTACTGACGGTAAGAGCTATATACAAGGTATTCTAAGGTCAGCTGAGAGAATAATCACTGTTTATATTTTCCAGGCTGAAAACTGCAATAAAAACAAAAGGTTGTTGGGAAAATACAAAACAAAAGATGCATATTAGTCTCCTGCCTTAGGATAAGCCTGTATTTCTTCTCTGGGTTTCTCTTGATAAAAGAAGTCATTTGGTAAACATTTTTCGTCTTGTTTTCTCCCTGCTTGAAGACCAAACTTTTATCTAACATGATATAATGTTTACCTCTTTCTGGTTTTATTATTCATCTGTTTTTAGGTAGACTGTCATTTTCATAGAGTATGAAAGCTGTGAGGAAGTTGATAAAAGAGAAGCTGGAAGCAATGAAGGGTAGAATAGTTCCTAAAGGCTTTAAAAGTACACTTCACACCTTTCTCTCTCAAAAACAGGCAATTAATACTTTCATCCTCTCACAAAACCAAAATGTTTTTGCTTTTGGCTTTGTTACAAATGTAATGGTCTACTTCAGTCACTAGATCTTGAACTGATGGAAAAGAGATATGAATCATAGAATCATAGGGTTGGAAGGGACCTCTGGAGATCATCTAGTCCAACCCCCCTGCCAGAGCAGGGTCACCTACAGCAGGTTGCACAGGAATGCGTCCAGGCGGGTTTTGAATGTCTCCAGAGTTGGAGACTCCACCACCTCTCTGGGCAGCCTGTTCCAGTGCTCTGCCACCCTCAATGTAAAGAAGTTCCTCCTCATGTTGAGATGGAATTTCCTATGCTCAAGTTTGTGCCCGTCACCTCTTGTCCCGTCGATGGGCACCACTGAAAAGAGCCTGGCCCCATCCTCCTGACACCCACCCTTTAAGTATTTATAAGCATTGATAAGGTCCCCCCTCAGCTGTCTTTTTTCCAGACTGAAGAGACCCAAATCCCTCAGCTTTCTTCACAAGAGAGGTGTTCCAGTCCCCTAATCATCTTCGTAGCCCTTTGCTGCACCCTCTCCAGTAGTTCCCTGTCCTTCTTGAACCGGGGAGCCCAGAACTGGACACAGTACTCCAGGTGCAGCCTCACCAGGGCAGAGTAGAGAGGGAGGATGATCTCCCTCGACCTGCTGGCCACTCTCTTCTTGATGCACCCCAGGATGCCATTGGCCTTCTTGGCCACGAGGGCACATTGCTGGCTCATGGGCATCCTGTTGTCCACCAGGGCTCTCAGGTCTTTTTCCACCAAGCTGCTCTCCAGCAGGTCAGCCCCCAACCTGTGCTGGTGCATGGGGTTATTCCTCCCCAGGGGCAGCACCCTACGCTTGCCCTTGTTGAATTTCAGAAGTTCCTCTTTGCCCAAATCTCCAACCTGTCCAGGTCTTGCTGGATGGCAGCACAGCCTTCGGGTGTGTCAGCCACCCCCCCCAGCTTTGTGTCATCAGCGAACTTGCTGAGGGTGCACTCTATCCCCTCATCCAGGTCATTGACGAATAGATTGAAGAGGACTGGACCTGGTACTGACCCCTGGGGAACACCACTTGTCACTGACCTCCAATTAGACTCTGCGCCCCTAATCACGACCCTCTGAGCTCTGTCTTTCAACCAGTTATCTATCCACCTTACTGTCCATTCATCTATCCCACTAAGCTTCCCTATGAGAATGCTGTGGGAGACCGTGTTGAAAGCCTTGCTTAAGTCAAGGTAGACTACATCTACCACCCTCCCCTCATCTATCCATCCAGTCATGCCACCATAGAAGGCTACCAGATTAGTCAGACATGATTTCCCCTTGGTGAATCCATGTTGAGTACTTCTGATAGCTTTCTTTTCTTCCACATGCCTTGAGATGACACCCAGAACGAGCTGTTACATTATCTTTCCAGGGATGGAGGTGAGGCTGACTGGCCTGTAGTTCCCTGGCTCCTCCTTCTTGCCTTTTTTGAAGACTGGAGTGACATTGGCTTTCCTCCAGTCCTCAGGCACCTCGCCTGTTCTCCAGGACCTTTCAAAGATGATGGAAAGCAGCCCAGCAATGACTTCTGCCAGCTCCCTCAGCACTCTCGGGTGCATCCCATTGGGGCCCATGGACTTGTGAATATCAAATTGATCTAATTGATCCCTCACCCAATCCTCCTCAACCCAAGGGAAGTCTTCTTCTTTCCCCGTTACTTTCCCCAAAGCCTGGGACTCCTGAGGGCTGGGCCGAGCAGTATGAACTATGTGTTTCATCCTGCAAACTCCCTTCTGTGCTTTAATATACCAAAACATCTAGTTTTGATCAAATAAATTCAGAAGGAGTGGATGAATGGATCTCTGGAGAATTAGGGTGTGATTATCAAAGTCGGAGGGAAGAAGCCTTACAAGAGGCCAAGCTTAGGAAAGATTATGGTGACTCCTGCCCTCCCTGGTTTTTGCTTTAAGAAAGGCATATCCCAGGGAATAGATAAATTTCTAATTCTGACCTTTTTTCAAAGAAGCTCACTTGCTCAAAAATTTCATTAAAGAGATTTAAATTCTGTGTGAAAAAGATTATTTGTTAGTGGTTATACTTATTTCAGTGTAGCTTAATGATATATCCTTGTATGAGGTATTACCCTACCCTAAGTAATAAATGGTATTGGCCACAACAAACTTTAAACTCTGGACAGGACTGATTCAAGTATGGAGAAGCTGAGCTCTCCCAAATATGGGGATAAGACAAATTGGTGGTGGTTGTCCATCTAACAGAAATACCGAATTTAAGGCAAATGTGATAGTGCAAGTTAGCAGGTGATGTTGTCACGCTCAAAGAAGATCTGTAGGTCCAGAGCAGTGGGATATGGAAGACATGATGGCAGCAGCTTGAAGTGATCTAAACAGAGGAACAGAGTGATAGCCCCTCATACCAGAATACTTCAGTTTGCTGGGTACAGCGGTGAAACACTAAGAACAAGATGATGTCAGCAGACAACGATTTAATCCTCTGCCTTGGTCTTCTTACTAAACTCTCCTCTTTCTCCCTTTCACTGAAAAAGGGGGGAAAAAGTGCGATAGAGAGACTTACCTAGTTTACAAAGACCACGGGAAAGAAGAGGACATATCAATGACTGCTGAAGCAGTGAATTTTTTTCTTTCCCCTTCTATAGGTTGTTATAGACAGATTAGCCTCTCTGTGAATAGTCATCAGGCATTTCTTGTTAGCTTAAAGGTGTTCATCATTGCTCGGAAGTGTGGTGTTGCATTCAGATAGCTGTAACCTGGACTTCCTGGATTGGTCAAGTCTCCCTTCTCAAAGAAATATGATTTAGCCTGACTTTGCATCTGGACTAGTGTTATTCCCTATTTTACTGCAAAATATGTTTATGAACCATATGCTGGAGAAAGAGGATTTCTATTTGTTTTTCTGTAGCACAAAAGAACCTAATTTTCGTGTTGGTTATACACTGCCATGTAGATCTGATTTATGAATTGTATTGCACAAATAAGTTTATCCATATGGGTTCTAATTTATACAGACATTCAAAAATGATCTCATGGAAATGATGAAAATCAGGCATGCATTTGCAGTGATTTGAAGAACGAAGGCAACGAATTTAAGGAATTTCTTCCTTCTGACTTTCTATTCTGTAATACAGGTATTAGAAAGGTGTCCTGGTTCCGGCGGGGATAGGGTTAATTCTCCCCAGGCTCTGGCAGTGACACGGGTTTTCCATCCCGTGTGAGCCATGCCCAGTCTGCTGCCCAGAGCTGCTGGGGGCAGGAAGTCACTGCTTGGAGCGGACTGGGGCATCCCGGGTCCGGTTGGTGAGCGGTGGTACCGTAATCATGTTTGTACATTCCTGTATCAGTGTTATTGTTGTTGTTTTCTTGTTCCCTTTGCTGTTCTGTTAAACTGCCTTTGTCTCAACCCACGAGTTTTGCCTTTTTCTTCTGATTCTTCCCCAGGGAGGGGGGAGGGGAGTTTGAGAGAGCAGCCACATGGTTCCTTGTAGCTGTCTGACGCCAAACCACGACAAAAGGGAAAAAGGAATTTATTTGTTCTTACCTTTGAATTGGAGAGATATGTGTTTGATGGACGGACTCTTAGATGGATAAGGAATTGGATGGATGACTGCATCCGAAGAGCTACAGTCAATGGCTTAATGTCCAAGTGGAAACGAGTAATGAGTGGTTACCCCCAAAGGGTCCGTACTCAGACCAATACTATTTAATTAACTATTTAATACTATCTTCATCAATGACATAGGCAGTGGGATTGAGTGCACACTCAGGAAGTTTGTGGATCACAACATGCTAAGTGGTGTAGTTGATTTGCTTGACAGAAGCAATGTCATCCAGAGGGACCTTGACAGGCTTGAGGAGTAGGCCCATGTGAACCTTATGAAGTTCAACAAGGCAAAGTGCAAGGTCCTGCACCTGGGGTGGGGCAGTCCCCAAAACCAATACAGACTTGGGAATGAATGGATTCATAGCAGCCCAGTGGAAAAGCACTTGACGATACTGGTGGATGACAAACTGGACACGAGCCAGCAATGGGCGCTTGCAGCCCAGACAGCTAATCACATCCCAGGGTGCATAAAAAGCTTAACCAGCAGGTCAAGGGGGGTGATTCTCTCCCTCTACGCCACTCTCGAGAAACCCTGCCTGGAGTACTACATCCAGCTCTTTGGCCCCCCACAAGAAAGACGTGGACCTGTTAGAGCAGGTCCAGAGAAGGGCTATGATCAGAAGGCTAGAGCATCCCTCCTATGAAGACTGGGGTTGTGCAGCCTGGATGTGGTGGGTTAAGCTTGGCTGGAGAACAGGTACCCACCAAGCCACTGTATCCTTCCTGTCATCAGCGGGATGGGGGGAGAAAAAAGATGAAAAAAAACCTCGTGGGTCAAGATAAAGGAAGTTTAATAAAGTAAAAACAAAGTCCATGCATGGAAGTGAAGGAAAACAAAAGATTTATTCTCTACTTCCCATCAGCAGGCAATAATTGAGCCACTTGTCAGGAACCAGGGCTTCAGTACACATAGTGGTTGCTCTGGAAGACAGACGTTGTAAATAACAAATGCCCCACTGTCCTCCTCCTTTCTCCTAGTTTTTACTGTTGAGCAGACGTCATCTGGTACAAAATACCCCTTTGGTCAGTTTGGGTCACCTGTCCATGTCCCCTCCCAGGATCTTGCCCATCCCTCAGCCTGGTGAGTTGGGGAGTGTTGGAGACCTTGATGCTGTGTGAGCACTGCTCAGCAGTAACAAAAACACTGGTGTGTGTTATCAACACCTTTCTTTCTTACAGAAAAAAGATCCCAAACCTTCTTCTCCCCTCTGATTCCCTTTTTTTAGGTGTTGTAACCTTGTATTTAAATGGCGAGGTCTTGTATTTCTTCCATTTTTATGACATTAGCCAGAGCTTAGCTGGTATCTGCACTGACTGATAGTGAACTAACATGACACAAAAATTATATAGAAACAACCATTAAGCCTTGGAAATCAGGTTAGTCAAAAGCTGTAACCCCTTTACTGAAATGAAAAAGTAATTTTCCTTTAAATGTTACAGATTCAAGCACTGAGCTCAAGAAACGTAGAACAGGTCAATAAGAGCCTTGGGCATATTGAACTCTTCTAAACCAGTAGTCCTGCATTGTCTAGCTATCTTGCACAGTGGGGACTGTCTCTAATCCCGTCATTTTTAATTTATGAGCATTCTAAGACCCATGTTCTATCCTTGGGACTGGAAATTTCTATGGACAACATATTTGTTTAAAATACCATTTGTTTGCACACACTAGCTATGATTCACATAGGTAATAAGTATTTCTTGAGGATGCCAGATATTTCGAAGTACCCAGACTTAGCACCAAAGTTCAGTTTCTTCTATTGGGTGTGAAAAACAAACTGGCAAAAATTCCATGAAAAATCACAAATGTTCTTACCTTTGATGCAAATAAACAAAGATGCCTGGGACTTAATGCATTATGGCACAGTATTTCCTGAGTTTCATTCAGATTTTCCATGGAAACAATACAAATTTGTAAACAAAACTGCTTCAACTGTTGGGGTTTTTTTTGTTTTGTTTTTTTTTTTTGGTGGTTGTTTTTTTTTTTCATTATAAAACACACTTCTGAAACTTTGAGGCATCAAAATTATTCTGAGAGACAGAATGTGTTCAGCGTCCTCAGGCATATTACAGTGAAATACTCTTCTTGTTTACAGCGCAAAGAATCTGAACCTTGATTTCTTCCCTGCTGAGTTTGGAGATTAGCCAACGCAACTGGCTTTAGGTTTGTGAATACTTTATGTAATGCAGGCTTTTGTCTGCCTGTCAGCCAGGGAAGAGCTTAATATTTTCATCTGCAGTTGCAGCATTCCATTTTTGTCAGCCCAACTCCTGTCTTCAGCAGCTGGCTGAATTTCTCTGCTACACCCTGAATAAACAGCTACTGAGTGTGGTGCACGAATGCCTCGCCCTGCAAAATACCAAGAAGGTACTGATTTGCAGCCCGGCGCAGGGCTGCAGAACTTCCATTAGCCAAAGCAGCCAAATACGACAGATTTCATATTCTTGGTAACTCAAGTGCAAGTGGAAGCTAGTACTGAAACACTGCATGCCAATGCTACTGAGCACTATTAACAGACAAATATAGTATTTTAAACAGTAGCTACCCATCCTCTATTTAAGACCCTTCTGTTCATCAAGGGCTAGCCTCACAGCAGCTCGGCTCTGTGGGAAAAAGTAAAAGTAAGGCCAATGGGGTCTCCATTGTCTGAGGAAACTGAAGTCAGCAGGAGGCTGCCAAGGCAGAGGTTTCAAATTGTTTCTGATATCAGGTTGAGGATGCTTCTTTTCCCTGTGTAAAAATTACAGGTAACCTAGAAATGACGCTATTAAATGCCTGAATATGTCACCAAGTTTCTCAGAAAAGGTGAAAAAGAGAGAAAAGTGTGATGGTTATACTTACTCTCCCATGAAGGTAAAAAAGGAAATGAGCTGTCAATGGTCAGCATTAAGTGGCATTAAGGGTTACTGAAGCAAAAATCATCCTTTTAGCAAAAAAAATCCAAATTTTGAAATTTGGCATCATTATGAAAGCCATCCTAAGAGTAAAGGAAATAACATTTCATCAAAGGGCATCTCTTATTCCAACCTTGGGTAATGGGAAATGTGTCTCTCACTCAAATACTGATTATTTTCATTGAGAGCCATTCATTAAATTGTCAAGATATTCCTTTTCACGCAAATGTTTCTGTCCTTCAATTTTTAAAATTTGCAACATCAAAATAAGAGTTGCAACACTAGGCTGCAGAAAACTTTCTTTAGAAACAAAGTAACTTTTCTGAAAATATCTTCCGAAGTTTTATGTTTCTGTATTGATTTTTCTTTTGCCTTCAGTCTAGGGTTTTGTTCTCGGATGACTCTTGCGTTTGGGCCACTATAACTTTAGAAGTACCGCATCAGCATTGCTTACTATTAACTACTCTAAAATTCTTGTTTTAAAAGGAAGCCTTCTGCAGTTTTTGCATGTTTGGTTATACTTTAGTTGGCTCATCTTTCTTCTCCAGCTGTATCATTTCAGAAGTTAGAAGTTTAAAGTCCTTGGAACAAAGTGGTCTTATGGGTCTAAAGGTGAATATTAAGTTTTATAAACTGTCAGATACAGTGATTTGAGAAAGATAAAGAACAGTAGAGGAGAACAAATGGATGAAAAGCTTTTTTTTTTTTTCCAAAGCTCAAGTCTCAGAGGTGCGTCGGAAGGGACATTGTTAGAGGTACTCACTGGAAAATGGCATAATTGCAGAGCACACAAATGATGCCACTTCACTGGGGTCATTTTTCACACAAGGTTGCAGAAAGCAGGAGCAAGAACTGGCAAAGGTGTTTTACAGTGTGCCTGTTTCATTCCATGTACGGATCATGTGCTGACTAGGCTAAACACTTGCCTTTGCAGGAGCTTCAGGTAACTGATCTGTAAATTAGAAACCATGGGTAAAAATGCTCAGAGCTCTGTTCCTCTACCCAGTCCATTTCTACGTAAGGTATACAGGGAGTCTTCTGTTCTTGTCCTAATTTGAAGAAGATGTATACTGAGATAAAGGTAAAAT
Source organism: Chroicocephalus ridibundus (assembly GCF_963924245.1). Taxonomy (NCBI): domain Eukaryota; kingdom Metazoa; phylum Chordata; class Aves; order Charadriiformes; family Laridae; genus Chroicocephalus; species Chroicocephalus ridibundus. The sequence continues at coordinate 62,120,598 of NC_086285.1, read as the reverse complement.
TTTCGTTTTCCTAGGTGAATGAAAACAGTCTAAAGATTGCTTTGGGAACATTCTGCCCAACTATGATCCTATATTTTGTGAAAGGTGGTCCATATTGTTGTATTTATTAAAGGATTATATCTGGCAATTATATAATGTAATTCAGAAATGTTTAAAAAAACAACCAACAACACAAAAAAACAGTGAAGAAAAGCATCTGTATTAAACAGGAAGGATCCAAGAGGAAGCAAATAATTTGCTGTAGTACTTGAGAGGATTTTAATGAATGGTAAAAACTCCATCTAACAGTCTGGAGCTCTCAAAATTACTTTTGTTTGGCTTTCTCTTTGCAAAAACGTTAAACTCTTTGCTTTACTTATAGCTTTCTTACTTCTTATAGTTATAAATCACTAGCAGCAGTGTGGCCAGCACTATACAAAGCAGAAGTTGAGATTCCACCTGAAAAATGTCAGGGACCAAGTAAAGAAGTAAAATTTTTGGGTACTTGGTGGACTGCAGTATTAACTAACTGAATATAACTACAGTTATAACTGTAACAGCAGTTATAAGGAAAGGCAATGAAGGCAGCTTGCCTGCTGAGATTCGAAAGGTAATTTGGGATAATGTGACTCAATTCAAAAAGGATTTCTAATCTTCGTGGTATCTAGTTAATTTCACTTATGACCCCACCGACAGTAAAGCCACAGCTATTGCTTTGAAAATATGCAATGCTTCAGTTTACCCCATATAGCTAATCATTGAGCTGGGATTAAATCACAATAGAATTGTCCTCAATCTGTTAGAACATAGAGTATGGGCCTAACAAATTGCGAACAAATGGCAAACTATTCATGTTGATGCATGTGTTGTGCGGGAACAACGGGGATTTAATTGTGAAAGTAATACTATTAAGGCACGAGACATTTGTCTTGACACTGAACAAAATGTTTGTCATGTTGAAATACATCCTGGTGAAACCACTGAAACTGTACTTGTATATGTTAGAAATGGATGGTTTTGTTTAAGAACCCTTTGTGATTCTATATTTATAGACAACACCACTATAGAGACAAAAAATCACTCAAATAACTGTATTTGTAATTTTAATAAAATTATGGGATGCAACTTTAACTATTCAGCTCCTGTTACAACCCACAAATTGCTACAATCCTACTATACCTTGAATCAAGATTTATTGCCTACCCCTATTGGAATGAATCTCACATTGGTAAGAAAACTGTTGCAACATGGTGACATGAGTCAATTGCTAAAACAAATTCAGAACAACAGAAAAAGAACCCTGATTACCATCCATCATGATGCAGAGAAGATATACCATGCCGTACAAAGAGTGAAGAAAGATGGAGAACATGACTGGATTGAAACTCTTTTTGGATGGTTACAAAGAGCAACTGGAATTTTGAATTTGATGCTGCATCCAGTTGGAGCATTGTTAGTTTTAACCTTATTATGGTTACTGCTTATAATCATTCTGTATATCAAAGTCTGGGAAAAGATAAAACAAATTATGTCAATCTAATATGTAAACATATACAATCAATTGATTCTGTATGTGAAATGATATATAATTAGCATCAATTATGACACTTAAACTAAATAGCTTATCAAATAATTGGACTCTTACCGCTTATCTGCAATATGCCACATATTTATGACATAGGCGCAAGAGGTAACTGTACTACCACTTTATGAGTTCATTAAGTGGATTGACTGTAGTCATGGGGTGGGGTGTGGTGGGTGCGCTCAGCCCCTTAACCAAACTAGTTGTAGTTTGGTACAGACTCCAAAGGAGGTAAAGGCCTGAGCCATAGCCTGGCCAAGAGCTCCTCTAGTTCCAATCTGTTCTCTGAAATCCCACAAAGGAGCAGAGTGACACAGTGAGCACCCATGCATATGAGCATGAAACACTGATCATGTGATTAACACACGAATAGCAGGTGGCTTTTCGAAGACTCATTTATCAAGGAATGAAGAAACTTGTGCATATAAATCTCATACATACCTTTCCCATGTAATTTGAATACCCTTTATTCCATATCACGTTATTCCATAAATATGACAGCCTAAGTGAGCCTTCTTTGAGCTCTCACTGATAGCATGGCTGCATGATAGTGATCTCCACTTGAGCTGGAATGCCTCTCAAGGTTGCTTCTGGAGGCAGAGAGACATTTTACCAATGACAGATCTTTGGTAAGTGATGGTATCGCGCATAACCTTGTAGTATAGTAACTTCGATTTTGTCTTGGTAATTTTGATTTTTGCTTTTGTAGCTTTGAATCACTGTTCACATGACTGTGCCATACAGTAATAGAGTGAACCTTGCCATTGAACTTCCTTAAGTCACACTTTTACAAAATCATATTAAAACCACTTTTTCTAATAACCTTTGAGAGTGGTTCTTCAAGCAATCTAAATCACCCATTTGCAACCCTTGCAAAGTTGCTAGCAGACATTTATATCTTTATACAATATAGTGATAACTTATGCACTGTCATGGTCCGTTTGTAGACCATTTATGGATTTTGGTTTAAAATACAGCCTACTATTAAGCTTTCCATTTCAGAAAACATAAATAGAAAGCCCTTTTTTGGTTGCAAAAGGAAAAAAATATTTGTGTAGACACTGTCACGTAGTATATGTAAAACCTGATCAAGCATGTGTTACTATTAAAGTATTTTTTTCTCATCTTAAAGTTTTCTACTGTCTGGGAGGTGTAATGCCATATAAAAAGAAACAGCACTGTGGGCACACACAGTATAATATGACATAGGAATTTTTTTCTGAATCTTTTCATAAATTTGAAATTATAGGTTTCTTAATGTTCAGAAACGCATTGATTTTTCTACAGTGTGGATTTTTTTGTGGAAGTAGAAATGCAAAAAGAATTGCCAAAATATTTTTTTTCTTCAAATTACCTGGAGTATAAGAAGCTGTAGGAAAAGTCTATAAGCTGCTGGAGTCCCCATGGGAAAACCTGTGTTATATGAAAGGAAGGGTACATACACCTACTGAAACAATAACAAATACTGCTGATTTTGCGTGCGTAGACACAGGCCCACTCGTAAAAGAAGCATGACTGATATCTTCAGGAATGATCCAGAACAGTGCACTAGACTACCGTACGTGCCAGCATATTAGAGATGACATTTAGACTTTTAATGAGTCGCTGATCCAAACCACTCCTTATATATGTTTAAATCTTCTAGTAAGCACAAATATAATCTCTGGTTTTATAATAAAGTATGGGCCTTACTCTTTATTATGCATGCCAAAGCTCTGAAGCTCTGAGTTGCTTGAGCTCTTTTTTTTTTTTTTTAACCTTTACATTGATTTCTCAACAGCTTTTCTTCCCAAGCCAACGGGATACATGTTCTAGCATCTGATATTGAAGGCTGTTTAACTTAAGGGCAGCTTGAATATGCAGATCATTTTAGTTATTTTTATGGATCTGTATCCTCAAAATACTTGTCTATATAAATAACAATTACATGAAATATGGAGTTTACGTATGTTACAGTGCTTGTTTTAATGTTTCCTCGTCTGTAGATGTTTAAAGAATGGGCATCACATCTCAAGGGCTCATAATTGTCCCCTTTTTGGGAATGATCGCAACTTATTGAGTCATGCATATTTTTTCCTAGTAAGAAAGATAGAGAGATTGGGGAAGCAATTTTTTTCTATCTTTCTTTACTGCAATTTGTTTATTTTTTGTTATACCCACTAAACTTTGAACATAAGTGTTGATAAATAGCAGGCAGAGAATGACTTGGTTTTTTTTAGAAATACCTGCTTTGATTTGAGGCTTCAAAACTTCTTTCCATATAAAGATGACAAAGGCAAGCAACAAATTCTAATCTGTCTGCTGCAGCTTCTTTAAAAAAGAAATTGCATCACAAAACCAAAACACTTCTCTACTTCATGTGTTAATAGCAATATGTGAAACCAAGCCTAACAGGATCAGCTGGTGATTGCTGATAGCAGTATTTTCACATGAGATTAAAAAAACCCCACGACCCAAAATCTAAAAGATCTATTACTCAAAATACTGGGTCCTTAACTCCTGTAAGTATTGTCAGCAGTAGGATCTTTTATCTTTTTCATCTTTGAAAATCTGTTTGGTTCCTTTCTCTGTCATGATGCATTATATAATAATTGGATTATTTTAAGAAGTCAGGGATCATGCAAATTCACTCCCTGGAGAAAGTTTCCACAAAATGTTGTACTGCCTCATACTCAGGCCTTTTAGTTGATGTGGAAAAATTAATGTGTTTTAAAAAAACAGCTTGGCAGCAGCTAAGCTAAGGCAACCCACCACTTCATGGTGAAATGAAACATACTGTACTGTGTCCCTGAGAAAATTCCTTGCTCAACATGCACCTTGATGTAAATGTAAGCTAGGTAAACTGATTAATACACTCACCCAGGTTAGACCTGCATTGTTATCACAAAATTTACATCTGTTTAAAACTGGAGGAAGCCTGGTATTCCAATTATACTGGAATGGAATGAGTCTCGTGTTCAAACTGCAATCACAAAGCAAGTACATGCTCAGCTACTGATTGACTTTCAATTTCCTGTCCTTACATGACTTTAACATAGTACTGAGTCCTACATTATGATTTTGCAGCTTGAAGTTATCTGGAAATAATTGCCTGTTTTGGAAAGACAAGTACTGATTAAAAAAAATAAAGTTGAATAATGTAGAGTCTTTCAAGCTGCTTAAGAAAAAATATAGAGGATGTAGAGAGAAAAAGAAAAGATGGAGAGGGAATTTCCTCCTGCTGAATGTAAGCCCTTTGTTAGGTCTTAAGTTGCATAATTTATATTGCATAATTTTATATTAGTGCATCAGGACTAATGCTACCAAAAAAAAAAAAAAAAAAAAAGAAAGAAAAAAATTCTAAAGATGAAATGTTTATTTTGAAAATTTCATTCATGTGTTATACTTAAACTCATAAAACACAAATTTCCAATCTATTGTATTATGGAGATTTCCTTCTATCCCTTTTTTAACTTCTTCAAGGCAGTAAATGAGACTCAAAAATAAATTGAAATAATATTTCTAACTGCAGTTGACACAAAAGTTAGGTAGCTATTTCTGATAGCTCTTTTTTCAATGTTATTGAAGCTGCTTAATCATCCCTTTATTTTAATTCACTGTATATCATTGAGGTAATCTTTATCAGTTTCATAATTCTCTCTTCTTTTTTTTTTAACCTACTGCGTTTGTGGCATATTTGATGACTGGTGCTCCTGAGTTACACAGCACAAATGGCTACGTTTTTTCTTAGCAGGATTTCTTATGCTTGTTTTTATTATGACAAGAATAAATACATAGAATCAATTACCTTGTTGGTAATATTTATTACTTTATGTAACATGCCTTTGCTTAGTAAAAATTATATTTTTCTCATGGGGCCTTATCATACTTATTAAAAACATAATATGGATTATTTTTCTGTGATTTTACATTCTTTTATGAGGCAGTGTAATCGGAAAATAATATGTTATCCTACATACTATAAAAATGTCATGGCACTGCAATGCTACTTGCACGACTTTCTCAACCTTTCGTGATATCTCTTAATTCTTTATGACTTTAACTTAGAAAAGCACAGATAGTTTTCTTTGTATAAAATATTTTTAAGTGCCATATCTGATTGTGAAATGTATTACATTTCTGGTTACTAGAGCTTTGCAAGCATTTTCAACATGACTGTAGATAAACTTCTGCTCATAACTAACTAGTAAGTAGCAGGGGAAGAAAAAAGTAACTTTGATACTGTACTCACTCTTCTAGCTTCATTTTGTAATCAGACACAACAAATATCTTATGTTTTCTTGTTATGGGCAGGTCTAGGTCTCACATTGCAATGTTCCATTTTACTGTCCCTTAAATATATTCTCCAATGGTTAGAAAACCATGCTGAATAACTATTGAACGATAAAATAACCACCTATATATAAATTAGTAGTGACTTTGTGCTGAATTACAGAGGTTAAAAAAAGATGTTCTGACAACAGTGAAAGAGCTGACAATTTAGATAGTGCTAAAACTGGTCCCAAAAAGCAGAAAATGTAATGTCTGGGACATACAATGAAACTTTCAGTGATGGATAAAGTCCTACAACCAACCTATGACCTCACTGAGGAGCTTTGAAACAGGGTAAACAGAGGAAAGAGAGAACAGCCAAGCTGCAGAGACAATGACTCCTGTAACAAAGGTCTGAGTATAAGGTCTCTGCGTTTCATTCGACCTATAATTTTATGACGAGGGAAAAGACAAATATATATATCCTCAGGGATAAATGAGCTGAACAGAGCTGTCAGCTCTTTAAGGACCATTTTTTTAGACATCCAGAGCTCTTAATTCCCATGTGTAAGAAATCCCATGTGCAAGGAAAGCAGGAGACCAGCATGGCTGCCTAAAGACCTCCTGGTCAAACAAAAGTGTAAGAAGGAAATGCGCAGGCAGTGGAACCAGGGACATGTATTCTGGGAGAATACAGAGACACTGCCTGGATGTGTAGGGATGGAATCAGGAAAGCTAAGGCATAGCTGGAGCTGAATTTGGCAAGGGATGTGAATAATAATAAGAAGGGCTTTTACAAGTATGTTGACCAGAAAAGGAAGATTAGAGAAGATGTACCCACCTTGGTAAATAAGACAGGAGAACTGGTAACAACACATTTACCACAGCCACACAATGCTGAGGTACTTAGTACTTTTTTTGGCCTCAGTTTTAAATAATAATCTCTCTTCACACATTTCTCAAGTCCCTGGAGCTCGAGGGAGGGACTGGGCAAATGAAGTCTTTCCCATCTGAATTAATGAAGATAAGGTTTGAGATCACCCGAGGAACGTGAACATACTCAGGTTCATGGGATCCGACAAGATGAATCACATGGTCCTGAGGGAATTGGCTGATGTAGTTACCAAGCCACTCTCCATCATATTTGAAAAATCATGGCAGCCAGGCCAGTCCCCAGTGACCCGAAAATGGGAAACATCACACACATTATTAAAAAAGGTAAAAAGAAGGACTCTGGGAACTACCAATCAGACAGCTTCCATGCCAGGTGAGATTATGGAACAAATCCTCCTGGAAAATATGTTGAAATACATAGAAGACAGGGAGGTGGTTAGAGACAGCCAACATGGCTTCACCAACAGAAAACAATGCCTGAAGAATCTAGTAGGGTTCTACAATGGAGTGTCTGCTTTGGTGGACAAGGGAAGAGCTACGAATGCCATTCTGTAAGGCCTTTGATGCAGTCCCCCACAAATTCTTACCTCTAAATTGGAGGTGGATGGGCTGTTAGACAGATAAGGAATTGGATGGATGGCTGCATCCAAAGAGTGACAGTCAGTGACTCAATGTCCGACATCAATACAGGCTGGGGGATTGAGAGCAGCCCTGCAGAGGGCTTGGAGATACTGGTAAATGAAAAATTTGACATGAGTGGGTAATGTGCACTCACAGCCCAGAAAGCCAACTGTATCCAGGGCTGCATCAAAAAAAGCATGGCCAGCCATCCGAGGAGGTGATTCTCCCCCTCTACTCTGCTTTTATGAGACCCCACCTGGTGTACTGCATCCAGCTCTGGGGTCTCTAATGCAAGAAAGACCCGTTAGAGAGGGTCCAAAGGAGAGGCACAACGATGATCAGAGGGCTGGAACACCTCTCCTATGAAGAAAGGCTGAGAGAGTTGGGGTTGTTCAGCCTGGAGAAGAGAAGGCTTCAGAGAGATGTTATTGCAGCCTTCCAGCATATAAAGGGGGCTTATAAGAAAGATGGAGAGACTTTTTACCAAGGCCTGTAGTTATAGGACAAAGGGCAATGCTTTTAAACTGCAGGAGGGTAGATTTAGATTGGATATAAGGAAGAATTTTTTTACAATGAGAGTGGTGAGACACTGGAACGGGCTGCCCAGAGAAGTTGTGGATGCCCCATCATTGTAAGTGTTCAAGGTCAGGTTGGATGGGGCTTTTGGCAACCAGATCTAGTGAAGGATGTCCCTGTCCATGGCAGGGCTTTGGACTAGATAATCTTTAAAGATCCCTTCCAATCCAAAACATTCTGTGATTCCATGATTCCATGATTCTATGAAGGAAATAACCTTAAAATACTTGGCTGCATTGGAAGACTGATGCTGGATACAGTAACTTGAAGGTTTTATAGCTGCTCTGTGCTTGGATTGCTTAAGTCTGAACCACAGCATCATGCAAAGTCTGCTAACAGGCAACCAAGCAGCTGAACCTTATTTGTTTTGAATGAATACAGCCCTTCTGGCTACACCTCAGTATGAGCTGGAAGCTAAGCAGGGCTAGGTGTAGCATTATGCAGGTGCTTTTTTACAAAGCAAAATGTCTCCAAATCAAACAGCAGTGAGTTTGGAGCTCCACTGGATGCTACATAAAATTTTCAATGAAACCTCAATATTCTCTGGCTGCTGGAAAGCCTTAACCAGTCTTCACACTCAATATTCAACCAGACTGCAAACTGTTTGGTTTCTGTCCCCTTCTGTCAGGCGCAAATTATGCTGAGTTTGTTGGTTTGTACAGAGATGCTTGTCCTTTTTAGGCTTTGAGGAAGGGATGATGAGATGACAAGTTCCATTGAGTCTAAGGTTTTCTGTTCATTTTTTGGGTGGTGGGGCTTAGTGGTTGACCTGCTTCAAAATCAGAAACGGTGATTTATGTGTGTTGGCAATGTGGCTTCCTACAAACAGAAACACATTATGAGTTTGTGTCTATGATAGAAGTCATGTCCAATTTGCTGGCACAATAATGGCAGTAACCTATCTGTCATGCAGTTTAAATATTATGTTTCAAACTCTTTTCCTCAAAGCATCTCTTTCCAGGAGATGTGTGCGGGGTGGGGTGGGGGACTGTAGTGAAAGTATAGATATTTTGTTATTTTCCTACTTGGCAAACAAGTGCTTTTCCAATGTTTTACCAAAAGAAAAGGGCCAACGAGACCCAAATATGCTGCTTGAAGTTTAAGTATTTAGAATTCTGATCATAAAGTGAAGATTAACAGCATTCTCATCACATAATGAATCCAAGTGTGATGGAAAAGGGCACAGACATCAATGCAAACCAAAAGCACAGCAGACAGCAAGGTAACTTCAGACATAAGTTTACATGTCTCAGTACACTCAGATGTAAATGCACTCATAGTATGAACATGTTTCAGAATATTATGAGGAAATATTTCACACAGAAACAACATTGATAGAATTTCATTATTAAAAAAGGGCCTAGTTTCTGTAGGGCTCTCAAATCTGAAATGCAATATCTATCCTTTTATAATGGCTCCAATGTACTTAATAAATCATTGTTCTTCAAGGAGTAAATGATAGCTTTTCAAGGACAGAGTGATACTGTCTCCTGTAACTGGATTTTCATCATTCCAAAGTGCAGTTAAACAAGCATGTAACTGTCATGATTCTGTTGATAAAATAGTGCAAAAGGAATAAAAATAATGATAAACGTATCAAACTAAATAGAGCTGTTTTCATCCAGAAGGACTTCAAAGCACTTTAGAAACAACTCTCTCTCCATGTGAAGCTCAGGCCGCTCTGGTACGTATTGCATGCTGTATGAAAAGAATTTTGCTTATACTGTTGGTGTTACATCACGAATGAAATGTTCTTAGTAGTACAACAGCCCAAATAGGAAGACAGTTAACATATAGTACTTCTTAAACTTAAAAGAACAGCATTGAATATATATTCAATTCTCTCCAACACACTAAAATTAAGACTGATGAGATATATAAGACATGATCTTAGGCTGTCAGTATCGGGTATTATTCAAAGGGCAGCCTCTGTAGCAAACTGTTTTTCTATAGCACTTTCACACATTCACGTCTTAGCAGATGGCACAGAAAAAACACAGTCTTGCTGCAATAGGCCTGTGAAAGTCTTCTGTCAATGTATGTGACATCGTTTTCTCAGATTAAAATGAGTGAGATTACATGTGCCACAAATAGTTCAACGGCAAAGCTGAATGGAAAGAAGATTTAGTTCTGTGGGCATATTCTGAATATCAGCTATTTTCCCATTGTAACTGGAAACAAAAAATAGAAATGTCCCTTTTTCACAGATTAGTATCAAGGGTGAAAAAAGCCTTTTGGGTAAGCCACCATTTCATTACGATAATTTCAAAATATGGGTTTTTTTGTTAAACTAAGCTTTGCTCCTATTAAATATCTTAACACTACATTAACAAAATGTTAAAAAAACCTTAATGATAATTTTTTTTAAAACAATTTTATGATGCTTTATTGTACAGAGTATACTTATTCAAAAAGTTCAAGTCAGTTCAAGCATTGAAACTTGCTCATTAGTTCTGTTTCCAGCTACTGAACTTTTCATAAATAACATAGTGTCAAAATAAAGAAAAAAACCTCAACATCCCAGAAACAAGCAGAAAAAAATTAGCAAATGGACCAAGCCTCATGAAGTGTAGTGCAAAAAGTGATGAAAGCCAGAAGAAAAGACTATTTCTGAGTGGTTTACTTCTCCTGAAAGGGTTGTTCTTTATTTTGAGTTTTCAGGCGGTTGTGTTCCTCCTTGGATTTTGAGTGAACATTTGTGAAATATGTGGATATTTTTTCACTATGTATGGGGAAGAGTTTTTTTTTAAATAACGGAGTGCACAAAATCATGAGAGAGTGTATTTATCATGCTATTACAATGCCATACTTGAACTAAACCATAAAGTATTGCTCTTTTATTTACAGATGTGTCTGAACTATTTCCAGAAATGCAAAAGTGATGGGTTTGGGGCAAAGGAGCTTACAGTCTTACATAGAAAAGATCTAACTATATGAAATATAAATGTTAGGAAACCCAAACTACAATAACTTAATTTTGATGGAATAATAATAATAATAAATCCATGTTTTCTGTCACAGTATTGAAAAAAAGGAGATTATAAAAAATTACCAAAAAACACTCCTTGGAAACAGCATAATGGATAAAACTAATATAAAGTGTTATTAGGAATTTTTATGATGAGTAAAACCAAACAGAAGATTTTAGAGAAATTTTCACATATGAAAATTTTAGATACTTGGTGTAAAAGTTGATAAAGCCGTATTTGTAATAGAAATTGATCTTTGAGACCAGTGTTTTATTAATTCAGGCTGCCTGCAAGGGACATAAGTCCATGGGACCTGATGAAATCCATCCACAGGTCTTGAGGGAGCTGGCAGATGAAGTTGCTAAGCCACTTTCCATTATACTTGAAAAGTTGTGGCAGCCTGGTGAAGTGCCCGCTGACTGAAAAAGGGGAAACATAACTCCCATTTGCAAAAAGGGAAAAAAAGGAAGACACGGGAACCACAGGCTGGTCAGTCTCAGCTCTGTGCCTGGCAAGATCATGGAGCACATCCTCCTGGAAACTCTGCTAAGGCACATGGAAAATAAGGAGGTGATTGGTGATAGCCAAAATGGCCCCACCAAGGGCAAATCATGCCTGACAACTTTGGTGGCCCTCTACGATGGTGCTACAGCTTTGGTAGATAAGGGGAGAGCAACTGACATCATTTACCTGGACTTACACAAAGTGTTTGACAGTGTCCTGCATGACATCCTGGTCTAAATTGGAAAGGCATAGATTTGATGGATGGACCACTTGGTGGATAAGGAACTGGATAGAAGGCTGCACTCAAAGGGTTGTGGTCAACGGCTCAATGTCCAAGTGGAAACTAGGAATGAGTGGCGTTCCTCAGGGGTCGGTACTGGGACCAGTGTTGTTTAACATCTTTGTTGGCAGCACAGACAGTGGGATTGAATGCACCCTCAGCAAGTTTGCCAACGACACCAAGCTGTGTGGCATGGTCGAAACGCTGGAGGGAAGGGATGCCATCCAGAGGGACCTGGATGAGCTTGAGAGGTGGGCCTGAGCAAACCTCATGAAGTTCAACCAGGCCAAGTGCAAGGTCCTGCACGTGGACTGGGGCAATCCCAAGCAGAAACACAGGCTGGGAGGAGAATGGATTGGGAGCAGCCCTGAGAAGAAGGACTTGGGGGTGCTGATGGATGAGAAGCTCAACATGAGCTGGCAACGTGTTCTTATAGCCCAGAAAGCCAACCACATCCTGGGCTGCATCAAAAGAAGTATGGCCAGTAGGTCGAGGGAGGTGATTCTCCCCCTCTACTCCGCCCTGATGAGATGCCACCTGGAGTACTGCTTCCAGCTCTGGGGCCCCCAACATGAGAAGAACGTGGAACTTTTGGATTGAGTCCAGCGGAGTGACACAAAGATGGTCAGAGGGCTGGAGCACCTCTCCTGTGAAGACAGGCTGAGAGAGTTGGGGCTGTTCAGCCTGGAGAAGAGAAGGCTTCGGGGAGACCTTAGAGCAGCCTTCCAGTACCTAAAAGGGACCTACAGGAAAGAATGGGATGGACTCTTTATCAGGGAGTGTAGCATTAGGACAAGGGTAACAGTTTTAAACTGAAAGAGGGTAGATTTAGATTAGATATTAGGAAGAAATTCTTTACTGTGAGGGTGGTGAGGCAGTGGAACAGGTTGTCCAGAGACACTGTGGATGCCCCATCCCTGGAAGTGTTCACGACCAAGCTGGATGGGGCTTTGAGCAGCCTGGTCTAGTGGGAGATGTCCCTGCCCATGGCAGAGGGATTGGAACAAGATGATCTTTAAGGTCCCTTCCAACCCAAACCATTCTATGATTCTATGACATGTTTTGAATTATTCAAATACTGTTTTTGAGTACCCTACCTGAAATGAAAAAAAGTGAATACTTGAACAGGTTTAATAAGAAAATATACTTTGTTATCTTCGCGGTCTTAGAAGAACTAAATTAAGACTGGTGGGAGGTTTCATCTACTAAAATCCAACTGAAAGAAATAATGTTCTGCAGTAGTTACATGAAATTTTGAAATAGAGCAAGTGCCATACACAGATTAAACTCTTGTTGTTGGTAACAGCTGACCCCTTGTCTTTAGCCTCTCTGATATAAACCCCACAAAAAACATCAGTGTATATCTGTGTTTTAGAGTATACTTTTTACTTTTCTGCCATTCATAATGAACTGCATCCATGCTGTCTACAAGCACATCTGTTCTAAATCAGCATGCACTCTGAAATTAACAAACCCCAGAGTCTCTGACTAAGACAAAGTCAGCAGTTGGATTTGGGTCTGTTTAGTCAATTATTGTAGTTTGCTAGAACCTATACACTTGATGAAATGGCTTCCAGTTGGGCTCTACATTTTATAATATTTTTAAAAATAGTTTTGAGACATAAACAGATTGCAAATAGAAGCATTGGTCTATGCATTGTTGAAGGTCATGGACTACCATGTAGAAACTGACTTGTTGATGAGATCCCCTTGGTTTCAGGTGGGCCTCAGTAGAGGAGGAATGTATGCGTGTATGCGCGTGTAAGTGTAAGGGTAGGAATGGGAGCCCAAGGCTCCAATATTCGCCATAGTTTTCTGAAGGCGGCAGCATGTTGATGGGATGTTGAGAGTGATTTGTTGTGTGGAACACTATTTTTCAAGGATAAGCCTCAGAATCAGTAGCTGAGAACATAATCATTTCCAAGTTCTGTGATTTTAGTGTAAATTACAAATGGCGCCATTTACAATCAGAGGTTTACAGAAGGTTATGAAGCAAGACAGAATTACCTTTAGTCTTTTTTCTTCCCCCTTCTATTTTGTAATATTTATAGTCCTAATTTCAAGACAGATGGGAAAATTATTGCACACTTGTAAATAGAACAGTTATTTAAAAATCAGCAAATAAAAGTATTAGCATATGTTGCCTGGGTCTTGATATTAATTTCTTGCCATATATCACTTGCCATACCTATAATGATATGATTCTCAAATCCTAGTCACTGTTCGCAGTTATTAGTATTCTCACAAAAATTTATGTCTGTGCAGAGGTTAGAACAAGGACTACAAATAACTTATTAGTAAGTACTGTCTATGTACATCATAAAGGAAGACTGCTTTCCTGAACAACTATACTATAATGCCTGTTCATCTTAGGCATTGCCCTAAGTCATCTTTGTTTGCAGAAAATCAAGACGACCAAGAACTTCCATTATGGCAAGGCTTTTCTGAGCAAATATTGTATCCATGGGTAGCTAGGTTGAATAGTTACATAAGGAGCCTGAAGTTTAAGCTCATACAGATCATACAGATTGATATGAAATCAGATGACTATGGTTTCAAATAGGGTTTGGGAAGGGTGCATACATGTGAAGGAGAAAAAGTAGGGAACAGTAAGTAAGTTTATTCAAGGTGATGTTAGGAAGCTCTGCACCCATGGTAATTTAGGTTTTTCATTGTCTAACTTCTTTATACCAGACTTGTAAATGCTGCCATCTGCCAGCTCCATTCAGTTGGTTTCCCCATTTGTAAAAAGAGGAGGACAATACTTCAAGTTTCCATACACATGGTACTGTCTTTTGCACTGATTAACTGAGATAGAGATTCAAGCTGTTAATTCTTCATTTGCGGAACTAATATGATTTTATTCAACACACTGCATTCTAAGGTCTTCACTCTTGTGATATATTCATGTATTTTCTTTAGGTAAGTTCAGTGAATGGTCTCACTGATGATATGGAGAGTCTTCCTTGTTACATGAAAATGAGCAAAATGCCATGTACAACCTAAGTATTAGTGTGATTTAGTTCCTTGTATGAGAATAGGGCGACACACTTATCTCACTGAGTCTCCACTAGGATTAGCTAATTGTGTGAAACAAACATGAAATTTGACAATTCCACAGCTTCTTTATATCTCTTTACTCACTAGATACATGTACACAATTTGTATAATCGAGAGAGTGAGCGTGAAATTGTCAAAAGATTAGCAGGGTAGTTCTTGAGGTCAAGTTTTCAGCTGCTGTGGAGAGGTGATATACGTGCTAGATTCAGCCACTGGGTATGATTATTTGTCTATAAATAATCCTCAAACAAAGAACTACTAACACATATGCTTGGATACTGAATTGGCAGATTTTATTTTGCAGATATATTATTTAAACTACTGGAAACTTTGTGCAGTGATGCATCTGATGCAAGATTCGTTTTGGATCACTTGCCCAGGAATAATAAATAAATGTGAGCAGACATATATTGTACCGGCTAGTAGTTAATCACCATTAAATATTTGAGCCTTTTCAGCACAACTCTTAGGACCAAGATTCTCTCCCCCAAAGTCAGTACTTATGAAGGCTTATGGTTTGGTTTGCTTTGATGAGTTACAGAACAAGTGAAAAGGGAGGGGTTTTACAACCCCTCAATTTGTCTTCTGTTGTGTTTTAAATGCAAACTTGCTCTCCTGAGTTTTCAGATTTAAAACAAAAGTATGAATGAACAATATGAGATAACCTGTTTACTTTTAGAGAACTTAAATTCAGATTAATATGGTCTTTAAATACGTGTTGCTGAAAGACAGAATTATTTTATCTCCAGAGTCAGAATATCAAAACATGTTCTGTATATTTTTCGTCCATGCCTTTAAATTTCTTCAAAGACATTTCATTTGAATATTAAAATACATTTTTAGTTTTGCTCCCACTGAAATCACTGAATAATTTAGTTTTATGGTAGCTGTTTTGCAGATCGTTTTCTTAGAAACGTATGAACTGTCACATAGATTAACACCAAAATCTGTCCAGAACAAGTGTGTCTCAGTAGACAGAACCAGAAGATGCAAAAATCATCCAGTGGGAAGATGTAAGATACTTTTACCCTTAGTAGGGTCTCATTTTGTTTCCAATAGTTAAAGCTTAATTAAACCTCAAAGTTTAATATCTTCCGCAAAGTATTTGTTGAGAAAGTATTTGCATGAAAACTTTGTAAATTCTGACTTCCATATAAATGCCCAATTCCATTCTTACTCTTGTTAAATTCTTGGCATTAAATATTTTCTGCAGAACTAAGTTGTTTTTGAGACTTCTGCTGAAATGCAAACTGTTTCAGGCACTTTTTGTAGTTCTTTTGGAGAGAAGCCATAAAATATTACCTTTTCCCATATATTCCCATTTGCCATAAAATGGGAAATTCTTGACAAAATCTAATACATCATATGACATGAGATATAATGTGCTTCACTATTATAACTGCCTGTCCCCCTGGTAAGCTGGTACATTGTTCCTGAGTTCACGCTGTGCAATTGAAAACTAGTAAAAACCAAAAACTTGGGGAAATTTGGGGGAAATTTGTATGGTTTAAGGCAAAGAATTTACTGCTAATATTGAGTTTTACAACTTAGCGGTTATAAATACAAGGAACGCAAAGAGACAACCACCCTGCTACTGAGACCATAGTGTTACAATCAGGCTAATCTTGTCTTCCTTTAAGCCGAGTGTCCTACTATGCTTTTTAATTTGCTAATATGAAGACACATAAGAACTGTTAGCAGTTAGCAGAAACTCTGTCACTAGCTCAGTATAAAATGCACATGCTTTCTGTTCAAAAATGTGTTTGCCATCCAGGATGAAATTCATCATCTTGCATGGGGCCCACAAAGGCGCTCTCTTGTCCTTCTAAACCACAAACTAAAGTCTTCCACAGTGCTTCAAATGGTGTATATGTCCTTGTGGGGAGCCTGTGTGCTGCAATGAATGTCACCAGCATGAATAGGAAGGGACGGTATGGCCACACCAACAGCAATAACTGCTGCCTGTGGTGCAAATGAGTACATGGAACAACCCATGAACAAAATT